>NC_079333.1:16364070-16964070 GCF_029582105.1 Oenanthe melanoleuca
GCCCAGGACTCTCTTCAGCTTTTCTTGCCTGCTGGTACAACTGTACTCCATGCAGAGAACATGATGGAAGGCCAGATCTAAACATCCTGTAGGATTTCCAGCTCCTGAGGAAGATTTTTATGAGCCTGCTAGCTGTTTGAACTGCTTTGAGGCATGGTGTGACACAGGACAGGAGAGGGTAGGTCTCCAGATCACTCTGGTGCAGCAAGACAGAGATGAACTTGTTTTAGCCTCTGGAAGTCAGTGTGATGCAATTCCCTCTGTCTTATCAGGCAAGACAACTGCAGGGACTGTTACCTGCTTTTGTTACTGTTTTATCATGTAGCACTTTACAACTTTTGAATTCAGCATTTCTATTGCTGTTCTCTATAAGGAGCTTACCTAGGGCATCTAATTCCCAGCCTTGAATCCAGCAGAGCTGTTCTGGCAGCACAAAGGCTGTATTAGCCTCTAGGTAAGTGCTTTCCAACATGACCTTGGTTGGAACTCCTATTTATTTATTTCACAGTCAATAGAAACACTCTATCCTACCAGTTCAGTTTAGTACAGGTGCAACTTCAGTTTCCTCATTCCTCTAATCTATGCATATCCATTTCTATGCTAATTTGACTTTTCACTGTTCCTTAACCACAAGCAGCAGCCTCTCATAAATTTCTTGTTCAGTTATTTACTCATCTGCATTCAAATGTTGTCTTGTGACCAGACTATCCTTAAAGTGTTTCAATGACTACTAGTTTTTCCATTAGTTTACAAGCACTTCCCTTCTCAGAGTTATCCCAGGTAGGGATACAGAGGATAAGGAAGAGGAATCCTGTGCAAATGCACTTCCATTCAGCCCTACTGCAATAACTGGGCAAAATGAGCAGACAACTATGAGAAAGGCATCTACTGCTTTTTTTTTTTTTTTTTTTTTTTTTAATGCAAACACTTTTTTTCAGAAATAAAATGACCTCCAGGTAGGGAGGTCTGCTGAAAATGGCTGCTCTCTTAGCCTTTCATCACTACAAAGGGGCTAGTTTTCCAAACACTGGAAAAAAACAGCTGGAAAAATTTCTCAGGACTGTTGGTCCTCAGAAAGCACCCTTTGCCTCTCCAGTTCAAACCATTGGTTAATCCAGCCCAGAAACTTCACTGCAACAACAGCAGCTCTTCCTGCAGAACAGAACAGGTTTGCCATGGATGTCAGCCAGTCCTCGTGCACTCCAGCCCTGCCCTCCCCCAAAATCAATGTTCTAGTCAAGGCACAGAGGTGTTACTCAGGAGGACACCCTTCTCCACGTGCCTTTAGCCAACACCAACCCACAGCACCCAGCTGCCCTCCTTGCCCAGCCAGGCAGCCCCTAATTGCAGAAGGGGGGCAGGAAGCACAGCCAGGCCCCCTCATTAGTGCACTGCTTTCCTACCTAGAGCCACCAGAGAACTGGGGCAGCACTGTCTGCAAAGGCACACGCAGCTGGAACTCAGACAGACCTTGTTAGGTATCCACAAATCTGCCTTCAGAGCTGAAAGTGAAGCTCAAACACTCAAGCAGCTGTGGAAATGCATCTTCAGACACTCTGGGCAAATTCTCAGCTCATTTTAAAGAGCCTTACAAGCATCCTACTCAACATGCCATAGCACTGTGAAGGATTTCTTGTGGACCTTTAGATTAGTTGAAACTTTATTATTCAGGAAAAGGTCCAGAGCTGGTTTTCCAGATTCTGCCACTGCAATTACAGATTGACATTGCTTACTAAGGTGCAGGAGGATATGAATGGGATATAACCAGACCAGGACAAGCATGACATGTGTCACTTTAGACTTATATCCAGAAAGGACTCATCCCTGCATCCTTCTAAAAAAGCCTAACTCTTTGCTTCAGAGGCATTTCTGAGCATTAGGTAAAGAAAAGCTCTGTCCTTTTCTGCAGTGACTGAGGAGCCTGCATGGTCTGAGCTGCAGAGTGCCCTGAAAGGCATCCCAGCTTCCATCTGACACACCAGCCCCTTGCTGCTTGTGGCATCTTTCATGTTCCTCTTCCCACAGCCATTGCAAAGGCAGGTTCCCTCCCATGCTTAACCTGCTTTACATAACAGCTAAAAATTCATTTTTGAATTGCAAGCAACGTGGTATTTACCTCTTTTTCCAGTTGTTTGACATTCTCAATGTGCCCTTGATATAAGAATGATCAATGTCTTCATGCTAGCAAGATTTTAAATATCACTTCTATTTAAACCTGTTACATTCTGCTCCTTAATAATGCTCTTCAGCAAGCAGCTTAGGACAGCAGAGACAAGGCTAAAGACTTTTCTAGACAAAAACAAAATGGGTAAGCAAGAAAAAAAGAGAGGGACAACAGTTATAATAGAAAACCCATGGCAATCAGAAAGTTTCTTGCATCAGAATATCACATTTTTACCAATAATAAAATGTCAAAGGAAAAAAAAAAAAAAGTATCTTCAGTTCATGCTCCAAATGTGCATAAAATAACCTTTTCCTCATTTTCCTATACCCACATCTGTAGAAATGAAGGCAGAAATCAGAAATATCTATTCACTCATAACTAGCTGAGCATCCACATTCTTGGTTACACATCCATCAGTGCCTAAATTTTCATATCATAGTTGATTAGCCAGCACTACATTATGTTGAAGGAAATACTGCTTCCCTGAAAATGGCTATTTGAATTTAATGGAAACTGTTTTATATCCCAGGGGTATTATCACTACTGCAGTCAGATTTCTGCAATTAATTAGTTCATCGTCTGCCCTTGATGATGAGGAGGCGCTTCTCCATGGCAACATTGATTTGTGAAGTTTAGTTCCAGAAAGAGAAGAAACCCACAAATTTCAGCTACACCAGCAGTGAGGGCACTCAGGCTGCAAATGCCATGAGACAGGAGCTGCTTGTCCAGCTTGTGCAGCCTGAGCACTGCCCAGTGCCTCACTGGCCTCTGCTGGGGCTTGCAGCTCATTAGTGCTCACTCATTAGCTCAGACATGTGAGAGAGCCAACAGGAAGGGATAGAGCATTGAGGGTTCCATCCTCATACAGCAGCTGAGCTACTGGGGAAGAGACTGTTATTTCTTGCCCCTTTACAGCAGAACTTGTTTTAAAATGTTCCCATTTGTTTGGCTTGACCACGCCCCTGACATCTAATACTTGGCATTAATAATAAGAAATAGCACTAGGCTTTAGACTGTTTTCTATGTTGGAATATCTTAAGACAGTCTGTACATCATTGAAACACACTCAAGACATCTAATAACTTTTCCAGCACTTAAATCCTCTGAGTTGCAGAACAATAGAGGCTTAGCAGACATCAAAGCTGCCACAAAGCATTAAACTCACACAGCAAAATCAGACAGAATTACGAGGACTCTACCTGGATTGTACAGAATTATTGATGTTGAAAAAGTCAGAAGTTGCAAATACTTCCTCATGACTTCTATAAATTGGGGAATTACTGCTATTTTGTAAGAAGACACTAAAGCTCAGGAGAATTAATAAGTAATATGAAAATACAAACTATGGAGTTGAAAAAGCCAATCCCAAATTTTCGTTTTCCATACAACTCTGTTGTATGTGGTTGTTAAACTTCAGGATTAATAAGGACCACTCTGTTCTAGCCTGGCTCTGAATATCCCCTGCTGAAGATTTTCTGTTTTGAAAAATTAACTGGAGCAGAGACAAAAGCTTTGCTTTCTGCCCACCAAGTAGTTTAATGAGGGTGGTTAAATTCCCTTGCCTGTATAGCAAACATCCCATTATTTGTATGAAATAACAGATCCCCACCAGAAGAAACCCTCCCATTCCTTGTGGCTGGTTTCCTCACAGTCCCTGGAAGCACTGGCTAAGCCCTGGATCTTCCCTGGATCCACCTCTACTGTGAAAAATGCTGGGGTGGGGAGGGCCATTGAGACCCATGTGCACTGTTCACAGCAGGGCCTTCTAAGTGAGTTAAACAACAGTTTCAGATCCTGCCACATGCTCTTGAAGTAGAGTCTCCTCCAAAGACACCTTTGCTGTTAGAGCCACCAACTTCCCATCCCCATGGTTGGTGAACAAAGCATCTATACAGAACGATGATCTATTCCAAACACAAAACCACCCAGGCTCTAAAAGCAGCACAAATCCCTGAGTAAGCCCCTGGCAGCAGGTTTCCTGCAGAACACAGAAGTCTGGGTGAGGGCAATCAGGCAATTCCAGTTCCAGCTATGCCTGATTTAAGGTGCTCTACTGAAGAAGGATTTCCAGGCAGCAACAGGAGCACGGCCCAGAGGGCTCACAGCACTAATTGGTAGGATTTCAAGTGCACTACAACTCTGCTCTGCAGGACTTCCTGGCCACTCTGATGGAATTAATTTCATCCTAATGCCTCATTGTTCAGATTATGTATCCTCCTCCTCCAAATATAGCATGTCAAATAATTAAAGCCAGGTTAATTACTCTGTCAGCCACTGGGAACACTTACAATGCCACCACATGTTGCAAAGGGACCCCATGCAGCTAAAGAACCTCATGCTGGTTCCCATGTGTGTGGATGGAGAAAAAAAACCCACCCTGTTCAGCATTTTAATAAATAATAATAGCTAAAGCATGGGTGCTATGTGTGAGATTCGATGGGGTATTTGGTGTGAGATTTAAGAACCAAAGTTACAAGTGCTCACAACAAAGCAGGCCAGCCAAAGGCTCAGGAACTATTTTTTAGGGGGTCACATGCAATAATCTGGCATTGCCAACAGACAGCTGAACCTCCTTAACCAGCCCAGTGGATACAGCTACAGAGGCTGTAACAGCAGGAAGGAAGAATTCAATCTGAAGAGATTTCATCATAAGAGCAAATAGTATAGATTTACCAAATACACCTGTAAGCTGGAAATCAGGATGTCCCAGCCAGCAGAGCTGTCACGTGTTTAAACAGCCTTCCACAAAACAACAGCTTTACACATGAAGCAATGCCAGTCAGTGGAAGTGAATATAGGAGCAACTAGAAGTGACAGCAGGGAAGCTTACTTTCACAGCCTGAGATATCCTTCTAGTCTTAGTTTTAAGTTCTTAAGTACTCCATATGTCCCAGCAGATTTACTGGGACATTTTTCACATACTCACCTCCCCCAGACACCAGTGCCTCAGAGCTCAAGCATTTAACAACAGTGAAGCAGTTCACTCTCTAGGCTTTTGATCTACCCATCATCCAAACCAGAGAGATGAAAGCATTTCTGCTCTCTGGGAAGCACAGCTACTACTTACTTAGGATTTCTACAGATAAAACATCTGGAACTACACAAAAAAATTTCAAAGTCACAGTAAGCACTTTGTAAGGCTGGAGAGGTACATAGTGCAATATCTGTTACACCCAAAGCAACAAGTAGCCTGTGCTCTCTCTGATTTCTTTTATAGCTTGGGCAATTCAGCAGGCATGCTTTCATTTGCTGCTGTCAGTTCAGATGGCATTTGTCCCCAGGTCCATAAATGTTACCTAAGTGAGTTTCCAGCAGAAGCCTGCTTCATGTTTAACTAGCAATCTAAAACTAATCCTTGTCCCCCTTTCCCTGTTCATCTCATCATTCAGAAGCTTGTTTGCACTGTCACTTTCAGGCAGCCTTAGTAAAGTCTGGATGCAGCCTTCTTTCACTGCTAGCATTACAATTGGGATGAACGTGTCTCTTAGACTGACCACCCATCCAAAGGAGCAAACTGCACCTTTTACTCTTTCCTTGCTGGTCTAAACTCATGTTTTCAGAAACTGCAGAATGGATCAACAGGTAAGGAAAGAATAAAAAGCGCACTTTAAAATTCTACACTTTTATAGTGGACCATTCCTCCCCCTTGACATAATTATTTATGGAGGCAGATAATACACAGTTTGTTCCCCAGCTCCATCATGTTGCTTTCAGGGGTTGTTTCCTGGGACTCAGGGTGTGTATATACCACATTGCTATTTGTTTTTTTACTAGACTTTGCACACACAAAGAAGTACATCAGTCTTTCTTCTGAGAAATAGTGAGCCACATCCTTTTCCACTCATAACACCCTGTCTTCCTTTTCCATAAACCCTGAATCTGGTTGTTGCAGTAACTCTGAGAGAAAAATCCACCAGTGATTTAACCTAAATCAGATTATATCCAAGTTCTGCCAATAGGGAAGGATACCTACAGAAGAGCAGAATTCACTGGATAAGGTTGCTTTGCCTTTCAAGTGCCTCCACCTTCCAGATCTGAGCACAATAAACAGATTCAGGGATAGTACTGTGAAATATGATTTTATTGTACAAGGAGTTTAATAAGTCTGCAAGTTAGTTCCTGAATGCTGTGAAAAGTTGGGGAAAATGTCCAAATTACAAATTAATTACCCAAGGTGTGTGAGAAAGGTAAAAGACCAGTTTTACTCTTCAACACATATATTTACTAGAAGCTATCCCTGTTATGAAATGACATGTTGCAATAAGCCAAGCTATGTGATCACTTGCTAAAATGATTCTGTCCTTACAACAGAGTTATGAAGAAATAGGGGCAATAAATGACATCATTGCTCCTTTTTCTATCTACAAATAATTATTTATTTTTATTGTTTTGAAATACAATCTCCAGAGCAGGTCTCTGGAGATACTTAAGTAACATTAAAGGCACTGAGAGACCAAGCTTGTAGTGCAGCTACATCTACCACAACTGCTGGGCTGCTGATAACCTTTCATTCATTACCATGGCAGCAAAGAGTGAACCATGCCCCTGCAGTGTGACAAATAAACCACAAGCCCACAGTGTGACCAAATACACAAAGAAAATGTTCCCTTTATAAGAGAATCAACTTTTTTATCAATGTTGAAGTTCAGTGGCCACTACTGATCAAAACTATTATGCACAGCACAAATGTATCAAACCAGGTGTACAGCAGGGTTCAGTTCCTCAGTTATAGAAGCTCAGGGTGATCCATACAAAAAAATGCAGGAACTGGGAAAGCACAGAGCAAGGGTTAGCCAGGAGAACATCTGGATATGCTGGTGAACTCCACCTTGCAGCAGTGTGCCCTGGTCAGCAGGCCAAGGGAAAAAGCCAGTTCCACTCTCTGTTTGTGAAGCCCCTCCTGGAGCACTCTACCTTGGCCCTTCCAATAGAAGACAGAAATCGGTGAGTCTCTTGTAGTGACTATGGGTGACAAAACCCCCAGACTTCCAAAACGAAGCAAGAGTACAGTTGAATCTAAACTAGGACACTTTTTTTTTTTTTTCTTCAGAAAACCTTCTCCTCATTTGTAAATTCACACCATCAGTTCAGTATTGGTAGGCTATTCTGGCACAATATATGATTCTATCTGGGAGAAGCATTCCACCAGTTTCTCCTGTGCTCACTAAGATTACCATCATTATATTTTAAGCAATTCCTTAAGCACTCGAGGCATCTTTAGTCATTTGGAACTGCAAGCAATTGCAAAAGCAGTAGTGCCTTAATTGCACTCACACTCCATATGGTTTAGCTTCAAAGGCACAGGAGCAGCCTGCCAGGGCTGACAGCTCATCCTGGCATTCAGCAGGGACGTGTGGGGTGCACAGGGCACATTCAGTGTGGCTCACACCGGTGACACACTAACCAAAATCACTGCTAAGCCACCAGCTTCAGACAGAGCCTTTGTGCTGTCTCAGCTTCTATACCTGTGACAGACCACATCACACAAGGAGCACATCTCTGGGCACAGAGGCCCTTCCAGTACCATTTGCAGCTGCTGGAGGTGTCTCATCCTGATGTAAAAGGATTTTCCTTCCTCAATTCCCTCTTGTATGCCAAGGTGCGCTCACACGAACAGGAAGAAGTGGCATTATTAATAAACATGCAATTAAAGGGAGATCTATTCTCTGGCTAGACTGTAACTTCCATTTACCAGGAAAAAAAACCACATGGAATATTTCAGAAAAAAAACCCTTAATTATTAGGAAATATTATAGCTGAATAAATTTCTGAGACACAGCAAAGGGACATGAGTGATGGAGGATACCAATGAAGAACACAAATTTGATAACAACACAGAAATAAACCTAAAACTTACTTGTGTTGCAGGACCTTTTTTTCCTAGCAATCTGATAGAATTTGCAGAAGACTGCAAAATACAACTAGGTTTCACTTCACAATAAATCACACATCTTCAGATTTCACAAAGGCTGAATAGAAGTGTAGGATCTCTTAAGAAAAATTTCAACATTAGAATTTAATCTATGTTTTTTCCAAGGTTTCCAATTTGGGAAACAAAGAAGTGTTTCAGTTTCATCTAAGCAACTTCACTGTACATACAGTGCTCTCTCAAATAGGAAAAAGCAGCAAAAAGCCATGTTTCAGAAGAGAACATTCACTTGAAGGGGCACAGCAGCATTGTATCACGAGAGTCACATCATTTTATATTCCTCTGTATCTTCCAGCTGGCTGCACAAATGTTAAGCTGCACAATAATTACTCCAGGCAATCACAGACCTAATGAGGGCAGCAGCACTGACCACCTACCTGGCAGTAACCACCAGCTTTCTCTGCTAACCAACTGCATGGGCCTAAGGGGAAGCACAATCACTTTGTCCTGACATTTATTGTTTTAATTGAAGATACATAAAACCTATTATGGGCAGCCCCATGTGTTCACTGAACATATTTTGTGAACAAGAATCATTTCAATAATAGCAGAGCAATTCATAGAGGGAAACAGACAAAAAGGTACCTTTGATAGTTTTTATCTAAACAAAATACTTCAGTTTGGGCACTTGCCAAGGCAGGGGAGATGCAAACAGCAGGACAAGCAGCTCACCTGTATTAATGTACCAATGGCTCAGAGTTAAATACATTCCACACCCAGGTTAAACTCCATCTTTATTCCTTCACCACCTGACTTCAAATGGTGACTTTCTGGAATTTCAGCCTTATGGAAGAGCTGGCCCTGCTAGCCTCTTTGTATAAATATTCAAAATGCTTCAGTCTTCTGCATTTCAAAACCAGTGTCTGCTTATCCTGGTATTAGAGCCAAACATGCACAAAAAAAATATTGGAGACACAACACTATTCTTTTACTTTATTTATAGGAACATTCAGTTTTGAAGACAGTTATTTGACAGTTTTCAAAGTATTCAAGAACATTTCTAATGAAGAGAGCCTGATTATATTTTAATTACTTCCTGTCACTAATCAGGGTGAGATACAAGCTCTTAATACAACAGAAGCTATCTTGAGATAGGGTGAGTGCTATCCAGATGCACAGTAGTCCTCAACAACCACCATTCCCTTCAGCCTTATTTGTTTAGTGCTCCAGCAAACAAGTGGGACTTCAGTGGCAGCCCTTAAAATGGTCTTTTGGCACTTTGGTGGTAGCATATACCAGCACCCAGTTTGGTGATTTTTTTTTAATGTGGGTTTTTATTCCCCCCTCTCTTTTCTTTTCAGTTGCATCTTCAAAAATGTCAGGTAAGTCTAGATTAACTGTAATTCAAAACAAATACAGGTGCTAAATGCACACACTTACAGAAAATACAAAGCACAGTAAAAAGACTTCAGATTCCAAATGACAAAGGGAAGGAGACAGGATAATCAAAAGCACCAGGGTCTTGTTTAGAACTTGTTATGTTAGTCAAGCATGGGCAACAATAACTTATATTTCAAAGTTAAGTTTCCATCTCCAAGTAGACAAAGCAATGCTTAGTTGGATGCAGAGGAGCAGCAAGCCTATCTTTGTAAGAGGAAGTAGCTAACAGGCTTCAGAAGGAATATGAAAAATGCATAGATTTCCTAGAAAAGTCCAAAATTCCAGTTAAAAAAACCAGCAAACATTTGCTGTTGGAGTGTGCTATTATTGATACAATTAAACTCGTAAGAAATGCCAGGATGGAGTTTGTGACAGGGAACAGACGGTTTCCTGAACTGCATCAATCAACATGCATCTCATCATACACATATTGTGTGTAGGAAGCTTACAAGAATTTTCTTCTGCTTATTTCCCTGAATCTTTGAAAAAAACCAAAAAAACAAAACCAACAAAAAAAGAAAGAAGTATTACTGTGTGAGATCAATGAAATCTTTTTTTGCATAAGCAGCAACTTGGCTAGCTGGAGTTAATTCAGTGTAATTTAGCAAACTTTCCTCACAGTTTTTTGCAAGGTTTGGCATCTCTACTGCTCAGCACTAATGGTAAGTGCCCAGCTTGTCCAACTTTTATCTAAACTATCAGTTTATCCCACATAAACTGCTTAAGTATAGCCCTTAATGTGCTGATTTCAGATTCAACTTTACTTGCATATCACCTCAGTGGGTTCTTCTTCCCTTCTTTACCAAATGTCTGCTCAGGAACTGGAAGACATGAATTGTATGTGATCAAATTAAGATGCCACCTGCCTATGAACATTATGCTGTGAGCTGTAATCAAACATTAAGAGCAGAAAAAAAGCACTACTACCTCTATGACTCCGTGGAGTTTCCTGAGGAAGCTCTTGTCAAATGGTGCTGGGGTAGGTCCAAAGCAGCTCCAAACACTTCAGGGCATCCTTTAGCCTGCTACTACATAATCATACCATGGTCTGCCATGGTTTGTCTAAGTTTTCTTCTTTTAGCTGACACTTTGTATTCTGGGGTGTTGACAGCAGATTCTTCCACCCCCCTCCCTCAGCATTCTTTAAAATAATAGATTTTCTTAGTTAATTTGATTTTCTTCAATTAAAAAGACTGAATTATTTCCCAATACAGTAACTCAAACTACTTACTGTATAATGAATGCTTTTAGATACAAGTATCCACTGGGCATTTTATTTCACATACACTTGCTCTGCAAATCAAGCACTTGGGTGTGATCAGTGACACTAGAAATTCAATTATCTTTGGCTTTGTAGATGAATCTTTGGATGGACTGGGGCACAGCTATGTGGCTAATTAATCTGTATGCAGATCCCATGTTAAGCAGATGGTAAAAGTCAGATGTGATTTCAACACATTTGAAAGTGACGATTCTAAATCTGTCTCCAAACTGGCTTTGGGATAACATACTATAACCTGCAATGATGAGCTAAGCAGCATCAACATTCAAATTAACCAGATTCTTCCTTCTACTAGGACACATCCAAAATTGAGGAGCTTTCTAGACAATGGTTACCTTTGGTTCATTTAAAATTGTTTCAGAAAAGTCACTGCTTTGACAGAATTCCTAGCCCTACTATTACATTATTATTATACTATACTTTATTATCACCAGCTATGCTGTCTCAAGAAGGCAGTAGGCAAGTAATAGTCTAAATGTCACGCTCCTGTATAAGCAGGAACTGTTTCCTCCAAGCTCCACTTCATGTTTGACTTTTTTCTTGCTTACTCTCCATTATATATCACCTGAAAGTCAGGTAATTCAACCATCTGCATTGTCACATTATCTTCCTTTGTCCAGCTATAAGGAGAATACCTGATGTCAACAAGTTTCCCATTTTCCACTTTGAAAATTTCTTGGGAGTTAAACATAGACACACCACATCTCTCAAGCTGTTACAGAACATGAAAGAGGAGAAAATGAATTCAGCGGCACTAAATCTCAACCACTTCCATATGGAGTTGAAAATTAACTAACTGTCCCAAGATATGGAACAAAATAGAACCACATTAGGTATTTTCTTGTTAATAAAACCCTAACTGTGTTAATTAGCCAAGAATATAAAAAGAATGGAAGTCCTAGGGAAGAAACTGCTACCTCTCCCAGCTGGAAAAAAAGAGAGATATGAGATGACTGAACAAAGAAAAAACCCAAAGAACATAGAAGGAGCAAAGGTATAGGGAAGGAATAGGAGACAGACAAACTGCAGAATTAACAGAAACAAGCAGGCATTTTTAAGATGCCTGACAATTTCTTAATGTGAAATACTTTCATTACTAATCCTCAGTGGAACTGAATGAAACACACTGTGAAAGAACAAAAGCAAGAAGGAGAACTTGCAAGTTCTGGTTTATACCACTGAGTGTACAAAGTCAGAGGACACCAGGGGCTTTGCTGGCTGATCACTATCCCACAGTGAGATATTCTGGAAAACCATATTTCTGTCCACACAAACCTTAGTAATGGCCACACCAATTCTAGAAAATTAGAGACCACTCAGTTTTGTTATATGCAGTAGATACATCCGTGCAGTAAGGTGTGAAGTGCACCAGAAAGAATTCAGAACTGGTGGGAAGTGTAAAGCAGATAGCTTGACTTTTTAGTTAAAGCAAGTGGGACTTTTAAGAACCAATCTTCTAGTAGTCAGTTTTAAAACTTCTTGAAGAACCAAGACAAACCACATCCAAACACGTGAGACATTCTGCCTTGCCCAATATTTGTTTGGGGTTTTTTTTTGCCACTAATGCAAGGTCATTAACAGTATTTATGGCCACAGGAAATTGATCCACACGAAAGTAAGCAACACACTGAGATGTCACAAGCATTTCTAACAAAGCACCACACTCTGAAACAATGTGTTCCTTCCCCTGGCCACCTCTTAAGCCTTCTGTCCATTTCCTCAGCCTAGCTGGATAAACTGATCTACATTTGATGCCATCCAGCAATCTGAATTTCGAAGCTAAAACAAAGAAATTTTATTTGCCTGTAGCCATTTTTCTCTTACCTTTCAATTCATGTCAGAGAAGCAATGAACTTTTCTAGCTGTGGGATTAAAATCAGGCTCCTTCAGTTTTTGTGCTTAATAGGAGCAATCATGTCAGTGGCTGAAGTCTCATCTAAAAAGAGCCAGGTTAGTCAAACATAAGACAGAAATCCAACTGCTCTGCTTGACAAGGAATTAAGTTTTGCCACAAATACTGCCTGAAAGCAATTATTCTCAAATTATGAGGGCAGTTCAGAAAAGTTATGTATATCTCTGAATTCTTTTTCTTGTGAGTACAAAGCACTATGGTGACAGTAGAGACCACACCTGGACAGCTATCTGCCTCTCTGCTGACCAGCCAGGAGGGAACTGGCAGGGCTGAAACATTTTCTGTGGGTACACTGCTGCACTGCACACAACTTCCTGCTCATATAGCCATACATCAGCAGGGAAAGCATCATTTTCTGGAGTTTGTTATAAGCTGAACTGGGTAAACAATACCGGCTCAAAATATTTTACTGTCAAGGAATGGAATTGTTCAAGCACAGAATATCTGAAGTCATACAGAGGACTATAAGACTTCTTAATAGGACAGGCAAGGTGAAGTGTCAGAGAAACTGAACCTGCAGGCACACCTTCCTAAGAACAGGATCTAATGTGGCAACACTATTAGAAGTAATAATTCAGACATCCAGACAGTAACGAACAAATAAAATCTAACATAGGGAAAAGGACAAAAAAACCAAAAAGGACAGTGGAATTTTTTACAGCATATCTTATACTTCTTCCTCTGACAATCAGCATTAGAGTACTAGAGTAGTTATTTCCTGTAAATCTCTGAAAGATAATAAGTCTAATTTAACCTAATAAAATTTCAGATGGGAATGTAATAAATCTGTGGCTAAACTCAGTCAAACTGAAATGACGTTTTAATATATTTAGCACACTCTATGGATTTTGTGCATAGCCCTGCACAGAAATGCAAATTTATCTTAGTTGATGAGGAAGCTGGAGTCTGCTTGATTTCCAGCTTGGTCTCAAAATAGGTAAATTCCAATTTACAGTCCTGATTACTAGTCCCACAAAGTCATAGAAGAGTCACAGTTGAACCTGTAGGCTTTTAAATACAATTTATTTTCTGGTGCCAGTTGAAGGATCTAGATTTAGATACAGCATAAAACCAAAACTAGGATCACAAAACAAGTATAGAAAAAATTCCACTTTGGGGTTGTCAATGCAGATTAAAATGCCTAACACATCCTACTTGGGTTTCTCACATTGCTTGAATAATTACTACTAAGATTCACAATGTATTTTTTGTGCATTTTCAACATAATTCAGCTAAATGTATTAAGCTATTCACCACATACCTTTTAATAAATGCACGTCACAGAAATACCACACCTTCACCTTCTGTCAGAAGGTCAAACCCAGTCTCCCAATACTCTGGACATGTGCCACAGATGGACAAAAAACCCCATGCCACATCCCACAGGGCAGACAAGCAACAAACTACACAGACATTTCTTTTTTCACCTGGAGCTTTACCTGTCCTCACCAGCAACCTCTGAAGTGGCCCAAGTTGTCCAAACAATTTCATCTGCTCTGCAGCTACTTGCTGGAAAAGGTTTCAGGTCTGTGGCATTAAAAAGTTACTGTAATAAATTTTAATCACCTATATAACAACACAGCACTTGAACTTGCATCCCTCAGAGGACAAAAGAGCAGCAACATTGCTAGAAAAAAGGCAAAGTTAACAACTCAGAAGGTGAAAAGTTTCCCTTCGCTCTCCATGAATTATCACACATTTTTATTGTGCTTTCCTTGAGCTCAAATACTCAAATACTCAATACATTAGATAATTTGTGACTAAACAGTGGGAGTCTTTTAATAATACCTTGTTAAGTGTTCCCTTACTTTTAGTAGTACTATTTCTTAGTTTTGTTTTGTATTGTATCCACAGTCATTTTGGACATATTCCAAAGATTAAATCTTACACCTTTTATAAGCAGACTACCTTGTAAAATTTAGAGATACTTGGGCAGAGGACAATTTACATTTACCAATGCTAGAGATGTGAATTACTATTTTTCCTCTCATTCCCTACCACCCTCACCAGTGATTTTGGGTGTTCAGTTCACCTAAATGGAGGATTTTCACACATGCTTCCTGTTATACAAGACAAAAGTTGAAAGGATTTCAGCATGCAACACCACAATATTCCAAACTGGTACTGTTAGGACAAAAAACATGTTCTGCATATACAATCACAGAAGAAACATACCACCAAAAAAGTGGATGCATTTTACCAGACTTTGCATTTTAATCAATCTTAACAACAGAAGAAAATTTTATGTTTTTAATGTTTTTATTCCAATCAAATTACAAATACAAGCATTTGAAAATGTACAAAAATAAAAAAGGACATTTTCTACATCTTAAAAAAGCAGATCAGACTTACTTCTATATGTACAATCCTTTCAGTGAGAAAGCCTAATCAGCAGACACTTTTTCTGTTATCTTTTGAGCATTCTATGCCAAATGCCCTCCCCCCAAATCCAGCCACCCTTAAAACTAAAAGCAACATTTCAAAAACCTAATACACTAAATGTCCCTGAACAGATTACAAATAAACCATTTCTTACAGGTAATAAACCTGTAGGTGATTATGTACTTCCCTAATGACTTCAGGGCAAACCACATCCTGATGGGCAGTTTGCAAATCTTTCTGTAGTTTCTTGATATGTAACTTGGACAACACAGTCGGATTAAATTTTTATTTTTTAAGCTATTTTTACAAATTAAAAAAACAATTATAGCTTTGTTGACAGCATTCTTCATTCCCCCAAAGTTTTAACTCTTCAAAAAAAAAAAAAAAAAAAAGTATCTGCAAATATAAAAAGCAGTAGAAGAGGTCTGAGTCTGAAACCAAAGTAATTGTTTTTTACAAAAGGGATTGAAATGATCACCTGCTCAAGACCACATTATACTAATGAATGAAGAGGAACCACTGCCACAACAGTTTTGAACCATTCTAGAACATCTATTCAAATATTTTTGGTATCAAGTTTTTGTTCAGTAATATTGATCAAATTATCTTAAGCAATACAGTTCATCTCAATGTTGTGTCATTCATTTGGCTACGACACTGTTTTGTTTCAAATGTTTTGACAGCTGATGCTTTTTGGAGCTGCAGTAAGGATGGGTGAGACAATACTCATGTGAAGAGGTAGCTACTTTAACATCATGGAAAAACATTTTTGGGGGACACAAGCCCTTCTTTAGGTCTCAAATACAGCGGGAAACTTTAAAATTGAAAACAGCTGCTCAATTTACATGAATGTGCCCAGTTCCTAAGAGAAAAGCAAGGTGACAATGCTTCAGATATATCTTCCGAGAAGCAGGTTCTGTCCAGCCTTTCTTTTTGCCATTCCTTCAGTTGTCAGCTTCAACTATATATTTAACAGAAAGCTGCTTAGCAAGAGAACAGCTAATATCTACTTCTACAGTGTCCAGAACACAGGCACCCAAGCCATAATCTAGCTGCTACCTGCAACAAGCTAGAAGCATTTAATTTACCTGGCCCTACTGTGGACAGGGATCTCATTAACTTGTACTGTGGTGGAGATGAATGCAGATTGAATACAGGTTTAACAATGGCCCCTGCCTGTAGCACACTCACCTATACTAGCTTTCTATTCTGCTGCTTCTACAGCTTGGCTCTTGCCTCTAAAAAAAACCCAACCATCTGCAGAGAAACACACTAATATCCCAGAAGTAATGTTCAGTTCTGTACAACAGCTAGTTCAGTGTGACACAGCCATTCTGAACATTTTGTCCTTCATGTCACCTGACCAAAAATCATCATTCTGTACTTATGTGCATACATACTTGGAGAATACTCAAGTCTGTTAAGTTTCTCTGGTAAATTTTAGACACAACTCATTTTTCTACTCTCTTAAAATATTTTAAGATTGCCCTATGAGCTCATTTCAGCACTAACACATTATATACATATTTTTTACTTGCTAAATATTTAGTTTTTAGAGTTTACAGGAAAACTTATTTTTCTAGAAAGATCCTGCTTAATTTTTTAAGCATTACCACAGACACATAAAGATTCATGTGGGATACTGTTAGCACTGGTAACATCATTCTCCAGTTACTTCACACTACTGGCTAAGATTAAATGACAGTGCTGACAATCATTTGAAGTTGACTGAAGCTTTTCTTTTCTTGCTAAGACATAAGAACACATCACAGGCAGTTTGGTTGCAAACTGAGAAAAAACAAGGGATGTATTTATTACCAAGGAAAATAAACTCTGCAGCATCTAAAATAGGAGTCATACTTGGGAAAACAGCTAAATAGCAATTTAAGGGTAAGATGTAGCTTCACAAAAGACACTCACAGAAAGTTCTGTCAGGCTAGCTATCTACTGCCTTCAGCTAAGTTTCATGTAGATCTAACTGTAAAAGCAAAGCCAGCAACAGGCAGAATCAACAGACAATAAAAAGCTTTTGATGTAAGGCAATTGCTTCACTTTTAACAAGGAGGGAAAACAGTGTAGTTTATGGACCAGCCAGTATTTGAGAGGTAGTCTAGTTGTTCATTTGACTGAGAGAGGTAGAGCTGGTTGAGAAATCAATAGCTAAGGGCAGTCAAAATCATATCCCAAGTTTTCTAAGATGAAAAAAATGTCTCAGCCTGAGACTGCTAATGTCACAAAGTTATTGTAAAATATCTAGAGAATGCTCCCAGAGAAAAACCTTAACTACATTTTGGCATATGCCAACCAATTAATACAGGTTATACAGCTTATAACTGTGAAGGTTAATAAAGCTAAGTGGCTCTTCTCATTTGGCAGATTGATATTACTACAAAAACACAGATATACCAAAGACTAGAGGCAAGTCTCAAATAGTTCACCTATTTAAAATTATCCATACAATTTCTTCACACATGAAAAAAACTCCAATTATTTTAGAGATGAAAGCCAACAAGACATGAGGGTCATATATTCAACAGGTATTTAAATCCTTGTTAAAGACATCTGGGTAAAGAATCATACATAATGTTCCCTTGGATTGATGTAGACTCTTCCAGATCCTGAGTTTTGTGGGTATCTGTTGCTCCAATTTTTGGAGTAAGTCTGCTGATAAACAGGATACATAGGCTGAAGACCCTCTTGTTCCTGTAGCTCTTCATCCCCACAAGTAAGTTGCCTTCCATTCACAGCATTCTAAATGCACACAAGAAGTAATAAGTTTCATAGTTCATGTATAGAACCTGCAATTCCTATTCTTGGTAGAACTTTAAGCAAAGTCAAAGATACATCATCTCCAAGACAATCCTAAGAATAAAGAAACAGGAACTTAAAAATTCCACTAACAGACAGAGGTAACTTCAAGTTTGTTTCAAATGAATTTGGACTCCAAAGCTCAATAAATCTAAAGAGCAAATCACCAACTACAAAAATGTCTGTCGGCACTCGTCTGCTTTATGTTACTCATCAAGAAATGAAAGCTGGAACTTTAAAGTATTAAAATAATCAGTAAACTGGTACTGCCACTTTTCACTTAACCCACACAATCCAACCAAGTTATTGACCAGGATGGACAATTTTTTTTTTTTTTAATTCATGAAAACCCACATTATAAGTTTATTTTATGGAATAAGATGAAATCAAAGCTTCAATTGGGAATTCAAGCTATCTTATTATTTACCATGTGCTGCAAGTTTCCAGCATCTCTCTCTATGTACTGGCTCTGCAAAGCAAAATGTTCTTTCTGAAAGAAGAAAAGTTACAGGGGAAACAAGTCAAGATTCAACACTGCAGAACAGTTTTGGTTAATATAAAAAATACCAGTCATCCCAAAATATACTCTGCCTTAGGAAGTGTCTTAAGTGATTATCATTTAGAATCCTTATTACAATTCAACGGCTTGTGCAAAAAGATGAGGATCAGTCAGGGTCACTTGTCCCAGCTCTGTTCCCTCTCCCAATACCCTGTCTCCTTCCCAATCTCCTGTGTACACCCCAAGCCCATCTGTTGGCAGGTCAGTACAAGAAGCAGAACAGCTCCTGAGTTATCAACACTGTTTTCAGCACAAACCCCAAACATGGCCCCATACCAGCTACTGCAAAGAGAATTAGCTCCACCCCAGCCAAACCGTCCACCCCAAGAGATGAGGTTGGAGATCATCTAAGGAATCTGGAGGGGAACAAGTTCATGGGGCCTAATGAGATATATTTGCAAGTTCTGAAGACACTTGCACAGGAAGTGACTAACCCACTATCCATCTTATATCAGAAGTAGTGGCAGGCTTGTGGTTCCCACTGGCTGGGAATGGGGAAAGTAAGACCCCCATGTCTAAAAATGGAAGTTAAGATGACCTGAGGAACTACAGGTCAGTCACATTTCAGTGTCCAGCAAGATGAAGGAGCAAATTCTCCTGAAAATTATGTTAAGGCATATGGAAAATAAGGAGGTGGTTGGTGACCATGAACATGGTTTCACTAAGGGCAAATTGAGCCTGACAAATTTAGTGACTGTCTACGACAGGATCATAGTGTTGATGGAGAATGGAAGAGCAACTGATGTCACCTACCTGGAGTTGTGCAAAGCATTTGATGCTGTCTCTCATGACATCCTTGTCTCTAAACTGAGGAGACATGGATGTGATGGGTAGACCACTCAGTGGATAAAAATCTAATTATTTCTTAACCTCCTCTACTCCTCCAACAGTTATTTTTCACCATCTTCACAGGTCTGTTTTACCAACTTTAGTTCGTCAAACTTCTCTTGTAATTCCATTTCAAAGTGTCCCCTTCCTGCCCTTAAAGTCACTGTGCTTTTGCTTCTCAAGTTCTAAAATGCAGTCTGAATTTCTGAGAATGTGATTTACCACTTAGCAGGCAGCATTGCTCTTTCATACCTGAGCTAAGAGCATGAGTTCACCACACATGGAAGCAAAACAACAACTACAACAAAAAAATCTGCTTGCTTGAGAAATTCTACCAACAGTGGATGTGGACATCATTTAGACACACACTTGAAACCAGAATAGTCCAGTTGGTTATTCAATTAAAACTGTAAGTCAAAGGAAAGAATCTCATAAGGCATGAAAAGACAACACCTTTGCAAGATAATGAAATTACACATTTTACAGCCACAGAGCAAGTGACAACCAAAATCATCAGATTCTGTCAAACAAAACTGGTGCTGAGCTGCACAGCCTGTCTCTTCCTTCATAGAAACAATCTGGGGTTCTGTGCTTGGATTCCTAACAGAAGTTTGCAATGTCTTACCATTACATTTTGCAGAGTTTCATAAAACCTTGGTTTTACTCTATGAATTCTCTTTCTTGAACAGTTCCTCAAATAGCTAAAACCAATTATCTCACCAAAAACTTCATCTTGCCTTTTCTGATCCCTTCCAGTTTAGAAATCCCATTACAAAGGCATCCACTAACAAAAAAAGTTTGTGCCTCATTCTAACCCCCATCTGGTAAATTGTTTTCTCTATTGCAAAGTCCTTTATCAATGCACATTTTGTGCTCTTATCCATTCAATCTTGTTTGTCTAAACAGTTCTTTGGTTTAAGGCAAATAATAACAATGCTTCCTTTTTCATCAAGGAAGACATATTCCCACCTGCATGAAAAGCCTTGGAAAAAGAACTAGAAGAGTGCAAGAGAGCCATAATCTATAAATGAATCAGTATTATACTACGTTTAAGAGTTCAGCCGCTGATGTTTTCAAATTTGATTCAGAAACATCATCACTTGCTAAATGGTATTTGATACTTTTAATGGTGCTAAGACAACTTCACCTTTTTATTTCCTGTTTTGATCAGTAATACAAATACTACAGGTAAAAGGCTTTGCTTGTGAGTAAGTGAGGCACTCTTCCAAGCTCCAGATCTGGTCAGACATATCTACTGGGCAGCATTTCCCTTATCCACTCTTACTCCTGTTGCTACAGAAGAGCCTTGTTAAATTTTGAATCCTCCAACAACTCAGTGTTGCACTGCATTGTGCAAAACATGCTTTTTCTCTTTCCTTCAGAACCACCTGTTAAGGTGGTAATAACTTCAGTTCTTTCCCATTGTCAAACACTGCCCATCTCAAGCATGCTTAGAGGAAAGTAAAGAAGTTTTTGCATCTTAGTAACATATTGTTTGAAACAGTGAAGCTAACTATAATGATTCCAAGGACTGCTGGAACTAGTGCACCCTCTTACACTCCTTTTTAAAGTATTATGCAATAGAAAAATTCCTCTTTAAGCCACGGGAATTCTCCCATTGCTCAACTTCTTCCTGATTCACCTCAAAAACCACATTGCCAAGCAGAGATTCCTCTCTCACCAAGGAGGTAACCTTCAGGCTGCTCACTACTCTTTCACATGACATGTAATGAATAGTTCTGAGTAACAGAATAGTATTTCCATGGCAGTGATTATTAAAACAACACCCGGACAAAAGCAACAGTGCTGTCAACAAAAGTGTTGACAAAGATGAACCTACAGTCTTTATAGTAAATTAAGCTATAATGTATTCCTTTGTTTTGGATTTCTGCCTCACTCTTTTAGGGCCATATGTGAACTAGTTTTTCTCAGTTCTGAAGTGTTTCACATGAACCCATGAATTGGTATCTGCAAATACCAGTACAGAGATATTATGAGTACTCAGTTACATAGTACTGGTACATACTGGTAGCTTATTATTAACACTATCACATAAATGACAACATATATTTAAAGTAAACTGAAAGTTTCCAAATCTCAAGAAGTATCCATGAAAGACACTGGCTATCCAGTATTATCACAGGTCTAGAACACCTCCCTTAATTTTAATACCATCAGCTGCTGACTCAGATATGCACAAAATTTATTAAATACTGATTGCTAGGATACAAACAGGAGAATTTCAGCATCATCATTATTTATAACAACTTACCAGAATCAGCCTAAATTGAGTAAATCCACTTTCAATTCTAAGTTATTTTGAGTATGCAGAAGACACCATTAAAATTCACTCTTCATTACTTTGCACCTTGATGCAGCCTATGATTTCCACTCAGGCTGAACTGATCATCTATTGTGGCTGACAAAGCAGTGACACTTCCCCTACAGCTGTTTTCAGCAGATCCACAAGCTGACATCTGAACTACCCAGTGACAGGCTCACCTGACATCTCATTCTGGGTTGGCAAGGCAGCAACTGGAGCATTAGGTAGTACAGTGGTGAATACGTTCAGTCTCACAGGATGAGACATCCTGACAGGCTAACTTTCTTCTTTTGTCTCTTTACAGCTATCCAAATGTTGGCTTCTTACACCAAAACAATGCAGCCAATCACTTCTTGGCTAAAGCCAGTATTTTGACATTTATTTCTGTTAGATAAAGTGAAGCTTTTGCCTCAAGCATAACTGATTAAAGGCAGTATCAGATAGGAAGACAGCCTCCAGCTCCAGGTCGTTTCAGTTCTGGAGTTCCACAGGGAGAAAAACACAGGTGCACTAACAGTGTTATGCCAACATCCATTTCTTAAATAAAGCCTAACCTGAAGAGAAATCTTACTCCTCCCAAAACAACTTAAAACTCTGTTTATCTAACTTAAGGAAAGCAAATATTTAATTCCGTCTCTTTATGGTTTTTTTTCTCTATTTACAAAATACATTTGAACAAAACATTAATTAAACATTCCAAGACTACAGTCAGTTCAGTCTAAATTCTTTAGTACCCATTAAAAGAAGCCATAATAAGCACAACCTAGAAAAAAAATCAAAGACAGTGAAGTTCTGAAGAAGCAATAAGGTACACATTTTCTTATGCCTACCTCCTTTATAAGTTACTTTACAAAGGACAAATAATTACATTTCCTAGTCTTGTCATTTTGTCATCTAGCAGCACTACAGATGCACACATACCACAATAGACCGTATCTTTTGATTCTATAAGCAAAAGAATATTTCTCAAATACTTTAAGCAGGAATATTGGCAGAAGAATGATTCATCAGTTGAGCACTGTAGTAACAGAAGAAATAACTATGATGCCCAACCTGAGCACAGAAAAGCACTGGTTCTTTTCTGTCATCTTTGGTGCTACACCACCTTTAAGGTAAGAAGATGAAAACCAACTTTTCTTAATGCCAACAAAATGTTTTCTACTTTCACAATGTTATAATCATCAGGCTGCTACTAAAGGCAGCAATGGATCTCACAATAGTTTCCTGCTTCACCCAACAACAATATACACAAGTATTACCTACTGTAACACTGACGACATAAGCAATAATTTTTATCAGCAACTGATATTTAGTGAGCTTTAGTAATCATCAATCACAAAGAAAATCTACAAGAATATTTTCAATGTTATTAAGAACTCCATCAAAATTCTTCTTAAATGTAGGTGAAGATTTTTTCCCCTCTATGAGAAAGGACTTTTATAGCTCCTTAAAGCTGCAAAGATACACCATAGTATTAGAAAAACTATATTTCTTATAAACAAATGATTGTTTTAATTAGCTTAATGTTACAATTCAGCACTCAGTGGTTAGAATCACATTATTTATGGTATGTACTGACAATTGAACAAAAAATTTATTAAAAATAATTACAATCTAATGCTTACAAATACTCATAGATGATGGAAGTTTTCTTCAATGTAGACAGAACTAAAAATCTGACTGATAAACTTAATATAAACACAAAAGACACTTCAGAGGCCATGGCCAGGATCTATAACTGACTGGTTTATTATAGGAAGTGTAATAACAATGATATTAGCTTAAGTCATCTCTCAAGAACAGATCTTCTCCATAATGTCTAGTGCAAGAGAAGCCTGAATTTACCTGGAGTTTCCCAAGCAGTCCAATCCCCCTCAAAACCATGTTGTAAGGAAGAATATAGCCCTACCCTTCCTTGCTCCCCTCACATTCAAACTGTTTCATTAGTTAGAATTAGCTTTCCAGTGTGACTTCTACGAGCCTGTTTGATCAGACTACACCCACACAAACACTAAATGATGGTAAAGTGTTTTGCCTATTGCTGCTTGCTTGGACAGTATTATTTTAGATAAAAAGAAGCTATCCCTAAAAGCACACTAAAAATTCAACTGTTTGTCACAAAATTGTATGGGTCTTTTTTGCTGCTGGTTAAGTGCAAGAAAGCAACAATAGAAGATACATAATTGTAAGCATTTAAAAGTGATCTAAATAGTGATCTTCAATGAGAATCAAACTCATACTTTGGTAAATTAGCCATGACAAAGCCCAAATTACAATCTATCCCCACCTCTCAAACATTAGTAACTCAAAAGAATGGCAGAATTGCTACTAGCAAGGAAGCTGATGATAACATCACTTTTTAAGTTTACCAAGCTTCATTTTTCCCACTTATGAAGGCTGCTTTATAAAGCTATGTATAGTCTCACCACTGAATTTCAAGTATAGGTTTTTCTAATTCAAAAGGAGCCGTGTCTATCAAAGGCTGTTAGAAATACAAGATGATCTGTCTACCAGTTTCCTGACCTCTAAGGATGACTTCAACAATAGAGATAAGAGACTTAGATACCACATATGCAGGGAAACAACTTGACTGTGAAAGCATTGAAAGGTTCCATATATTACCAGGACAGCAAAACCAGACCAAATTAACATAATGAAGCAAAGTTAACACTTTCCTTGAGTCAATTTAAGATGCATATAAACACTTACTCACCTGAAGCATAGCTTCTTTCTGTGGTACTGACAATGCTCTCTCCTCAAATGAGGCTGGTTTGTGAGTGGGTGGCAGATCAATCCTGTGGTAAAGAGGGAATGAATATGACACATCATGTTTGTGAAGTCCAATTGAATGGTCAGATATTAACTGCCAAATCACCCAACACTCAGTTCTCAGGGACAAACACTTTTCAGCCAGCAATGACTCAGATGTGATATATTGTAATGGAACATGTCTACCACTGGCTATTATTCAGCCACACACTTTTTTGTAGAACAGCCCCACCCAGAACTTGTAATTTATTGCATCCCGTGTTAGGCAGACTGAACTTCCCCCCATACACTCCAACTAAGGAGGATTAGACATTACTGGTATCTAACATTGTTTCTAAGTTATGAGATACAGCTTGAACAGCATTTTTAACTATAGCCTTTCCATAGAAAGCCTTTGAGAAAGCCTTACTAGCAAGACTTTTTCTATTTTAACTTTCTCAGTGAAAGCAAATGGTTATAAAAGAATTTAAATGTGTAAGATCATTCATATAAATATGTTTCAGATACAGAATCTAAGAGACACAAACAAGAAACAGCATTTCTAACCATGTTAGAAGTTGCTCAAAAAGAAGACTTTTGACATATCCTGCTAGCTCAATGCAGATGAGGAAACTTATTTTATGCTGAAGGTTCTAAGTTATTTTACTCTAGTTCTCATTAACTATATATACAAACATTAATAACATTTCTCATTCACTTTAAGTGTTAACTATATATAGGATGTAAGAAACTGCATATGGGATGTAAGAAGACTCATATTCACAAATATTCTAAGCCTGTGTCACTTTTTTATGCATGCTCCAAACAGGATCTAGACATCATCCACTTTAACTGATAACATCTTTTCAGATGTTTTTGTTTCCTTCTTTTGTGTTTGATCACATTGAATAAAGTAAACTGTGTGTCTGTGCCAGAAACTTGAAGAAACAACCAACATTCCAGAAAGCACAAGAAGTCAGTAATTTCTAAGCACATATCTGTGGGAGCTTGCTTAATTTTATCAACATTTCAGGATTAATTTTAGGGGGTCTTCACATCTGCAAAGCATGGCCAAATTTATTTGCAAGATAGACCCACAGTTACAACAAACTAGCAGTCACTGGCATCAGTCAAGAGGGAACACTTCTTTGCCCTCCAGTTAAATCCATTAGTAGTTTTCCTTCAAAAAACCCCCAAACTTCTCAAGAGATAAAGCATTATACTACTTCTGAAGTAATTCTTACCTTTCTCATTTCTTTTTCAGAAATGCAAGTGTGATTTCACATTTGTCTACTCTGAAAATAGAGCCTTGAATTACAAAAGCTGAATAGTTGCTAAATTAAGTCAGACACTTAAATTCCCATATAGAACAAATGTTTTCTGCACATTGCTTTCAACTGAATAAAAAAAAAGGCCAACACATACTCACACTTTGTCAAGATAGGCTGGCCTTTTCTTCCTTGGGGTCAGCAGCACTGTCACAAAGATGGTAATGATAAAAAGAGCAAGGACTGCTCCAATCACAGCCCCTGCTACAGCAACAGAAGATGTCTGCTTAAAGGGCACATCTGCAATGTGATAGCATAGATTACAACTTTAAGAAGTTCATATACTTTTAATACTCAGATAAGCTACTTCAGGGTTGTTCTGAGAAATGCTTCTTCCTGCCACTGCCAAACAGAGCCTTGTCCTGCACTAGCACTTTTGTAGTATTGCCTCAACTTACCCAACTAAAAAACTGGGGGAATTAAGAGAGTTCATGAAATCTAAACCTAATTTCAAGGACTACTTTTATTAACTACTAGCAGCATGCTTTCATTCTCACTTTCAAGGTAAGATGACATTACAAAATATATGGTTTGCACTTACATAAGCTAACAAGGTGTTAATACAAAAACTTGGGCAACTATGGTTTATTGACAATCTTTCTTTAAAGACACTTAGGTCTGCAGAAAGTAAAAAGGAAAAACTTAAAATCAGTGTTAAAAAACCCCATACTAGGAGCAACGAACATGCAAATAAACACCAAATACATGGCTTACACTGATCAAAGCAAACCCTAAGACCACCAATGATATTTAGGACTTCAAGCTACAAATATATTAAATACATTTTAATAAGGGGAGAGAAAAAGCTGTGGTTTTTTCCTTTTAAAGCATCTTTCTTTTGACCTTAGCATTGTCAAATCCAATGCTGAACAACATTCATACTGAATTAACATACTTGTCAGTCTTCAAAGGCCATTCCTTTCACTATCCTTAGAAATAAATTTTTAAGTCTCAAAATTGAAAAAGCTGCTAACATATTTTAACTTAAACTCATCAATACTTCAAACTTGCACCAACAGGCTCAACAAAAATTTTCACAATTGGAATAATTCATGTCAGCTGTACTAAACACTTACCCACAAAGTTTAGGCAGCATACATTAAATAATGTTCTTATTTACATTGATTACTGAATCAGAAAATTTAACAGCCAAGAAATTGAAAATTAATACAGCTCTATATCTGCAATGTTTTCCTATAGCAGTCTACTTCAGCTATTGTCCAAATGCAACACAACCATTCTCTATTTAATCTCTTACCAAAGGAAATTTTGAGATGCTCTTCAGCTGTATGGTCTATTCAAAAACCCTGACACTACGCAATGTGATTTATCAGTTCCTCATATTTCTAATGTTGTTCTGCTTTATGCTACAAAACTGAGCAAAATCCCTCAATTAAAAACAAAAACAAACCCAAAATACAACACTTGCACTCTAATAAAGCAATTCCTGTCCTCTCACCGCTTATGAAAAAGCTAACAAATATTCCCCTGGGACCACACTCACGAAGGTATATTTAAGTAACTTGAAAAAATACTGAAATAAGCTTTTCTTTTTTTTTTTTTTTTTTTTTTTTTGGTGGCTTCCCTAACATTAAGGAATAAAGTCCTAGAGTAACAACTTGCAGAAGTTACTTCACTCCCCAAAGATGAATGCCTTAACCTTTGGTTTCCATAACGGCTTTCCTGGCATAAGCTCCATGTATCCATCAGATACTATAAACTGTCCTGGCTAGGGCTGGGATAGAGAGAATTTCTTCTCAGGAGCTGGTACAGTGGTTTGGATTCAGCAAGAGAATAATGCTGATAACCCACCCATGTTTTGGTTTTTGCTAAGTCGTGTTTATCCCAAGTCAAGGACTTGGACTTGTGTGTGTGTCCCACGCTCTGCCAGTGAGGAACTGTACAAAAGAAAACCAGGAACGAGCATATTTGGGACAGGTGACCTGAACTGCCCAAAAGGATATTCCACACCACAGAACACCATGCCAAGTATATAAACTGAGGAAACTACTCAGAAAGAAATATTGTGCATCACTTGTTTGTTCCCTCCTCCCTCATTATCCATTACTATTATTAATATATTTTATTTTGTTTTCAAGTAATAAACTGTTCCCATCTCAACCTACAAGTTCTATTTTGATTATTCTCCCCCTTCCACTGGCGTGGGAGGAGAGGGGGGTGGGGAAAGCAAGCAGTTGTTTGGTGCTTAGTTGCAAGCTGGTCCTAAAGTACAACGCAAGCATAATTCATATTTTTTCCTGAAGAATGGGCACATGAATCAGTGGAAGGATCTCCAAACCACAGCATTTTAACTGGCTTAAATTTAGTTTACACTGGGAGCCCTCCTCTTTAAGTGAGAAAGTCTCAACCAACTAATACACATTCTTAGGTCCAGAATTCTTGAAGATTCTTTGGTCTTGTGATTACATCAGAAGAGTTTCTTGACTGCTTCATCCTAACTTCATAGTGCCTTTTCTTTGAGTAAATTCTGTTATAATGTTAAAACATCATCAAGTATTATACTTTCAATCCAAGTCCATCCACTGAGTCTCATTTTGGGTGAGATGACATATACTTCTGAACACCAGGAAAAAATAGTAATATCCCAGCATAGTGACACACAAACTTAAGTACAATTACCATGGGGCACACTTAATTTGGCTTTTTGCATTGCTTTGGCAAAACATCAGTCAGCAGAATGATCATAAATCCAGACCATCATGCCAAGCTGAACAAGCCAGAGAGCATCTAAGATGTATGGTACCACCTACAAAGCATTTTAACCACCAGATGGGTCAGAAATAGATGGGAATTGATTAACTCCAAGAAATACAGTTAAAGCAGACAAAGATACTAGAATGAAAAAACAAGACTATTTTAAAGTATGCAATTCCTAGTTAATCAGCTGTGCTTGAAATGAAAGGTTTTGGACAGCAACCACCACCATTTATCTTAATCTTCTTAAAAGAGTTTCTGAAGACACTTGTTTTATAAGCTTAGGGTTTCCACAGGGAAATACTAAACAGCCCATCTCAAACACTTTACTTCATTCTATCCAGCCTCTGGGTTTATTGTGCTTTTCCATCTCCAACTTTTCAGAACATACCTGTGAAACATTTTTGAACACTACCTATGTTGCAGAATGTAAGAAAAAGTTTATTCACACAACAGCCATTTGTACGTACAATCAATTCTTTTTACAGTAGACATAATGTACAAAACATTGCAACGCGCGTAAGCCCTATCCCTATCAATAACTTCAACTCCAGAACATTTCAACTTCTCAACCCATAGGAATTAAATATATATATATTTTAAAAATCAAAGCAAAAAATCCACAGAGACAAAAGCAAGATATCCCATGTGGAAAACTGGTTTATGGTTATGTTTATTTCCAAGTAACACCATCTTTTAAAGATGACATATCAAGTTTTTATTTGAAGAGAGGTATAATCTCTTTATTCCAGAGATAATTTGGAACCCTTTGCTAGAAATTTCACTCCTTTTCTTATGTTTGCACTCAAACTACGGATAACCACAATATTACTTGCTATTGTTTTTGAGACTTTGGTCAATCATGTATCAGTACTCCATTAATCCAAACCCAAACTTAAGATGTTTAGGGATGCTTTTCCATTTGAACTTCAAATAAAGCTGTTGTCTTAATCTTTTTTAGAGACATGCAGTCATATGCAATCACAGTGTATTGTCTACAATGCTCAATACAACTATTTTTGTGAAGCTCTAAAAGCTGTAAGCTACCAAACATCATGAGGATAGAAAAAACTTCCAGCATCAATGCTCATGAAGCAGCTGTAATTATGCAGCCTATTTCACATCAACAGTAGCAGAGACTTTTCCTTTTTCAGGTTTCAAATACCAATAGTCTTATCAGCTTCAATTTCCTCAAGCTAAACACTTAAAAATGGCACTTCAAAAGATTTACTATTCTACTTATGAATTTATGTTGTTCTGCAATTAAAGTTATTTCATTTCTCCTCAATCAGCAGATCTGGTTTGGTGAATCTGCTCAGGACAAAGTAGAACTATATCACAAGTCAGACGAGATTTCCTAAGTATAATGGATACAGTGTCATTTTAAAGAACTTGTGAAATCAGTATGGATTATTTGCAGGGAAAACAAATCCACTGCGGTACAGAGACTGCACAAATCATCTGAATTCCTGTTTCATAGACTCTCTAGTTGCACCATTAGAGTGTGTTTTCAATACCTGAAGTAGCAGTGCAAGTGTCCACTTCCCTAGTAATAATCTGAAACTCTGGTTACCCTCTTCAAAGCAGGCATTGTAACTTAGTTGGAAGCAGCGTAAAACCGCTGTTTTAACTTCTGGCCATAGAAACTCTAATGCTTTTTGGCACCTGGGAAAATAAGCACATTCACATTAGCCTCCAGCTTCGGAATCTATATGGGTGTTTTCTCCTTAGTTGTGTCCAATTAACCAGCTTTTAAATTCAATGGTAAGATTCCCACAAAGCCTCCAGAACAGTTCTCAAAAATTGCACCCTGTGAACTTGCAAAGAGCATCTTGTATGCATTAATGAGTTTTGACATCCTGCCAATTACAGGCCTAACAAAACACCTTACTGTATGTATATATACAGACACTAGAATAAGCTTTAGAAATCAATGACTATAAAAAAATAACTTTTCATCTTATTCAAATACAAGCCTTTGACCTGTGTACAGTTACTCCTCAAAATGTTGTTCATAAGTTAGTTTCAGTGCAATGACTTAACTTTTAAGTATATAGTTACAAGAAGGCTCATTAAAATGCTAAGAGGTATTCATTTTTATGCAGAAAAAACCCTAGAAAATAAAGCTTTAATTCTGCTGTAACTCATTTTAATTGGTAAAGCATTTGCTATATAGAAGCATTAAGTTTATGTGGATGGTACCTAGATTGGAGTAATTCAAAGCCCCCAAAGATTATATTTCATCATTGCCTTGGGTAAACTTATTTTTAAATCAGAGAACCAAGACAGCCACTTTTTATTCTTAAACAATATTGAATGGCAACTTTAATTCAGCCTTTTTTTTTTTTTTTTTAACTCTGACATAGACCAATATAAGCACTCTGCGTTAAAACTCAAATCTTAAACAGTAGTACAGCATTGGGAAAAAAAAAAAAAAAAAGCAGCTCAAATACATTTTCCCCAGATTCAGTATTTCCATTGTGTCAAGTCACAATATAAAAAACCTTCAAAAAAAAGTTTCAAAAAGTTTATTCCTACTCTTGTTTAAGTATAAACAATCTGAAAGTGACCAGCCAATGAAGTGAACTGCAGGTACATGTTTAGTTTTCAGTGGTTACTACACATACCACTCCCTTCGAGATATTACCGCACCATCTAAGTGAGAAACAAAGTCATCATCCTCATAAAATTCGCCATGCATAAAACCCATTCCAAATGTTCCACCTTCATGGTAATCCATTGGTCTTTCATAACGGTCCTGGTACCTGCTAGTATTGTCTATATTGTTCAACTCAGGTTTTCCAGGGTCTTCTAAATAATCTTTAGATATTAAGTTCATTGGGTGCTTTGTTTCTTTTTTTATACTGCCAGGGTAAGAACCCATATCATCTGACTGAAGAACATCTATTTGGGACTCTTTCTGCATATCTGATGGTGGAATGTAGCTCTTAGCAAAGTAGTCACCGCGGAACGTCTTCCTTCTCTTATAGTAGACAGCTCCAACCAGAGTACCAAGAAGTAACAGCAAAAGAACCCCACCCACCACACACCCGACGACGATACCCCAAGTGTCGTCCTGCTTTGTTGGCAAGGTTGATGTTGGGAAATTTATTATTCTAGGTTCTGTTGCTAAACCTGTGGTGCCATCAGTCGAAGGATGCCAGGGAACCGTGGGCAGTCGAGTGGTAGTAGTAGGAGGATCTAATGGAAAGAGCAGAGAAGTAGACAAGACACAGAAAAGGCACAGAATGTCAATGCGAGCTAAATCAGTTAAGGGTTTATAAGAAAGCAAAGTTGATGGATATGTTCTACAAGAATAGTTTTTCATTCTCAAGTTCAAGGCACTATAAAAGGCTTAAATTACTCACAAGCTTTTGAATTAGCTTCCTTACACATGGTTTTGAGTTAAGTTGCAGCAGGACAGGAAGTGTGGGGAGCAAACAAAATAAAAATAATTTTCAGGTAGACAATTTGACCTCCTCAAAGTAAGGAGAGGGAGTTTTTCCTCTCAGATGTTGACTGTTCATCATTATTTTCCTCCTCCAAGGAGGAAAAACCCAAGCAGTTCTCTAACTTCCCATCCAGCCATAGGGAATTCTGAATCAAATTAATTGATTATGCCACAGAGTCAATTATTCCACATTAAATTCCTCCTTCAGAAATAATTCAGGGCACTGAATATAAGAATGAAAAACTATGAGTTGTGCGCTCAGTCACATGAACTACTGATTTTTAAGTTATTCTCTCCAAAAACATTTGCTTCATTAATAAAACTTACTCAGCCTCACCATGGGATTAGTGAAAGAAGCATAGTTAAAAATGGCATGAATTAATCTCAAAGTAACACTTATGTTGAGCAAGGAGGCCTTCAGTTTTTTTTAAATAATAAAAAACTGGAACATTTGAACCCAAAGTTATTTCTATGCATTCCTTCTATAAGCCATTTGATCCTTCACACACACAAAGAAATTTCCATATTCATTCCTCAATATAAAATAAAAACTGATTTCATGTCAGGTTATGCATGTAAACAAGAGACTGCCAGATACCAAGTTTCTCCAGCATGCAGCTTTTTCCTTTGTTCTTTAGGTCTGCTGGAGATTTATGCATGTGTTGCAGACAAGGTTCCAAGTGATGGGCTGATGACACTGAGATTATACCAGTCAATCACAATATTAGATACAACTCCACTTCTTATTTCTATGTCACACTGAAAAGAAATTACTTTTTGCCTTGCCCAATCCAAGTTATTTTAAAATCCAAAAAGCAATTCTAAACATGTTATTATAGCTTGAACCTTTCAGAGAGAATATTATATGGACAGCCAAGTAGCTCATTATATCATGTTATTTAGTTAAATGCCCACAAGCAAGATCCATGAAAGCACCACCACATTAGAGGCACCCTAAATTTACCACCACAAAGAGTAAACCAGATAGAACTAGAGCTCTGTCAAGCTTTCAGCTATTTGACAAATCTCAACTAAATAGCCATAAATATGATTTTTAATCTCACTACTCAGAGATAGACATACAATTTTCTCATACTAGACAGAATTATCACATTTATCATGATTACTACACACCTTGCTGCTGAATGCAACATTTTAATCATGACATAAGTTTTACACAGATGTTCAAAGGGCATAATTATATTCCTTAACTATGTAAAAAGTGATGGTTTGTTAGGGAGCTATACATAAATGGAATTAATTTGACAGAAGACAGAAAACCGAACAAATACGATGCACTACCAAAATGAATAAGAGGAATTATGATTCAGATTATGATTTTAGTAAAAATTGATTTAAAGTGAGTTTGATAATTTAACAAGGAAGTAAAGATTAAGGAATCCAAGTTTACCAGGGTTCTATGTCTCACACACTCCTAGGTCATGAAGTTCAAATCCCTCTTCCTTGAAAAGGTATGCTTTAGACACAAGATTTGAGACCTTAAAACACAATTTCAAACAGTACCAGCAAAATCCTTCCAAGCTATTTATACTTGTTTGGCTTTAATTAACTGGCTTTGTAATTGTTTTGCCTGTGATACTGAGGTCTTAAGTCCTATTCCTCCACATCCACAAGTATTTGCATCCTTGCAAATTTAACCATTGCACACATGAAATAAGCACAGTGGCAATTACAATCTTATTAATATATTAGAAATTCAGTGTTTTACAAGGAGTTTTTTCCTTCAAAACTTCCCATTCATCCACCAGTTGTCAGGTTGTCCAGTTGCATTACCAACAAGCACTAATTAACATATTAAATCAACTGCAAACACGGGATCAATTAAGCATGTGTTTATATGTATGCCTGCAATACATATGATACTTCTAAGGTTTATTTATTTTGGTACCTTTTATTGAGGAATGACTAAATTAAAACTGTCCCTTCTTGTTTATAAGGCCAACTACAACTAATATATGAGTTCACTTCTGAAGTCACCAGAGCTTTATAAATGTAAAACTAACTTTTTTTTACTTCCTGTACCAAGCAAGTTTCCCAAATACAGAACAACTTTAAGGTGAGGAATGTCAAAGTTTTATGTCTACTTCATAAAACTGCAAATCACATCTCAAATGTCATTTCTAAATCAAGACAATGGCACTCATCTGTGGCTATGAAAGACTAGTATTTCATGTCAGTAACTTCTGTAACGATAATATTTCACATAATCACAGATACATGTTTGAGTTCTTAATGCTTTCTACAAAACATTAAGGGCATCATTTAAATTCTGCTTTATAGGGCACTTTATTCAAAAGCAACAATTTCCTACTGATGCCTTCCTTTAACATTTTATTTTGGACCCAATGTTTAACAGCTCTTGTCTCTTTCACTAATGTAGGCTTCTGTTGTTGCACAAAGCACAACATATTAAAATATCCATGCGGGTCACAGAGCTGAAAGTTGCAGAAATTCTGGAAAATATTTGGGTTTAATTTAAATGCATCTTGATTTCAGTTTGTGTCTCTTACTAGGTTCTGGGCCCTGTTCAAATCATTATTACATGTACCCTGTAATAATGATGAAGACAAGCAAAGACCCCAGCAAAATTTCTACTTTTACATAGCTACCACCCCCATTAAAATAAGAGACATAACTGAAGAAAGCCAAACCCAATTTTCTGGTATGAATAAAGCAAGTCAATTGGCTCCTTCCATACACAAAGAAGCCAAGTTTTCCTAGTTGGTTTCACAGCTTTTGACACAGTTTTCTGCCAATAAAAGCAAGACTTGCTCTTGACTTCAAATGAAGCTCTGATACCACTTCAAATTAAAGGACCATGGTCCCTGTGCACTGCTTAGTTTTCACACTCAATTATTTTCCAGATGTTTCCCATCAAAGTCAGTACCAACTTTCAACCAAGTGTCAGCTTGGTATTTTTATTTTTCCCTTAAATGGCTATTCTTGATATAGTTTTCTCAGCTCTTAAACCACCAACAACTTATCTTGGGCAGGGGAGCTTCTACCATTAAGTTTAGTACAGGCATTCAACTAACATGACATGTTTAACGTCCCAAACACTATCTCCCTGATTCAATCTTCCTGCAGTACCACATCCTTCAAATGTCTGGGACTCACCTCTGCTCCTGGTGCCAATTCAAAGCCATCAATCAGCCAAGTGTCAGAGATGGAAGTAGAAAGCAATGGATGAATCATCCCTATAAACCAGACCACTACCTTCGAAGTCTTAGGTTTAAGTCCTATCTTAGTACCATCAGCTTATTATGGTGAAAAAAAAAAATCAACTAGAGAACACAATGTTCTTAAACCATAAACTATTTTGGATTTAGCCCACTATGAAGTATTTGAGAGGTAGAGAACCTACAACAGGTAGGATAATTCAATACTGGCACAATTTCCTTGGGTTAAAATTTGTCCTTTAAGCATTACAGAAACAAAGTTTTGGAAGGAAACGTTCCTTGGAGAATTGTTAAGTGTTAACATAGACAGTCAAAGTCTGTCTGGTTCCAAAAGCCACAATAGAGTGGTCAAAAACAGTTCTACCTATTTGGAAAAAAAAAAAAAAAAAAAATCAATCCTGCATCATAGAAGATGCAAATGTCCCTTTTTTTGCCTCTGACAAGACAAGGACCAGATATCAATTACTTCTAATCCAAAAGTGAGTTGGCTTTGCACAAATTACAAGATCTCTCTTTGCACGTGTCGTTTTATTGAGTGGCAAATATCTGCCTGTGTATGTATTACTTGTATGTTTGCACAGATACAAACTATTGTGTCTTAACTTGCTGTTCTTGCTAAATTATCCTTAGATGTTAAGTACTTAAAAATTAAATAACAATTCTGTGCAGCCGAGTCTTATAAATTGGCTCTCTCTTTCAGCTGCTTAAAACCTTATGTAGCAACTCCTTTATGACAGCAGGGAAAGTCAGCTTTCCATGGAAGAAGACCCTGAATGTCAGAGTAAATGATTTGGAAATTTATCATTTTTTCTTTCTCCAGCCATTGCTACTCTCACATCAAGTAATTGCTGAGGACATTGCATAACCCTCTCCCCACAGTGTCTTGCCTACAAAGGTTCCACACTGGAGCTACACATTTTCCTTTGGATTATTTTCAGTGTGTGTTCCCCCACCTCTGTTTTGGCACCATAATATTAAGATTGGTACCAAAAATTTCTCTCAATCATTCACTTTCAAACTTCACAGTGCTTTTGTGGTTTCTAGCTGGGATTTTCATGCACCAAATAAAAGATTTTGATATTTTTTTGGGACACAAGAGAAACTTACTATTAAAGTAACCTCCAGCATGGAAGAATATCCAGGAAAACCACTGAAAATCCAAAGCTTGCTAGACCAGGGAAAAAAGCCCCTTGCTAAAGAGCAGTTTGTCAACATCCATTCCAATGTGTAATTTAGAAAATAAAAGAGTGCCTGTATTCACAAGGCACTCTCAGAATAGAGGTTTGTATAATGAAGAACCAAAAACTAAAACCAAATGATCAGTCTCTGCTATGTTAATCCTCACAATGTCCACTCTATAAGAAGGTGACCCTGTACTTACAAACAGCACCTTCCTAGGATTGCTGCTCAACAAAGGCTGTCATGTTAGAGGAAGTATGTTCCTACCTTAATGCAAGTTTCACAGGTCACCTTCTCCCTTGCAAGAGGAGAAAGGGAAAGCCTCAGTAAACAGCGTGAAGGTGAAGGAACACCAAGCCAAGAAACCAAAGTTCAATTCCTTGTGTAAGAAAACTGAGTAAATCAATATTGTATGAGGAAGTGCTTTATATATCAAGCTGACAGCTTGTTTCAGAAAACTGTTGCTTCAGTACTTGAACTCCACAAGGAGCATGACTTGCTTTTGCTATAGAAAAAATTTAACTTTACACCATCGAATTAATAAAAATAGCAAAGATAGCTATGCCTTAAAAGCAATATAAAAAAGTATCAGGCTTCAAACACCACTTGAGTATTTCTCTATTCCTATAAAGATGCAGAATCTTCTGAAACTGAAAGCTGAATTTACCATTTAGTTGCTGTCAACTACTTCTCTTTCATTTTTATATTTCACTTTGAGAATACTAACAAAGTTTAGGAACACAACAGAACTTATTAAAAATACAGCTTTGACTTTTTTAACAATGAATATCAGGACCAAAAGCAAGTTTTTGCTCAGCTGACATTCCAAACTTACAACACATTTCAAGTTAATAGGTGGGAATTTTTTGCAGTTAAAAAGCTTAACAACTATGAGCATGGTGACTATTCAGAAACATTAACTTCATAAATCCTTTTTGACAGCTTCATAATTAAAATTTGAAAGATGCTGTGATTATACAGCTTTGTCTGTTAGCTTCCAAGTTTCACTTCACATTTTATGCCAAGTTTTATACAGTGGCTAAGAAAAAAGATAGAAGAAAGAGCTAATTGATTATTTCAGCTTATTGCTCTACAGTACATCACTATCATGTTTACCATTAATAGATATCTGGTGAGTTAAGTCTAATATTAAAGTGCTAAGTGATTATTAGTCATTTGCCCATCCTGCATCATTTCAGGGCATTTCAGTTACTTAAAGAACCAACCACCCTGAAGTTATTCTTAAGAGTTACAATAAAATGTACTTAGTATTTGTTTTTGAAAATAATACAGGTATTACACTAATAATTGCTTCACCTCTCCCATTTTTATCAAGTCTACTATATACAAAAAGTTTATACACAGTGCTTTTAATCATTTTGTCAGCATGATCAACATAACACTTTAAAAGACTAAAAGTTACTGTCAGCTGAAACCTGTATTGTTACTGGTGCACCTAACAGGCAGAACCTTGACCCTGTATGTTTCTGCACTAAGGGAGGCTCAGTTTTGTTGCTCCCAGAAAACAGCTAAGCTTTGCTAATTGCAGTTAAATTGCTACAGTACAACAAAGTTGCTGAGCACAGCTGAAAAAGCAGCAGGCATATAAACAGTGTCCATCAGTTCACAGCAAAAGCCAACCTCGGCAACTTAACTATCTCTGCTCTGAGCTGGTTTAAACTCTGTAACATTTGCATTAGGCTAGAATGTAAATCATCACCACTGACCAATTAGCCAGTATGCCCACACTGCTTTTCAAAAACTTGATTCATTTTAGGAAATATCTATGATTTCCTGGTTGGCCTGTTTCAGTCTGTTAGTTGAAAACATAATTTAAATGACATCCTTTAATTTTCATGCATGACAGTCATGGTAAAAAGCATGAGGTCTATTTACAGCACATGATATTCACAGAACTGACAACTGGAATAATAGTGGACTTGAAAGAAACTTCTCCTCACTTGTTAGAGTTAGAATAGGGCTGATAAAAGAGCTATAAACTGCATTGGTATTTTTTGAGTGTCTTTGAAAGTTACATTCCAGTCAAATATTTCACCCTATTAATGATATTCTAATTTTTTAATTGATATTTCCTAAAACATGCCAGTTTTTGTAATTGTTTTGAGTCTGCTATGCAGCCATGAAGTCTTCTCCATAGAAGCAGAACCATGTAAAACATCCAAAAGTAACTCACAGAAATAACTTTCATAACAATTGGCAGCACTTGAAGACTTTTAAATGATATAAAATTTTAGCTATTAAGTAGTTTACAAGTAATTCAACTGTCTCAAATTATTTATAAGTTTCCAGTTAACTAGCTCATTGACTAGACAGTTAATTAGAACTTATTAGCTTCCTACAGTGGCCTACAGTGTAGTTATATCATTGACTGCAACATCATTAATTTTAAAGATGCAGACAACTGTCAAAAGTGAATTCTGACTGATGTGGTTTCAAACACCTTGTACTTAAATTTTTGTCTTAAGAGTTAAAATGAGAATGAGAATTTAACTGTTAACAAAGTCATCTATATTTGTATTCATCATCTCTGTATCCTTGTATCCATCATCTCTGTATCCTTGAACAGGCCAACATGTGCTCTGAAAAATTAATTTGGTTAATGAAATAACTAATGTCAAAAACTTACCAAAAAGCAGCAACAATGCAGCAGAATGAAGTTTTAATTTTCATGTCTATTATCTCCCTTAAAAAACCCTATAATACTAGCATTTATTGATCAAGCTAAAGTTTAACCTAATTTACTTAATCCTTTAGGGAAATCTGAACAGTTTTTCCACACTTGTACAGAAGTATTCATATTTACTGTAAGTCATGCTGCTCTTTCACAGAAAAGGTGTCACAGCAAAACACTTAATTACATTGTGTTAATGACACAAGGATGAGTGTTCCAACAGCAGTAGTACTACACAGACACACAAATTCCCTATATGGTACTAAGTAGATCAGCAAGAATTCTGCATGAGGTATTTAACTTGATTACTGAGTATCTGCACTCCAAGAAAATGACACAAGTAACTGGTGGCAAATGCACACATTCAGAACATAACCCTAACTTCCTTAAAACAGAGCATCTTTTAGCTTTTCTAAATGTAGTTGTTCCCTTCCACCAACATCTGTTTTCTCAATTTATAACAGACAAGGTACTGGTTATTGCAGTCAATATGTCTTGTCAAACATGGAATAACACTGCAAAAAAACATTAGTTTAACTACCAAGAGAAAATTATCATCTCAGAAGCACCTCAACCGTAAGAATTTCCACTATATATTGCTATTCAAGAGTCAGTTTAATCCTGGAGCTTTTAAATCCACACTTTCAACAGCTTTTCACACAGAAAATTATATATTTCATGCAACAACTGGCTCTTCAGTTTGCTAATTCAATCACTGACAAATAAAAAGTTCCAAGTTAACACACTGTCTTTGCTAAGAAGCAAGACTTACCTAATATGTAGATAGTCTTCTGATCACTCCTCTGACCAAGGGCATTAGTCACCTTGCAGATGTAAGTCCCAGTGTAGTTGTATGTCAAAGGGCTGCTGAACTGCAGAGTATTGTTAACAGCCAACAATCCTTCAGGCCATTGTCCATCCAACCTAAAAGAATAGTTATATTTCAAACATGAACATTTACAGCTAGTTTAAACAGAAGTAGTTTAAAATAATATTGCCAATAACATAGAGAATGAATTTTTCACTGTGCTCTGACACTTCCAGTGGGCCTTCCTTCAATATTCTCAGTGTACACCTGAAGGTTTATTTAGCATTTCATTTCTGGGCCAAATCCTTTAAATGTCAGATCTGCTGAAACTTGCAAGCTGTCTAAAATCATCACTACTACAGCTAAGAAAACAGCATCGCAAAAAAAACTTGGAGAAACAAGACAATCCAAGCTCTGAAAACTAAGAAGCACTTCTGCTGTCAGGATTAGTTGCCTCCAGTAAGTATTTCTGTCCATATACATGCTTAATATAGAGGACATTTTGACTAGAAGTTCTGAGCAAGAATTCAAGCAGTTTCTCCTCTCCTGAGCTGCCTTTTCTCATCTCCCATGACTTTTCTGTCTAAATTACAGCACTGAAATGGAATGTGGTACAGGAGAAACAACTGGTTAAAAAAACTATTTTTTATAAATTGACTTTTCAAAGTCTATCTCTTTCCTGTACAATTCTGTCTGAGATTATGGTAACAACTGTGTAAACACAAGAGAAAAAGGGGAAAGGGCAAAGGGCCTGGAACTATTCTAACAGGGCTGCCAACTGCCCATTAAACACCTGTGTAATTTCATGCCATTGAAACACATTTTGATTTATCTAAGTACCTATTAACAGCTAAACATTCCTAAATCAATATTTAAACTAGATCACAATATCTTGAAAGCATTTAGCAAGCGTGATTTTTAAAGTAGTATTGAACAAAAAGGCACCCATCACTTTAAAACAGGTACTCAAAGGAAAAGAAACACTTCACAGTTAACACTAAATGCAATCTTCAAAAATGTGGTTCAAGACAACATTCCTACTTCATCACTGTGATTATTGCCCAGAATTGCTTCAGCCACATAAAATGGATAAAAATCAACCATATACTTCATAATTCATAGTACCAGCAATATTAATTTCAAGAAACACTATAAAACAGCCAAATAGTTCGAAAGCTCTATTCTAATAAAATTCTCATACATGCAACACTTAAATATTACTAACCATGAAAATATCACTATCCCAGTAAACACAATGTTGTCTTGGATTCCAAGGGATACAATTGGTTAGTAAGATAGCTCTACAACCTATTGTACTCTGACACCAGTCAAACAGCACACAGTTCAACACACTTTTTTCTCCAAGCTCAAGCTACTCTTCCTTTTACATGGATTATTCCCCCCTACACATGAAGTTCCTCATTCACCAGTACTACAGCTTTTTGGATGAGTTTTGCTTTTGCTCAGAAAGGCACACCAAGTCTATTCCAGAAAATTTAGATTTCCTGTAAAAATTTGTTCCATTTTAAGTTTAGGAAATCTAACTGTGATCTCAAATTTCGATGGCTTTAAATGTATAAAAATAGGTTTATTTTTTCTAGAATTGTAAAAAGTGGTAGTATTGATTAGTTCTTACATATGTTTCAAATTCAAATGAGAGAACTGAGAACCCAGTGCATCTGAAGAAGCAAATGGTACTGCTGTTAGGGGCTTTTTTTAAACATAGGAATTCTTATGTGCCGAAATTTCTCATCACAGTGATTTTGAGCTGAACCTGAGATGGGGATGGCAGACCACAGTTCATGAAATGTGGATGCTATGTAAGTTATTAATTTTTTTCATTAGAGGCATATGTAAGTAATAGTTGGATCCTTACTAGATTTTTTGGTCTTTGCTCTACATGCTGCAACACACAGAGCTTAGTCTACCTTGAGCAACTAAAAAGGCTTTACCCTGAGAGTAATGACAAACTGTTTAGGCACATACATTTACAAGATATCCACTCACCTGTGTTCAGAAAAACACACATCTTGTATTCTCCTTTTAAAAAGCTGAATAAAACCATTACAACCAATACAAAGTCATATAATCTTTGTTTTCAAAACATGCATTTACTGTAAGCAAAATGATTATTCTATGCCACATGATTGAATCATAAATATTTACCTGCTCCACGTAAATGCCATAGGTAATGGATTTGCATCAGCATTACATTTGAGCTGAACATTTCCTCTTCCAATGAACCAGTTTCCATCATAACCAGTTACTGAAACCTCTGGGGCATCTGACAAAAAAAATTAACAAAAAATGAACAATCACAATTACAATTAAAAGTGCAAATTGTGTTTAAGATCAATAGAACAGAAGGGTACCTTTTTCTTCCTTTTTTTTTTTTTTTTTGAGGGGAATGTGTGCTTTAGTTGTTGGTTGCCTTTTTGCTATTAAAGACCACCACCAAAATACACAGAGAACATGATACAGTTCCAAACTACAACATTAATATGCATCAGTGAACAAATTGTCTTAATCAGTGCAACTTTCCCAGAGTGTTTTCAGCAACAGCACAGCACCTTGAGGAAGTGAAAGGACTTCAGAAAAAAGAATCAGTTTCATGTTTTTGGGAAGTAAGGAACGGTAACTTAGAACTACTTCTCACTAAAAAGATACAGCAAAGGATCAGAAACAACCTTGGGAGAAACCAGATAATTAGGAAACCACCAAAAAGTTCAGAGATGCCAACTATAAAGATTAAATTATCCATTGGCATCAAAACGTAGAATTATATCATGGCTCTAAAAAGCCAGGAGGTGATTTTAGAGAGGCCTTGGAAAAATATTCAAAGGCCAAGGAACCAGTATGATTTGGGATAAGCTTGAGCTGATATGGAGTTGCAAAAGCTAGTAAGTGTCAGGAAGACTGAGGAGCACATACTGCTTCTCACTTGCTGCTGTGTACCTTACTATGTAACTTTGTTAGAAATTCTGAAACATGCATTAACACTAAACTCAGCTGGAAATATTAAGACCAACTTGCATCCTCCCTTTATTTTCAATATGAAATAATTCTTTTATTCACTGTTTGAGACAATACAAATCCTCTTTAGTTTCATTGCAGTATCAATAGCCCTGCAATCTAGAACTTCGAGAGAGTGCTAATCACTATTTTATGGCAAAATAAGTGATTCTTTACCAAACAGAACAGAACCAAAATCAAATTCTAGTCAAATCAAAACAATCAAGTGTACTTTTTTCAGGGCCAACATTGGTTCTACTTGAACTGACAGACTTCTGTGATTTAGGAACTTTAAGCAGCACACAGCCAAGACAGGATAGCAAAGGAACCACTCAAAAGTAGTTGGTTTTGTTCATATATGCACTGTCTAACAAAAAGGGACCACATGCCTAAAGGTTATTTGTTACCTAGTTTTAACTAAGCAACATTGTAAGCCACCTTGCTCTGCATTCATGTCTTTTAAAAGCCATACATTTTTTAAAGAAGCCTGGTACAGGTTTGAATTATATGAGCAATCTGAAGCTGAATAACAAATGCCAGGCATGTACGTATTATGTTCTTGCTTCCTTATGCTAGTTAGAGTGGACAAAGCTTGGTGAATAATCTGTAAATAACTTATTGACCACCACAAGACCTATTTTCAACTTATCATCTCAAACATGAATCTTTATTAGCATTCTTTTTTAATAATGCTGAAATTTTAAGACATTATAAACAGCTTATGGATCAACCCTCATGTTTACCCATGATTCAATACCCAAAACAGTAGAAACGTAACAGTATTCTAACCTCAAGACTTTATTTTTAATAGAGAGACCTAGGCTTTTCCTCCTGCCTGACCTGCCTCTGATCACAGCTTTTCTATACAGTTTTCCTGGAGCAGAAAGTGCTCATTTCCTTTCTGTGGAAGTATACACAGATTAAGGGGAAGGTTGCAAGATACATACCAGGAATGATTACCTCACAGAATACTTACACTGTATGTCCAACACATAAGGGTATCGTATCTCCTTTTCAAAGGCAGGGTGCCTCACAACGCAAGTTATGCGTCTTCCTCTTGCAAATCGTGTAGGGACAATCACATAGTGGCTCACAACCGTCACTGTTTCATTTGGAAACAAAGTGGAGGTGGATTCCATTTCACCAAGGCCTCCTTCCCAGTCAATCTGTGCAGCAGGTTTTCCAGTGGCTGCTGTACAAGTGGCTGCTACTGTCCTATTTGCACCATCTATTAGAGGGTTTGGTCCTTTCGTTAAGCTCACAACAGGTTCAACTAAGGAGGGGAAAAAGAAGGAGATTTAAACAAGAACTCCACTTCTTTGGTAGTGTCACTAGTTCAAAGCTAGGCAAGACCTAATCCATTTGCAAACACTCATGTTAATCAGACATCCCAGATACAAGACCACACATATCTCAAGAGATGACAGCTCTACAAGGCTTTGTCCTGCTGACACTATCCCCCTTTGTCCACTCATTCAAGTTCAGTGCTGTTCACTCACTACTTTTAATGCACTGACAGGGAGTTCAGAGTGGTTAGGTCCAAAACACCAATTGCAGTGCTCCAGTTGCAGTGTCTGACATGACAGCTTAAGGCATTAGGTTGAAACTACACTGCAGTTTTTTTTCAAAAAGCTTAGATTCTGCTGCATTTTCAAGAGTTCAAGAATTAATTTATACTGTCAGTTTGTGTCACTTGAAAGCTACTTCAGTGGTCCAACACCCAACATCAAGAGTTTAAGCTTTTCTTGCTAGCACTGATACAAAAGATTTCCAGGCTGCATCTTTATTATATATACACATACACACCATACATTGAATAAAGAATCTAATATGTACACAGAAATATGCAATTGTATATAAAATTTATGAATTTGATATTAAAAGTAATCTATATAGAAAAAATTGTTTTATATATAAATAAATTTTTGCCTATAGATACACACCCTTTGTACAAATCCCCATAAAATTAAAAAAAATTGAACTGAATATTAAGACTAAAGAAATCTGATCATGGAAGGATGTGACCTCCTTGTAAAGCCACTGCTCACCCCAAAATTTTAAGAACTTGGGGAACACACTACAAGGAAATTGCATTCCTCATGTAGAAGTCTACTGCTGAGGGCTATAGACTAAAAAACTTTCAAAAAACTTCCTTCTCGTTTAGCAAATCCATTTCAGCCCTGTGCAAGCCACCCACCAGATGCAGCCCAAGTCAGGAAAACTGCCTGGTGCTTCAGATACAAACCATGGCTGGGCTGTTTTAGAATGGCCCATTTGTGTCACCAGCTCTGTAAGGGACAGGTTTGCAGTAGTGTACCAGCCTATTCCACAGCCCTGGTCTTTTGCTCTAACTTGGCTCCTGGAGTACTCTGAAGGAAGGTCATTGCTACTCACCATAATGCTTCAGAATCCACCTCAGTGGATCAGCCCTCACTAATCACAAAGCAGAGACAAATCTTGCAACTTCTGTGCCTTTCAGTATCAGAAGGAGAAAAGTTAGTTCATGGAATTTCTTTCCAATAAACTGAAGCTGACCCACAGACACATCTTGTAATAGAATAGAGCAAAGTTCACTGTACCTGGCAAGTTCTCCAACTACCTATACCTTCCAAAGTTAACTGGGTAACAAATATTTTCAGCTTCAGCCCATTCAGTGCCAGGATCAGTTTTTGACTGTTTTCTGCTCAGTCTAACACTGTTCATGTCTGAACAAGCTGGTTTATTATTTGCTCAATTACACTAAAGGAAAAGGCAATTATTAAATGGATAACCTTATAAAAATGTGTGTTTTCTGTTCTATGCTTAGAAGTGCTTGAAGAATATAAGTTGTTATGAAACTGAAGATTGTTTGGTATTGAGAGCAAATAATTTTCTACTTTAATTCTCTGAATGCCTACCCTCTGAGATTTGTTAGAAACCCTGCTGAAAATAAACCAATAGAAGTTTTTTCTGCCAAGTTACACACTCACTCTTCTAGATCTGAAGCATTTCTAATACAGCTTCTTTAAAATCTGATTCCCTAGTCTCCAACACCAGCAATAGCTAGAGCTTTCTGCAGCAAGCTTTATATCTGAACTGATGTACATATGTATTGTCTCATCTGCAAAAAACGCCTTTAAAACCTACTATGAACTTGAACATTACATAGCTTTGTTATTTGACCCACAATCTGGTTTTCCTGATTAACAATCTTGTTCTCACCAAACCACTGACAGGGACTTGTTCAATAGCTCCTGTGGTATTACTAAAATCCAGAAGTAAACATCCAGATTTATATTTAGAATTTTACATGCATGAAAATACTAATTTTTGCTGTCTTCCTCCCTTCAAGATCTCCATAACAGTAAAATCAATGAAATTAGCAGCTATCTTCAGCATTTCATGCCAAAACTGTAGGCTCCAATAATTTCAGCTGGAACTAAAAGCTTGATATGTTCCATCACTTTGATTTTTTTTTTTTAAAAAGCAGGTAACTGGGTAATTTTTCCACTAAGTCTTTGTGAAGGGATACTTAAGTAAACAAGAACTCTTAACTAAGTTGCAGAGATGTCCAGACCCAAAGCAGACTACTCAGTACTGTACTTTTAGAAAAAGAAGTTCTTCAAGTAGTCAGAAAGCACGATAGACTAATTAAAAAAAACCTATTTTCTCAAGTGATAAGAGATTTGTCAGTTTGAGTTCATTGTGTATACTTGGTTTTATACTTACCAACTAGACTATTCAAAACTAGGTGAACTATTCAAAACTACTCAGTGTCATAAAATATACTTATTCCCAGTCCTATGTGTTTCCAAGCTTTAGTTTTTTTTATACATCACAAATATTTAGGCTTTTACTGTCATACCTTCCCCTAAATTGTGATTCTTGTACTACACACCAACTGCAACAAATAAAGAGCCACTTACTGAAAAATGGAAAGCAACTGCTGTTAGGATATTTATTTCTATAGTTTCTCATTCAGGACTACTTTGTCCCAGCAACCAAAACAAAATCAGCAGAAGCCCAAGCTACTTATTCTATGGCCTTTCTAGATATTTCAGTTATGGATTAACAAGTATCTGGTGAATGAATCCATAATTACAAGGGGCCATGGCATCTCTGCCTCACAATGTGAAACATTTTTACCATTTTCAATTTGGAAAAGAGATTACCCAAAGTATTGGCCTTAATTTTTTTGGTGGTAACTTTTTTTTTTTAAAGTAATTTCTATACGCAGTCCTCTTATCCCAGGAATATTCAGTGTGTCACATCAATGTGATTTTCACTTTCTCTGCTCACAGTGGTGGTGGAGGACACAAGAGGCAGCTGGGAGAGCATTAGAGAAGCTGCTACATCCACTCAGTAGAAACACTGCGCTCTATTCAGGCCAAATGAAAAAGATGGTGAAGACAATGCTTTGTGTGGAAAAGGAAGCCACCAATCCCCCAAGATCCAAAAGCAGATCTACTGCCACAATGTAAGAGTTAAAGCAACATTATGGCATGAATTAAACTTGAATATTCAAGACAGGATGGCTGGAGCATGGAAGCTAGATGTGCAGTTGTTCAAAATGTCTCAACTAATTTGCCAATCTGTGGCAAATTCCTTTTCCTGACTCATCACCACCACCTAATTTAACCCAGCTTTTTCTACCTTCACCTTACATTGAACATAGACATACCAGAAATCTCTCACTGCTCAAGCCCTTACAGTTCTTTACACAAAAAGAACATAATACAGCATCCAGACAAGAGCCTTAAATCCTTCTGCATTAAGATTTGAGGACAAAAAGCTGCTTTTTGGTTTTCATGTACTTCATAAGCCTTTTTCAATTGCTTCTGTTAGTTTTAAAACTATTTTTCAGCACACATCAGGCATAGGAGGTCTAGATGAAGTTGGCATGATTACAATACAAACAGGATTATTTCCTCCTGACATTAAATTCACTAATTCCTTGGCACTAGCATGACACAAGGAACTGTGATCCCTTTCATCACAACTGACATGTACTTGATTCACTTCTTTCCAAAACATTATTTCAAGTTTTTATTTTCTCTCACCTCAAAAATCAGAAGCTTCATCTTTCTGTGTACTTTATTCTGCTTACTAATTAATGCCTAATTATAAACTTATTAAGGTTTTCTTCTTTTAGTGGTTTTTGGAGGGGTTTGCTTGTTTGTTTTAAGGCCAGTCAGTTCACTAATTTGCCATCTACTTGATACTTTTACTGGCCCACAGTATTCTGTAGTACTTAAGAACACATGCATCTCACCAACCAGCACTTCTTGGCTACTATTACTTGATCACAATTGTGTGAGTGGATCCAGCGTCTATACTGCCTGACATCCACCATCTTTTAATTCCTAATTGGAAGACTTTCTGCATTAGAGTGTCTGGTATCTAATTTATGGTGACAGACCTACACTTTGACACTGTACAACTCATTCCTCACTTGCAGCATTGGTAAAAGCCAGGCTGCAGAAGAACAGGACCTACTTTATCAATATCCATGATGAGAACTCCTACTCAGCAAGACAGAGGCAAAACAAACCAAGTATTTAAAATAATCATGGACAGCACTCAAGTTAATAACATAAAAATTATGTCAGCTCTGCAAGCCACCCTGCTGACAAGCCATTTCTTTTGCCCTGAGACACCAGTTTACCTCATTTGGTCAGCATCTTGGGGAAACCAACAGTTTGACACAAAAACACTTGCCATTTTTTGCACAAATTTAATGAGCCAAAGTTTTATAAAAGTTCAACATATCTGTTAGACCCTAAAACTATTTTCATATTTCCACTGTCTTAACCTCTTCTTTTATAATGAATTTCCTTAAGACAACATGAAGCACTAAACAAAGCAAACTGGCAGTGGGCAAAGTCACCAAACATGGCTAGTCTGTTAAACTTGGGGCACATAAGAGGTTTTAGATATGGTTTTAAGTGATCAGTGCACTGTGGCAAAACACAGGGCATTTTATCTTGCAGTTATTTTTTTCTTCCATTTGTCTTCAGTGTATGACTAAGTATGTCCACTACACATATGGAAGGAAACTAATTCTTTGCTAATTAAGAACAGACAGGGACTAGGAAAAAAGGCAATCCTACTTCAACTGGAAACAGCTTCAGCCTTAGGACAGGAACTTTTTTCCTTATTTAAGGGAGAGTTTTTTAGACCAGTGGGAAAATGCATCCAATGCATCACTGAAGATGATTTTAAGTTACATCAAGATTTAAATTACAACTATTACATGCCTTAAGGTTCTGATGAGCTTCTGATGAGTTCAGGCCAGCAAAGTTCACAAGTTATTAATTTACAAGTATATTCTGAAAAATCACTACTTCCCCAGTATTTTAAGTTTGAGCCTAAAAGTCAGTTTAGCAAAACGTTTCTAGAAGGACAGAAAACACGCTGCGCTAAGGCCAAAGAACTTAAGTCTAACAGAGAGCTGGCTACCTAGTGGTACATGCAAGTGAAGCTGCTGGTAACTAGGATGGAAAAGCATCTTTGCAAATAACAGCTGGGTTTTGCCATTTAGGGGTTGATACGAGGTCCTTAGAGACTTAAAACATTAGGCAACCATCCACATCAATGAGGAAAAAAGCAATGTTTAGAACCACTGCATGCCTGACTGATACTTCCTTGCCTATTCCAAGTGCAATTTTTCGTAATGCGTATCTAAAATTGTGATCCTTCTACTCTTTCAAATGTAAAATAATAAGCACATGGGACATACATTCCCAAGTTCCTCCTGATATTATGAGTGCAAAATGGACACAATTACTAGTGTTACCTGAAAAATCAAAACCATCTTAGAAAGAGGAACTGACAAGAAAAGGTGAGGGGAGGTAGTAAGAACCTCCCACTGCTTATTGGTAAAGAACAATAACAAACAGTCAAAAAGACTGCTACAATAACCACAGACATAACCACTTGCAGTACAGATGGAAGTCAGGCAAAAAAAGACAGCCATAAGACCACATGCTTTGTGCATCACACAATTTTGGTCAAGTTACTGGTTTCAAAAAAGATTAAGCCATATGCTTTGATGCATTTATTTTGCCCCCCCTTGTGGTGAAAACCAGTTTATGTACTGCACTACAGCCATTTGATTAATCCCATTGAGTATTTTACTACTAAGAAAAGCTGGTGTAAAAGATCAAAATATGATCCTAAAAAGCACATCTGCTTACAGAAATTGTCACTGACGACCACCTCAGCTAGAGAAAATATCATTTGACTCCTGGCAGAAGATACAGAAGTACAGTAGCACAAGAGGAATACTATTGTAAGGAGAGGCAAGTTAATAACAGGTTTTCAAGTTTCAGGTTAATAATTTTATCTCACTGCAATAGCCCCTGAGCTACTTGCATTTCAACACTAGCTCCTTATGACAACAATACTCAGCCCTCAACAAGAGGGACAAAATTAGTGTAAACAAACCCCCAAGTTTATAAAAGCTTCACATTATGACTACCCACAAACAGTCAAGAGCTTAAATTGACTCTTACTTCCCACAACGCCCAGCAGTCATCTAGATAGTTTTGCTTTATATTTACACTATGCAAAGAACAGTTTGCATCACCAGACCCAATCAGCTATATGAAATTACAATGTTAGCAGTGCATTTATAAAATCATTTAAATTGCTTTGGAAGGGACTTTTTGAAGGTCATCCAGTCCAATCTCCTTGCAATAGCAGGGATGTCTTCAACTATGCCAGGTTGCTCAGAGTCCTATCTGACTGTTTCAAGACATGGGGCATCAACCCTCTCTGGGAACTCTCTAACCTCATTACAGCTGATGGACTCTTTCACTGAGACAGCCAGTTATCAACAGGGTTTAGAAATACCTGCTTTTTCTGAAGACCAGTGACAGTACTGAGGGAATTCAGCCAAGGCAGTAGCTAAAGCCAAGCTCAGCAGCTTCCCAGCACACACAGAAGTCCCTGGTATCAGCATGGTCTGTCAAAGCTCTAAAACACTGTGTGTGAATACAAACTGAATGTTTGTTTTAGCATAATGCCCAAATAGGAACTGGTTATTTATTTTTAATAACTAGACAGTCAAATAACAAGTTCTAAAGAAGCAAGACCCGAAAGAAGTCTCCTCTATGACAGTACTAAAATTAGCACACCTGTAATGAGAGACCAGCACACACATATTTTGCATTTTCTTTGGGTTAAATGGTAAAATACAACTTACTAGTAAATTTGCAGAAGTTTCCTTTCAAAAAGGAGCTGACTTACCTAATACTGTTACAGTTGTTGACGACTGTGTATTTCCAAGTGGGAATGTAACTGCCTTGCAAACATATTCTCCTGCATCAGAAAAGCTTACATTTTTTAAGATGATTGTTGCATCAGTAAGTGAGTAGTTTTTAAATGCCACTCTTCCTTGGTATTCTCCTTGAACAGATATTCCATATTCAGGGTGATGAACAGCAATAGTCTGTGAACTTTTATCATATATCTTCTCCCAAGAAACTTGTGTTATTGTTTCATTTACATCAATTATGCATTTCAGTGCAACCTTCTTCCCCCAAACTGCTGTCACATGTGGATCAACAACTGGTCCAGCTAAGGCACCTGAAAACAAAGCAATTGTTAATTGCTACACAAGAAAGTTATGTTGCTTTGTTTTCACAGTAAGTCTTCCTCCACAATTAGCTTACCTTTTTAGAAAGAATTCCTGCTTTTTTTTTCTGAAAAACTGATTCTCAACAGTGTGAAAATACTACAGAAATGTATTTCAAGCCAAATATCAAATTTAGGCACAGATCAATTATTTTTCAGAGAATACTACCACTAATACAAAATGTCACATGAAACTGACCTGACAATTGTGCAACAGCCTTTTGGGAGTTTAAATAGATATAAACATTTAGTGAATTCAGATGTACGAAAAAAAAAAAAAGCCCAAAAAAACAAACCAAGACATGATACTTTTAGCAGTCTGATTACTGATACAGAGCATCAAGCAAAAACTTAAGTTGAACTACTGCACTTACATGTTTCTCCTTAAATAATCTTTATTAAGTCTCATCTTCTATTAGTAGGAGTAAGTGAAACTGCTTGCCCTTACCATACCAGTAAATACTTAAAAAGCAAAGCAACAATTAACAAACAGAAAAGCCCCTACCATAATCCCACAAAGCACTCTACATTTGTAGTGACAGTCACTCAGACCTCAACTTGAGCTTTCCCACCCTACTTCCTAATGAAGACATTTACCATCATATATATGCAATCTTGCTGCTTCAGTGTAGTGGGGTGTCTTCACACAAGATCTCCTCTCAGTGAATATGCAAGAGTAGGTACAGTCAAGTGCTTGCTTAGGATTCAGTGTATTTGAACATTTAATACCCAAAATGCCTTCTACAGTAGTAACTACATTCTGAGCTCAGTATTTTACACCACCCTCCTTTCAAAGAAGAAAATCCACTAGGACAAAACACTTCAATATATCACAGGTTCACAATTTCTTTTGCCAAACAGATGCTCCAGCAACTTCACTCATTAATTTTCTCAGAGCAAACTAACCTGATGAAAAGGAACCAAAGTCTTAGTCCACAATGTATTTCTTTTTCCTGTGCTCAGTTTTTAACAGAGCTATTTCAAATGCTCTGATTCTCTCTTCAGATACCAAATCGGTATTCAAGCTGTTACTGAGGAAGTTCACCAACGAAGCAAAAGTATAAATTTTATTAGCCTCATTCTTATAAGCATGAAGTCATCCAACTTGAGACATGAGCTGCCTTTTCACTAACCAAGTTCACACAAAAGACAAGCCATGTGTTCAGGAAAGAAGCCTTTATAATGCCTTTATCCACAAGTCCATTGTTAAAAGTTTTCTGCTTCTCATCAATTGATTTTTCATTGTTCAAACCATTTCTGAGTCAATGAAGTCACCCAAAAAAGTGATTTAGCTATGGATTTCTTCAGTGTAAAACTATTGACTAACATCAATAGTATGAACACCTGAAGTTACACACAAGTCAAACTAAGCCAGAAATTCAGATCAATATTGTTGATACATTGGTCGCTAAGTGGGGCTGGTGAGGGGACAAAAAACAGCAAGAAAAGTAAAAAGAAAACCATACCATGTTTCATATAGAGAATATCTGCCATGACAAGTATTGCAAGAACATTCTGTGTATTCTCATGCCTCTTACCTAACACATTATTGTGACAGACACTGGAAAGAGGGCAACTACTTGCAAACCAGCGTGCAGAGAGTTCTGCCCAAACTTCATCTCCTTTGAGACTTGCTGTTGGTACATTTAAACATAAGGTGGAATGTTCCTCAAAATGTATTTGACTATTGCTTTCTACCTTCTAAATAAGGCTCACAAGTTGCATTTGTGAAATTTATTTCAGAATGTATTGGATATACATTTCAGTAACGTAATTCAAGCAAAGAAAAACACACTTTCATTCAGGAATCAGCTTTTTGCAGCAGTTTAATCTGCTGAATCTTAACCTATATTAAACTTTCACATAGTGATTAGCTGTAAATAATCCCAAGCAACACAGTACAGAAAAGCCCCAGAAATGAACTTACAAAAACTGCTCAGACTTCTAAGGAAGGTAACAAACAACTGAAAAAACATCCCAGTTAACTGAACACATGAGCTCTTTTGCTTCCTTTTATTTTTTTTGACAACTCTCTTCCCCGTAATTGGAGGCTTTAGCTACTAAAGATGACCATTGTACATTTAAGAAGTCAACACTCAACCATTTTCCCACCAAGAAATACTTCTAACAGCTCATTTGTGCCATGAGAATATTGTGTTCTCACATGAATTACATCAATATTTTCAGAAGTCAAATTTTTCATTGCTGCTATTTTCAAGATTTACAGACTGAACTGAGCAGGACCCATATATATTTATAGACATAAACACACTTGCAGCTATAGAATGTTGATCAGGTAGATCTTTCTCCTTCACCTTCTCCAGCAAGGGAGATAGAGCTAATAGATCACTATTCCAAATTTAACATTTTTACATTTATCATATCTTCTGATACATGTTCAGATTCCAAAGATGACAAAAAAAGAAAACAAATCAATTTATCGACTTGCATTATTTAACTTACATACAGCTCACACAACAGTATATAGACTCCAAAGTGTTTAAAGTACTAGAAATTATTTAAATCTGAAGTGCCAATGCTATGTATTTAATTTGGAACAGTATCTCTTGTTCTAATCTCCATCCAGTTATTATTTAACTAGCTGTAGTTGCAGAGCAATCAAGCTAATAGTTCAAACCAGCAAGCTAATTACCATGCAGATATTCAGGACTCAGACTCTTAAGGTATTTCCTCTGAAATGAAGCCTTCCACCCAAGAGCCAGTATTCTGCTCACAGATAGCAGTTGAATAAGGAGCTGTCTCCTCCAAAATAACACATTTAGAGGCTCACAATGCACAAGGTTCTGAAGAACAAGACACTACAAGAGTTTACTATTCAGATCCTTAACTGATCCAAGCACTGGCACATAGGACATACACTTATTGTTTTAATGAGGCCTAATCCTCCTCCTCTTGAAATCTGACCTTTTCTGCTTCCCATTCACAATACTGAAGTCTGTCATGCTCAACAAACCTTATGGATAAGCTTTGTACTTATTTAGTAATCAAGATATTTTTCAACTTCTCAAGGTAAACACATCATCATGAGGTTTTCTTCCTTTTTTTCTTTATATTTGTCCAAATTTTTACAGATCTGCCTTCCCTTTCCTTTTTCCTCCCTTGAAATATGTAAGATTGTCCTGTGCTGTTTCACATGCAGCCTGATGAGATTGCCATCTCAAGCACTTTAACATGATTCAATTTCAGCTAAGTCCCTATGCACTAAATGATTTTTGATCACAGTGATCCAATGCCATGCTTGGCAATAAAGACAAGAATCTTACCTGACACAGCAAGGCACTGACTCTACTCATGTAACTTGACAAAGTTTAAAGAGTAAACAAAACAAAAATATTCCTAAAGCTCACTTGCAACATTAAAAACCACAGAACTAGGTGTTATCAAATATTGACCATAATAAAAATCTGCTCAACATCAATTCTGAATTAAGTTTTACTATTAACTGAAAAAAAAGATACTGAGGAATTATATGACAATCTTCTTAACACAACGAAGTACTCATGCTATGGAATGACAATACTTTCCACATTTACAGGTTTGTTATTTGTTGCAATAAACAGCAAATTTAGATTTTCTATATGAAGCAGCCATGCACAAGTCTGATTATAAAAGCAATGCATTTTGTTACCTACTTAACAGCACACTTCTGGCAAGACAAGGTGAACATACTAATGCTTTCTAGCCACTGATTTCCTACAATCTGCCAATTATTTCCACAAGAGAAAGGCAAACTACAGAAGAGCATAAAACAATTTTTCCCCCCTCTATCAGTAAGTTATTCAGCTCATGGGTATAAGTGGCCTTAGCACACACTAGCGGCAGAGAACTCAGAAGAGTTCTAATCAAGAATGGAGCAAAACAACAAGAACATCCCATTTTGCTGACAGCAAGTTGCTGCATCAGCAGAACTTCCTATGGAAAACTCTTAAGGTCAATATTGTTTGGTCAGTTTAATTTCAGCTGACATCAGAAAGCTTATTCTTGCAGTCCTCCTCCTGTGTCAGCACTCATCAGGTTCTAAAAGACCCCTACCTACAAAAACTCATTTGTTCTCTTCCTGATTTAACCTTCTGAATTAGCTCATCCAATCACAAGTAGCAATTCAAGATAGGCAATGAGCACAGCTCCACAAATCTAGTGGCATTTTCAGATTTGTTTAGCTAGAAAAGTAAATCACTTTAAGATACTGAAGAATACAAGCTGAAACCTCAACTTGAGGCTTTATAAAAATATATGCTTAAATGACCGGGGAGAAGTCAGTGTGTCTCTTGAGCACCAGGGCACGATCAAGTTACTGTGTCAAAAAAAGATCACAACCAAGTAATGGAAGAGATTCAAGATTAAGTAGTACAAAATGCCTCAACACTAGCTTCCAATTAGAAGTGCTAAGCAAGTAATTAGGAAAAAACTGCACTTACATCAAAGAGATAATGTTATAACCTAGTGTTACTCTCACCTAAGAATCTGCTTTGTTACAATCCTTGCTTGAAGTGGAATGTCAATCAGTTTTTTGGGGGCAAGTGAGCTGGGATCAGGAACAGCATGAGATTACCTTCCATAAGAATTGCATTTACAGTACTCAGCTCAAGTTTCCTTTATTTTTTTTGGTACAGTACTTGCCTTATTTTTTTAAGGAAGAAAACAGGGATGCATTACTTCCATCTCAGCGAGCAAAACTTAAAACCTTGTTCAGTGTTTAACACACAATATAATAGGCATACAAAAGCCTGCCAGAATGTAAAAGGTTTTGGTGAAATGAGGCACAGCAATTCCATAGTCTGAAGCCAAGACTACTGAAATTCTCAGGCTCTCTCAGGTTGCTTTTGCATTTTACTGAAGTTCAAGGGATTCTATCATTTAAATCAGAGGTCATTTTTACCTAATACCAACAGGAAACTAAAAACATTATGATGTAACTCATGCAAATCCACCACTTGGAAATGGTTCTATTAACTTCTGAATGCTAACTTTCTACATCTGCAAATGGCCCAAAACCAACTTCCAGTCTTGATTTGGTTTATCACAAGAGCAGCTCTCCTCTAGGTGACTATAGTCTGGCTTCTTAGAAAACCATGGAAAGGGGAACATAATTTCTAGTTGAAAATTACAAACTGAAGTTGCACAAAGTTGTATCTTCCAAGCAAAAAAATCATAGGGACTAGCAAGGAGAACTGCCTGAAGAGGTCAGTCTCAATTTCAGTGCTGTCTCAAAAGTTAGCTATTGCTGAAGGGTTTTACTAACACCAAGCTCCAGACAGACGGATTCTCAGTTAAGCGCTATCACAGGATGTTCTGCCGAATTCTGAAACGCTCTGAACCTCCATCTGGCTGCTCCTAAGGGTACAGCTGACAAGATATCATGCCATTCAGCCAGGAGGCTTGTGTTACTCTGCTCCTTATTCCCCACAGCTGATAGAAGAGACTGTCAGTTATCTCCCTCTAGTTGCTGAATCAACATGTATATCCACATAGAGGGAGCAAGAAATAGAAATAATTGTTGGGAAGGCTACAGCTACCATGCATAAGATAGCATCCAGAGCCCAGAGAGCACTCACACTGCCTGTTGAAAGGCCAGGTAATGCAATACTGGACAAAGAACTCAGCACAATGTATGCAAATCTCTTCAGCTCCACAATAAACAATTATCTACAAGACTGACATTCGCAACACAGAAAGCAAAGAAACTTATTTCAAAGTGACACTTTACTCCAATGCAATAAAAAGTCAAATAAAAAGTAGTCACAACTCAGAGTTAGCTTGAGCACAACTCAAAGACAGGAGTTGAAGCTTCAGAAAAGCTCTGCCCTTGAAGCCAGGCATGGCTGTTACCCACCATTTTGACTTGGACCATATTAACACCAATGTCCATTTTACAAGCTCTTACATCATAATCTTTTATACATATTAACACATAGCAAATTAGGACATACATGTTTATGCTGACACTAAACTTTCAGATGTTTATAAAATGTTGAATAAGTAAGGCATGCTATGAGGCAGATGGAAGTTGTTCTGTAATGAATATTTCCAACTCTGTTCCACCAAATCTTCCAATGCCACCTCCTTTAAAAGGTAAAAAGCAGGACAATGAGGTACTCTTTTTCCAATAAATGCACCAGGCTCAAAAGCAGGAATGGAGGAGAACATCTCATTGAAAGTCCCATTCCCATAAAACCTAGTAGTAAGAGTAAACAAGTAGTTCAAAAGTTATCCATACACACACCACTACTGCCTACCACCACAAAATGTTTCACACTCACATGAAAATAAATTTAAATCCCTGACTATCAGAGCAATAGGCAGAAGAGATTGAAACAAGCAGTCCTTAATGTAAATCAAACCTCTTACTGGAAAGTTTGTTAAAGATTTCCAGATGATCTTAGAAATCTTTTGAAACACAAAAGATGAGTCGATAGTTCTGACAAACTGATCTGGTGGGAAAGGTTGAAGTCTTCCTATGTGACATCCAGTTTAAACACATAACCAAAATATTTAACAGACTACTGGAGGTCAAAAGGAGAGTTGTACATCTGAATCTTGGTGGGGCTGAGGACTCATGTGTTATACACAGAGAAACAAGTGAAGTTACATCTAACAAACCTTTCCTAGTCAGGCAGAAAAATACCTTCAAGCTGTAGTGGGTCCAAATTAGACTAGCAGCCAGCAGGAGCAGGTTTAAGTATCACATCAAGGATGTTAAACTGGTTAGAGAGCAAAGAGTGTTCTGAAAGCCACAGCAAGTGTATGATGATTACATTTCAAGAATTGGAAGTGACACTATAGAATATGCTAATATAGAAGTATATACTCTAGCCAACATCAGTGAGGCTCCATCTGGAATTGTTCAGCTTGAGCAGCACACATCATATATTAGCCATCTAGAGAGTCTGAAAGTGAAGTGTGCTCAAAGGCCTAGAAAACATGACCTACAAGAAAGGACTGGAAGAACTCCTAAGTATTCTCATAAAAGGTAACCTGATAAAGGTCTGAAAGTACTTACACTGCAAAAAGAGAATGTCTGTGAAGATTAGAAAGGAGGTAAACCAGTAAAGCAGTAAAAAATAAACAAAAAAAAACCCCACTAATAAGAAAACCCCAAACAATAATAGAAGCACAAAAAACAAGAAAGTAAGCCCACTTAAATAATGAAAACCTTTGATGCTACAGAATGTGACTTCCTCAAATGAACACCCTGGCCAAAATGACAGACCTCCACACCCTTTAGAAAGGTATAATATTTAGGAATTTTTAAAAACTCCCAAATTAACCTAAGCTAATCTTGCACATGATCAAGGATTTTATTTGCTTTGTTATTGTAAGATTAATAGGCATTTTTAATAAAGTAATAATCCAATCTTCCTTAAAATTCTTGTTAGCCAATATAACACACATGCTGAAGGACTTAATGACAAGTTCTCATTTCAGGAATTTACTTGCAACATTCCATCCAATACATTTATACCACTTGCTCCAGCATGACCATTGGGCTCACCCAGACTCACTGCTGTGAGAAGACTTCAGAATACACTGCTTTCACAAATCTCATTTCCAGTCCTCTTCCGAGAAACCTGCTGTTTCTTCAACTGTGTTTAAGACTATTCTCCACTTGCTTTACAAATCAAGAAACCAACCCAATTATACATGAAGGAAATAAGGGAAACACAAAATAGAAATTAACACTGACAGTATCTAGAACGGCAAATCCATTTCATTTTCAGTGCTCAGTGAGTAGAACTTGAAATACATTATGAAACATAGCACCAGCGTTTTCAGCTAACACATACTTAGAGCACTTTCAGATACTTTTTTCATCCTCAGGTCAGCTTGCCTTCAGTTTAACTTGAATATAGCAACTTGTTAAAATAAATAGCTACTTTCTTATTGAATGTATTTCTCATTTCCTTCTATTTGTATCCTTTAGTAACTTTTTTCAGTAAAGGTTCTTCTCTTGATCAGACGTACAGCCAGTTCCCAGCCAGTGACCAGTCTACTCCAGGACTTTTTTTTATTCTGATCCACAAGCAGATATTCATCCTTTGTCATGTGTTTTGTCAAAATCTTGTAACTCTTCAAAGTTGTATATTTAACTCCCCATGAAATCTCGGTTAGCCTCAGCTTGTCCTCAGCTAGTCCTCAGCTGAGTGGCATCCTCAAATCACTCCTTACAAACAAGTCTTATTCTCAGCAACAAGTAAGATTTGGGAGAAATGACAGCCTCCAACTTTGAGAAAAGTAACTCATTCTGAGCATGTTCAATAATAAGCTGAATAATAACCTTGCACTTAGACATAACTCTAATGTTGCTTGCTTAAAATTTATTTTAAAAGCTCAATCTCTTCACTTATTTTCAGGGCTGTGAGTTCAAGGTGATGAGAGAAATTTCATTCATGAGATATACAGGAACACCCAATGTAGTTTCAGTCAGTTAGTGCTCCAGCTTTTCTGACTTCTATATATAAACTGTCTCTCATGATACAAGATGTCACACATCACACAAAAATTGACACTTTCTGGACATCAGTTTATTCTTAAAAGGTTTCAATTCTAGCAAACTCTTCAGAGCTAAGAAATTTCAACACTGGCATTACTACACTTCAGGTTCAAAGAGGATGCCAATACAACATCATGACAGAGGACATGCTTTCCAACAGTGCACTGCCCAGTTCACACCTTGTACAGGCAGCTCCTTCAAAGCAGACCTCTGGCAAAGCTCACAGAACTGACCATCCCATATTCAAGGCCTCCTTTGCAATTATACAAATATATATTTATAACAATTCATGCACAAAGTTTAATACTCTCCTCCACAAAGGATGCCTCATGAGCATCACTGAACAACTATCTACACTTCAGCTTGCTTAACTATTCAATCCCTCAGTTTCTTAAGGTACTTCAAAACTCTAACTCATTTTAATCCCAATTTGCTATCAGTAACTAGCAGCTATAAATAATTAGGGCACCTCATACTCCAGGAAATGTCTATCACCAGATAGACCTATAGACAAGATATGCTATATATATAGCATATAGACAAGATCCTACTATTCTCTAGCACCACCTACAACTACAGCTTCCACCACACGAATTCTTCCAGAAAAAACTTCCCAGACCATGGTGACTGCTAAGTGGTCTGATCAGATAACTGCCCTGCCACTTCCTTCCAGACTCCAGACCTCTCCATTCCTTATTTAGAAAAGCAATTTAATGCTATTATAATATCCACCTTTGGGGGATTTTTGGGGTTTTTTTGAGGGGAAGAGAAATTGGGGGTGAGGAGTTGAGCACTAAACATCACAAAAGCCTGAGGAGTTACTGCCCATCACTTCTGCTTCATTTCAGACTGTGGAAGTTACCAATGACACAGCAGCATATTCTGTTCCACCAAGCCACAAACTCACAAAAACATGGGTTGGTGCTCCCGATGCCAACCCAGCCGAAAAAACAGCTCTCCTTCCAAGTGAAATGGCTGTTGTTTCAATGCTACCATATAATAAACTTGCCATTTCACAGACTAACAGGAAAAAAAACAAGGCAACTCAATCAGAACCCAAAAATACAATACAGTGTTCAGCATAGGATTTTGTCACTGCTGCTTTTTCTTTCATTATAAAGTAGCAAGTCACTTTTCTGCTACACAATGGTATTTACATAAACTGCCATCCTAATCATGAGGGTAACTATAATGTGCATCTTGCTAGATTACCCAAAAAGCTCATGTCTGTCCCACAGTCTAAATTATGAGCATTATTAAGAAATTCTTGATTTAATCACTCTGACTTCATTTGTCAGACTGAAGCATTCAGACTCAAGTCACAGGAATCACTCTTCATCAGTATCAGCCCTTAGAGAGGAGAGGAAAAACCCAATCAACCAAAACTGACACAGAAACCCTGTGTTATCTCCTGTTCAACAGGTCATGTCAAAAAGTGATGTAAGCTATAGTGATTCTTTCCAACCAGGTCACCTAGCAATTACCACAAACAAGTGAACTCCTAGGCACTGATTTCTTCATAATGTATTTATCATTGGCAAAGTCAAACAAGATAAAATATCGATGTAGAGAATAATGATTTCATGTAGGTGAAGGCAAGGGACCTCAAGAGGCCACTTAGTCCTGCTCAAAGTAGGTCCAGTTATATCAGGCTGCTTGAAGATTAATCCAGTCAAGTTAGGAATATCACCACAGGACATGGATTCCTCAAGTATTTTGGGCTCCCTCTCCCTCATGGAGAAGTTTTACTTCTTTATAGAATCAGGATTTTCCATAGTCCAGCTTGTTCCCATTCCCTTGTGTAGGGCACCTCTGAAGAAAGCACTGATCTATATTCTTGATATGTTCTCATCAGGCAGCAAATAAGGACTCCTTTCCTGCAGCTTTCCTTTCTCCAGGCTGACCAGGCCCAGCTCTTGTGGCCTCTGCTTGCACACCCTGTGCTCCAGCCTACACAGTGAGCCACTTCTGGGCTTGCTCTGGTAGCTCAGTGTCCCCCCAGTACCCTAAGCCACAAATTGGACAGAGTGCTCCAGTGACAAAAAGAGGTAAAGGATCCCTTCCCTCAATCTGCTGTCATGCTTAGTGAGCCCAGGATGAGGTCTCCTTTCCTTGCTGTGAGGACAAACTGCTGATGCTGCTCAATTTGTTGTTCACCAGGGCTCTATACCTGTGCCTGCCAAGCTGCCTTCCAGCCCCTTGGACCACAGCCTGTGCTGTTGAATGGAGTCCAGATGCAGGACTTAAAAATCACAGAATTGATTAGGCTGGAAAAGACCTTTAAGATCACTGAGTCCAACCATTAAGCTAAGATTGCCAAGCCCACCACTAAACTAAGTCCCTAAGTGCCACATCAGCACGTGCTGGGTGATAGCACTGAGTATGATCTGCTCCATAACCTTCCCTAGCACTGAGGTCAGGCTGAGAGCCTTGGAATCCACACGACCCTCCTTCCAGCCCTTCTTGTAGCTGGACACCACATTTGCTAACTTCCAGTGAGCTAGAACCAGAACTGCTGGTAAATGATTCCAAGTAGCTTGATGAGCACTTCTGACAGCTTTCTCAGTAGTCTTGAGTGGATGTCATCTGGCCACATAGATTTGTGTGTGTCCAAGTGGCACAGCAGGTCACTTAACATTCATCCTTGGATTATGGGGGCTTCATCCTGCTCCCCATCCCTGTCTTCCAAGGTCAGAAGGTACCCAGAGAACAACGTTAAACACTGAGGCAAAAAATTAATTAGGTACCTCACCCTTTGTCACTGTCTCAGCCCACATTCAATAAAGGATTGGGATTTTCCCTAGCCCTCCTTTTGTTGCTCATGTATTCAAAAAATAATTACTTTCTTTTACAGCAGTAGCAAGATCAAGTGCCAGTTGGGCTTTGGCTCTTTTAATTTTCTGCCTGCAAACATCACATTCTTGTAGTCCTCCTGAGTTGCCTGCCCCTTCTTCCAAAGTTCATGAACCCTTCCTGAATTCCAGCTCTCTGTTTAGCCATACCAGTCTAGCTCCAAGAATCCTAGACACTCTTCCATCTTGCCAGCCTACCTTTCCTGAAAGGTACAAATCCAGCTAATTGCATGACTCCAGTCACGCAAGCTATTCCATAACATTGCTGGAATCCCAATGAAATCCTAAGTCTGCGATTGTGCTCATTTGTGCTTTCCTCACAATGCAAGGGATAGAAACAATTTCCATCATATCCCCTTGGACACCTGTTGATTGCTCCTTTTCAGATTAGAGAAAAATCAGAGGCCATCTCAACATGCATAGTTTAAAACCCTCCTGACAAGCTAGGGATGCTTTTGGAAAAGAACCCCCCACCTTACTTCATCAGACGGACCCTGCCTCTGGTTCAGTAGTCTTTGCTTCTCGGGGGAAGTTCAGTGACTAGAGAAGTCAAATTAATTAATACCTGATCTTTCATGCATTTCACAGTATTTACACCAGGCAGCACAGGAAAGCTGCAATGGTCAGCCAGAATCTACATCTTAATTACAAGGCTGCACAGAACACATGCTGAAATGACAGTCAACCCAGCTGGCTAGGAGAAGCAGTGAAGATATAAATCAAGAATTAGCATATTTCTGTGCCTGTATTTACAGACTTGTGCAATGCTATATCAGTACTTAATTATTTTGTTATTCAGTAATGGAATTTCCCCTATACATATACTTTGTTCTTCCAATACTACACTGCACTTCTCAAACTCCACCTCTCCATTCATTATCAATGTAAACTTAAGTCGACTCAGACAGCCAATTAACTGTCAATTTCTGAATTTCACAATTACTGTTTGACATTATTAGACAAGGTTTAACAAAAACATGATCACATTCAAGCTACATGTCCTAGAACTATGCCATATTTTAGCTGCTCAAAGGTAGAGATGGAAAGGGGGATTTCTGAACTGTTCAGTTCAGATGAATGAAGCCAATGAAGTCAGTACACAGGTTGCTTTCCTTTGTCTTAGTTCATCCAATATAAACAATGCAGTTTAAAAAAAAAATCAACAAAAATCTCTGACAGATACCACCAGAAATGCTGGCTGGTTTTGACAAGCCAAAATTATGGACATTTAAAGGTGTGCCATACTGAAAAGCAAAGTCTATGAAACTCCTAATCTAACCAAGAAGTTTTAAGCACAAACCTCCCGACTTGGGATCACTTAGGACAAACAAAAAAACCACACCACAAAACCAACTATCTAGGGCATTTCAGCCATTTTGAGGAGAAAAAGGAAAGTGAAAAAATACTGTTGTATTAACACCTTTGTCTTTAGTAGAGTATTACTTTTGCACAGGAATAATAAAGCAAAAATTAAAAAGCAAAAGTTCAGAATTTAACATCCCTTCAACTTTAAATGAAGAAAGGGACACCACAGAATCAGAGACCGCCCACTGCATTTAGTGGTATGAGTGTATATGGTCCATGTAACTACCAAAAACTTCTGTACAAGCAAAGTTTCTGAATTGCTTTAAATAAACACTGTTATCTGGATTTTGGGTTCTAGGGAGTTTCTCTTTTGGCTTTTCTGTGAGGTTAGTTCTAAGCATTCAGTAACAGTTGTAAACATGCAGCACTCCCTGTCCCCTGCACTGTACTTCCTACACAGAAACCAAAAAGCCATTAAAAACTGGTCAGAGCACTGATGAATGCATGACGTCCTCCTAGAGGAAGGAACAAGACCTACAATCCCTAGGAAAGCCCCGACTGCCTTAAGCAGACCACTCCTTCACTTTCTGTATGCTGTCTTTCCACACACCACCTACACAGAGCACAACTGAGGTCTGCAGGAAGAGAAGGGAGGCTGTACTTTGCACTAAGTAATGTTGCAAAGTCTCAAACAACTTCAGAAGGATAGCTAAACATTAACTTCACATTTTCAATTACTTGTAAAGCTTTAGTGTTATCTGCCAGTATTGAACATCTGTGGTCATACAGTGAAATATAAAACAAACTTATTTTGTCAGGAGCAGCAAATCTCAGCTGTCCACAAAAAAAAAAAAAAAAAAAATCTGATGAGTTACTAGTTACATTACAGAGTTATGGGATGCCTGCTCCCCCTGCATTGCTGACACTGCTGGCTTTTTTTTTAGCTCTTAAGGCCAGCTCACTGCAGGCCATTCCAGAAAGTTAACCCTTTTTTGTCCAGGAACTGCATCAGGACAGTAAGGCTAGGGAATGCTATTTAATAGTTACTCAATTTACTGCTAAGCTCTATTTTCAGTATGTCTCACACTGTCACCCAGCTCTTGTGCTGTATGGGATTAGTCTTACTGGCTACTTAATGAAGTAACAGAAAAAAGATGTACCCGGATCTTTATTTAACAAATTCTCTAATAGATATAACTTACATTAGGAAGTAACAATGGGATCCAATTTTGAAGTAAGTTTTTATCAGTCTAATTGATTTATAGGAAAAACTTGTTTCAGACTTTACTTTGACATTTTAATCTAAATAGAAGACTTCTAGATACTACTTTTCTTCCAGGGCTAGCAACTATAGCATACTAGCTCCCGCCCGCCCATGCACACTATGAGGCTCATTTAGACTGAAAGGGACTTCTGGAGGTTATCCAATCCCATCCCCAACTGAAAGCAAGGCCAACTTTGAAGTCAGATCAAATTGCTCAGGGGTCATGCCATAGGCAGGTTCTGAATATTTTCAGGGACAGAGATCCCACAACCTGTTTCAGTGCTTCATTCTGTGTGGGAAAACATACTGCTAACACATCATAGTGATTTCCATCGTTGTAGCTTGTGTCTGCTGCCTCTTATCCTTTCCCTGTGCATAGCTAAGGAGAGTCTGCCTTCATTTTCCCTCTCACTGACTATTACACAGTGCTAGCAGCAATTAGGATGCCCCACTTCAGACATCTCAAAGCTGAACACACTCACTTCTCCAGCCCTCTTTGTAGATCATGTGGTGACTCCCTACCTTAGAGGCCTTTCACAGGCACCTCAGCTCCTGCCTCATATGTGGGAGCACAAAACTGTGCATAGTATTTTTGATGCAGTCTCATAAGCCCCAAATAGTAGAGGTCCAAATTTATTCTTTCAACTGGCTGACCATGCCCAGTGTGCTCTTCACCTTTTGTACCACAAAGGCACATACTGTTCCACAACCACCCTTATGTTCTCTCCTGTAAAGGTACTTGTCACCAGTCTGCACCACATCTCTGCTGCTGCATGGGGTCATCCCCTCCAAGAGAGACTTGGCTTGGCACCTGCTTTTGAATTTCACAAGGTTTCCAACACTTATTTCTGACCTGTGGACATCCCACTCAATTAGCCCCAGTCTCCAGCAGATGAATTGACCCTCACAGTCGTCTACAGTATCCACAAACTTGCTTTAAGTTCCTTAGAACCTGAAAGAGAGGTCAGAATGCAGATGAGCTGCCCCAGCACTGGTGCCACCAGCAACAAGACTCCAGGCAGACTCCATACAGCTGATCAGAAATGTCTGAGTTCAGCAGGACACAAATTTTCACCCATCTAGCAACCCACTTCCCAAAACATATTCACCAATTTGGCTACAAGGAAATATTAGGAAATCCTATTAAAAACCCCTGTTCTCACTCACTGTTCTTTTGTCCAGTGTCTTGTCCCATGTACTTACAGCAATCAATTCAGGACTTCTTTTCACAGCAGACTCAGATTGTGGAGACACCACCATAACTGCTTGTCCTCAATTCACTTCAGTTTTCACCTATTTGTAGCCATATCAATTTATTATACCTAAGCCATGTCTCTTGAGACTCAGAATACATAGCTGAAGAGTAGCTCTGGAAACTCACCACAAAAAGAACTTCCGCTAACAGTTCTCTAGAGTCACACAGTCCTTATCTCTTTCTGTAAGGTAGAACACTCTCTGTAGAATTGTTTAAAGATTTTCCATGAAGCTTACACAAATCTGTTTCTCCACAAAAGATTACATTCTGATTTCTCAGGAGATAGCATATGTTATTAAATATTCAGGTGGAAACACTGATACATCAGCTGTGATAATCTGGTTAAAGTAAAAGAACTTTACTATTTTACAGCTTTTGAACTAAACAGTCATGTTATATATATAAAATCATAGAATGGTTTGGATTGGAAGGGACCTTAAAGATTGGAACTAAACCATAGAAGCCACATGCAGAAGCCTGAACTACCTCTGATACCTCAAACAGCTACACAGAACTCAGTATGCTTCTTCCTATAGACCCTATCCTGGATAAATGGCTATATTACACTTGCTAGTTACCAGAGATAGATTATTTTATGCTACCTCAGCTACCAGTAACACAAACTTTCAATAGGATACATTTACATTTCCCAAAAAGTGATTAATAGTATGGTCACAATCATCAGTTTCTCATAACTGATTACTTGAAAACTACAGTGTCTTTTTACATGACACAGTGCTTTAATGAAGTCATAATAACATTATCACTTTCTGTTTCAAGAAAGTTTCTGTTTAAATTAAAAGTGCATTGAAGTGTTTAAAACGCTGGAACAGCAGCACTGGTAAAGGGCTGAGAAAAGGGTTTGCACAATGCAATTGTCAATCTTTACAAATATATTAAAAAATTATGTTAAGATTAACAGCTCTTGCCTTCCCTTCTTCAACTGTTAGCAATCAACCTTAGCAGACTTAGTTATTCATTGTGGCAAGGGCCAACAGACAATGTTGGAGAAATCAAAGGAATTTGGGGAAAGAAATTATCTTAAAGCAATATATGAGTTAGAAGTCTGGTCCCTAAGTTAATCTGTTGCTATGAAGAAGTTACTTGGTATTTGATGTAATTTAACTCATACTTGACTAAAGTTACTATTTTCCTACCAAATTATAAACACTGAAAAGAAATCAAGTTACCCATCTTGAATATGAGGTCTACTTCTTCATATTCATTCTCCAGCACCTCTTCATCCAATAGGCTGGTTTTGGTTATGTTTGTCCCAGCAATAATTAGTTTTCAGCTTATACTAATACACCACATGCAGCATGGGTGGTATTTCAAGTAAAAAAAGCAACAGAAGTGGGCAAAGAATGCCCACACAATATAGGAATAAGAAAGTTAAATCCAACACTAATCTGTAATCTGAGTGGCTAATAAAAATAACAAATCCAAAAGTAACCAATCAACTCATCAAGCTAGCTCCATTGTTTTTTTTTACTCATCTGTACACATCTCAGCAATGGAGACCTCCTTGACTAGTCTTTATTCACCTTTAGCAGGAGATTGCCATTTGAATGACTCCAAATTTTGCACGTGCCACTGCATTATACTGATAGCACTAGCACCTGCCAAGCATTCAAAACAACAGCAGTCACTTTTGGAAAACATTCTGCTCTGTACAAACTAATCCCAGGACTAGTTTAAGAGCTATGGTGTTATACAAACCCTGACTAATGAAAAAGGAGAAAACAATGAATCCCTGTAGACATAACATTATCTTAAATGCCAGATAATGAAAATCTGATGTGGGAAGGGAAATGGGCAAGAGCTGCCTACTGCTGCAGATATTCTTAGTATCTCTGTCAACTCAGGAGCTACACTCAACTAAGCCTTCACACTGAGAGCAAGATGGATGCAATTTTACACTACTAAAAAATTAAAATTGCTTTTACTCCTGTACACTACTTGAAAAGCAACTGAAAAGAAGCAGAAATACTGAAGAAAAAAATTCAGCTATGATAAAAGAGATTGTCTGGAAGCTCGTTAATGCTTTTCATCACCTGAACTAAAAGTGACCTCCTTGATAATATGCTAAACTTTACCTTCCCATACACTTGGAAAAACCAAGGTAAAAGGACAGAGGACATCAACAGAAGCTTTAACACTTCAAACTTCTTTTCATTCCTGCTGCTAATTTTCTTCTATTGCTAACTTATGGACAGAAAGATGACTTTTTGGGTTCACATTTGAAACAGACCAAATCTGAAAGTTAATAACCTGAAAAGTAACTCCTGAAGCACTCATGTATTGGATAACACAAAAAAGTTGGTTTGGTGTTTTCACCATGGCTTAGAAGTTGTGCTATACCTTGAAGCTCTTCATCACAAGGTTACGTACTAAGCAGTGTAATAAGCAACCATGGGCCAGCTTTTCTAGAATCAATGTAAATATTGCCCATGAGCCCCTCTGGAGCCTCACTCATACACACCTCCTTCTCCTTTTAAGGCACTGTTTTACACCTCCACCATCCAGGACATCCAGCAGCTTCATCATCTCTCCCCAAGATGGAGACAGAAACACAGTAATTATTTCCCCTCACACAGACTTTACTGTAGGTGTAACTTTATTTGCTTCATGTACTTCCTTGCATTTTTCCACATTCAGCCATTCCCACCTTTTCTTTCTTAGCTCTTGAGATATCTTCCCATACTCAGATAATACTCTTTTCCAGACAATCCTTCTGCTTTCTAACCAGGAATAAAGAATAATACTAATGACCCCTTTAACAAGAAAGCTTGATCAGCCTATTTCATGCCTAATCAAAAAGCCACCATCTCCATCCTCTCAATAAAAATACATTACTGCATTTCAGATACCTATGAACTCTGAGGCACCAAATACAACTGACCTTCAAATAAGTACTGCTCAAAAAATCTTGTTTTAGACAGGCTAACCCTACCAAAAATAAACCACAAAAACAGAGAAGAGTTTTGGTTAAAGGTACCTTCAAAGACTATAGATACCTCCACCTCTAATGACCATTTAACACAAGAACATGTGCCATAACAAAGTAATGGTAATTAAATAATTGCACCTATACCTATTTTGCACTTAGCAAATCTGGTCACTCACTTCCAACTATCAGCTGCCTTAGAAAATTCTTGACAGAAACATCTGCAAAACAATCCACATACCAATCAAAACAGAAGTCATCAGGGTGAAGAAACCAACCAGCCAAAGTTCCAATAATCCCCATTCAATACAACACACAAATTCAAAGCTGGAAACAAGAAGTACAAACACAAACAGTGCTAGAGCAAAGCAATCTGTCATCACAGAGGCACCTTTAAGAGCCAGTGAATGGGGGCTCCAGAGCAAGCAGACAACACACAGTCTCAGCACTCACTTTTCTGCACACATTCTGCAGCCATTTCTTTTGATAAAGAGCAGTTTGGACAAAGCTGAATTCAGCCACACAACAGCAGGGCAGGCCACCTCCACAGCAACAGGCTGGTGTAACACCAGATGCAAAGCCTATTGCTCTTCAACAGACAACAGAATTAACACTAAAAAAGGACAACATTTACCAACATCAATGCAGGTAGCTGGCACTTAGCAAGGTTATCTTCTGCTACCAGGTTTATTTTTCTCTTAACTTCATTTACTCTAGATTTTATTTCGACAAATTAAAATTCAGACTTTTGAGTCTCGAGTTTCCAACTTATTTTTCCTTTGAGCTTCACAAATTCTTCACTCGCTAGTCCCACACACTGCTTTCTAAAGCAACACACTCCCAACCTTCTCACATCAGATGTAATTAACATCAGAATGTGCCTGCATTAAAAGCTCTACTACCAGCACCTGAAGGGTAATCAGGTACAGGTGCTTTATAAAGGTTACATATTTTTGCTTTTCCTGCTACAGAACAGCCTCTTTGTTTCTCAATATCACCCTGTCAGCAATACTACATAAAAGGGCTAAGAAAGAAAACAACGTACATTTGACCATATTTCCAAACAGGATACTTGACTCTCTAATCTCACAAAAAGTAAATCCTGCTAGAGCTGCCTTTTGTTCACTGTCAAACAGTATTGATATTCCATGACAAAATTAAGCTGTTTAAGAAGGCAAGAGAGAAACACTGTTTAAATCAAGTAACTGTTCAACTTCTATGTAGCACAAGTGGCTAAACAACCATCACAATTCTTTTAAGATAGTCCAAGCGTTCAGATCCTAACTCAAATAACATTGTACTTCATTTCCATATATATGGCAGTTCCTGCACACCAAAAGCATCACAGTGTAACAGTAACACTGAAAATGGCACTTACCACAATGAAACATCTAAGAATTCCTTTAAAAAAGATCACAACTCATATTCCAAGGAGTTATCCTCAAGTACAGTCTGGACCAGCTTCTGGCAACTTTTAAAAATTTTTTTGTTAATTATCAAACAATCTAGATTTAAACTGTCCTATCAGTTGTTTTTGCAGTTGCTCTGTTTCTTCACACAGCAGTTTCATACACTGCCCAACCTACTACATGGTTCACTATTTCATTTCAACTTTTGAAATACCTTCTATAGCATTCCTATTCCTTTGCTATTCTTTCACTGCTGTCATATTGCTTCACCAAACACCTGTTCAAATGGGCATTTATTTCCATACCATTTTAAAAAAATAAATGCATATTTAGACACAGATTTCTAAACTATTAACATAACATTTAACATTCAATGAGGAAAAACCACATTTTGTTGTCCTTCTGATCAGTCTACTACACCTTCTCATTTCCAATTTAGTAACCTGCTTTGCTTGACATTCTGATTTGCCATGACTTAAACTGAAAAATTAGTAAAAACATTTCTCATCAGATTGTTCTTGTCAATAATTACTTAGAAATTTTCTTTTTCTAAAATTATTTTGGTATATGGTTCACTGCACACTTATATTACCTACACCTTTATAACCCAATCCTTCCAGCTCTACTACCAGTCTGGAGTTCTGTATTCCAGGTTCCTTTAAGAAGAAAAAAAAAATAATTGGAATCTTAGAAGACATATGTATATTTTGTCTGAGATGCTTAACATAACCAGCAAATTAAATTGAAAAATAGTAATTATTTCTTCAACAAAATTCCTGAAAAATGCATCTTGTACATCTTTCTATTCATCTCACTTCATGGTTCTGCTTATTTTTAATTCATGCTTACATTCAAAAAAAATTTGTAAAAAATTTTTCACTGTGTGCAAACTAATGAGGCACTGGAATTATGAGGAATTAGTTATTTAGTAGCACACAGGTCCTCATTTACAGCATAGCTAAAAAAAATATTCACTGCAATGAAAAGTAAGTTACTGTATAGACGAAAGGTTCTGATGATGCTTCTTAAGGATGACATACACGTCCCCTAGTTCAAGGTTGCTCTAGTTTGATCCTGTAAGTTTAATACTCACTTTGTTGCATCGTGCACTGTTTGACTGGGAAGTGGAAGAAGTACTTGGACATATAACCCAAAGCCAGTAGTCTTGCCTTCGTAAAATAAGCAGCATTTATTAAAGCAGGTCTATTTTTACTCAAAAAGTGAAAAGTTGCTGTTATTTCAGATTACTGATATGTTTTCTCTTTCCTCCTTCAGTTTTTTGGTGTGAGTGTTGAGAGGTTCTTGGCAGTATTTCTCTGAGGAGTTACAGCTCAAATAAATCATTGTTTCTAACAGTCAATCAAAATGACTGGATAACAATTGATTTGGTTTTGTAGTGACTTTATTCTACTAGGATTGGGATTTTTTTGTGGTAACATTTTCAAATCTTCCTTTTGCTAGCATTATCCAAATTGGCTGAGTAGCAGGACAAGAGGCAGTTAAAAGTTATAAGCAGTTTTGGGCTCCATCAACATGTAAACATGCTCAAAATATACTTAAGAGCACTCTTAAGAGCCACAGTAATATTTTTCCTTCACAGTCACATGTTGCAGTTACTGAAATAATGAAAAAAACTGTGGGAAACTTCAAGGTGAAAAGAAAACTAAAACCTAAGATATTGACAAAAACACTCTTCCCTTGCTGATTATCCCCAAGTCCAAAAGTCCGTAGCAGTTTTTAAAGTTCTCCCTTTTATCCAGAGATTATAAATTTTGTGCTCAAAGAACAAAATTATTTCAACACAACATTGCCGCTTCTGGCGGATGTTCTGAAGTGTTATCAGTCAAGTTCACTTATGCAAAAAAAAAAAAAAAAAAAAAAGAATCTGGGAAGACTGACATCTGAATTACACTCATCAAGACTAAAATGGTTGAGTCGCTGTACGACACCAGGCACAGATTCTTTTAGCTTCATTGTTACTATTAACTCCACATTTAGATGTAAAAATAGCTTCTCAAGGTTATGTCAAGTCTGCAACTTTGCTTTTTTAATTGCAGAAGAGCAGAAATAACCCTGAACAAAGAGAGGGGAAGAAAAGTGCTAGTGCAAAAAGTTTGCCAACCATACAAAGTCTTCAAGCCATAAAGTTTGAAACGCGATGCCTTCTCAGTATTTACAAACTTAGTAACAATCATCTTTTTTGAAAGCTACATCATTGCCAGAGGGGGGAGACTATTACATGCACGAGGCACAATCCTACAGCGCCTCAACTCCCTCCCCGAGAAAGCATTTCTCAGATACTACACAAGTGTTTTACGGCGGCATGGATTGCTCGTTCCTGGGTATTTTTATCACATGAACCTCCAGAGACTACCTCCTCTAACTTGTTCCTCCTTCATTATAGAGGGAAGGGACACAGCGTCTCCTATAATAAAATATCCTTGCCAACTATTCATTACTGCATTGGGAATACAACGGTAGGGATGAGGGTTTTCGATTTGCTCTTGTCCAAGTCTACTTTTATTCCCTCTCATCTTCCACTGCTGTAAAAAAAAAAAAAAAAAAGACACCAAGCACACTACACCGCATGCAGTACAACATAACTAACTAACTAAATTCCTGCTCAGTTTCCAACTGCTACGTCGCTTGTTTGTTCCCCACAGGAAGATGAAGGGGAAGGGGGGTCGGTGATGGCATTTTCCTGCGGGTGGTCACGCCAAGCCCGGCGGGCCCGCAGCGCAGTGCCCCCGGCAGCAGCTGCTCAGGATGCGGGTGATGCACAGCGAGCACACGGTCCCACCTCAGCAGCGGCGGCGAGTGACCGAAACCAGCACGGGTTTCGCTCTCGGTCAGAGGGAACAATGACACGACCCACACCGCCGGAGGCAAAGCGCGTACTATTCCTCCCCCCAGGCAACACCGAAATCCTTCTGTCCTTCCTTACAGGATACGAAAGGAGAAGGGCGGGGGGGGAAGCGACCGTGAATTCCCGCAAACAAGCGAAATCCCGCCGCTTAGGACGGGAATTAAAGCGGATAACCTGCCGTCCGCCGGGGGAAGCCCCGGCCATGGAGAATAAACTTCCCCTGCTGCCCCACCCGGGCCGCGGCCACCCCAGCCCGCCCGCCGGGGAAACTCGGCCTCCCGGGACAGCCGCTCTGCCGGCGGCGGCCGCAGAGAACATTCCCTGGGGAAAGAGTCCGCGGGTCTCCGCGGTGCGGGCTTGGGCTCGGACCCCGCCTCGCCTCCCTCCCTCCTCCACCATCCCGGCCGCGGCCGGCCCGGCTCCCCCCGCGCAGGGGCCGGCAGCCCCGCCGCCCCTCCCCGCCGCCGGCCGCCACACAAAGTTTCCCTCAACTCGGCCGCGTCCCCCGGCGCTGCCGGGGCTCGGGTTTCTCTCCTCCTTTTCCTCCACCCGCCCCCTCGCCCGTCCGCCAAGGGGAAAAGTTCCACTTACTGCAGCAGAAACGAGAGAAAACCAGCCCCAGCAGCCCCAGCCCCGGCCCGGGAGGCACCGCCGAACGCAGCAGCCGCCGCCGCCGCTGCCACCACCGGGGGGAGGCACCGCCACCATCCGCTAGGAAAAGTTCCCGGCGGGCGGGAGGAGGCGGCGAAGGAGGGAAACCAGCAGCAGCAGCCTCCGCAGCGGCTCCAGCCCCTGCCATGCTCCGGGCTCGGCTCGCAGTCGCCGCCGCTACGACGCCCGGTCCCGCTGCCCGCGCCGCCGGCGCCTCCCCACACGGTGCCTGTGTCACTGAGCGGGGCGGGGCGCGCCGCTCCCGCCCTCTCCGAGCGGGCCGCACCACCCGCCGCAGGGAGGGGGGGCCGGGGGAAGGCGGGACCCGTGTGCCAGGCGCCTCCACCGCGACGCCCGCCACCTCCCCCCAGCCCCGGGACGAGTCGCCTCGCCCCGCCTCGCCCGCCCCGCTCCGTGGGACTCGCAGACGCGCCCGGCGCATCGGGGGGTTCCCGGTGGTATCGAGAGCGCCGCGGGCGGCGGGTGGGAGGGGGCGTCGCGGCGTCCTCCCCCGGGGGGCTGTTGGTACGTCCCGCCCCGCCCCTCCCGCCCGCACCCGGGCGCGGTCGGGGGCGCTCGGCCGGACCGGGCGCCGGTATCCCGCTCGCGCCGCCGCCCCTCAGGCTGCTGCGGCCCCCGCTCCCCGCCGCCGGGCCGGAGCGGCCTGGGCGGCCACTGCCCCGAGAGATGGGGATCAGCCAGCAGCGCTGAGACCGGCCACAGCCCTTTCTGCCGGGTTCGGGCATTCCCGGGAGCAGCGAGGTCCGGCCGGGGCCGCTCCCGGGACGGTTGCTGCTGACCGCTGGGCTGGAGCCCCGCGCTGGGGCCGCCGGCCGCGAGCGTGCAGCCCGTGCCCCGCGGTTTTGCCAACAGTAAACTTTCCCGGCGTTGCCCTGGCGTCGCTTTGGCTGCCCTCGGCAGAGCCCCGCGCCGGGCAGCGAGGGGCCGGGCAGGGCAGCGCTGCCGCAGCACCTCCCGACCGGGCTGGTGCCGTGAGGGGAGCGCGGGGCCCGCGGCTCCGGGCGGTGCCGAGCCGCGAGGGATGGCAGGACACGGAGGTCTGAAACCATCCGGGAGCAGAGCGAGCCCGGTGCCGAGCTCACCGAGGAATACCAAATACGGCCCTGAGCAGCCCGGCAGGGGTCCGGGGGCAGCAGGCGTTTCTGTCACGCTAATCCCCTGCAGGGATTCTTGGCTCTGGCACAGCGCATAACTTTGCTCCGGGAAACGCTGCCACCGGCGAGGGCAGAGCTGCCCGGCCGGGAGCGATGTGCCCCAGCCACGGGCGGAGCGATGCTCCGAGTATTGTCAGGGCAGAGTGGCCGAAGAGGGAATTCGTGCCTTTGCCCAAGGTCCCAGGAGTCCAGCGATGGGCTGTCTCAGAATTAGAGCAGTCTGTAACCAGGTCACAAAACGAAAGGTGACTTTTTGGAGAAATGCAGTTTCTTTGCTGCATCTCGGTGCTGATCGTCAGTTTTGTGGGTGCAGTGTCAATGGATGTATCCCCAGATGAGAATTTCAACAGCACGATACAGAACCTTAAAAGAAGTGGCTTGAAAGTCTTGCCTTTACAGTCTAGGTGTGCTTTTTCATCTCGGATTCACTATCCTTGCAAAATCTCCAGGAAAATACTTAAAAGCTATAAATACCATACTTGCTGCTGAAACATCTGTGGCAAACGTTCTTCACATATTCCACAAAATTATGTAATATTTGTTGATTTCTTTAGACAGTAGACATGAAGAGCAGTTTCTCTCAAAGATATGTATGGCTAAGTTTATCAGATGCTCACAATAATATGTTCATTCGGTCTTCAGCCACACTGTTTGCCAATTAACTGGCTCAATTAATTTGTAACTGTGAAACAAAACAGAATTCAGGCGAAGTGTTACTACAAGCAAATTGCTGGCTATGATGGATGTTGGACATTCCGCAACATTTTGCTGTGAAAACCAACATAAGTGAAAGTTTTATGAAATCAATGTAATTTTGCCAGTCTAATCCTCAGCTAGTGCAGAAGTGTTCTCATTCCAGTTTGCAGTAGGAATGTAGGGTCACTCGGGTGATACACAGGATGCTGTCCAATGGTTCACAGACATGTTAATATGGCAAACCTTTTTGTTTAAAAGACAGTTTCTCACTTTTCTGATAATTCTGATGTCTGGTCCTTTACTCTGCTGTTAGACTCTGCCTTTTGATTCCATGGTAACCAATGTATTCCCCCATGCCAATAAACCTGGATAAATATAATACTGAATTAATCATTAGAGACCCATTTTTATTTATGATAAGAGCCTTTTTACCCAGGAAAACTAACGAGCATAATTGTAGCAGAATAATTTATACTGCAATGGCTTTGCTGATGTAACATCCCAGGTAGATGTTTTAATTGGGTGTAATTATTCCATTTCCCTGTATAGATGAGTCCTGTATAGATAAATCCCATTTTATAGTTAGCAGTCGAAACAAATTACATTTCATAATTACATTTACACTGAGTTTAAGGCATTCTTAGGATGGGTAGGAAATATAATGGGGCCATAGTGTAATTGAGAGTGCAACCTTAAAATCCTGTTTGTGACAAGTATATTCAAATTGCCATCTGCTATATTTTTATTCTTTCTCATTCCAAGATGACAAAAAGCATTAAGTCTTTTTAAAATAAAATGTTTTGAAGGTCTAGCACCAAATTACGTACATCAATTCATGCAGGCTAAGGAAACAAATGCAATTTGTCATATTTAAGCAGAACTGTGCCCAGTCTGTAGGTAACATCTTCCAGTGCCAGATTCAGCACTGTTGTAATCAGGCATCCTGGGGACATTGTGGTACAAAAGGAAATTTGACTTCATGATATCAAGTCTAAATTTGGCTCCCCGATGCTTAGAACACTCCTGAAGGCATGATGCTCCAAACAATTAATCTTGCATAATATGGAATAAATGTGTATAGGACACACCGGCTCAGCTCTTGTAAATCCGTTGTCACTGGCATATTTTTTCCATAAAAAGATGGTTTTCCACAGTTGGCAGCAGTCCTGTTCAAAAGCATCTTTGAGCTGTAGAAATACAAAAGACTGTACCTTATTTCCAGTCCCTATTTCCCTCTCTTTCTGGCCATTGTCCACCCACCTGCCCTTCCCCCCATGCAAAAAAAAACAAAAAACAAATCCCTTACCCTTAGTTTAGACCGGGGGGTTTGGCAAGTGTTTCCTTCTCAGTTCTTAACCCTTTTGGTAGTTTGAAAACAAAGTCCTGAAGCAGTGTGAAATTAACTTATATGCATAACATTTGAAGTGACGGCACAAATTCCCACTGGAATGAGGGGCTATTCACTTCAGTGGGAATGGGCAAATAGATTTGTGGCAGAACAATGTGCTTTTCTCAACACTCTCTCCTCCATTCCAATGGATGGGACGGGGCCTCCCTGGCGATGCTTGCACACCACCACCCGTTATTACCCTTTAAAATAAAACCACACCAAACCAACCCCAAACAAAACCTGCCTCTTTTTTTTTTTCATGTGTTTCCAGCTGGGTGAGGTATTTAGCCTGTTATTGCACGGAGTTTCTGTGATTTGCTAACAGGTGGTTGCGCTTCTGCATCGTCCCTCCAGCTGAAATCAGTGTAATTGTCTCTGGGTGTGCCTCAGCAGAACTGCTGCCTGAGGGACTGCTTTCTGTGCTGTATAGAGAAAGGTGCCTGTCCAATTCCTTGTCTAGAGAGCAATGGAAAAGCATCTCTGTGGGCTGTGCAGCAGGCGTGACTGACAGCAGTGCCAGCAAGACCAAAGGACATGATCTGCATATTTATGTGCATGCATTTCCTGACCCAGTGGTGGACTCCTTGCTCTGATCACCCATGGATGTGTTTGGGAAGGGCTCAGACAACACCCCACAGCACACAGTTTGGCTTACCACTGTTAGAATGTGTTTTTAATGCTGTTGGATACACTGAGGAATTTTTGGGGGAAGGATGCTTTATAACACTGACTGTTACGCAGAAATTATTAGGAATATATTATAAAACTGGATTATTCTCATGTTTCCCACTCTGCATATAGTATAATGAAAAACAATGTGTTGTCACCTCATAAAATATCTGTCATAATATTTTAATTTAAATCATAAACAACCTTAGCCAAGAATAACATACATACAGTTGCATGGTATATGATATTTTTAAAATCTATTTGCCAATCTTATTAAAGATGACATACTTAAATCTTGTTTCAATCAAAGACTATCCCTTTAAGGAGAAATATGAGTATCTGACTCCTCCTGCATTGCAAAGTACAACTAGAAAATTGGTTCTCTTTCTCACAGAGTGGTCAAGCTCTTGATGTGTCTCAGAAAAGTTCCAGACCTCAGGCTTTTGGTCACAAAAGAGTAATGCAGTTACTGACAATAATCACTCTCCAGCATTGTGTTTCGTACCCGTGATCAGGAGTACATATCATCCAATCTGCAGTGCAACTGTGATTCCTGTTGTCTCAGCCAAGAGATTTAAAACTCACAGCCAACTAAGTAAATTCCTCGTACATTTCTGGCAGACAAAAAATAATAGGTGAGGAAATGGTAGACTTTCCAGTTAGATCTGTCTCCACTTACCTCATTGACAAAGTGAACAGAAAACTTAAGGGTTCCTCTCAGAAGCATATTTGCAAGACAATTCTTCCCTGTTTTCTTTCTGCTCTGCTTCCCTTTACTGTAGTCTCGCTCTGCTTTTGTGTATGCTTCTTTTCTTGCCTTTCTTTCTTTATTTATTGGTATTTTTATCAAAGTGTTATATTTTATGCTAATAAATACAAAACACCCTTGATTCGTACATGTCTCTTTGGACCAATGCACAATTTGCATACTTTTTTCCTAAAACTGCAACCTTTCTAGGCACAAGCGTTGTATACCTAAGATATGCAGAAAGAGCACAGAAGGGCTAGAAAGAGAAAAGAGAAGGGGATGGGTGGAGAAGAGAGGAAAAGGAGAGAACAAAGGAGCGAGGATGTGTTATGGTACACTTTAAAAGCAGGCGTGTGGTTAGGAGTTAGGAAGAAGGGAAGAAACCCAAAGGACGATGCCCTGGTCTGTATCTAGGGAGTAGCTGGTGCAGCAGAGGGAGGATGCTAGCTGGTGTCACTCACCCTGGGGCTGCTTCCTGGCTAAAACCATTAGCCAAAAGCTGAGGGTGTTGCCAGTCTGCTTGCTGCCAGCTGGACATCCCTATACTGCAGTTCCCTGCCCTTGGCACTGGTCTCTCCAGTGGCCAAACACACCTCCAGGCATGTGTTGGGTTGATGTGGCCAGAAATGTGTATTCTATCACCATCTGTTGAAGCTGGGTGGGGCAGTGACCCTTATCTGTGTAGCACTACTATCTGCTAATGGACCATCTAAAACCAGGTGGGGCAATCATCTTTATCTTTTCCACAACCCATCCTCCCTCTAAGAAGATATCATCTGCTGCTGGCCCATTCAGTCCCACTGCATGACTAATAAAAATTACATTATCCCATTGAGAGATGCTCCAGTCAGGGGGAAAAGCCAAGCCTTTCCTATCTAGATAAAAAACTGAGATTTTGGACAGAAAGACACCGTCTTTCCACTGGATTCCAGAGGAAACTGGACCTCTTCCACATCATCCCTGGACCTTCAGAGGGAAACTGCACCTTCTACAGGAGCACTGCTTCAGCTGAACCACATCTGCCACTGCAGGAGGATGCAGCCACCATTTAATGGGACTGCTACCAACACCCTGACTGACTGACAGGGTGTCAGGTTGTATTCTGATTCTGTCAGTGTTTTGGGATTGTTCTTTGTAATACTGCATTTCTATTTTAATTTTCCTAATAAAGAACTGTTACTCCTAATTCCAATACCTTTGCCTGGGAGCCCCTTAATTTCAAAATTTTAATAATAATTTGGAGGAAGAGAGTTTACATTCTCCATTTCAAAGAGAAGCTCCTGCCTTTATTGGCAGACATCTGTCCTTCAAACCAGGACACTCACCTCCACAGTCTGGCTGCCCTCCTTGCACCAGGGAGAGACCTGACCTCCTGCTTCATCCAGACCTTGCAGCACAGTGGTGGAGGAGGCGTGGTTATTCAAGATGGTCCTGCTCCAGCTCTGTAGGAGGATTATTGCTGTCTTCACAGAGGCTTCTCCCACAACTAGAGATAACTAAAATCAGTTTTCTTTTCTACAGTGTCAAAAAGAAGAAAGATGACTTCCAATAAAGGAATACATATCTCAATGAGGTCACAATTTTATAGTGCATACCTACATTTTGCAATGATATTTTCATTATACCAATTCACTGACATGATCTCAGCCCCAGCAGGAGGTTAGTTCCTGATTCAAGGAAAAGGAAAAGAGAGTTTTAACATTCATTTTAATGCGAACATTTATTCATTTTTAGTATCTTCACTGTTACACTAGCTCCACTTAATTATGGGAGTAGAAGCAGGTTTAGAATTCCCTGGAGGAGCTTGCTCTTTTTTCTTTTTAGAAAGAAAAAGACTTGCTCTCTTCATCTTCTCTACTGCTCCTCCTTTAGTCTTTTCATTTTCCTTGAGAGCGCTTATTCTTACCCTTATAAATAAGCACATCTTGGAAAGAATTTAACTACTAAAAATGGTGTAAACTTTGTTTTTCTTCTTTTCCCTCATCTTTTCCTCTGTGGACTGATAGTTAAATGCAGTAGGTTTTCCACAGTGTGATGAGTGGAGTGCATGAACCCAAAGGTTATGCCTGCCTGTGCCTTAGGGATACAGTTTGGAGATGCAGTGTATGAAAGATGCATCAAGGTAAAGTCACAAGGTAACTGCAGTAACATGCTGTATTCCTGCTGCTTACATCCATGTTTGATACTTGAAACCATCTTAGCTTCCCTGAATTCAAAAACCAGCATAAGACTGAAATATAGCATGGTTCAGTAATAAAAGGTCACATTGTTATACCTGTAGTTTTCTATTGTATGAAACCTGTGTACATTGCATCTACTGTTCTGCCTTTTTTGGGTATCTACAAAAATTGATGTTGATCTGAAACTAAGTGAAGGTTTCAGTCTCTGAATGATTTTTGAGCACATTTTATCTCACAGATCAAGTATTTTAAAACTTTGAGTGGCAAGGAGGAACACATTAATTTTAGACAGTTTTTACACTTTACTTTTACACATTTAGGTATGTAATTGAATTCTGAATTTCTCCTTCTACTTTCACCCTGAAAAGGTTAGCCCGAAATGCACCTACACACCTTTTGTCCTTTGAAGAAAAAAAAAAAACCTGAACGAACCTTATTAAACTTTATAAACAAGTCTCTGTGCACAGAGTGCTTCATTCCTACACATCTCTTACAGGCAGACCAAAATCCTCAAAAACTCTGCTTTAAACTGAGATCTGTTCCAAGGTTTTCCTTAGACCAAGAGAAGCAATACTGGTGCACATGAAGATGTCACTGAGGCTGGAGTCTTCATCTATGTAAATACTTTGCACCTCTGTAATTATTCCCATATATAAGAGAAAGCTGCATTTATGAAGAAGCAAAAAGTCTTATACCTGTAAGAAAAAAAAAAAGTCTTTATTGATAATAGCTACACCTAAATTGCAATTAAGTAACTGTTTTATGTAGAAATCACCTTCTGATCAAAATCATTATGTAACAAGCACAAAATCTGAGTAGATAAAGAGGAAATAGTAGTGCATTTTTCTATTTGGTCATCCAGGAAAAAATGTAACTTCAGTTGTGCCAAAAAAAATTGCTCAATTTTTTGGCTTTTATGCACATTTCTGACCCCTTCAAATTAGGTCAGTTTTTAAACAAAAGCATAATTTAAATGTGAAGTATCAGTATTTCATTTCAGAAATATTTACTGTTTCCTTGTTGCAGTCCTCCACAATGAGACATTCTGCAAGTTTCTGGAAGCTGTCCCAAATTCACAAATGTTTTCAGATTCTGCAAAGATGAGGTTTGGATTTGTAATATTTTAGCTTGTGGGGGTGGAGGGTGGAGTAAGGGTACACCTACACCTTATTTGAGTGTTCACAAGGCCTGAGGTTTTTCTCCCTTAATTTTTAGCAATCCACTCAGAAAGGATTAAGTAATCCAAACTGGCCCATCCTGTATCAGAAATACAAAGTCCTCTTTTCAACTTACATGAAATATATGGGTTTAAAGGAATATCCTACATGAGGTGTACAGAAACTGAAACACCTGGCTTTCTTCTTTTCATGTCCTTTATCAGACATGATCCAGGAGGAATTGAGGCTTGACTAGTAGAACACACTCCTATGTGACTTTAGGAATGAGAGGAACCCACTTAAAAGAAAACTCACTCTAAGTGACATGAAGATGTAAATACCTTGAGAAATACAGGCTGTAAAACATATTTCTCCTGCCCACAAACTCACACCTGCTAATGCCTCATAAAATTAGTTGCATCCTCAATACTATCCTTCGACAGCAAGTTTTAAGGCCTAATTATATATTTAATTATTTATGTTTTGTCAGTTCCTTTACATCCGAGCACATTCAACAGCATGTCATATGGGATCAATTCTTCAACAGTGATTTTATTATAGTTTCTATATAATGTCATTTTAGTGTATCCACCCTGTTCCCACCCCTGAGCATATGGTGTCTCTTTTTTTAATACATCTGAATTAGAGAAAAGTACCAACATTAAATATGAATCTCTTGGTTTTTGGTGCTTGCCAGTCATCGAGTTGTTTGCAAATGTTTTTAATATTCAATTTCATTTCTGTACCACAAGTGTTTTGTTAACATCTGTCCTGCAGCAGATGATCAGTTTTATTTAGTGATTTATTTATGTGTCTGTATTTTGGTGTGAAAGCATAGTAGTCACTCTTGGGCTTTAATCCGTGGAAGGGATGGAGCAGAATGGAATGCAGTCAGTCACGCTTTGCACTTGAAAGGAACAACGCCATCATTTCTTTGTTTTCTGCTGTAATCCTAGATATAATGGGCAGAATGGCAAAAATAAATTGGGGTTTTTGTTGCTTTGCAGTTCTCCCTTTCTCAGCCAGAGCAATGCTTTCTCTTACGTACATGGTCTATCGAATGTCTAAGGATCTTTTTGCACCAGCTACTATGCTGTTTCACATGTACTTCAGCTAAGCTCTCTAAACAGTTTGATGAGCATGAAAAACAATGCCAACCTGATAAATCCTGTTTTTTCAGATTTTTCTCCTGGAGTTACTCCATCATGAAACACCACAATGGTGGCCATAATCCCTTTTGGGGCAATGGGAGCTGTTGGCCCTCTTATCATGGAATCATGGAATTGCAGAATCATGGAATCATAGAAAGGTTTGGGTTGTAAAAAATCTTACAGATCATCTAGTTCCAATCCCCCCACCATGGGCAGAGACACCTAGAATGACAAATCTGAGAAAAGCCATTACCTCATGGCTTTGCGAGGCATGGAACTCCATGGGGTTTTTCCTCACAGTTTCTTTATTTCTTGCCTGTTTATGATAATATGATCACAAAAAAAAAAAACTTGTTAATATTTGCAGTTCTGTTGTGTAAATGATTTCATGTGGTTCAGGAAGGGCAGCATCCGGTTCATGAGCTGCATTTCCAGAGAAGATTACATGTTCCACTATAGACTACTGCCACTAGCCTTGACTGGGCTGGATATTTAACTTACCCATTTCAAACTGCAATTTTTATTTTATGTTATTCCTAGTGATTCTTTATTTTTAATCTGTTATGATCTTCTCTGCTGGCAGTCAATTGAGTGAAACTCACAGTGAATAAAATAAAAAATACAGAGAAGTAGCAGGTAGTCCTGGTCATCCTGAATGCCTGACACCCAATTCTGACTCTTCTGAACAAATCAGAAATGGATGGTTTGTCATGAACTGTATAATGGTGCAATGCTTTTATTAGCATGGGGTTTAAATAAACTGCATAAACAGTTGTGGTTATATCACTAACAGAGTGATTCTAACAGATCTTGTTGGGGAGAGGAGGTGTTCAAGCATAAATGCCAGCAGCCCCCAAAAACATGTAGATATTCAACGAGAAACCAAGCACATTTTCTCCAGGACAGAAAAGTTTCACATTTTGATACCAAAAAAGGTGCAGCCAATTGTCATCAAATTTCCAAGGATTCTTGGCTGACTCTGATCTAAAATATTCAGTCTAAACCCTGACAGCCATTTTTAGCTGTATTGTTTGTTGGTTGTATTCAATTTCCCATGAGGCATCTTCATCCATCAAGGTCATAAGGTCTCAGAAAGGCAAATTAATAAAAAAGCTTCTCCAAAGTCAGACTGACTTGTATTGTGATTGATAATATTCTTATTAATAATCTCAGAAATGAGATTCATAGAATCATAGGATTCTGACTTGGAAGGGACATCAAAGATCATATAGTCCAATCTTTTCTGGCAAAAACATAGTGTGGAAAAGATGGCCCAGCTGACTCTTAAAAGTGTCCAGTGCTGGGGAGTCCCTGGCAGGATTCCAGTGGCTGATTATTCTCTCTGTGAAAAATGTTCATCTTGTGTCTAATCAGAATGTGCTCAGGAGTAACTTGTACCCATAAGGAATCCCGTGAGGGAAGAAAACAATTTAAGTGAGGTGCTAATAAATAGCTTCACTTGTACTTGAACCCAGCATGAGAACTGGGGTGTTAGAACTCTGCCCAAAAAGCTGATTTTGGTGCTCTGTTCAGTCAATAAACAGAAGACATTGTACCCTCCACTGTATGTGTAGAAAATAGGATAAATTATGTACTGCACAACTCCTTTCCAGGAGGAAAATGCTATAGTCCTTAATTTTGGTGTATTATGAGCAGAGCTCTATGCCATTAAATATGTCCCTGACCAGTAATACATAAGTATGTCTTTTAAAAGTTAAGGTCACAGAGGTAGAAGACAGACAGTAATTTATGGTTTCTAGTTATATGTTACCAGAGGAACATTTCTTGTGTTCTATGCAAAACAGAATTATAGTTGCCACCCAGTCATCATTCTCATGCATCTTTCTACCTGTGTATGAATATATTTATCTAAATGGGTGTGTTAGATGCAACTTTTCTTATGAACAACCTGATCCTGCAAAGTCTTATGCATATTCTTTATTTTATATGCCTGATATGACCAAAACAATGTCTCTGGCACATGTAGAATTCAGCCTATGTGTTAATCTTAACAGTACAGAAGCGCTGAGCTGACTTGATTACAGTGAGTTGGGAAATTACACCAAAATCTCTTGTCTTAATCAGAAAATGTAGGTGAATTCAATTCAGATTTTTCTCACAAGGGAGTATGCATTATTTTCAAAAAGGCTGGAATTCCTGGTGAGAGTGAGAACCTCCAAGACTAAAAAGTGAAAAGTGTAAACCCCCATTTATCAAATTGTGTTTATTACATTAAACATCTTCAGTAGACAGAGAAGACAGCATGGGCCCTGATAAAGAGAGAAGTCACTGAAGTACTGATGCAGGGCAATGTGTTTGAGACTCAAATGCAGACCTTGGCCTGGGAGATGAAAAAATGTTTTATGTGAGGTGTTAGAAAGCTTTTAAATATATCTGTAGACCACTCACAACTGTTAAATGCAGACAGGTTGGAAAATGCCTACTGGATTTCTTTCATGAAACAGAAATATTGTTTCTTATTCAGCTGTTATGACTGTGTCTATTGTTCCTGCTCCATTTTGCAGAGAATATTTTTACATCCTTTATTGTTATAACAGCAGGGAAAGGGTTTTTTTTTCAGTTACTGTGAAAGTTACTGAAAGTACAGTTTTAAAGTGACCAAAATTGTTCACACCAATGAATGTAATTTAGCAAATAATTACAGCTGAAAAAATATGGAAGCAGTGTAAAAAGCCCTGAAATGTTTCATTTTAAAATCACCAACTGCTTATTTTGACATATTTTAATGAATCATTTTGGGTTTTTTCTTTCAAAGAACATTTTTTATCTTGGCAAGTGGTCTGTATTTTTTAAAGACAAAATAATTGGGCGCACATAATCTGAGAACAAAATGCAGCATTACGATGAAAAATACACAGAATAAGTCAATTTCTATTTCAATGTAGAAGATTTTTTCCAGGTTTTTATTGCAATTATTGAACTAAATAGAATCATAATTTGCTCTGCAGTATTAGTAATAATTGTAGGTGTCAATAACCCAGTGTATGGATATCAATTTAGACCAAATTTCATTTTGGAAGGAAAAAACCACCTCATAAATGTGTGACAACACAATTAATTTTTTTTTCAATGTTCACAGGTAACACAATGGACTAAAGGTGTCTAGACCATGTGTGAATGTATGACCAGTCTAGCTGGGTCCTCAGAACTGAAATATGTAAGAGCAAGGAATGAGGTCAAGACTGCAAATAGGCCTGGCTTAATTCAAACTGCCCTTTGAAAGATGCACAGGATATGACCAGGCAGCTTTGCAGAAAAAACCTGCCATGGTAAGAAGCTCACCAAGAGCCCACAGGGTTCATTGAAAAACTGGCTTAAGGCCATCCTTCATAGACAGAAGGGGAGGCTTGAGCTTGCTTTATTTCCTGAATTCATGGGGATCTGCTGAAGAAGCAGAATGGGACAGCTACAGGAGCAGAAAGCTGGTGGCACTCAGAAGAGAATATCTAGAAACGTGTTTGGAGCACACCAGACCCCAGCTTCAGAGCTTTGGCATGGAAGTGGAACATGCAGGGCTCGTAAAATGGGCACGGAAGAGTTGGGATACATGGCACAATTCCAGGGTGTACAAGTGTTAACTATTAAAAAAGCTCTGCTGATGCAAAAGACAAAAAGGATTTGGACCATGTTCTTTCACTTATTTTTTTCTGAACTGATGTAAAGCTGATCCAGTAAAACCCCACCAAGCATCTGTCAGCTCCTGCTTGCAGCACAGAAATCCTCAGTACAAAATTCTCCTCATGAAATGATGGGGTTCAGGCCTTTGTACAGAAAACCTCTGACCCACCAGTCAGTTAAGAGCCACCACACTACAAGGTTTAAACCTTTTCTCCTACACTACAGCAACACCTTAATGATTTTATAACTGCTTATGCAAGTAGCTCTGTAAGTTAAAATTGCTCTATATCCCCTTAGCTTACCACTAGTGAATTGAAGTGCCAACTTTCTCACATTTGTGTGAAAGAACAACAGAGGGGAAAACTGAAGGGATTAGTCTTAATACCTTAGAGCTAAATAAATATTTACTGAGTTTGATTCTGCCATCGTTTCATGGCTAATGTTAAGTACAAGGTGACTGCAGGACTGCTGAAAATGTACAAATAACATTAATCTGCTGGTTCTCCCCTTATTTTGAAATGTATTGTAGAATCCAATTTCTTGGCATGTTTTGATTTTATGTATACCCCTTCTGAGGTGAAATAGCCATTTTTTGTCACCTGTGACACTTTCATTTCTCATATATGCTTCTAAAATGCAAGGCTCTGTTTCTCTGTTCAGATATGCCTTTATGCTAAACTGTGGCAGAGATTTACTGCTGCAGCAGCTACTTTTTGACTCCATCAGGCAGCCAGCTATTTTCTACAAAATCTTCCCTGTTACAGGATTCCAGACTAAGCATAGATCACTCCAAACAGGAATGTGAACATTCAAAACCAGATCTCCTGCTAACAAAAAGAACTTTGTTGCTCTCTATGTAAAATTCAGCTAAAAGTTAATTAGATTCATTCAGAGTAGACAACTAATTATATTAAAATACCATGTAGGTGCAAATGTGTAGCTTTCTGATATTTTAAATGAGTAAAAATTCATGGGACTAATGAAAAAAAAAATAGAACGTTTCCTACATTGTTTCCCTCCATGCAGAGTAACTATAATTCACAGAATTTGCAGGTGTAGGCGAAGATGACTAATCCATGTGTTGTAAGGGGTAGCACCTTCTGCTGACTAGCTTCAGACATTTGCAAAAGAGAGTTTCATGCCACCCTCCTTTTGGCTCCAGACCATTTCCAAAGTCAGCTGAAGGCCTTAAACTTAATCCTCAGGGTAATTAATGGATGGAGCCCCAGCAACTCAACAGATCCAGTTTCAGCCTCTGAAGGACTGAGACAGATTCTTCTTCCTGGAGAGAAGCACAGCACAGAGCTGGGAAACTGCACTTTCCTACCCATGGACTGCATCTCTATAGGAAACCTTGTAAAGGTGCAGCCATGGTTTATGGCTAATTGCCTGTTCAGGTGGTTATGGCAACCTTCCTTGAAGGTATATTACATGCCTTTGTGGAAGTTGATAGCTTCTTAAAGAGTTTAGTAATTTAACAAGGAGTGCCCCCCTTCTCCTATCAGAACCCTCCAGAATAAAAATTTCACAGCAGAACAGGAAAAACTCAGCTAAGGTCATTAAACTGCCACACAGATTGTGCATGAAGACTGAGGCTCAGGATGAACCTATGGACACCTAGAGGAAATGTCTTTTACAAGGTGTTCTTTGACTTGAAAAACATAGAGGGATTAATCTGATGAAAAATATATTTATTATTTCCATTCTGGATTTTCTTCAAAGACAGTGTAGAGGAAAAGGCATCTTTGTGGTGCAGGGCATCTCATCCTAGGTGGACAATCACAATAAGGTAGATGAACATACCTGTCAAAGTGTCTGCTTCCAACTTTGAACAATTAGAAAAGGTGAACTAACTAGCTCAGGTGCAGGCATTGGCATTATAGACATGAAAATTAGGGAAAGACAAGCCTTATGAATATGTTTTGGGCCGAGATTCACCACAATTTGTGCAAGTCATTTGTGCATGAAGTTTGCACTGAGCAGACTTTATGTGGCTGGAGACAACCTCAGTGTCCTCTGCACAGTCATGAGGAGGAAACTGAGAAGTTTGTGGGCATCCTTTAAGTGGAAATGGCTGCAGTTTACCAGGCAGAGGGGAGAGATGCTGCACCCTTTCTGAATCCATTCTGATTCACCCTCTCACAGCCCTCTCTGGTCACTGCTGGCTGTGTGTGCTGTCCCCTGTGCTGCAATGCCAGCTGTTGGCACCACTGGCTGGACTGGCTGTAACCAGCCCAGGCTCACAACAGCTGCAGAAGGGAAGGTGCAGGATTTCTTGCCATCTGTGTCCCAGTGCTGAATCTTTGAGCATCTCCATGGTGGAGTACCAACTCCACTAATTGCCAGAAGCGACAGTAGCTCTACCTTTTAGAAGTTCTAGATTTTATTACTTTTTTTATTTTTTTTATTTTTTTTTACTGTCCTATGATAACATAAACACTGTTAGCATACAGGGAAGCTATTGAGGGCAACAATTTCATGGCATTCACAAGAAGTAAGGAACAGCATTTGTTGAAACATTGGAGGCTCTAATACCATCAGTCTTCTTTCCATACTGAGCTTTTGTCTGACATGAATCCCAAGCACAGCTATGCATATGCAGCCCTTGTATATGCATATTTTAATGTGGCAATGTACAGGGGTGGCAGGCTCTAAAGGACACAGAGGCTCATTTGGATGTTGATATGATCTTGTGTGCTGCTGCTCTTCTCTCCATGTGTATGAGGACATGAGTGTACATGTACATGTGAGTTCATGTGTAAAAGTACTCTTTTCTGAGATTTACCCTTGACTAATTATAAAAAATGGTGCTACAAACTCATTTTCCACTCTAAGACTTCTCCCTTCAGAGGCATCCATCTCAAATGTGAAATCTGGATGGTGTTTTCTTTTTCTGGCACCCCACAAGGGAAGTAATTTGCAGAACATACCCTTACGTTTTTAATCCACATGACAAAGCCTTTAGTTCCACTGAAGGATATACTTCGGGAGAGCTTAACATTTTGGAGACCTATGCACACCACCATACAATCAAAGTAATTTTTTATGACCTCCTACTATTTCTTTTCCATACACTGTGCCATACACTGAAACTTCAGTCATGACACTGAGTTGTAGCTTCTGAACCTGAGCCATGTAACTCTTGTCAGGTTATTATGAAAATTTCTTACTCATCTCAAACAATAGATTCAGTATCAACTGACTCCACTGCCTGTTGTAACATCTCTTCTGTAATTTCCAGAGGGAATATTTTCATCATTTTACCACAAATAAGATTAATATTGAGACAGATAGGGATATGTCTTGATATTTTGATAAAGTGCAGACACTTTCTGTTGAAGAAAAAAAAGCTACCTGCCAAAAACAGCAACAGGAAGCAAAATAATAATTAAGAACTCTTACCAAACTACAATCAAACATGGTGATGTTTCACAGGTGCTCACAAGACTTCTTCCAATTTATGACATCAACTTAACCAAGAGAAGGCAAGAGTGTTTGGAAGGGATACCTTGGTTGGCATATTTTAAAGGAGTGAAAATTAAAACCCCAATGGAAAATTTGAGAGGACTTAATGGAAACATAGCTTTCCAAAATATGGTTTGAAATTTGTGAGTGTAACTAATTAATTAGGCACTTTTATGGTCATTAATGACCAGAAGCTTGAGTCCTTTGGATAAGCTTGTCTGGAAAACACAGCAAGTTAAGCAGAGATGATTTCCTGTTTCTATGATAGAATTAATTCAATACTGTCTCAGAATGATGTCTTGGTTGAACATCTTATCCTTACTTAAATATGCTCTAACATATTTTATCCTGTTACTATTTATGGTCACTGCTTTCTCAAAAACCTAAAAGATAGGCCAATAAAAAATAGAGAATACTGATATGTAAAAAGATGCCATAGTCACTCCAGGGTTCAAGCTAAATCAGTATCTTGACAAGGTGCATTAAAATGTTATGTTCATCACACCAGATGCTTATTTTCATTATTTTCACTTGGGTCATTACTTCTCATGTATAGCAGGTAAAAATCTGTATTGTCTAGGTGATATTCACTTTTAAGTAAAAACATTTTTTATTACTGTTCAGGGTAATGATGGTACAGAGCTGCAATCTCCCACACAGGGATGCTAAGTGAAAATAGGAAAATGCTCTAGTCATAAATATTACAGTGAATACCTCTGTAAAAACTATGAGTCTAATTTGTGTTTCTCATGATGAAGGAATGTGTTGCAAAATTACAAAATGACCAGTTTGAAAAATGCAATTCAGTGTCTAGTCCTGCTTAATGAGCTTAATGCTCATATGTATTAGAGAAAGAAGTGCACTTCAAGAATACAATTTATGTTCCTTTTTGCAATTCTTGTGTGAAAAAGCCATTGCAGCCATTAGACTTTCAGTGCTACTGAGTTACTCTTGATATTTATCAGACCTCTGAAACCATATTGATATAACTCTGAAGCCACATCAGTACTAAACATGATCTCTACCTTGGATATATTATGTTCTATCCAGACTGTAATTTACATTGCCATCACTATCAATTATACCACAGGTGCATCCAGGACTTCAGAATAAGTGCAGGAAATATAAGTGCACACTAAAGCACTATATAAAAACATTCTATTATCTTGCTATTCGCTGAGACCCCAGAGATGTATGATGCAGCTTATACAGTGTGCAGCAGTGATAATACTGGCAATATTTCCTGCATCATGAAAGCATGGGCCATGCTTTGAAATTCTCCTAGGAGACATAAATTTGGTAGCCAATCAAAGCATCAAAATCTAGGCTGTGAGCCCTGTAACAGACCATGTTTTTGAAGCAGTCCTACAGCTTTATATAGTCATAGAAAAGATAGTGTCCCCCAGCCCTTCTGATTATCATTTGAAGGATGTTTGTTGCAGAACTGGTACCTAAAGGATAGAAACCTCTTAGGTAAATTATCTGCCAGATGAAAGTCCCTTATATTCACCATTCAGTGTGCTGTGACTGGATTTTCTTGATGGAACCACCTGTACCACCTTTCTGTGGGAAACAGGATCGAAGGGAGGACAGAGTGGCCCAAAATGAGAAAAAGTATAAGAGGATAAGAAAAATTTCTCAAGTTTTTCTTCACTAGAAGTGAGGGACAGGGAGTCTGCATATGGTGTACATACATTTTTTTATGCAAATGGAGACTTCTCTTTCACCTAGTAATATTTGTATGTAATTCTCACGTTTTCAGTATCCACACCATTGTAATACCATGCTGATTTGCACTCGGTCACTTCATTACATCTTACTGAAAAACTCGACTGACCCATGTTTGCATTCCCATGACTGAAATAGCTTTGGAATCTGCATGCAGGCTTCTCATTGTCTTTGCTTGCTTTTGTCTTCTCAGACTCCTGTAAAGAGATTTTTGTAAAATGCTCATGGTTTCTTCTGTGCCTGTGCAACATTGTGCCAACATCACTCGAAAATTACAGACAACTCCAGTCAATGCATATGTACAGACTGCTAGGAATTTCTGATCTTTGTCTTCTGCTGCAACGTGAGCCTGTACAAGTTTGTCTGACATGTGAACTGTGCAAAATCTTTTCTGAGCTTTTTTTAAGCTCTGGTTTTATCCACGGGAATGCACGGCATTTTATTACTTCAAATCTGAAGACCTTTGTTGTAACGAGGACAGAAAAGCAGAAACCAAAAGCTTAGTGAAAGAATTTTAGTTAAAACAACTAGCTAGCTGGGTCTGATCACCTTGACTTATAGCAATTGTGAATATATAACATATAATAAGAAAATACTTTTTTTTTCGTAGAATACAAACACTAAAATAATGAAAACATATTTTCGGTTATACATTAAAGTGTTTTCCTGATATAATATTGTTAATTCCAGCAAAATTGATCTGGTTATTTGAGGTGATTTAATAAATTATGGATATAATTGCTTTGTAGCTGGACAAATGCAGACATGTAGACAGTAAAATACTGACAATTCAAGTGACTTCTTCTGTGACTATGTCATTGATAGTTAGGTTGAGATAAGAATCACTTGCAATAGGTTTGTATTTTAAGAGAATGCATCCCATCATATGGTGCTAGCAATTAGTAGAAACAAGACACTGATGTCAGGCCCTGTGAAATCACACACAGCATTGTACACAGACTAATGCACTATTCAGGAGGTGATTGCTGCAGGAGGAAGGAATGGAGCTATTCCCCGAGACCTGTATCAAGAATATTTTTAAATTTTATCCAATTCCCTTGAAATTTTTTTTTTTTTTTTTTTTTTTTTTTTTGCTTTCAACAGTTTATTAGCCAGCCCCAGAGTAAAATATCATTAATCTTCCAGGGAAGCTATTAGACATTCAAATGAACATTTACATACATGTAAAAAGACGGCTGCCTGAACACCTATGGTTAAGGCTTTGTTCTTTTGATACAAATCAATCATACACTTTTGAATAGGGAATGTTGTTTGGCTATGTGTGATTTATGTGAGCTGCTTTAACATTAAAACAATATATCTGATTCTGTGAGCTGCAGATTGTTTCCACTGAGCTGAGTGTTGCACATTCATGTGTTGATCAGTTAATATTGAGAATGTTCAAGTATTTGCAGAATGTGGATCTAAGGAGAGAGGTTCATATTATTTTCCCTTTCACTACACCTTTCCTCTCATGTTAGAAAATGACTGTTCCAACGAACATTTACTGGAATATCTACTGATGAATTATATCACTGCTGATAGCTTTCAGTGAACATTGCTGCTGTAAGTAAAAATCCTGTAAAGCTAGGATAAAAGCTTTGAAGATAAGAAAGATTACCATGGGAATGTCATTATTTGGAGAGAAAGAAGTAAATGCACTGCCATAAAAACCTTTAATGATTGTTTTACATAAATGCATATCAAAAGGGAAAGTGCCAGGATCAGTAGGTGCTCAGTTTGGGTGTTTTTTGTTTTGCTTTTAGTTGAGTCAAGCTTATATACCAATTAAGTCACCTCAATTTAGATTCTCATTTAGTATAAAGCATGGCAGTTTTGCTAGAATAAATGGTACTACATTGAAATATATAGAAAATGCCTTCACCCTTCCCTTCTTCTCATCTGCCGTCCCTTGTCCCTCCATCCCTAGCTCCTCTTCCCTTGTTAACCTTCTGTTCCTTTTCCTTTCCCTTCCTTTCCTTGCCCTCCCTTTTCCTCTCTCTCTCATCTCCTCAGACTATTTTCTGGATGACTTTTTAGAAATGTATTCATTATGAAATATGAGTATTGAGAGTAATAGGCTTTATAGGATATTGTAATTCTCAAATATGAAGAAGCTAACTTCAAACTAATAAATTATATCTCCAATAGAAGAATGAACACTGAATCTGAGTTTTCTTTCAGCCTGGCTGAGAGCTGAAAAATTCATTATATTTTAATTAAAGCAGTCTAATCAAAGTCCAGATCATGCTCTCAATTCTTTCTTTTCTCAGAGCAGAGAAAATAACAGGTGTGCTAGAACTGCTGTCTTCCCTTCAAACTACAGAAGTCAGACATTCCAATTTACAGCTCAGAGTTCAGTTCCCCACAGCTACCCTGAAGGGGGGCAGGCAAATATCTGAGTGATCACCCTCACTTTGGCTGATAAAATTCTTTACATGTGAGATATTCTAATACAGACAATTGTTTATCATCAAGAGCAGGAAAACTATTCCATGTCTTTTCCCTTCCATCCAGGACAACTAGGTGTGACAGGAGCTATGGGACTTAATTTGTGAGCTACAAACAGGGAAAGCAGGCTTGTTCTTTAGCTTTAATTGTGGTGCAGCTTGGTAACACCAAATCATTAATTTCTTAAGGGGCTCAGGAATATCCCAGCTGTCTCCTCATGGATGAGCTAATGGACAAGCTTGAGACAATGGACCAAACTGAAACTGAGAGATTAACTGGACCTCCATAATGCAGTAGTTGGCTGATTGTTACCAGAGCCCACCCAGGGGAACTGTGGACTGATCTAGAAATTGCTCCTGATTAAACTAACTTCTATATCTAAATATTGCCATCCTGGCTGGAGTGTACCAACACACCCCTGTGGCTGAAGTGATTGGATTGTACATAGATAAAACATTTGTAAATAGGCAATAGAAACCATTCCTCCAGGAATGGCCACTGTGGAACATCTTATTTCTGTAGCTCTGATATTTAAGAGATGTTTTCTATGTAGGATGTCAAAGTAGCAACAACTTATGCATGTGCTGTGCTGGTCATGTAGGACCCTGGACTGCTGGATTATAGGAACTGAGCAAATCTGTGGGTTTAGAGTTCTGTCCTGATCCAGGGGAAGATGGCACTGCAAGGACCCTTTCAACAAGCACCCCCACTGCTGCTGCCCAGTGGCTGATTGTCCTGCTTGGTAGATTTGACTGCCCATGCAAACCCAACCTTATGCCAAAATCCCAGTAAATAATTTTTCTTTTTAGCAAGCAAAGCTCTGCTTGTGCATTAGCCAGGAACTGACTAAAGGAGAAAAAAGCTGATTTCCTGAAGTCCTCTGGCCGGTGAAGAATAATGAAATAAGAATGGCTTCCAGCCACATGGAACAAAGTGAGCAGTCTTAGGTCAGAGAAGCTCTGCTGCTTCCCTGCTGACTCGGCTTCTCCCTTCTCCCTCCCCTCTCTCTGCTGCTTGCTGTTTCCAGAGGCTTCTGGGTTTCAACAAACTCATCCTGCAGATTCTCCAACTTGCCTGCTGGTGTGACTTTGGAACCAACTGTAAGAGGCCTGATTTGAATATGCAGGATCTGCTGGCTTGTAAATCTTAAACTTTGACCATTAAACAACTTCCCCAACTTAATATTTTCGTAGCCACTTGTTCTCCATAGACTTGGAAAACCTTTACTTGAAGAGATAGGTTGTCCAAAAATGTATGTCTATTTGTAATGAGATTCATTTTCAGTCCTCAAACTGAAAACACAAACATGGTATTTAATGCATCACAAGGCAGATTTTTTTAAAATTTAAATTAAAAAAAAGGAAAAGGAAAGGGAGCCAAAGCAGTGGTGTGCAGAAGTGGTCAGAGGGCATAGGCCCTATTAAACAACTTTCATCTTTCAGCAGTCAACACACACAAGATGAAAGTCCAGAGCCTCTCCCAGGAACTTTACCACTGCCAGGCATTCCTAAAGGAACAGTGTGTAATTTTTCACAGCTGAGGGCAGAGTAAACCCCTCTGTAGATGATGATTACAAGTTCTGTATAACTGCACTTGTCAATTACTTGAGGCTGTGGTGAAGCACTATAAACTTCTATTTCAGGGTGGAACTTTCTTTTCAGAGCAATCTCTAAAATCACAAAAATACCAAATAGTCAAAATCAATAACAGTAATTGTCTTTCCAGAAACTGCTGCTTCCCAGAAATTAACTGTTTGGTGTCTCTTTTTTTGATTTGTTTTTTGTATCATAAAACTGTGGTACACTTCAGTGCTGTAAAGACAATTGAAATTGAAAGGATGAATATGCTAACCAATCTGAATCCTGAGAAGTGCCAGTTATGTAAATGTCTCAGTTAGTACAACAGCAAATATCTGTAACCTGTGTGAGTGTCCCAGGCTTCAGCACAGTGGGTCACTGCTGAGATGAGCAGAGGGAAAGTTGGGAGGTTTGCTTTCTGCTCTTCTGGGAACTATGGGCATGCTAATGTTGAAGACTTGGGGGTTTTGGCACTTATTTTAGAAAGAAGTAGAGCAGTCATGAAGAACTCAGTGCCCAAGTCAGGAGGGATTCAAAGGGGAGCCTGAAAGGTGTGAAGTGGGGTCATTATAAAGCAGTTGCCATGATTTTCCACAAACTATTTAATTAAAAAATCAACCTATGAATAAAATAGAAAAAGAGCTTAAAAAAATCACCTGGAGGAAAAGTACCAGAGGGCCTGATTTCCACTTGTGCATATTCCATGTCTTTGCAGTGTGAAAGGTGCTGAGAGTGCATTGGTTCAGTGTGCACAGTGCAGACATCATGGCTCATGTGCTGTTTGAGAGCTGATCTTACAGTCTTCTCTGGCCAGTCTAATACACAGTGAAGTGCAGGATGCTTGGCATAAAAAGCAGCACCATCTGTTCTCAAGGCATGGATCCTTGTCTCAGGGAAGGGAGCTGCTGTTGTTTTTCATGAGGAGGTAGGTAGCTGCCTCACTGGAGGTGAGGCTGACCTGGAGCTCTCACACTATTATTTACAGTAACAATTTTATCATTCTCCACACTGTTCCTTTTCTGATAAGCCCCAGAAGTTATTTACAGTTCAAATCATTCCAAGGTTGCTGCTATTACAGTAAGGGATTTTTTGTGAGGCAGTGCAGTTTGCATGGTGCAGCAGTGAGACATTTCTCCAGGTTACTGCCCTGTGGGGCTACATCCATTAAAGCAAAGGCTGGACCAAAACTCCTACAGGGCACCGGGTCAGGAGCTGATTTCAATGGTGCTGGAAATAAAGTACTTGGCATTCTTGGTGGGCATTTGCTTTTGTTCCACCTGAAAAAGAAAAATTCTTTCCTACCACTGGAATCAGGCTGGACAATTTCAATAATCTCGAATAGAGATACAGGCTTAAAAGGTAGTACAATTCCAACAAACATAATGAAAATAAGGGGTCACAGGGGTGAAAAGACCCTTTTTGCACTTTTTTATGGCAAATGCTACCATTTAATATCCAGTCTTAATATGGAAATTGCATGAAAATGCACACATAAAGAGTGTAATAAATGTCTGTCCATGGCAGAAATTTCACTTTGGTCTCTGAATGAAAAAGCCAAAGACAGTAACCATGAGACAACACTTCACAGAAAATGAAGCCTCATCAGTCTGGTGCTTGTGGAGCCTCCTGTGCAATGGACTTTTTGCTGGGGACCTTCTCCCACCATGAGTTTCATCTGATTTACAAATCCCATGGGTAAATAATCATGAATAAATGGAAAGATTGTGAGACAGCCAAGTGTTATAGCAACAGAATAATAACTAATGCGAGAATTTGTGACTTCTCAAGTGTTGTTTTTTAAAATCTGCTAGCCAAGTTAACAAGCCTGAGTGCTGCATTCAGTATCTACATAGCATGAGTGAGTGGGACTTGTTTTGCACCTAGGGTATCAGAGGGGCTGCACATAGTATTTTTTAAGTGTTCATAAATGTAGGAATTCTATGGTATCAATTGCACTAGAAGATTACCAAGAGCCTTCTATCCTGAAGTGTTGAGCAAATTAATTAAAAGATCTCAATCCTCATGAGTCCAAAAATTCTTTATTGTTTAAAACCATAATCTTCTTGTAATAAATAAGGGGTCCAGTCACACAAAATAATCCAAAGCCTTTTGCAATGCATAATCCAGTGAAAAGACTGTTTTTGGCTCTAGGTTGGCTAAGCTGTTTGTAGCAGGTAGGGACAATAGCAGGATTTGAAAGTGGTCAGCTGTTTGAAAGATCCTCTGATAGAAATCTGTGAGGGAGAGCAGCAGTTCACTGTCTAGGGAGGACTTTGTGAAAAGAAAGTTGTTCACATTTGTGCATTTAAAAAGAAGCATGTCTGGAATGAGGTTTTTATAGGCCTTGTGTCAGAAACTGCAACTCCAATTTGCACCTCTATTTACATACATTTAAATATAAATAAAATTGCAAATCATTTTAGCAACAGCTGAGGATGAAGCACAGATAAACTGAGGAAGGGTGGACAACTGCCATTAATATTCATTTATCTGTGTTGCCAAATCACCACTTTTAAAATAAGGGTGGGAAGTCAAACAGAGATGTTTAATTGGGTAAATAACTTCACTTCTTCCTCATGCAGCTGAGAGGAAATTCAAAGGATTTCCAGACATTAATCTTTTCATTAATCCAAAGGAAATCCTTGGATGATGAGAAACAGTTACAAAGTGGACCTCAGGGACTGTGTTATGTAAACTGTGGGACTAATCCAGGAATTCCAACATGGATATCATGTCCTGACTGTCTTCTCAACAGTGCTTAAATTCATCTTGCAGACAGTTACACTGAAGGATATTCAGTGTGGCTTTTAATGCACTTGTGTGGATAATGTCTCTATCAAAAACCTCTATCAGTATTTGCAGGACTGTTACATCTGCACTCCAGACTGCTTTGCTCTCTTTTGGTGCCCTTCATTTTCTCCAGCCCCTGTCACAAAGAGAGGTTCAAATGCTGATGTGTACAGGGAACATGTTAACCTGGACCTTGAGATGTTGGCAGATGTGCCCAGATGCAGAACCACCAGTGTAATCTGCAGTGTGAATGCCGCCAGCTTTTCATTGATCAAATGCATCCTGCTCAACAAGGCACTCCTGCAGCTTCACAACCTCCCTCTCTCCTTTGCAGAATTGCCAGGAGCCTGTAAGTCAGTGATCCTCTCCTGATTTGACAAAAGAATAACTCAGTTTTCAAGGCTCCTTGTCTAGCATGGACCAATATCTTTTTTTTGATCCCTCAGTTTACTTGTTGTTGACTTTAGATAGCTGAGTATTTCTCAGGAATTTTCAGATAGATCAATATTAAAAAGTGGTGAGCTGGACACTGCTTTTGGATAAATCTTAGAAATTTCTTTAAAAAAAGCTTCATTTTTTTTTTAATTGAGTGTTTGTTCTATTGGTGGGAAAAACTCATGAGTCAGCAAGGAGTGATAATCTAATCTTTCTCATAATAACTGTATCCTAGGTTTTTAACAACCCAAAATGTAATGAGGTAGGATAAATCAATTACAGCTGTTTCAGGTAAACTGAATGATACCACTTCTCTCTTGTTTGGTTGTGTGGGGTTTAAAATATTTTCACTTAATTTGTTAATCATTCCATATTGTAAAAGACTTTTGCCTTTTGATTAGAGGAGAATCATACAGGAACTTTCATTCTCCACAGAAATGAAATTCAGGTAAAAAAAAAGAACCATTTAATTTCTTTCTTGAGCTGTTTGTGTACAGAGAAACACAAGACTATTTAAGAGAATACATTAGGGAAAAAGCTGAGATAGGCAATTCTAGGATTTGTCATGTATTGTGTTCCCAGGAGCAAAATTCAAATAGGTAATAACTTACCTATTGCTTTGCTTCTCCCCTTTCCTTTTGCTGTCCATTCCCCATCCCCACCTCTGTGCAAGTGAGGGAGTCATTGTGACCCAGTCTCAGGGGAGAAGGTGCTGACATCCTCTCTCTGTGCTGCTGGCACAGCCCAGCAAGCTTCACATGAGGAGGGGGCAGTGAGAGCTGTGGGAATCAGGCTGGGCTGGGGATGGAGCCCTGCACTAGGGAACCATTCCAACACCACCCAGCATTGCTCAGGAGCCCACACTGGTCCCCCTGCCCAAGTCCAGCTGATGGGCTCAGGACAGGCCATGGCAATAACTAATTTCTCTTGCCATAGATGCCCCTGGCTTGTTAAAACAAGCCAAAGTTTTAAGGTGACTTAGTGAGGGTGACAGAAAATCCACCTGTTTGAAGGGACAACATCCACATACTGATGCAGTAGTGTAACACATAAAATAACCATCTAAGTCAGCCCAGGTGGTTGAACAAGGAACAAAAGTTGTTTTATGTACAGTGTTTTTCTCCAAAGCTTTGCTCTGAGCTGCTAAGGCTCTCACAGAGAGCCCAGCAGTCCATTTTGTGGCCAGACTTCTTGTGTTGGCTGACTATGGCCAGGCTCCTAAATCCATATTTTGGCAGCTAGCTGGGAACTGACAGAGCACCAGTAAGCCCCACTGAAGTCATGGCTTTTGAAAACCAGGCTTTCTCCATTTCTGTGCTGAAAATGGACTTAGAAACCTTCATTTAGCCACCTAGAATTGAAAATATTGCCTGGATATTTTACATTGACCATGGATTAACTAGAATGTCAGCTAGAAATAAAATAAATGAAAGCCATTCCCTGCCCTGACCAAAGTTGCTTTTTCTCTTAAGATCTGATTAAAAGAGATCTGATTCCTTGTTTGGCATGTGTCCCCTGAGCAGTTCATGTGTTTTCAGACCCCAGGCTTGCTCTCCTCCTGCCCCTTTCACAGCCACATTGAGGCTGAGCCATCAAGGAATCACTCAGAGTTTATGCACTTAGTGGCAAAGATAGGCAAATAGAATACAGCAATTTTCTTTTTAATCCTCCTGCCTTGTCATCAGTGTAGCAGCTTTTTCAGATCCTCAATTGTCTCGTTCCTGTGGAAGGCATAAAGCAATCAGAAAACACTTTCTTTCTTTCTTTACCCCATCAAAAAAACTTTATCCTAGCTGTTAATTTTCTCTCTCTTCAAACCATATTAACTTTAACATTCATTGCTGCCTCCTCAAATCTTTGTTTCACTTATCATCTCCTTTGTGTTATACTCTAGAAATGTGAACTTCTAATCTACATCTTGCTGTAATTCTATTACATTTTCTTCTTAACACATGTGATCCTAATTCAGTGCCCTTATTTTTGGAACTTTCTAACTTTCCCATGCAACTCATTTAGAAGTCATTCATCATTTTCTGACTTGATTTTATTTCCCTCTTTACATCTTCCTTTCCCTAATAAGAGAATACCATGAGCAAAAAGAAAAAAAAAAAAAAGACAAACATGTTCATCAATAAAGCCAGTCATTTATTTTGTAGTAGGTTTTAATGTGATGTGGTTAGCTGAAAAATATCTGGTTTAAATTTGGGAAAGTGAAGTGGCATGTTTGTCTTGCAGTTGTCTAATTTTAACCTTTTCTTCAGTCTGGAAGAACAATTCGAAAGCTACGTGTTCAAAATTAGTCAAAAAGCACCTTTTCCTTTACAGCCTCATGCTGGAAAGAAGGATAAATGATAATTCCTGCCTCCTGAAAGCAGCCTTTAGCAGGCAAACAGCCATTTCAGAGAGCTGCACACTGGGTAACAGCAGCAGCAAAACAGGGAAAGTTCTGTGCAGACCAAAACACAACCCCAAAATCTCTGCCTGTACAGGTTTATGTTAGTGATGTTGAGAAAGGTCTGCACCACCTTAACTTGCAGGGTAATGTGCCTTTTCCACTCACTGCAGAAAACAATACAAAGAATGAGGCAGCAATACCTGAGTGCAAACAGAAACACCCAGCAGAGCGTGGGGAAGTGACTGGTGTAAATGTCCAGAAGTGCCCAAGGACTCTCTCACACAGAAATACTGAGCATGGTGACACATGAAGGCACTAAAAAGATGAAGACAGTGCTTCTCTTCTCTATTTTCTCTTGGGACCTGAGGAGAGCAAACACCACTGGAACAAGAAGAAATACTGTAATAATAAAGTAGAAATTCTTATCCTAAGGGCTGCCATAAATTAGGGCTGCAGTGCAGTGACTGCTACAGGACTTCCACAAGGCAAAGAACTGGTGCAAAGTGTCCTGTCAGTGGCATTTCCCTTCCTGCTAATGGGTAATTATCCCTGTCCCTGTGACTGCCCCTGCCTGCTGTCACAGCCCCTGAGATGCCCTGACAGGGCAGTGGGAGCTGCAGAGCCAGTTTGGCACAGGGACACAGGGACAGAGCAGCCTGGGAATGACATCCCAAGCGAGCACTGGGATGAAACTGAACCAAGCTTTCCCTCTCACATCTTCCTCCAGTCTTGTGGATTCACCAGCTTCAAGCTGGGAAGCTCTTGGTGCTCACTGGGGGTGGTACTGTGCTGATGTGCCTGCATGCCATGAGATTTCCTGCTGGGGAGAAAATGAATGAAGGAGGGGACAAGAGAACTCACATGTGTATTCCTAATAAAAATACAAACACCACAAGTGTATGGCCTGATACAGTTGGATCACATTGATTTGACAGGTTTCTGCCAGCAGTAGGAATGAAGGAGAAGTCAGCAAAGTGGCAGGTGCATGTGCTTACAAACCATTATTTAACTACTTCAGATGGCCTCTGGCTACTCTTGTAAGGATGATTGTATTTTTAGTTCAAAATGTACCCAAAATTTTTGGCAGAGGACATCAGCTTAACTTCACAACTTGCAACTTAACAACTGGCAACATCTTCAGCAATTTCAGGTATAGAAAGGAGATCCTCAGACTTGTTTGTTGGGTCACTTTGATTCCTTAAGTTTTAGCTTTGATATTTTCCAGATTCTGTACTGCATTAGTGTATAACTCTGAACTTCATATGAAGTGTTAGCAAGTTCTCCTCACAATTCTTTTCCAGCCTGAAAACCAAGGACACCATTGCAGCTTTGGGCCCAAAAGGTGCGTACAGCAGCAAATTGAGGAGAGAAATCTGGGAGGGTGGGACTCTATAACCTGAAGCTGTAATTGAACAATTAACCCAAATATAAATGGATCAAAACTTATAAAAGTGTGGAAACTTGGGACCTGTTGTCCATCTGGGGTGGAGCCAAGACCAGGCTCTTGTAGTGCCCAAGGTGAATCCTTTGAATTCCTTTTAATAAATACCTACTTTATTCCTTTAACTCTCTCTGGCCTCTGTTCTAGGTAGCCTCTCAAGGCATCAGCTTGGCCTGTGAAGACTTACAGGTCCTGCCCCATCACAGGGATCTTTAAGGGTTTAATTTACATGTTTTTCACTCATACCTGTTTTGCTCTGCTGAACTGAAACTTGTTGACTTCTAACAAAAACTTGCTAGGCCCAAAGCTCAGCTTTTAAATCATTACCAAACCATTTATCTGATTCATGCAGTATGATTATTTCACTTTACAGCTTCTGAAGGCTAAATTTGGGAAAATTCTGTAATGTCATGATCAGTTTAAATGAGCTCCCTGGCTGATAGAAGCAATGCCATTTATTCCCCTCCCTGGTGGTATTTCTGCAAACAGAGCCAGCATTTATTTATACATCTGCTGTTCTGGGGTAAGGACACCAACTCTGAAGCCTGTACAGGAAATATTTTTGGGTTCAACAGTGCTGTTGTCAACTTTTTGACTTCACAGAATTTCAGATACAAAAGCAGATGTGGGGAAGGACAAAATGAAAATTTCAGATTTGGGTTCAGTTCAAAATCTACTTCAGATTGCAACTGATAAAGAACTTCATTTATAACTCCAAACTTGGATTTCTATTCATCTAAGGTGCATGGAAACATTTCTTTGTATATTGATCTCCATTTACCATTTTGGAAGATTTGTTTGCATTTGCCACTGATTGAATTCATGTTCAAAATCCTTTGTGATGACATATATCATCACTGACACACCCAAACATGATTCCCATACTTGGGTTCAAAGCTTAAGTATAAATCCCCCTTCACCTTCAGAAATGAGATATATCTTACATGTTGTTTTCTACAGCACGTAGAAAATCCTGTAGTGGATGATTTTGCTAATTTTTATCTAAGCATCTCAAGGAAACCATCAGCTGTAAGCATACTTGGCAGTCCTAAGGAAGAAAAAATGAGGATCGCCATCTTTCTGATGTCTTTGCAGAAGTCTCACCAATAGACCCACAGGAAACTGCATCAGTACCACTGGTTTAAGAGACACAGATCATTTTGCAGGTGTTTGACCTTTGTTAGGCTGGATTTTAGGTCTCTCTTGAGCCTGATGAAAGAACTAGCAAGATCTACAACTTACATAGCAAGGGTTAAGCAGGTAAGTGCTACTTTCTTGGATAAGCAAGCTTTCTATATGCAATATATGATAATAATATATGTAATATGGAAGTCTTTAGTACTTCATACACTTGCTAGAACTAATGGAATAGGATATGCTTTTGGATACCAACAGCAAGTCTCTGGAAATGATAAGTACGCTTACTTAGCATACTGAGCACATCTACTACTTTTTACAATACAAACATTAGAAAAATGAGAAGTTAAGTAATACTGGATAAACCTAAAAATATAAAGTCGCATTTATGCAACTTTTTTCCAAAATACCTATTGCATGAGAGATTTGTAATTGAAATATAGGCTGCTTTACAGCCTTCTACTCCTGACTCCTCTGTCTGGTGTGTCTGTCCCCTCAGAACCACTCTCTCCACTGCTGAATTCCCAGGTTATCCAGAGCTACCACCCTCCTTCTAGGTTGTTTTTCTGTTGCCAGCCCGGTGGATATATCATAAAATAGCAGGATATCTCCATTTAGGGTAGATTCACTCTGCTCAGCTATGAACAGCTCTGTTGGCATCTCTGAGGCTATTCTGATGCACCAGGGTTGAGATCATCCTCTGATGGGTCAAGTCACAAGGTAGGTTCAAATTCACTTCAAGCAAGCTGAGAATATTCTGCCCCCACCTCGATGTTCTGTCTGTAGTACTTTGTAACTCTTTGGAGGAGTTCTCAGCTCAGTATTTCAACCTTTTGAGCCCATTCTAGCAACTACAGCTCATTTTTACTGTTGGCAATATTACTATACATTGCATTAGAGGATGCTGGTAATTGAGACATGTAGCAGCCCAGATAAAATGTGATTAAAAAATAAAACATGCATGTGTAGGTAATATATAAATACTTGAAAGGCACAGTTCATAAATGGTTCTGTACTAGCAGTACAGATAATCCTCCTACAGAGAGCTGGAAACAGCTGCCCTGAGAACAGGAATTTATCTGACAGTGGTTGCTAACTGGTGAGTCAGTTAGTGGCTGGTCTTACATCAAAGTGGATTAAGGAGGAACAATTCCAAGGTTGCTGATAGAATTGAGATGAGAAAGTAATAAAAATGGACTAGATCAGAAAAGAATGGCTATCAACCTCTGAACCAATGAGCAACAGGCTTGGCGTGCACACTGTGTAAGAATTAGCCTGGAGGTGTAGAAATCCTGTTTTTCACATGAGGATTAAGATAAGATAAGGCAATTATGATAAGACATCCTAATATTTGATGTTTCTCTAAGAGAGAACAAGTATATGATGGTTTTTTGCAGCTAATAAGGGTTTAGAGCCCTACTGGTATCCCTGCTATTACAGCACCACAGAAAATGAACCCTGCCTGCCCAGCTGGGCTTCTGGCTTTGCCTTATTATTGAGTAAAGAGCACCTCCAAAGGCACACTGCAAACTGAGGTCTTAATTCAGTATGGACTCAAGGAAACATGACACTTGTCAGAGGATACAGTAAATGTTTAAACATAAAATGTGGATTCTTGAAGACCTCCCATCCAAGCTCACATCATGCCCTGGGCTGCCAGACTTTGACATCATAGCCCATCTCACCATGGGGCACAGACAAAGCTGTTGCAAAGCTTTAGTGTTACTGCACACAGTGAATGAATCACAGATTCTGGCCATTTGAGTGGGCTGGGTTTGTTAGTGAGTTTGTTAGATCAAGATACAGACTTCTGAACAAAGAAAAGCATTTAATGAAAAACTGATGTTTTCTTAACATAAATGAGTAAGCACAGCAATTTGCCCTTATATAACTCTTTTCATGCCCTCCAGAGCTCAGAGCGTCTTAACAGTGAAAGGTAATTTTTTTCTTTCCTTACATTTTAAAGGAAAAATTGAAGCACTTGGAAATTACTTTCACAGAGTTGAGTCATAATTCTGGTCAGTCTCCTGCTGTCATTGTCAGATGTTGCTGCATCCTCTTCACTACCAATTTAATTTATTGTTTGGGTTTCTTTGCTGTTTGCATACAGAGGATAAGTTTACAGCAGTTTTAGAATGATTTGCTATTTCATCATATAGATTTGTTCTGCAAGCTTTGGAATGTAAAAATAATTTCTGTACTATCCACTGTAATTTGCAAATAATTAGGGCCAGCTTTATTAGAACTAGAACAAAAAACTTGCACATATTTTTGTTTTGACATCAGCACTAGCTAACATAGCTCTCACTTTGTTCTCTTGTATAACTTTTTCATGGTGCTCCATTTTTAAATCTGATTCACTGCACAAACAGTTGTTGATTCACAACACAGAGAGTGGTATGTAGGGAGGGAGTGGCAATAGGCAGTGGGAACTGCCCTCTCCAGCTTTGCTAGCCATAAAAAATACAAGAATATTTCAGTCAATTAGCTGTGTCCTGGACATGCCAGATATAAAGCAAGAACGTATTTTAAATGTGTAACCCAGATATTGCAAAGGTTCAGTGAAAAACATGCAAACTCTTTATCTTCAGGTCATTGGTTCAAATCACAAGTAAAAGATCTGAGGTCCATTTCTTTGCAGGGGGGTGTTAATAGCCCTGATTTTTGCTCTGAGGTCTCTCATTAAAGAGGCAAGAGCAGAGGGAACGCATTACCCACTCTGCCCTAGAGGCAGGTCAAGGCTGAGCACACTGGCAGGTCTGCTGCTTGCTTTGTCCCTGTTGAATAATGAGAAAATTAATCCCTTGGGTGGTGAACGTGACACCCTCTGACACCACAAATTCAGGCAGATGCAGGCAAGGGATGCAAAGTGCCTATGGATTCGTGCTGTGTAAATCAAAAGCCACTCAGAAGTAATTTGTATTGGACAAGCATAAAGCTGATACAACACAGAGTCACACCAGCTCCTGGCTGATCAATAGGAATATTCAGTAAAGCCATTGCAAATGTCCAGCTTTTAATTGGCACATAAAATTTTATGAAACAGAATCATCACATGAACAGTGACAGCATGTAAAAACTGCACCAAATACTCCAACAAGGGCTTAATGGTAATTCTGACTGAATGTATTTCATAGGAACCTGTTTACCAGTTATATCCTTCATGAGCTTGTATTGAAATAAAGGCTATTAAATTGCAGTCAACCCATGAAATTATTACTACAAACATTCATTATTTTATGAAGCAGCCTATTGACATTCCTTAGCCAGCATAAAGAATTATGAACTCTTGTTACACTAGCACACCGTGGCTTGGCTTTGGATTACAAATTCATCACTGTGTTCATAAGCTCTCAACAGTGTTTCTTTGCTTATGTATAAAATGTGTACACATTTACCAGCCTTGCTAGAATCACAGCTAGATAGAAATGATTATGTTAAAATGCCAGCACCTGGCACTCGTTCATGTGCAAAAATGAAGCTGTAGTTCTACTGAAGATGAATTACAGGACTGCATAAAAACAGGGCATGCTTTTTTCACTGTGTTAACAAATGAAGTTAAAATCCATGCATGTGTAACTGTACTGTGCTGGCAAGTGAATCTCTAGTCCTGTGAGTTTTAATCATGGATTTGGTGTTTCAACCTGTGCCTACCCGAAGGGTTCTCAGGCTGGTGATGCTAAGTTTTCCAAAGTTCTTATAGTCATCAGTAAAAAAATGACTCTAAATTGTCAAAAGTGGGAAGACAGAAAAAGTCTGAAAGATCACAAAGATTCACTCTGGCTCTGGAGAGACCTAAGGAAGAAAGCAAAGAATGATAGAGGTTGTCCCAGCCATTAACATTTTCTTTCCATGTACTTCCAGAACAAATCTGTCTTCCTAGACCTTGTGAGTAATCCCACAAGCAGTTCTTATTTTATCCCTTTTAGTGAAAAGCACCATGCTCTGTCATAAACTTCATCACTGAGTGGCAGATGATGGGGCTCACCACTGTATTAGGCATTTTCCTGGTCATGGCTTACAATAAACAACATTTCAAATAAAATCTTCTTAGGAGAGTTGGGGCTTTGAGTAGCAGTGCCTCTGCTGCAGCCATGCTGAAAACAGATGGATTGCTGGTGATGCACAGTAGCAAAATACTTTTCTCATCTTGTGTTTTGTGAGGTACCATATGTGCTCATGCAGACAATATAAGACAACACTTTATTCCAGGATCCTGGAGACTTCTCTGATGTGAACTGATAAATCAGTCCTGATAAGAGCAAACAGCTCAAGTCCAAATGGAGATATTCAATTATGTGAGATTTTCACTTGTCAATGCATTCTGACAGACCCATTTATTATGTCAAAATCTTTTTTAAAATGGACCTGAACATTGCTGACAGCATAAATTACATTAAAACTTCTTTTCTGATTTGAGTTACTTACTTAGTCTGTGCAAGTCTTGAACCTTTGGGGAGCTCTACTCCTGCTACTTTGGGAAGGACATTTAGTTTTTCACATTGTTAATCCAGGACATTGAAACAATATTACTGGGTTCAGAAGTAAAATATGGACTTTCCACATCTCACTGCATGGGAGAACAAACTTACATGTTCTTTGCATGAGGTCTGGGCAAAGTTCTTCCTAAAAGCAAAATACAACATTGTAATAATTCCTATTATTACAAAGGGAGCCAGAAAACTTGCTCAAAAAGAATGTATTCAACTCTTCATTCCCCAAGAGTGTTCTTGTTGTTGTTTGAATGAGGTATTCCCCTCCCATCCTGAATTATTTTGTGATGAAAGAGTCTTCTTTCAATTTCTTCATTTTTTCTTCAGTCCTGTCAATGAATGTAGTGTGCACTGGTTGAGAGTATTTCTCTCCTAGGAAAGGAGGTGCTGCCTATGATGCCTGTGCTCAGGTGACATTCTCCTCCAGTTGCACATGTTAAACTCCAGCAAAATTAGAGGGACAGAACCTTCAACAGGTAAAGTATTTTACTTATGGATAGATATTTTATATATTGGCTTTTGAGAGGTAACTGTGTACGATCCTTTCTTCCACTGAAAATCACTGGTATAGTGCTACTGGCTTACTGTGTGAAAAAAATAATCCAATGTTGGTTTGTTACACATTTTTCCCACTTATATATATATATATATACAGATGCTATGGATATAACTGTGGATGAAGAATCTCTGTTTTCTCCTGGGAATCAGTTTGAAGCATTTGCATGAAAAAATGAACCAAACCAAATCAAACCAAATTACATTATTAATATATTGGCTTATAACAATTTAAAATAAATTTATATTTTCTTTATTAGAAATGCCTTTATAATTTATTTTAATTAACATGTAAGTCAGCATTTATAAGCAAATAAAAAAATTAGGCTAGCAGAATAGTGGGGTGCTTTCTTGTGCCATTTTCACCCCTGGAGCTTGGGGCTGTGGTGGACAACCAACACCCACAAATGAGTGACACATCTGAGGTGGATGATGGAGACAGCACAAAATCACTGTTTTCCCTAGAAAACCAGATCAGCTAGAACATAAATGACTGTGAGATAATTCAGTGATGCAAAATTATTTCTAATTGCTGTATTCATCAGGAATGCAACCCAGTTTTCTGACTTAGTAGTTACACAGTCATGTAATATAAACTGGAGGTGAATTAGTTGGCTCCATAGTCTGGGTTCCCAGATGTAAACATTTCAATGTTTTGTGATGAGAATCTATGCTCTCAGTCTGAGTTTGTTTGGAAGGTATGCTCTAGTTTGGGAAACACATCCTTCAAAAAGACAGAAATGTTACCAGAATCAGAAACATGTGTTGATTTTAGGCCCAGCTTAAGCATGTGTTTGGGCATGTGTGTGTGTATATTTCAGAGACTGTCACAAGGACATTACAATTAATTTCCTTCTAATAAGCTTAAAATATTTTCTTGTGCACTGTAAATTTTACTATAAAAACAACAAAGCTTCTAGGGAGATAGCTGCTTGCTCAAAAATGAAAGTTTATAAAAAACAAAAAAAGAAAAAAAGCATTTTTTTCCTCTGGAGTTAGAAAGGGGAAACATATGTTCATACTTCACTCTGAAAATATTGCCTGATTCTCTTTAGAAGTCAGCTGACTTTAGAGTTAAAAAGTTTATTTCAGCATGCCCTCTGCAAAACTGATCCTGTTATCACTGAAAATCAGACACAAAAAGAACAACTCTTTTTCATTGAGAACAGGTGCAAAAATCATGTTTGGATACAGCAGGGAGAAAAACACTGATGACTTCTTGTTCTTTTCCTTAAAAATAATCAATTTTTTCATTTTCCATTGCTAGAATTTTCAAAGCCTCAGTGTTAAAATTAAAGCTCCAGTGCACAGATTTTTGATGGGATTACTTTATTTCTGGGAGGGTGTGCATGGTGACTGGCCTTGAAAAGATGGCAGTTTCTTTTCCTCTCCTGCCAAATGTTTTTCTTTCATTTTCTATTTTTCTGGGGTTATGTGCAAGCCAAAGGTTCTCATACCAACATTGTAACACAAAGAACAAAGTGAAATATTTATATTAGGAAAAGAAGAAATAGTTAACATGTAAGCAAATGCTAATAAAATTTAAACCCATGCAGTAGTTTTTTTTTGAGGTGAGAGATTAGCTTCTTAATGTGAGTCTCATGTGTGAAGTTTTCTGGTGCTCCCTGGAACTCAGCTGGGATAACAGAAAGAACATTGCTCCAGTCCTTCCAGCTCCCTAAAGCATTCATATTTTGAGTGTATGGGGTTTTTCTGTCTTCAACAGGGAATTTTTTTATTGCCATTTAATTGATAGTTGTTTTAAAAGTGCTGACATAATACCTCAGACTTCAAGACTTTTCATGAAATGACTGGAAATAAATATTGCAACAGTGTTCTTGATAAAATGCTACTTTTATTTGGAAGTGGACTATCTTACCTGGTGTAATGGCTGACTTTTAACTGAAGATTTTAATTATAGATTTTTCCTTGAAACTTCCTCAAGTTTCAAGTGCCTCCTATAAGTAAAATGTGCTGGAGATTTATGATAATACATAAATATTCAATAAGAGATGCTGTTACCTGGTTATTGATGAGACGTGGGCAATGAGCAGACTTCTTCACATGGCCAGGTTAAAAAATATTAGAGAAAAAAATTCTTAGTCATAGATTCCCTTCTATGCTTTTTTCTAACACCAGCTCTTTAAAATTCTCTAATCTGTTCTCCAATGCTCCAGGGTCACATATCACAGGCATGACTTCTACAAAATCAGGTATTTGTCAGTCATTGGTTATCTTGGTAACTGTGGGATAACACAGTTCTCTTCTTCAAGGGTGTTTTTGTCCAAAGCCTGAGGATTGAGCACTTTGAGCTCTTGCTCATGTGTGATATGAGACCTGACAATGAACAAGCCCCAAAAGAGACAAAATCAAGAGGCACAGCCAGGCAGGATATGCCAATTTGCACTGCTCACCTACAAGAGTGATGAAGCCACATCTGTGCTAGTGGATGCATTGTTGGTTCCTCCATGGATAGCAGACAGCAGCATCGCAGGTAAACTGACAGCAACTGATAAAAAACCTGCACAGAGGGTTTAGCTACAGCCTGCCAAACCCTTTCTGGAACCAGGTAACCAGGTGCTTCCCAGCCTGCAAATGTGCCAAGGATAAAACAATTTATGTCCATTTAAAAAGGACAAGGAGCCCTGATAAACTTGTTTGAATGGATGGAGAGAGGCTGATTGTTGGTTGCTGGAAGAAAGAGCTTGCTAAATATTAGCTTACCAACCAATTTCTGCTGAGTCCTACTCTAACAGAAATGGGCTAATTGATGCACGTTATAACAATCTTGTAGCCCACTACAAAAGAAATTTCACTATTAATGAACACCCATTCCTGTCAAAGCCTCCATTTCTTCTTCTGAAGCAGGGTGAGAAGCTTGTTTGTCAGTGGTCAGAGCTGGACTATCAATACTTACATTTTTCTCACAAGACTGCAGACATGCAGTAAGCATAACTATCAGTGATATTTGATGCAAAAACAATTACATTGACATGGATGTTTTTAATGATCATTTCAGTTCACATTGTTCATCTGGAGCATACATAATGTTGATAGCTAGGTTTGGATAAAGTGTGGTTAGCAGAAACAGCTGAATGTTTATTAAGAATTATGAGGATGAAGCCAAAATGAATGAAAAAACAATACTGAGCCCGTGGAGTTGTTCACAGTGGCACAGTGGCACTTTTTAATTAAAAAAAAGTGGCCTTTGCTGTTTTAAGGAAACTTGAACTTCAACATAGAAGTTTACCTCTGTAAAGACAAAGCTATACCATCAAAAGAAGCCTTATCATTACATTTATTGGGGAAAGAGGAAGAGAAGGATGTGTTGCAGAGCAAACCAGTTAGAATTACACTCTGATTGCAGTCATTTAGCCCTGGAATTATGAAGAGGACTCCTGTGATCTCACCGGTGCTTGCTGACTTTGACTCATTAGTACATGTGCACCTTTACCACTTCCAGGTTTTCCTTACCCTCTTCACAGGCAGAAGTTTTGATCCCATGAAGTAAAACTTGATGTTAATTCTCCTAGCAGTGAATAAAGATAAAATATATTCTTAAACCTGTTTAACCTCTTGCTGTTGAGTTGTCAAGGCAGATTGCTCAGAGACCTGATTAGGTCAGAGCCAAATAGGGTCAGTCTGGGAATATCTGTGCATATGAAAATATAAGCTCAGTCTGCTATAAGTTCAGGGCATATTGCATTTATCTCTGTGCATCCTAGGAGTGTCATCAGCAAGCAGTACAAATGAATTTCCATTGTAAGCTTGTAGTGTGCCATAATAATCTCCCTGCAATTAATTGTCTAATATACCAGTGGTCAGGGATCAGTCCCACAAAAATAGATGCTTGCATTTAAAAAAGAAAAAAATTTTCACAGGCCCACCATAGACCTTGAAAAAAGAGGAAAACTATTTCCCTTTTCTAGTTTGTCATATGAGATATATGCATATAGTTTTGAATGTAATTGACCATTGATGTGACTGTCTGAAATCCAAAACAAATTTCAAAATAAAGCTTAACTAAAAGTTGGTTTATGAATATCTACATTAATGAAATAAAACTATTTGGAGATAGGTTACCAGTGACCTGAAGTAGACCTCATTATTCTCTACCAAATGCTTGATAATCTTCAAATTATGAAGTTTAGAATAATTTATGCATATGTACATATATTCTGAGATTATATTTACTGACAGAACTCCAGTTAAAGTTAATGCCTGTATTTACACCTCCTTGAAGAACCCCAAGGTGGAAAGAGGGACTGTGGTTATTGATAATTGACTTTGCCTGCTCTGTGCAATTTCACTCTGAAATGCAGGTACCAGAGCCCACTCCCAGAGCAAGTTCCCAGGATCCTCAGTGATTTTAATCCTGACATGAGACATCGACTGGTGCTGCATAAGATGTGCCTTATTTTCCTGCAATCACATTCTCTTTGATTTTGCAGTGTAGACCTAAATTCCATTTGGGTAGGAAAGCCTGTGGCAGGGAACAAAGTGACTCTTTCTTCCTCCACAAATGGAGACTTTTTTTCTTGGTTTGAGGACTGTGGCTCATTTGTTTGAAAGCACTTGGCTTCTTATCATGCTTCTCAAATATGAGGGTAAGTTGTGACAAGGTAGGATGTAGAATCTACACAACTCCAAGTCAAAGTTTTCTGGCTTTTTGTTAATTATTAATATCATATATCTAGAAAACAGAGATCTGCTTGCCAGCAGCAGGAGAGTTTTAGAAGATGGTATTTGTGTTTGTCTGTGCAGAAAAGGTGCCCTGGAGCTGCTGGTGGAACTGAGCCACGAGACAAGTGATAGATTTGGGGGGAGGGATTGAGCTGTGCATTTGGAGTGCAATGTACCTGTCACAGCTAACAGCTTAATAACCTGAAACTGCCTGCTGCAGGACAAGCAGGGCAACACAGCCTCCACTTGCTCTTTGCCTTCTACTCTTCCTAGGAAATCACCTGTGAGATTGATTAGTTGTATTAATAGGGGAATGCAAATTCTTCATTAACTTCAAGAAAAGAAGATAGAACAGATTTCAACTAGCTGCAATAGATGACAAAAGCATGGTAATATGATGATAGATTGCAAATGTGAACACAATAAAATATTCTGTACAGATGGGGTTTTTAAACAAGCAGTGAAAAAATATATTTCACAGCATGGTCTTAGTACTCCCTGCAAGCATTAAAATGTAGTACTAGATAGGAGTTAATTTCCTCTAATCTAAGGCTTTCTAGGGCCAGAGAAGGTCAGTGTGATTAAAGAAGAAATAGAATGATGGGTAAATTACATTAAAATGGTGTAAAATTTCTGTTACTTGCAACCCTGCTCATTCACTTACAGTTCAGTGTCCACAATGGTGGCTTCAGAGTAGAGAAACAACCTCAAACTTCCACTTTGAATAGAGGAGACAAAAAAATCCCCAGTGCTTCCTAGTACTTGAGCTACCCCAGCCTTCCCACCAGTGGACTCAGTTTTGGGGAAAGGAGAGGGTTCATCACATATGCAGGCACAGTTGTTTGAAGCATTTGAGCTATAGTAAAAATAAGACAATCTTTTAAAGACAGCACAGCTATTAAACTGTAATGAAGAACTGAGAAGCAACTCTGCATAATCACCATTCAGCTAAATGATGATTTCACAGATGGAAGAACAGATGAAATTCAGCCAAACGATTTTAAGGGCAAATGAATAGGCAATAATGTACTTAGGAAGCATTAGCCTCTCTTCATTCTCAGAGACAGTGACCTATTGTTCACAATTAATAAAGCCCTGAGGCACAAAGGGGACAGGGAGAGTGGCTGCCTAAGATCTGTTCAAATCCACACAATAAAACAAGTGTAGAGAACCATATGCAGCACTGCATCTCAACATAAAACAGACATTCAAATTATTTTCATGCATGCAGATTAAGATGCAAGCCCTGCTCAGTTTTGACAAGTTACAACTCTCTTCCTGCCTGTGATGAAAGTCACTTTTGCTGTAAGTAAAGGATCTTTGGTTGGGGAGCAGCTTGGCTTTCCCTGCTCACAGGCCTTTCTAGGGCTGGCACAGAGCAGAGTAAAAGGAGTCACCAGCCCTCAAACACCAGCTTGTCCTTGAGAGCTGAAAATTCAGAAATAGTGCACTATCATCTGCTGATAAAAACAAGGAATGCATTGTGTGGGGAAGTACCTAAGCCAGTGAAAACCAGAATGGCTGGCTTCAAGGGACGAGTAAATCTTTAGGTTTTGATAACTGCAATGCCAACAACTTTGACAAAGGAATAATATCACACTGCAGACAAATATTACCTCTGTGAGGAAAAATCAATGTTAATCAGTCCATTAGTTCATCTTCATAAATGAGGTTAGAGACATTTGTTACAACTTTTATTCTCTGGGAAGCCCAGACATAAAATTTGGTCATTTGGAGGTTTTGTTTGTTTGTTTTTTCCAGTGTAACTATTATTTCTGTATTGAAAAAATATTTCATTACACGCTCTTCCTTTTGAGGATATTTTCCCCTCCAATATGTCTCAAAATCTAGTTTGCACACTGAGGCTACCAGGACAGTTGTCTAAAACCTGCTTTTTATTGTGCTCTTTCCCTTGATGTTTTCTACTTGGCAGCACTGTGTGATGTATTCTTTTTTGGGCTGTTAATCCCACATTTGGGTGGGTTTGTTCCCAGTTTTGGGGCATGGCATCTTGCTGGTGACTTTGTGAAGTCATTGCATGCACACAGTGTGTGATGTCTGTTTCCTGTGAGGGTTTGGTTCCACCCTTGGAGCCAAGGAGGATGCCAAGCTCTGCATCACTCTGCACCATAAGCTTGAAAAACACACACTAGAAAAGTTTAAACCCAACACCCTAGATGTCTAGGAAGGAACCTTGGGGCACAAGCAAAGAGCCAGAAATTAGTGGTCTGCATATACTGCCTTCAAATATTGTGTGACACCCAGCCTCTTCTCAGATGTGAAAAATCTCTACAGAGGAGCAAAGCAGCTTCAGGGATGGGGATGGTGGCAGGGAATGGAAGACAACTTCTGAATTCCCATCACAGGAGCAAAAAAAGGCAACAAAATGACTGTGCAGCCATTGAACCTGACCTGCCTCTAGCAAAGCTAAAATGTGGAAATACTCTCTGAGTTACTCTGACCTGAAATGTTGCAGAAAACTCATGCAAGTATTCTAACTTACTGTGTAAATATGGCAGTGGCAAGCCTGTAAGTAAGAAAGCTTTGGTGTGCCTGTCAGGGACTTAGATGGATCAGGAGGAGCCATTGCCTGAACTCCAGAAGGTTTCCAGAAGTCCTGGAGCACTGAAGGAATTTTGCTGGAACAGGGAGAAAGATATTGAGGAAAATTTGTGCAGTAGTGACTTTAAACCCCCTAAATACTACAGCTAATTAGCCATATATCACATGCAAAAAGCAGATTTTGGGAATAAATACCCTGAGCTTGCATTGTCTTAGTGACAAATAGAGTGTGTCATTAAGTGGCAACAAAAGATTGAGCAATACTGAATGCCAAGATACTTAATGTGTGGTTTGCTGGTTTTGGGTGATTTTGATCTTTCAAGAAATGTAGAAACAATGTTGGGGGGTGGAGGAGGAGGTATTGATACTTTTGGTTATTAGACAAAGAGATGTCATTATTGTAGGACTTAGAAATGGTATGAAAGTATCAGCACAATGGGCATGCACATGACAAAAAAATTCTTTTCAGAGGTTAAGCCTATGAAATGATCAAGACATGTTAGGCATATTGTGGTCTAGTTTGCAGAGCATTGTATTAAAGATTAACTAAAACTATCAGGAAATATTTAAATGTTGTTGGAAATTCTGGTGTTGTGCTGTAATGAATAAGCAGTATTCAAATTTTGGTCACCTCACCAAACTGAGCACCTGAACTAACTGAAACTTGGATTTATCATATTCATAATGGGTTTTTTTTTTTTCACTTGAAGACTTTTCGAACTTAATATTTCCAGTATGCTTTGAGAGAATATTCCAATATGCCACAGTTTCACCACAAAATAAACATCAGAAGAAAATAGTATTTCCCTTCCCTGAAGGGCATGAAAAGCCAGATTCTCTTTTCCTGTATTCTTGCATCTTTAAAAGTAATAGAAGGACCATATGGTTTGGCTTTTCTGTTATTTAATAAGAGAAAAAAATGACTGCTGCTGCTGCAGTGAGAGGAGAAAATTGTATGCTTTAATGCCCAACAAAATGTCATGAAAAATATGACATAATGCTGCAAAAGAGGTTAAACTGGAAATTTAACATTCATGGTCCTCCCATACCATGGAGCTATGAAATTTAAATGTGACTGTTTGTGTAGGCAAATTCTGGGAAAGGTTAAGAGTAGAGCTTTGTGCATGTAAGTAACACAAAAGCGAAACAAATTGACCATGTGCTAAAGAGCAGGATTGAGGAGAGGGCAAACATTTTAAACTTCAGGATACAAAGGAGGAATTTTTGTCAAAGTAAAATTGCCCAATTTTAACTCTTGAAAATGGCATACCTGGAGCACTTGAAAGCTGCTAACAGCCCTAAAAGCTGTACAGGGGGGAAAAAGTTATCCTAGATTTTATGCCATTAGCAAAACTAAACCAAAATCTTTCAGTATAAATATTGTTGCATATGAAGAACAACTCCTTTAACATGGCTCAGAGGGTGGTAAGAAATCCATAAGGAAAATTAGGGAAGACACCCTACTAATGGGAGTGGTAGCTAACCATCTTTGGGAGCATCAATGTCAAGAGGCACCCTGATGGAAGAGATGGAATTTAAATTGTGGATCCTCTCCTGTAAGCACTAGCCCAGGCTCCTGGGAGGACAGGACTGCCAGGATCCAGAGGGGCTCAGAGAGCTCCCCACATTGCCTGTCTTCATGCTTTGAGCACAGTGGGAGCACCTTCAGTGGGTGCAGCTCTGGTATCCTGTCTTTAGCTGCAGCATCCCACGTCACTTGTGAGCTGTTAGGGCAGAATCCCTGTGCTGTGGGGTCCAAGCCCCTCCCAGCCTCTCCCCTCTGGCTTGGGGAGCAGCATGGCCTGGTGAGAAACCTGTCCCAAAAGATAAGGAGTCAGGATGCCTATGGAATGATCTAGTGTCATTCAGGTTTCCAGAATCTGCCAATTATTGTCATTCAATGCTCAGCATGAGAGCTGTGGGATACAGCAAAAGTGAAAATTAGACAAGTTCTAAGGTGATATGTTAAGGTCACCACGAAAAACTAAAGATCTGTGTTCTGCAAAGAGATACAGCCATTTATTTCAAATTGAATTCTAAATTCATTGTTCTAGGAAAACTTGCATGATTCCAGGGAGCTTGATGTAACAAAGTAATGATCAGGTGTCAGACCACCAAACAATGCATATTCCACCATTGTTCTCTGGTTCATTCTAGTATGATTGATCCTATTGCAAAGTTTAGCACAAGAAGACAGAATAGTGCTGCCAGAAAGCAGACTTGATCCTGGCTTAGTAACAGAAAAGTTAATCAATCAAAGAAACTGAAAAACTAGCTGAACAGGTTTTCTGGGGCACATTGTAAACCGAGAAAAGCAACAATAAATAGAAGTGCTGTCCTGGGAGTGGGAAGGACAAAAGGAAAATAAAAACCTCCAGTGTTTATCACACATAGAGACTGAATGATTTGCAATAAGATATTCAACCCAGAAACTAAAATATTTGTGCACAGAGTGCATAGATGTTTGTGGCATGCCAGGCAGGGAGAGATGTTTTCCTAGAGTGGTGCCCAGGATTATGAGGGAGGAAGACAAGATGACCCAGGGTTAGAAGGAATTTCCACCTGCAACCTGTTCCAGGAAGAGTGGGAGCCACCCTTTGCTGCTGTGTGGTTATCCATGGCACAGAGAGCAGGCATTGCAGGCTAGTCTGGTTGTGTGCAAGAGCAAACAAGAGTTTATGGATCTTGCAGAAACCTCAGCCTGCCGTGACCCTCAGATGGAGAAGTTACAGAAGAGGTGGCAGGATGGCCAGGTGAGGGTCACTTAGTCAGTACCACCATAGAGTGTTTGGAAATTCAGTAACAATTGAAATGGTCTACCAACAAACATAAGATTTTTTTTTTCTGTTTCATGCTTTCTGTTGGATGCACGTGTCTCCATGTTCATCCTTCATACGAAATGCTGAATATATAACTGTGATAGATTTATGTAAAACCAACTTCAATTCAATAGTTCAAACACACACACAGTATGTTTCCTGTCAAGAACAAGGAACTTGTTGCTCAAAGTCTATTTCCATTAATCTTAGACTACAGAGAGGTAGGGCAGCTTTGGAAAGGAAGTTACAAATCACAGCATGTCCTTCTCAAATGGTATCTGCATTTGTGGTATCCTGATAAACTTGTGACAGATCTTCAGTGGGACTCACTCATCTGATTTGTGTGCCACACTTCAATAGTTAACTTGTTCAGAATACTGTTTTGCTTAACAAGTGTCTACATCTTGTGGGTGAGGCCTCTTTGTCTGAGACATATCTAGAACTGATCTTGTAACGAGAACCAGTTGTACACAAAACTTCTCCACAGTTTGTGGAAATAGGCAAGGTAAATCATGCTGCAGGTTGGGATTAAACAGGAAACTTAAGGGAAAAATGCTTGACAATAACCAAATGTTTGATACCAGAAAACAACTTGTATTAGACTTTTAATAAAATGAAAAATTCAAAACTGTGCACTAACATATGCACTTACATAATTTGATTGACTGAGCATCACTTGCTTTGACAAGGTGTGAAATTTAATGGGTTGACAGAATAAATAGTTCTTTAAAAGCTGCTTCATGATTTATACTGGTTTGTAAGGTAGTGCATAACTAAAGATACAAAGAGGAAGGCGAATGGAAGAGCAGCCTGGCAGTAACCTTCACATAGCCTTGGACTATGGAAACCATTAAAGTTTCAGGCAATAGGCCATGCAGAGACCCCAACAGGAATATCAAGATGTTTTTCTGAATAATTTTCTTAAAAGATTGAAACAATGATCCACATCAGAAGTTCTAAGTTGATTTCTTGAGTTCCTACTAACTCTAAACAGGACACAAAAGAGTTTATTGGTCTGTTTGAAAATGAATTATTGGATGTTCTTTATTCCTTTTGGGAAACATGTAATCCTTACTTGGAGGATTTTTTTATAGCACCTTGATGTTTGCTGAGTTGCATGGAGATTTTTCTTCATAGGCACCAAAGACCCTTTATGAAGCACTTGTTTTGTGACGTCTTGTATGAAAGGAATATAACATACACATATTGTTTTAGGGAGAACTTCTATCATAAATTTAAGTGCTGTTATTAAAAAAAAAATCTTAAATTCTTTCTAAAGAAACACCCAAATCTTACAAATAACCCACTGTCTTTCCAAGCTGGGTAAGAAGGTAGGTGGTGAAGCTGAATGTTTGAAAGGAAATTTTTTCAGGCCACTTCTGTGCTGCAGTAGCAAAGGAGTGAATATAGGTTATTAAAAACACAGGGCAGTTGTCAGCACACAAAAAAACAAATCAAAGAAATCAAAATGATGCAGAGAAGACAAAGACAGAAATTGGTAGAAGAAGTATTAAATAAGCAGTCCTTACTAATGAGAAAAAAATAGAGAATGTTAGAAATTCCAGAGGGAGTTAATTAATTATGTTTAGCAAAGATCTGTCATGGGGCTTTTAATAAATATATATATTGAATAAGATAGGCAAAAGTACTAAGAGCATGGTAATAAAATGCACTAAGACAAAGCTTGGGGGCATGTTTAATAGAAACCAGAAGTGGAATATTTTGCAAAAAATTGAGATGGCAAAAATGGAAAAAAAATTCACAGTGCAAAAGGCAAGGTGTGATGGGGATAATGTAAGCTGGTAGTCTCAGACTATTATGGCATAAAGAGAGAAAAGCTTGGCTCTAACAAAGGTTATTATAGACAATTCTAGAATTTGCCAAAGGTGTTCTTGGTAGAGAATAAAGCAATAATGACTCTGTCTATTGCAGTTTGGAGACTTCTTCAACCTCATTTAGAGAAACTTATGCACTGTTGCTTCAAAATGTTGTTCATTTACACGAGGTTAGGGATGACCAGCATAATGCCTGGGAGTTTTATTTCACATACTAATGACACCTTGCAGAAATAATAGAATTAGATGTCTCTAATGCACAGGTACATTTAAAAATATACCACAGGAGAGAATATAAATGAGAAGGGAGAATTGGATGTTTTCTGCACTGTGTCTATGATAGCATATGCTAAATTTGATGCCTGGAGGGTTTTTTATGATGAACATGGTGTAGAACATATTTTTCCCCATCATTTACAGGAAACAGGTTGAAAATAATGGGAGCACAGAAGAAATACCAGTAATGGTAGACTGTGTAATAACCTGGGTATCACTCTGATCATTAAAGGTGCTTTGGTACTGCTTATTCCTTATTTAATTGTAAAAGAAAGGGAAAAAAAAACAAACAAACAAACCAAACATGGTTGGTATTAAAACTGTGTTATTTGTAACAGAGTAAATTTGGAGGACTTTTGCCCTTTGGCAATGTCATGCTTGTGCTCTGTTTTGAAGGCAGGGGGACACATCCTTCAAACTGAAACCTTCAGCCCCTTGCAACAGTCAACTTTGGCTTGTTTAGTTACAAGTACCAGAGATGTACTCTGAGAAACAATAGGCATGGGGAGAGTGTTCAGACAGCAGTGAAGCAAAATTCTGCTTGGATTTTGTTTCACTTTGCTTCACATTAGGCTGTGATTAGGGATGAACTATGCAGAATATTTTGAAGCAGAGATACATTTTTCAGTCAGCTGTTTGTTCTTTAGCATCCACACTGCATGCTACAAATAAGCAAGGTTTAAGTTTGCTGATTGAAGTGCTCTTTTTATAAAGTACAGTAGAAAATTAAATCACAGGCATCAGAAGGCATTTACCTTTACCCATTAAGTGAGAATTAACACAAGCCTGTAAGATAAAAAAAGGAGAACCAGGAACAGGAGTGGTATTTGTTGAGAGGAAATAATAACTAGAATTGAGTAGCTGGAGCAGATATTGATGGAGATGTGTCATGACAGCTAGGATGGAAGTATGAAATAACAATCAAGCAAACAATTGCTTTTAAGGAGGATTGCTCTTTTGCAGACACTTGTAGCTGACTATTTAAATGTCGAGTCCTGCTGTATTGCCACCTCTTTGCTGAGCATTGCCAAACTGAAAATGAGGCAGGGTGAATTCAGGAAAAAGGAAGATAAGTTCCTGGAGGGAAAGTGATGATTAGAAATATTCCTCCAGCAAATCTGTTATACTGATGTAGCTCTATGGCATAAGGTTCAATTGATCTGATTTCCTTGTTCTTGCAGACTCCTATGGTGGAAGGAGCTCTGGGAATGCAGCAGCTTAATGAACAGGAAGATGAAGGAGATAAATATCAGAGCAAGCACTGCTGGTGTGCTGAGAAACTAATTACATCTGATGTCTGTAGTCCACAATGGTGAAATTCTCAACTAGAGAATGCCAAATAGTCACAAAAATTGTTCTTGATAGCAGAGCATACAGGAGAGGAGCCCAAATCTTCAAGGCACAGGAAAGGGCTGAGGAGCACCAATGCCAGAAAATGAATTATGTAATGTTTGGGACAGTTGAAGGGACAATAGAAAAAGTTACTTGAAATACATTTCATTGCAAGTTAAAGACTTTGTGGCTATTTAACTTATTCTAAATTACTGAAAGATTAAGGACCACGCTTAAGCTGAGTACTTCTTTTGCACAAATACATTAACTGTAGCCAATTAAATTTACCTAATCAAGCTTAACAATGCTACACACTGTTTCTCATTAAAAAGTAACTATTTAGAAAAGAAAAAGCTACTTGAAATGAAACAGTAAGAAGATTCTGTAGGGATCTCCAAGGGTGCACCCATCTGACTCACTGGCTTAAAGAGTACATTGATGCCTCTGCCTAGCACTTGCCACAGGAAAAAAAATTTGCTCTTGGTAATTTCTTTCTGCTACTGAAGTGCAAAAGGAAAATAAAGCTATCTTGAGTAATATTACAACACTTCTGCTTCTGTTCAGTAGAGCAGGCCTCCAACTCCAGCCTTCTTAGGGCAGGTATTACTTAAGCCTCAGGATGAAACTCTGCTTGAAACATGAGGGCTGGACCAATACTGTGAAAAATAGTAGGGAATTCAGATAAAGACTAACCAAACTTGGGATTTCTATGCTGGAATGATCTTGACTTCATACAGAAATAACAGCTCTTTTCAAAGGCGTGAGAATTATTATGATCTTGAATTCAAAGTTCGCTACTGCAAACACTTAAGACTGCAGGATTCTTTATTTATAAATTACCTCAGGCATGGTTCTACTACCCAAGAACATTTTGAGTGGAGGAGAGATCTCTGCTTGTTGAAGAAACACAACTTGCCAGAAAGACAAGTAGCTTCTCATGTATTCTTCAGGACTTTTACCATAAATATATCACACAAACTGTTGGCAAAAGTGGTGTTACTGCCTGCCTGCATGTTGGGAACACACCTCTGCTTCTCCCTGACCCCACTGTATGAAATCACCCTGAGGACTGACTTCATAGCTCTGATGAAGCAGGCTGGTGAGGGGCAGGGACAGATCTGTTAGGAGCAGCCCACCACTCTTTATTTGTGTTCTGCCTATTCTAGAGCAGGGAGGAGGAGGGATATCTTTGGATTTTGTCACAGCAGAGGCTGCCTGAAGGTTTCCTGGCATGAGCATTCAGTTTCGTGACCAGATTTTTCAATTTGGTGATAAAAACAAGGATGTGTTTTGGGGATCTGGTGAGCTGCTCCCCATGGTTTTCCAGGGATCCCTTAATGCTGCAGAGCCACAGGGGATGATGGAGAGACAGAGACAAGCTGAAGGCCCAAAGGAGACCTTGCTGATGAGTAGCACCTGCCTGGTGAGGTAAGGTAGGTGCTACTCATATAATGAGGCAAACTGGATTTTAGAAAGAGGACAGCTGGTCTCATAATTTGATGTAAGAAGGATATGTGTATGAATACAAGGCAAATTTACAGATAGTGAACATAGCATCAATTAACACCTTAACTCCCTAAAATGATAAAAAGTAGTTAGTCCTGACTAGTGTTTTCCTTTCCTTGAGGATCAGATTTTTTTTCAGTTAAAGAAAAACCAAAACAACAAAACCCTCACTCCAACAGTGTAAGGTGATGAAAGTATATTTCAGGTTGGACTCTACAGAAGAAATAAATACATGGCCCACAAGCTAATAGCTGGAAAACCCTTCTTCAGTAGCTTCTCAGTAGTTTCAAGCTCCTGTTGAGTTGGTGGAAGTTACTTGAGCTCATACACAAAGCTTAGCTAAAGCATGCTTGGGCTAGGAGGGGTTATCAGCAGGGAGCTGAAGGGAGGTGTGCCACCAGAAGTAACTTCTGGCACTATAAGGTGGAGCCACCAAAGTCAGTCATCCTTGAGTACAGTGAAATTCATAAGAATACATTCCTCCTCAACACATGTGCCCCTCTGCCCCCAGGTTTTGGAAGAAAATTCTGCCTGAACCTACACTAGCAGGCACCAGTAACCCTTTCTGTCATCCCCATTCAGTAGGAATCCCAACATTTTAATGAAGAATCAACCAAAAATCACACAACTATCCAGAAAGGTCTGAGAGGTGGAACCTGAATCCTAAAATGCAGCCTACCTGAATGAGTTTAGCACATTCAGCTACATCAGATGAGAGGCACAAATATGATCTTGATACCCAAGCAGAGGAGAACCTCAAGTGCTTTTATCCATGCTTATAACAGCAAGCATGTTCATGGCTAGTACTAATGGGCAGTACTTTAGGAAGTACATAAAAGAGGTGCAAAACTTAAAAATTTATATTTTAACCAGCTAAAGTTAATAAAAGAGCAGGCTAGGTTTCTTGTGAAGAAACAGTAGTGCTTACCTTTTGAGATTTCACCCAAGTGACAAGCAAATAGTTGAAGAACAGGGTTATTAATGAGCTTTTATTTCAAAAGTATTCTCACCCTTTTCTGCAGAGACAGACCAAATTTTGAGCCTCTAATTTGTTTGGAGTGCTCAGTCCTTTAGGGTTTGCATATTGTAAATGCTGGAAAAACAGAGGATGCTTACTGCCTGTCAATTTGATTTTATTCTGCCTCATACATTTACACAAGCTTACAGTGAAAAACCTCATACTTTTTACTAGCAAAGAGAAAGGATTAGATTCTTGATTGCACAGATTAGAAAATATTGTCCTTCTGTTATTGTTAGTAAAATCATCACCTGAGGCTCACCCCTGGGTCTGGTGAGCAAATGAATAATTTTCTAACCTTTTCCCTCATTGCTGGCCTGATGGACACTGGTATTTTTCCATGACTATTTTTCTCTAATATAAAATTTACACAAAACTTTTGCCTGCACTGAATTTCAGTGATGTCACCAGGTTCTCTGGCAACCTTTTGCAATAAATCTTTAAAGGACCTGCTGCCTGTGGACACAAGTCCCCTCCTCAACTCAATCAAGTCTTCAGATCTCAGCAGCACTGTAACACTTTTGGATAATTATCCTGATTCAGCTCTTCAGAAATCTTGCTTGGAAATGCCCTAGGTTATTTCTCTGGACCACTGCATCAAGGACAGTCCTGTTGACAGCAGCTGTGAATCAGTGGTAATCTCAAGTGAAACTTGGAAGTAAAGCAAAGTCTGCTAATGTGGCAATAAGTCAAATGAACCAAGAGCTGTTTATTGGCAATTAAAAGCTTAAAAGCTTAAACTAGGCCTATAATCTGTACTTTTCGTAGAAAGTGCTGCAGGTCACACAAAATGAAGCACTTGTTAAACAAAGTGGGGATAGTTAACAGAAGTGAGGCTTGGGAAGCTGTGGCTGCACTGCAGCCATGGATGCTTGGCCACTTGTGCCTCTAGCCTAGGCAGCCCTTTGTGGAATTTCAGAGCCTCTCTGGGCTTTCATAAAACCCCCTTTGACAATCTGGATATTGGATGTGACTGAAATAAACCCCATCTGCTTCCACTTTATGTCCATATTGTTGAATAAAGATAAATAGGTAACTTTTTCCTAAATAATGAAGCTTGAAGTCCATCTTGTTATACAAACAAAGACAACTAGATTGGATTTAGAAAAGCCTGAACAGCCTTCATATAAGAAAGCCAAGGGCAAGATCAAGTTCACTTCTGCTAGTAGTACAGACAGCACCAGCTGCCAGAAACCTTCTGCAGTAAAATGTGTTCATATAGAAGAAGAGCAGAAGAAACCAACACAGAATTTCCTATTAATACTGATGATTTAGGATTAATACACTGCAGCCTGTGAAAATATGAACTGCACTTATACCAGACTTACTGGATAAAATGAGAATGCTTATAATAGACATTTTAATATATTTCATTTAAAAATCTGTAATTATTAAATGCACTAATTAAAGTGTTAAAGTACTGGAAGCAAGAAAATAATGTACATGTGAACATTTGAAAATGAATTTTCAGTTTGTGAAATGTAACATAATAAACTCCAGTTCAAGCAAGCAGGCACAGAATTGAAACTAAGAAAGAGTTGACAACAGCTCTGCATATTTTTTACAGGATAAAAGAAGGCTTGACTCAAATTTTAAATGAAAATATCCTTAAAATAATTTTCTGTTCATGCTTGTCAATGTCTATGCTACTTATAATTTTTGTTAACTTCAGTCCCTCTCTCCAGGTCTTCTCAATCTACATTATTTGCTGTTGGCTAAAGAATAAAGGAGACAAAGTAACTTGGAGAAGAAAAACCAGGATATTATCTCACAGTTCTTCATTCAAATATTTTAATTGTCTAAACAGTGAAGTTTCAAGACATCACACCCATAAAATACTACCAGGTCTGTAAAGGAAAGAGGTGAAATCTATGGGCAAAATCATGTATGCAGGAAAGGCCATTTGCTGTATATACCTTTTAATGATGAATTGTTTTAAATATGAGATATATTACTGTCATTTATTTTGCTATAGTGGTGGTAAAACTACAATCTACAGGCTGTTTAAAGTACTTTTTTCTTTAACAATGCTGTGATAATCTGGTCAGCCAGAATAAAAACAAAATATGTCTGTTCTCATCCATATTAGAATAAGCAATAAGGAGAACAAAGGAGCTAGTAATCACTGTAGGATACAAGTGAATCAAAGGATATCTTGGATCAAAATAGTTCCTATGCCCTTCACTACTAATTTATAATTTCTTTGTGAAAAAGATGCAGTAATGAACAAAACCAATTAAAAGCACAGACAAGCACAATATAGAGCTGTGTGGAAATACACTTGAACTTTTGACTTCTTTGATGCCTTTTGTTTGCTAATCCATGTGTCAGAAGAGCATCCAGGATTTCTGAGCTGAGTCCTGGGATTTAGGCACACCTGACTGACTTTTGGTCTCTGTGGCCACATGCTTTGCGTGCATGACAAGTCAGTATCTCAGTGTTTTATTTAGCACTCCATTCCACTGTGTGCAGTGGTCTCCAGAGGAGCAGGCAGCTAATTTGATATTGGCTATCCTCTTACACATTCCATGCCTGTGTAATGGTCCCCAGTGCTCTGCAGCATACCTGCACTGATAATTTGGGCACAGCTATACCTGCCCTGCATGGGATCATTCTGCTCTCATGGCTCAGTGGTAGGAGATGCCAATAATATCCATGGGCTGCAGGTGACTCTCAGGCTGGTGACCTCTGGAGCTGAGCATGACACCCAGCTCTCCATCAGGGCTCTCTGGGATGTGCACACTTCTATGGAGAAAATGAGCACAGTCCCTCACTCGAGTCAGTTACCTCTGGAGATTCTCATGCTAGTCTCACTTTTAAACTTTTCCTCTCCTTTTACTCCTAACATTCCAAAGACTGCATCAGGACTTTTAGCAACGCTCTGAATGCCAGCCAGTGCTATGGAGTGCCAGAGCTCTGTAAATGCTAGCACAAGCTGGGAAACAACAAGCAGCAGCACAAGGGGATGCTTGCTCTTCCCTACACAGGCTGTTCTGCACAGGCAGTCGCTGCACTGAGAGCTCCTGCAGCACTCCAGTCCCTGAAGCCAGGAGAGAAGCCAGCTCTGTGCTGCAGTGCAGTGCAGCTACAGCAGTCCTGCCATGGCTGGATAGTGTCAGGAGCTGCTTACAGCCAGGAGTCCCTTCCCATCTGCTGCCTCCTGCGCCATGTACCCATCACCTCCAAGCCAGAATAGCTTTATCTGCAGAACTGCTCATTTCCAGCTCATCCTGGGCTGCATGAGCTCTTCTCTTTTCTTCTGACACAATACAAGACTCTCATTAAAAGTGACATCAGCATAAGAACCATAAAAGATTTTAAAAGGAGATAACTTGACAGTTACCCACTACTCAGTGTGTTTTTTCCCCATACCTGCAGCAGCTCAGGAGACTATCCTGCCAGAGATGCAGTCCCTCCTTGACTCTCCCATTACCTTCCTCAAAGGAACCTATCCTGTCCAGAACTCTTTCATATGTTGTTTCTGAATTCAGAGAAGAATTTGAAAGAAAAGGGATGTAATAAGTTGAAACTGGTTCTTTTCAACTATTTGAGCAGTCTAATAACCTCAGGAGTTTTTGTACAGGTCTGCAAGTCCTGGATATATTAGAGACACATTTGCTATGTAAACTCTGCAACAAGCTGGTCCACCCTGGCTTACTGAGATTTCACTGCTTTATTATTCTGAAACAAAACACTAGGAGGTATTTCTGGGCATCACCAACATATTGCATTCCTCCAGCTCCACATGCCTTACCCTGTCTTTAATACACAGTGGCTGCATGAGCAGTGCCACAGCAAGTAACCTGCCTGAGGCTGAGCAAGACTTTGAATAATATTTTCACTCTCAAATTTCATTCTCTAATTGACAGACAATTAGGAATAGACAGATAAGTAAATATTCAGGCTCTTTGCTTTTAGTTAAAGTGGGAGAAACAATCCAGAATTTAGTGGTGAGATTCATTCTGTGCTTTGATACTTAATAGTTTTCATTTAAGGAGGTAGCTAATTTATTAGTTCCCTAGTCCTGTGGAGAGATTTAACCACAATACTTTTATGAGCCTGCTTAGTGACAGGTATAATCTCTTAGTTTAATTTTCCAGCTAAAGATATTTCCACTGCTGTGGCCCCACTGATCAGGTATCTGATCTTCAATATCAGCATCATTTGAAACAACATCATGTGAGCTTCTATTCCCTGAGTTGTAAATAACAAAGAGAGAAATAGGGCTAAGCAGTTATGTGAGCCATGACTCAGCTCTGCTGCCCAAATTAGAAGAGTGTTAGCTCCATTAAATAAACAACAATCTGGCCAATTTTCCTGAGCCTTTCCCACAGCTGAAAGAGTGTGTAAGGATAGAGGGGTGAGGAGATAAAGCATACTTTGCTTTCTAAGGCAATATACCTAACTTCAATCTGACAATCAGAACCTTGCTAGGGAAAGGCTGAACATTCTTCCCATGCCCAGTTACAAAGAGTATTTTTCCATTAGAAAGGAAGATTTAAATTGGAATGTCACATCAGAGAAATTTTATCCTAGAATTCCTAGTCAGTTTTGGTTTTTCTTAAATCCATACTAGAACATCCCCTGCAGTAGTCCATTTATATCACCATTGAGGAACAATTTGCATGATCTCACTATGCTGACAAATTTGACAGACCTAATGCACTACATTTCTAGGGTTTTCTTCCCACATGAAAAAAAAACTGGACAGAAAAAATTTATTCAAATATAAAAAAATATTCTGTGCTCCTGTAAAAATCACTGAATTAACTTCATTTATACATTAGATTATGCCTATATTTTTCTCTCAACTTTTATAACATATTTTTTCTTAGAGGTAAAATTAATCCACATTTTCCATCCAAGAAAAAATTGAAATTGCACAGTTTTAAGCAACTTAAGCCTCTTCAGGGTTTGTGATGGCAGAACCGAACAGGTTTGATTAAGATTTCCAAGATACAAGAGCAAAAAGTGCCTTATAATTTTAATAGTTTGCAAATCAGGAGCCTGATATTCAATTTTTGCTGCTGATTTAGCTTGTCTTTTCCTTTAATACATAAGCACAGTCACTTGAATTAAATTAAGACTTCTTTCCATCGCATTTTTCAGACACTTTTATCATATTCTGTTGCTTAGACACTGGAAACAAGAATACCTTGTCCCAGTTAGGAAAATTTAATAAATTCGACTAAGCATTTCTTTGCCTTCCCTGCATCTGCTAAGAAATCAAATTCTTTGCTACTTGTTCTGAACAAGCTGCATGCCTGCACTTTTCACAGACTCGGAGTTACACTGCTCAGCAATACAGAGAGGGAGCTGGGGGCCACTGCTTTTCCATTCTGAGTCATTTGGGGACACCATGCAAACCTGCTCATCCTGTTTGAAAAGATGGTGCTGAATTTTGACTCCTGCATGTTCTGGTCTGGAAGACAGATGTCAAATGGAGGCACTGGAATCAATTTAAGAATGCAGCAAAAAGGACATTTGAAAAAAGCTGAAAGGAAAATCACATTTCTGGGGCTCTGATTCTCCTTTAATTGCAATCACCAGTCAAGATCCTAATCAATGCACATAAATTGTCACAAGACTACCAGGACCAAATTTTGAAGCTGCAGCTTGGGGCTTTCAAGTGGTTCATAAAGAATTAACACTTATCCTTATTAATTTTTCCCAAAGTTTTCCATTAGCATTCCACCTTGAGGTTGCCCAGTTCATTCATCTTCTTTAAAAATTGAAACATTAGACTGATAAAATCAGACAGCCTGTGTGCCTATTCAGAATCTTGTGCTGCTTTTCTGATTCCTTTCTGAAGAGCCCCTGGGTGAACTCACTGACCAGGTCTGTTGGTTTCATGGCTGTGTCAGCTCTCCTTTACTCTTCAATAACCAAATGTTTGCCAGCTGCTAACCCAGCCTTGAAAGCACAGCTATCTTATTCTACATTTTTTCCCTCTTCTCTATAAATTTTGGCTCAATTTCAGAGTGAAAACTGTTTACCCAGCTTTACTCAAGTGGATATCCCTTCAGGTTGTTTCAACTTGCCAAATCTTTACTCTATTAATTTGTCTCTTCCAGCTTGAATTCTCAGTGCTATGCACATATAAATACTTACATTATTGCCACCATCTAACAGTAGATATGTGATTCCTTTGCAATCTGAAGAAAAATCCATTTTGGGTTTGCTGCTGTATTACTCCCACTTTGAAGAAACAACTCATATCTCCAGAGACCAAGAATTTCACTGGATTATTCTTCTTTTATCTCTCCTTCTGAATGCATTACCAGATCCTTATTGCATTAATTTTCATTGTGTTCCCCATAGTCATGCCTTCTTACAGGAAAGTAGAAATTACAGGTATGTTGATTTCAATGCAAATAGGTAGCTCTTTCTAAATGTATCTTATCTTCTCCATTTTGAGGTAAATGCATTGCCTCATTTAGGAGGTAAAGCACATCATTTAGGAAGGTTTAATAGGTGAGGACTCTAAAGTCCATTTGAATTTCATATTTGTGCTTCCCCCTGAACTAGCTTAATTATGCTAACATCTGAAGGCAGTGCCTGCTTACAAAAGCTGGCTAATGAAATACTGATATTCAAACTCCTACAGAATAAGCAACAAAAAATTTCTCTCAGAGCAAGTAGATAGGAAAATTTTAGTTAGGAATCTTCATATCAGCCCTTTTCTGAATAAAAGCCTCCTTTAGTTCAGTGATTCTAGTTAACCATGCTACTTTAAAAGACTATTCTGTACTTTTCCTCTTCAGTATTACCTTCAGATTATAGCCTTTGTGTTCTGTACTTCTCACGCTTGAGAGAGTCACTGAATGACTCTAAGAAGGTGACCCTTTAGAAAGCCAGTAAACTCTCAGAAAAGCCTTGTAGTATTATGTTAACTTCAGCCTATAATCAAAGATTATAATGGTGCTTTAACAGCAAGGAGGTGTTATAAGTAGGATGGGAAAAACATACCCAAACCCTACTGTAGTGAGTAGTATGACCAGAAAGGAGGAGAAACTCTTTTTTGGGGACCATGTCAAGTTTTAGACAGTAAAAACCACATACAAGTTAATGCCTTTTATAGACTGGGCCCAGCTTCTATTTTAGTCTAAAATCTTCAATAATATTATTAAGTAATAATGAAAATTATTTTTTTTTTTGCAATTAATTAATTTGTCTTAAAAACAGTTTTGCTATTCATGAACTGTGTCCTAAAAGCTGACATTTTTCAAAATAAATAACAAAATAAATAAACTTTTGCTTTCTAGTTTAAAAATGCAACTGATGCACCTGTTGCTAAATATTACAGAAGTACCAAGATATTAATTGCCATTTATGAATGTATAAAAATTACCTAAAACAGAGTACCTAGAAAGAGAGCTACCATAGATATAATCAACTGAAGGAACAGTGAAGTGATCCCAAGCATGCCATTAATAAAACATGACTTCAATTCCATTGTAAAAAAATTGACTCATCTTTACTAGTTAGAAGATTTAAACAGAATTCAGGGAGGCTTAACATAATACGGTTGCCCATCAAAAAAGGAGTTTTTCAATCAAAACCTCCTCTTAGATGTGATTACACTGATTTATAACCAGATTTGAGCTGACCAAGAGTTCAAGGTAGGTCAGCTCAAGCTGTGGACATTTAGGAAGCTGTTGCAAAGCAAGTTAAGCACACTGCCTTTGACCCCTGTTATCTCAGGCACAGGCTAATTGAACAGCACTTCCCCAAGCTCTGAGTCTTTCTCTCAGGTGGATGAGAAATATATTAAGGGGGAAAGGTTTCAGAGAGATAATAAGCCATTAGGTGTCAGGCAACTGTAACTTAGAAGGAAATGAGAAAAATTACCTGAACCATGGGAACACATAGCTAAAAAGCAAAATTATAAGAGAGGAGCCAAGGCTAAAAAGGAAAACGCAAAAATGAGATCTATGGTTCAAAAATCTTTAAAATGAAGTGTTAGTTATTCATCACTGTACTGGTATGTTTGACTCCTGTGAAAATTAGTAGGCAAAGGCACCAAATCTCCTGCAATGTAAGAAATATACCATGGAAATTGCAAATTATTAATTATAACAGCAATGTTGTAGTGTCACCATGCAGCAGTGTCAGCTGTCTTCCTAAAAGAAGGTAAATGTGGGAAGTTGTTGCAGAATGCCAAGCATCCCTCTCTCTGTGAAAGGGGAATCAGTCTCTGACAATCTTTCAAGAGTATTTCCTTGGCATACAAACACATGCCAAGCATCATTTGAAAATCTGTTTGCTTCCATAGCAATGAAAACTTATGACCCCAGACAAATGAGAGCTATAAAACAGGAGCTGGGGTCCCATGCTAAAAGTAGCCCTCTGAAGACACGCTGCACTTCAGCTGGTCACTTATTTCCATGGCTAAGGGATGTCTCAAATGGAAATAATAGCTAGAGATTAATGTTGGCTATATATTTAGGTTACCCCTAAGCAAAAAAGGACTTTTGTAATGTTTCCAAGTTTTGATCAAGAACTTGGTCCCTTGTGTCCAAGAATAAACAGTCTTAAGCTTGCTTGGCATCCTATTACCTGGGATAATGTAGCCAGCAGAGTCCATCTCACTGGCATTCACTATTTCTGGAGAAATACGAGTTTTTAAGAAAATTATTTTGACTTGCTTGCTATCTCAGACAATAAGAGAATAGCAGAGGAGTTTTCTCACTTTGTGAGTGGGTGCATTGAATGCCAGGATCTACAGCAGTGTTTTTCCAGGTGAACACTTCCCTGTGCCATCTGATAAAGGCAAGTAGTCAAAAGATCTCCAGGAGGCAAGGAAACATCAGCTCATCCTGTGAGGACCCAAAAACATCATGACTGTAGAACTTCAAGTAAAAAACCATGAGTAAGAAACAATGGTTTAATTAACTCTTGATTATTTCTTGATGTAGTTAAGTGGATAAACACACCATCAGCATTTGACATTAAAGTATCTCTAGACAATGAAAATGAAGAAGCTATGCAAGTTCTGGTGCTGTCTTTATTTTTGAAATAAACTGTCCATGTGAAGCATTTTAAACAATTCCCTATGGCAGTTAATAAGCTGGGTTGAACAGTTGTCTGTACATCTCATAACTGGGTTAGTAATTATTCTGCTATTTTGCTCCAGTTGAACATTACTTGTTATATGATAGATCTTTGTCTTGATTTAGTCCAACAATTTTAATAGCAACATCGAGTTTAATGTATCATACCCCTTGATAAGAATATAATACTGTTTTACAGGAAAGTAGGTCCCAAAAATTTGCTAATGACAGAAGAATACCAATTAAATTCTTCATATTTTTGTCCTATTGTACTACTGTGTTTTTTGTGTATGTGTTAATGAGATGCTGGCTGACAGCAAATTCTGATTTTAAAATGTTACTTGGTTAAACAAGCTTACTCTTTTCTAACTGACAAAGTTCTTTTTATTAGCAAAAGATCCCACCCTAACAACTGCAGGAATAGACAACTTTTAGATTAAAGAAATAGGAAATAATTCAGACTAACAGAAGAGAGGTAAAGGTTGCATTGCCTGGGGAATAATTCATGCATGTTCACCACTATTTCTGACATTTTGGCCTGGTTGCTTTCAAGACAGCTTAGCAACCTGTAATCACACACTTTTATAATACAGCAACTACTCTTTTTCCTCCCCACAGCCCTTGATGAGTGTAGTTTCAATGCTCAGCCTAACATTCAGATATTTTAAAATTATGACTATAAATGTAATGCACAATTTTGCTAAAGAAGTCTTGAAATTATTACAATTACTGTCTTCAATTTCCAAAGACATTAAAACTGGACAAAACACGGTAAATTTTATATATACATACATGCATATATATTTATATATAAGATTACTTTTAGAACAAACTAAAAACCATAAAAACACAATGCCATGAAGAAGTATCAGTATAAAAGTTTAAGATCAAACATGTGTACTATGCCTGATTTTTAGATGCACTGTACTTCAATCAGCTGTCCCTGTTTTTTATTTACTTTCTTTTGTGAGGATACAGAGGAAAACGAAATTAGGGGAACATGTCAGACCTTTCCTTCAAAGACTAATTTTCCAATGGCAACAGCAAATCTTTGTCATTTGCCACATAATATATTAAAGTCAGAAACAGAGTATTTGAAAGTAATTTTTCAGAATCTGCTTTCATCACAAACACTTAGAAAAGAAATAATATCAATGGAGGACAAATCTAACCTGAAAAATATTTTGGTTAAATTTATAAAGTGTAAGAATTGCTAAGCTTGGTAGGCGCTATTTGAATAAGAAAAAAAATGCCCTATTTAGATAAAATTAAAATTTGCATTCAGGCTAAAGAGTGAAAACCAAACAAAGTGACTTATACAAAGGCTGCTCACTTCTACAATTAGTCCCATGTAGTAGATGCTACTGCCATGAGCATGAAATGAATAAATGATGTCTCATTACTTGTATACTTCTCAACACAAAGTAAGTGAGGAAAGCAGTTCAGTTTAATGGAAACTCTGCACCAGGTGGAAGCCAAATATTCACCTCTTGCAGCACAATCACATTTCTCAGAGACTTTATGTCCCATAATCTCCCAGTGAAACAAGTGCAGTTTATAAAATATATAGCACACACAGTAGCTTTAGGTGCTTTGGATTATGGAGAAGTTTCAGGAACATTCACAGCAAGGAACTGCTGCAGTGGCTTCCTTCCACCAGTTGCTCACTGATAAGCAAAGCAAATAAAATATGAAATAGTTAAGATCCTTGTTTTTGCCCTTTTCTCATCCTTCTTTTGTATTTTTACTGATTTGATATCCACATGTGATTGTGGTTAGAGACTGGATGCTGAGCAGGCCCTTTCTCTGAATTACTCTTATCATGGCTGTGGTCTTGTGTCTCTTGACTTATCTCTGTTGACTCAAGTCTAGTAAAGTTTGTACAACACTGGGTGCAGACTTTAAATCCATGGTTAGGCTCATAGCAACTGTGTTTCACATTAATCACTGAAAGAGTTAAAGGTGATGCATTCAGTGATTTGTACTGAAGTAGGTGTATAAAGTCTGTGTAGGCATTCCCAAATCTGCTCTTATTCTAAATTATGCCCTGAAGTAGCATTGTTTAGATCTGTATTTCAGTAATTTGTTGGTTCCTGTCAGGAGAAATAACTGTGTTGAAGAGACTTTCTTTGCTTGGGAGACATGGAAGCCAGAATAAATTTCCTGTGGTACATGACCTTCTTCAGGTGCTTCCCAACTACTGTGACCTCTTCAGTGATTCAGGTGTAAGTGAAACTTGTAAACCGTTTGCAATTAAGGCTCCAGATCTGTGGATTATTTTTTTTTGTTTGTTTGTTTTTGGTTTTTTGTTATGTTTTGTTTTGTTTTGTTTTGTTTTGTTTTGTTTTGTTTTGTTTTGTTTTGTTTTTTTTACTATAATGGCTGTTGTACAAGCTGGAGGTGCTTTAATTGGAAGAATTTCTGGATTGGTAGGCAAGTAGATAACCATGAGATACTGTCAGTATGCAAACTAATGGGAACCATGACTTATTTTTATCTTAGAGAAGCTTGCAGGAGGTAATCCTAGAGGTAACCTGAATGAAGAGCTCACTCTTTAGCAGCAAGAAATTACTGATGGAAGAAATGTATGCAAAACCTAGGGCTTTTCAGTACATTTCAAGCCTGAGGTGTAGTAGGCTACAGGGAAGCTGGAAGGGCAGTGAAGTTCTATTCTTGGTCAGGTAACTAAAAAAACCACTGGCAGCCCTATCTAAAATGAACTGAAATTTCTCATGATGGAGGTTCCTGGTAATGCTGGAGATGAGCAAGGATTGGAGCTCTCTCAGGGCCTCAGAAGTGAAGCTGTGAAGATGGAATTCTTGGCCCCAGCCCTGCTCAGTTATGTACTGCAGACATCACTCCTCATCTTGTTTGGCAGTGCAGAGCCTTTTTTGGAGCAGCAGGGGCACAGATGTGCAGCTCTCCAGCTGTGAGCACGCACTGCAGCCCCTGCCATGGAGAAAGCCAGTCTCCATTGCCCACGAGTTGCTCAGGAATGGAACTCAGGAGCATTTATCAAAAAGACATGGCCTCATCAGGAATGCTGGAGCTCCCAAAGCTGCCTTGGGCACAGCTGATGCTGCTGCCTGCTCCTCAGGCTGCTCAGAGCACAATTTAACCTGAGGCATGGCAGGGGAACATGTTGCTTGGGCAGCTGCCAGGGCAGGTTTTTGGGGAAGAGGGGTTTTCACAGGGTTACAGATCCCTGGCCAGCTCCAAGCTGCTGACACACCTCTTGGCTGGCTCTGGTGGGAGGGTGTCCCAGGACAGCTTGCTAAAGCACCAGCCCCATGGGAAGGTGGCTGCAATTTTACTGGAAGGCTGTTTGGCCCTTCTGGTGCTGGTAGCTTGCAGCCAGTCCCCCCACGAGCTGCTGCCACAGGCCTGATTTCTCAGCTTGTCGTGGCAGATATTCACACACAGCTCATTCTTCTCCCTTTCTCCTCCTTTCTGTGTATATGTAAAGGCCCTAGGTTTAAATTATTTATCTCCAGAAATATTTGCCATATGAAGTCTCTCCACTGGCAGGGTCTATCAGGAAATATCTAGACAGAGACAGATCTTTCCCCTGAAAACTCTTAACTTGTAAGTTCCTGAAAACAAAATCAAGAAACAGAGGTGGAAACCACTAGCTGCAAATTTAAGACATGAATTATTCTCATGCCATACATCCTTTGTTGAAGCTTGAAGAGGTGGATCTTTTACATCATGCATCATATTTTCTTCTGAGCAATAGAACGAGCAGCAAGGAGATAACTGGTTCTGCTTCTAAATGAGGTGAGTCTTTTGATGCAAGTGTTCTTAGCTGACTGCTCAGATGTGTTCTCAGATGATAAGAACACAGATCAAAATTCTTACACAGAAATGAACTAGTAAGCCCTTAGGACCAGAGTAAATACTGTCTAACTAGAAAATGAATTCTGATAGGCTCCTATCAACTTTAATTACTTTAAGACTATTATCCATGTAACAAGCTTCTCTGGCATTTCTAAGCAACAGGTATATTTAATAAATGAAGAACTTAGTAAAAAATATTCCCTAATTACACTCTTTAGAAAATTTTAGCTAGAAGAAAACCAATAAAGCTTCTGCTGTATCTCAAACAGGCAGCAATTAATGAACAGTTATCTTAAGTCTGAATTAGCAAGCAGCCTTTGCTTTCTTGAATATGATACCTGAGGCATCATTTCAGTGAAGGAGGATGTCTTGGACATATTCTGAATAACTGGCCTCAGTCTGCAATTTTAAAACTATGTTGCCACTAATTAATGATGTACTGGTGTTGGAATTATAACAGATACAAAAATGAATATATTGAAATAGAACATGAACCAAAAGAAAGGCAAAAGACAAGCTACAGAAATGTGCATTTGGATTAATTATTTTCTTTGAAGAGCTCCACAAATTAAATAGTGCATGAAGTCACTTGCTGTCACACAGCTTACCACACTGATAGGTCTGTGTAAAAATAAAGTTCTTTGTCTGCCTTTGCACACCTCCCTAATCATTGTCTTTCTGGACTGATTTCTGTCAATGCAACTCTATTCTCTAGAATAGATGACACAAGGAAGAAATACTTCTATTGTATATCAAAGGAACCAAAAATAATTAAAAAAACCTGTATTTTATTTCTTTACCAAGCTGTACTTTAATTCTCTGCCTCTTCCCTCTTAGAAATGGGCAGGCTCCCATATTGCATCTTATCCCAAGCCAAAGCTTAAGGCATGCAGGACTTTAGTGTTAATTAAATGTTATGGAAACTATTCCCTACATGAAACTCTGTCCCTAGATAGCAAAAGTGATTTGACTTGTAAAGAAATGTTTGCTGCATACAGCAAGAAGCTCTTCAATTAATTAGATACCTTATGTTGTAAATGCAAAGATAAATAACTTATGTTGAAAATGTACAGCTAAATTCTTGAGTTAATACTTTGATCAGTTAAATGCTGATAAAAAGTGTCTTAAGTAAACTGTTGAGCAATGTGATGCTTAATATCATTTGAATCAGTTACATGTGTTTTGCTTAGAGCCTAAAGGTAAATAAACTCTCACCTTTTGGTTTGATAACCTTTCTCCTCAACAAAAGGTCACTTAGGGCTGTTGCTTTTCCTCCAGTTTGGTCCCTCTTGGAAGCAATGCAGACTTCAGCTCTTCATTTTTGTATGTTATCTGACTCACACAGGAAAGGTCCATTCAGGGCAAAGCAGAGGGTTGAAAAGGTTAGGATGACCTTTTCATCCCTCTGCTCTGCCCCAAGGCAGTGGTGTTTTGTCACTGGGCTATATAATTAGGACTTCACTTGATCTCAGGCACCCTGTGGGGCTAGTAACAAACTGAACCAAGTTTCCAAGGAAAGCTCTCTCTCCTGTGTGTAATGTCTTAATTAAAAAATTAAGTCATTCTGAATTCTGACTTGGACAGGTCTAGCTTTGATCACAAAGAGACATGCAAAAGGAATTGTAGGAAAACTCCAAAAGGTAAGCTGTATTAATCTGCCCCAGTGGAGAAAAACTGAGTGTTGAGAGAGAAAACTCTAGCATGGCTGGGAACTACAGCACTACTTACATAGGTTTCACAGGAATTAGGAAAAATGGTGAAAAGAGAAAAAATGAGTACCCTGCTTCTACAAGTGCATTTTTGTAAATTTCTAATTACAAAATGCTAAAGAGTGAAGAGGGAGGGCAGTCAGCTTTAACCAAGATATTTTTTTGTCAGCTATAGTAATTCCTAGTTAGAGACTGATTTCGCAAGAGAAATTGGAATGACACAGTTTCCTCTTTAACAAAGAACAAGCAAGAGTAATGAAACTGATTATGAATACTATTGTTAATCAGTGCAGGGTGGAAGTAATTTTTGTGCTTCTGTAGTTGACAACGTGCAGGTCTAGTCCAACAGAACTTGTGAACCTCCCTTGGGAGTCCTGTTAGCCAGGACACTGCAGTTTCCATTGCTTTCTTCACTCTCTGTCACCCACACTGAGAGTCAGGACAAATTTACACTGAGTTATTAATAAAGAAAGAAGATACAATAATTGCAACCAACTAGAGACTTGCATTTTAGGCCTTTCCCCCCCCCCATAAAATATGAGTGATATCAATGGAAAAATATTTATTATTCAGAAGAACAATATAACACAAATAGAAAAAAAAAAGTCCTTTTAAGAGGATACTTTGAAAAAAATACTGTACTCAAATATCTACAAGGCCTGGAGGAGAATGCACAAAGAATGAACTAAAGGTTAATAGTAAAGGTTAATTTTTCAACTTCTGTCTGCTCTGTGAAAGAACACAATAATTTACACCTAATAACTGGGAAAAAATGCCCTGAAAAAACATAGTTAGGTATCATGTCCATGTTAAAGAGCACACAGATTTTCTCTAGTCTAGATACTGAGGTCACCTTAAACAGAGCTGGCTACAAAAGGACCTGCTGCCAGTAACATATTCAGCAGTAGATTGTGGAGATTTACAGCCTGTGCACACATTTTCATTTTTTGTGCTCTTCACGTGCAGCAAGTGTGATGTGGGAAGCACTGGGCCCACTCCTTTTGGTCATATCTGCACTGGCAAATCTGTAAGGTTGAGCTCAAGGGTGGTAATGAATCATGGGGGAAAGTGGAGGGAGGAGTAAATATCAAAGTTATAATAAATTAATTGTGGCAAGCACAGAACAGAATTAATAGAAAAAGCTGGTCTAGGGCAAGCACCTGCAATCTGGGGAATTGCTACAGATTGGAGAAAAGGTCATGGAAATACTGAAACACAAACTGTGTGTTGCAGTTCTGAATTTAAATATGATGCTTCAGTTGTGGAATTCTAGTGCTTGCAGGTCTAAACGTTTTAGCTAGTTTAACCCAAATGTTATTTACATTTGGTTGGACTAATAACTTTTTTTTTCCCTAACCAAAAGGTCATCTGCCTTCAGGAGCCACATTTTAGAAATTATTCTCTCAGGATTTGTTTTAACAGTATTGTATTATTTTTTAAGGCAAAGCACAATTTCTGAAGGGATAGAATAAGATAAAGGAGATAAATAGATGTCAGCTGAAACCACTTGAATAAGCTTGGCCCAACTGTGTTGGATTAATTTCTCCTGATGCAATGCAACTTGCTTTCTTATACACACAGAAGGGCTGAGTTTTGGTGTCATCAGCAAGACAGTCTTTCTAAACCTAGAAAAGTTTTTCTAAGTTTGAGGTCAGAACTGGGAAGGTAAGGGTTTGGTAAGATTCACCATGTGTTTTTGTGATCTGGAGACTTTAAATAGTAATTCTGATGAACTTTCTAATCATGACAAGAGCTTTCATTTTTCCCATTTTCCCAAAGACAGTGAGCAGGCTTTAGTAAGATATGTGTCATATGTATAAGGACAATTGCAACCCAGCAAAATATTTCTAAGCATTTTTCTGCCCCACAACTGAGGCAGATGAGAAGGATGAGACTGGGGAAAGCTGGAACTCAGCTTGTATCTGCTCTTGGTCAGCTACAGGCTTGGGGTTTGGACTACATCCCTATTTTGTTAGTCTTTGTGCTTCATCAATCTCCCAGCTAAAGAGAGGGAGATGAAAGGAAAAACATATGAGTAAAACTTAGAAGAGGTTGAAAACAGGGCAATTAGGAAAAGCTGGTTATAAAACTAACTTCTCTGTGTCTATCTTGCTGTGCAAACACAGACTGCTCCCAGATCTCTTGAAAAACCTCGAGCAAGAACATGAGATCAGATATTGCAAGGGATCACATATATGGAAATTGTTTAAGTGTACCTAAATGAAATTAGCTTTGCCCTGTTCAAAGGCTGAGAGCTCCTCTCTAGGCCCCCATGGAAGGTTTAGAATGTGTGTCAGGTTGCTATGGCATTAGGCATGGCAGTCACATCAACAGCTGAGCCACTCTTTCTGGTTTTATCCTTGGTTTTACTTGCTATGAGCAGCCATTTCTCTGCTTGACAGGCATAGATATAATAGAACCAGCAATGACAGAAGGACTCTTAGTAAAACAGAGGGCTGGAAGAGGGGTACTCATGACCATTGATAAGTTCTTGAGGTATTTAACTGGGGTCCAAAAGGTTTTTAAGGGATCAGGTCAAAGGGATCTAAAGAAGAAAAACAAATTATGCCATGGTTAATGTCATCTCTGCTTACCTGAAAACGTAGCGTGCTGAAACAAAGTGTAAGTGAATTAAGTGAGGCTCCAGCTGGCAGGGGGGGCTGCTTTTCTCCTTTCTCCACCAGGTTTTAAATGACCCAAGCATCTGGCCTCATTGCTGAGGTTCAAAGGCTTTGAACCTGAGTGAGTTTACATTTTATGTGAAAGTACTGGAGGAGCCAAGCCCTGAGTCAGGGCAGGGAGGCAGTGGCAGGTGCTTGTTTCCTAAATCCTGGCTGAGCCTTGTGCTTCTCACTGATGGGATTTTCAGAGGGACTGCTAGGAGGGCCCAGCAGAGCCCTGGTGCTAGAATAGCAAAAGATAGTCCTCAGTCATGGTGAAACTTTTGCCAGTGCTTAACACAAAACTAAACCTTCTTTGTTTAAAAAGAAAGTTTGCTATAAAAGCCATTGGTATGACTCATACTAGCCCCAAGGCTTTCAAAAGCCTTTGAATACAGTAATAGAACTCACAGTTCATCCAGAAGTTGAAACTTTGCTTAAGATTTCCTAATCCCTGCAACAGCTGCAGCTTCAGTGCTTGAGGGGGTCTCTTGTTGACCCACTGCAGGAGCAACAAACATTGCACAGGCAACAAATGCTGTATATTTGTGTGCCTTTTACAGTCACACCATGGGAGGGGGCTGCACGTGCTTGACCAATATGTGATAAATAGCTGCAGAAGCTACTTCAGCGTGCAGGGAGCTGTGAAAATAAATTCTGCTTGGGAATATTGTGACAGCTAGGATAGAGATGTGTTACTTAACTACCTTTGAGCATCTGGCTCTTCCCACAGGGTACTTTGTTTGGGAATATGATCTCCACAAACAGCTTCTTATTTCATGCCCAAAGAGTAGTAACTCAGCCAAATTTACCATGGAAGTATTGTATTCCTTTTATCTTTGGACAGAGGAAATTCTTTGGGCAATGTTTCTTCTGATGGGTGAGTGCCAGCCCAGCAGCAGCAGCAGTGATGAAGCTGTAGGTATCTGTCTCTTCTGTCTTGGCAGTATGGCCTAAGCCAGAGATGTATGAAATTAATCCTCCAAGTGCCTTGACAATGCCAGCCAGGCACGATGACAGTGAAACTAATTGTTGTAATGCTGTTATCTAAATCTAGGGAGAGGCAAGGACGCTTGATCATAGCACACAGCCTGTGGGACAGTCTAAGGACTAAAGTGGGAACCCAACAAAAAGGAAAAATCTTCATTGTCAGGGGCTCAGTTTACTTGATTTTATCAATTCCCTGAAGTTGGTTTGTAGAGCAGCAGCACTTCTGCCACCCAGCTAAGATTGATGCTGTAAGAATAAAAGCAGCATGAATCACAGTCAAAAGTCTAAATAACAAGAATTTGGGATTAAAAATCCCTGTTGTTTATAGATCTCCTTCTCCAGGATCTGCTGAAGGAATCCATCTTGTCAAGACAAACAGTCTCACTCTATTCTAAGTACGACTATCCAAATTTAACAGTTTACTCTTGCTATAAAATATATTTTCCCAACTTTACTCTAAGACACAGATATTTGCCAGGTGAGATATTCTGTAGATGGGTAAAGTATAATGAATAATGAACATACTCAGATTGAGTACTGCTCTTTCTTGCACCAATGCATTGCTTATATTGGTTTAAACACAATTTTTATTGAGTTTACCCTCCCCAAAGGCTTCAAACCAGAACTGAGTCACAGTTTTGGGTTTAGAGTCCTTGTAAACCCAAAATGTTTCAAAATCAGAAGGAAAGGGAGAAGTTCAAAATAAATATGTACCATTGACTCTTAAATTATTTAACCTATTTAATAAGAGTTAGGAAGTATATCTGTTGGTAGTTAAATATTTGACAAGTAATTTATAATGAAAAGTGAAAATAATGGTTTTTCTGAACTTGTGTTTGGGGCAATGAAACACAGCAATGCAGAACATTCTAGATGATATTTTTCTGTCAGGTTTGATAGGAGTGGCAATACTCTTAACACAAGAAAGCTTCAGAGAGTTCCTGGCTGAGCTGGGTGGAAGTAACTTGTCTTTTCTTGAATATAGAACTGCAGCCAGCCAGTAACTGTTGAGCTGTTCTTCAGTCACAAATCTGCATCTCATAAGTGTGCTCATAGCTGAAGCTGAAGTGAAATATTAGAAGGTTTGAGATAACAGATGACAAGAATCAGATACACAACATGAACTGATTTTGCAGTGAAAATATCAGTTCTGAACAGATGGTGTTATGTCCTGTTATCTATACTCATGCTGGTTGTCAGAAATGTATCAAAATCTGGTTCCCAAAAACAGGGGGAAGAGTGGTGGGCACTCTGCTACAAGCCCATGAGAAGGTAGCATGTGTGCTAATTGTGCTGCAGGAAAAGCAGACCTCTAATTATTAAAAATATGTTAGTTCATTTCAGGATGAGCTGTGGGTCCACCAGAAACACACCTCAACTCACACCCATGGGTGGAACACTTCTGTCACAGAGCTGGTGGAAACTCTTTTGTGTTATGTCATGGAAAAGAACCCAGAACCTGTGGCTGGTGCTCTCAAAACTTACAGGAGAATTGGGCACTGGAAAATGAAGCCCTTGGCCATCCTCCAGTATCTCACCTCAGCTGGGCTTTTTGAGAGATAACTTGCCAGGCCATTGTCATAACGTGTTTTTTAGGACTCAGAGTCCTTCATATCCTCAGATCAAAAAGAACAGCACCTGTGAATTCCATCAAAAACATTAAAATGACATTCAAAGTGAATTTCTAGGCCAAATGCTCAGCTCTCTATCACTTTTATTTCTTTATAAAGTCAGACTGATAACTTATATTTGAATCGATGGACCAGTATATTAAAGGTATTTTAGGATACGAAAGCTATCAAAGTTAGGAACTCTTGCTCAGATAACAGAATCATCATAGTTCAGACACCTTTGCAGAAATGGAAGTTGCTTCTTGTGGGTAAAGTCCTATGTGCTATAAATACAAAAGCTGAAGAACTGTGAATTTATACTGACTGTGAACAGAGACAGAGTGATAAAAAGGTTTATATTAATCTGGATTTCCCTTTCAGATTGTTAGAGCCAATGTGGCCTGTTTTCAAGGACCCTGGCAAGACCTACTTAGCTGTGGCTGAGGCATCTGTGGCTGTAGACAAATATTGCTTGACACTTTCAATTGTGATTCTATTTCCATTTCAAAACAACGTGGAGGGTGCTCAGTCACTCTTTTTGTGGTTCTGTCCTGTGTTTGACATAGCCTGAAATCAAACTGAAAGCTTAAATTTAAAGGCTGGATATTACACTTGCCATGTGAGCATGCCCTATTTACACATCTGCACGTGACAGACCCTCCCTTACTCCAGCCAGATGAATTTATTGTCACCTTCATGCAGGAGAACTGAGAGGGAGACATCCTGTGTTCACTAGGTGAATATTGATGCTGAAAACACAGGGAACTAAAGTTTTGTGAAGCCAATGCAGACATAAGATACAGGAGGTTTCATAGGAAGTGCAGCTCAGCCCTGGAAGGCTCCAGAGGTTGGGAGTGCCAGTTTGGAGAGGTGCATGTGAGTGCACAGGTGTCTGGAGGGGAGCTGCAGCTCATAAAGTGGGCAGCACTGATTGACCCCTTGTCAGCCAAAGCATGAGTCTGTAGCAGAACTATTTGAATTTTGTGATACTGAATTAGCAGTTAAAGATTATATGGAAGGAACACAGAATTACCCAAGTTATACCCTCACCCTGAGAGTTTCCAATAACAGTGCAGGGTTTTGTCCAGGGTTTAGTCTGCAGCACAGACCAGGCTCTAAGGATGGCAAACTGAACACAATTCTTGCACTCTGCTTAAAGAAAATTATGTTTATGAAGGCTGGTAGATAGAGTAACACAGATAGTTAAATCATGGTACATAGAATAAGAGAGTGCACTCAGTTTTTCTTGTCATACAACCATTTTACTGTTGGAAGTTAATGCTACCACTTCTGGTGATTAACCACCTTTAGTTCAAATTAGTTTAATAGTTGCACTATGGATTTATAATTTCAGTAATAATAATTAAAATAATGAAATAAACCTCACCTTCTTTGAAATGTTGACTTAAAGTTTGAGAATTTCCTAATGAACTTTTATCCTATCTTAATTCAAATATCTTTACAGGTAACTGTTCCAAAGGATAGAAAAAAATGTGCACATTTCAACAATTATTTTATGGAACTGAGACCCAAGGAACAATTGCACTTCAAAGCAGAGAGGGGAGCTGGCTAATCTAACTGAAATGGAGAAGAGGGTGGAAACCTTTTAAGATTTAAAGATTTTTCTAAGATTTGAATTTATTTGAATAGGAAGTTGAAAAGTTTTTAAAATAGTAATATCAGGAAGACAGGTTTTTGAATCCAATGTCCACCTACAAACTTGAGGGAGCAGAAGATAAATTCCAGCCCAGAGAGAAAAGGACATGACTGCTGTGGCCCCATCTGCAGTTTTTGTGTTTACACCCCAGGTCCTGCCCGAGCTGTGAGTGATTTTGGTTGGGAGCATGTTGTGTTGCAAAGGGTTGCACTGCTACAAGAACAAAATTTTCTTCTGGCATTGCCAAACCCAGGGCACAGAAGGGAAAGGGTGCAGTAATGAGAGTGCAGGAGGGGTGTGCTCAATGGGGTGGCAGCAGGAGGAACCCCCTGTATTGTACATTTCCTTAAGGCTAGCCCTGCATATTGAGCTGTCAAGTCTGAGAGAAAAGACACATAGGAAGTCATTTTTCTACTTGATGTGCCGTGGTAGGATTGAGGAATGAAAATGAAAAGCAAAATTAGATTCAACCAGCAGTACTTAGGGAGTAATGCAGTAAAAATTGGAAGGGTGCAAGCAGCCTTTAGGAAAGAGATGAAGTTTCAGGAACACAGGCCATTATTTGTGTTCCTTGAAGTGTCTGCATTTCTGCGATTCTACATTTTTCTCTGACATGTTTATTTCTATGATACTTTAAAAACTAACTGCCTTTGTAGCTGGTAAGAATTGCTTCCAAACATAAAAGCATCAGAATATCAAAGTAGCCATTTAAACAACAGATAATGATCAAGAGAAGCAAATCTACCTTTGAAGATGTCAACAAAAGGTGAGAAAATTGTGTTAATTTTGTGAAACTGGCAATAATTTTACTGACTCATAATCAATTTATTTTGACTATTCTTCATTTATGGAAGTTTTAGACTAATACATAAAAGCAAAATTTGAATCCTTAAGTTTGACATAGGAAAGAAACATGATTTGTTTTAGGAAAAACAGTAATGAATGAGATACTTTATTTGATAAAAATTAAATAATGTAGCTGGATCTCTTTTCTTCACCCACTCAAGCAACCTTCCTTTCCAAACTGTGAAAATCCTCTCACAAGTGATTTGGTCATATTGTCATTATGCATAACCTTTCCTCACCTTGTTAATCAGGAAATGCAATCAGTATTTACTTTAAGTTATGTTCCTGGGATTAGCTATCTATTAGAAAAAAGATTTACAGTTTGTTGCATTGAAGATGAAATTATTTAGATAAAATAATAACTAAACAGATAATTGAGCATTTCTGGTGGATGTGAAGAGCCAAATGCCCCTACCCTATGCTCACTTTGTTCTGATGCATAGTTTTAATACAGCTGGTCTCAGGAAAATTTTCTGTAAGTATCATTGTGAGGTGAAAAATCAAGTAATTTTCTTAAACACTTTTATTAAGGTGATATAAAGAAGACATATAAAGAAGACATCTGCTTGACTGTGCTTACATTATTTGCACTGAAGATGATTTCCCTGGTTTAAATCAAACCCTCTTTTACCATGGATGTGGTGGCAAGAGAAAAAAAAATATTTCCTTTGTATAAGTGAAAGAGTGCATCATTGAGGTCTGTGGTTTTGCACGTTTTCTGCAGTTATGTGTTAGTTTTGAGGTTAAAATTCAGCTGCTTGAAACTGTGGCTGTGACTTGGAAAGGATAATAGACTAGCACAGTGTGTTTTCAATAGATTTTCAATAGATCAGCTCATCTGCTTGTTGTTCAAGGCTGGGAAACAAGTAGTGGTAATCTGTTTTTCTGCATTTGTTCTCTGGTTTGTCAGGAAAAGTTGTGTCTGAAGGGTGGAACAAATTGCAACCATCTCATCAGATAGTGTTCTGCAATACGTGCAGCATCCATCTTCCCTCAGTCCCTCTTGGATTCAGTGGGAACTTCAGTCTTGAGCTATTTCAGTGATGGCCTATTTAAAAGAATATACAGCTGAGAGTGGGCAAAGAAGGTGCAAACTGCCTGTGTTAACCCTAAATGGGGTCGTTCCAAATTTGTTCTCTTCTAAAATTTAACAGACTCCACAGCTTACCTTGTACTCCAGGGATTTCTTATTCATGCCTGCTACTCCTTCTGATCATCCTCACCAGCTGTGACAAACAACTGAGGGGATATAATTAAGCTTTGACAAGGGAAGAAAGCTCCTTGAATTTGAAACCTGGAAAGGGAGAGGCTGAGCTGATAGGGGAAGGCAGACAAGATGTTTATTTTATTGTGCACAAGAAAATGCTCATTCAGATGTATTGATTAAAGCAAGCACCTCATCACCAAGATCTGAATAGGAACTTCCTTCTTGCTTTTCTCTCAGCAGGCATTCCACACATTGTGTCCCTTTGCAAGCTGGTGAATGCTAAAAGAGATTAGGATTTAAACTGGATTCTCTCAGTCCTGGTCAACTGGAACAGAGCTCAGGGGGAAAATATTTGGTACCACTATCACTATTTACATAAGATTTACTATTTTCTAGCAAGAAATTGAAGATATTCATCATCCACACTTTTGAGCTTGCCTAAGTATGATGCTGGCCTTAAATGATGTAAATTATCTAAAATCTGCAGATTATCAGTAGCTCAGTTCTGGATAGGCAATCAGATAGTATTTACTGAAATGGGAACTCAGAGTACTAAAGGCCTTTTTTCATTTTAAAATAATATTTCTGTTGTCTAATAAAATATTAACTTAGTTAATTTTTCATTTTAGAGGCACTGGAACCCAGGACTTTTTAAAAAGAATAAGTATTTCAAGATTCCACTAGGAAAGATTATCACTGGTATCAACTCCTTCTTACTCCCTTCCTATGCAATACAGTGATACTACCAAAATCAGTAATTTTTTTTTACATAGTGCTGTGTTTATAAAATATAATCATTAAAATTATGCAGTTAATATTTCCTTTCACAGTACTATACTTGCAGCTGGTAATAGTCACATCTATAGCTAACAGATTTAGAGCTTTAACAATTTATTTTTTTTTAAAGGGAAAAAAAAGGGGATTGACAGTGCTGTCATATGTGTTTGCTTGGTACTACCTGGGACTGTCTATATTCTGTCAAGCTGAAGAAAAAAATGCTATTGGCAGCCCTGAATCCTGTTTTTCCTGTGTGATTATTGAGAGGGGTTTGACTGCCACCTTTTTCTGTAAGAATGGGAACAGAAATCTGCCACCAAAAAATATTAATGGGAAGCAAAACTCATTCTTAATGCATTTACATGAGGAAGTGAGAAGTTGAGTAACTTTTAAGATCTCAGTTATTAGTATTATGGAAAGCTCCTCTTGATGTAAAGAAATTCAAATCAAAGCTCAGTTACTTTGAAGAAAGGAGTAATTTAGATCTGCACTTAAGACAACCTACAAAAGCACTTGTTCTTCAGTTACTTTTTCTGTAGCTTTTGAGCTATGATTCATTTACAGCTGGTCTGTGATTAAAATAAAAAGTTGGCTCAGTTTTTCCTTGTGGGTAGACTTATCTAAAGCTGGTAAATTCCTTGGTAAAACTGGCTTTGGGAGATGCAGAAAGACATTACAGCCCTTATACTGTGAGCAAGGATAGTGCTTTGCCTTCTAGCAGTGATACCTGCAAGCCACCCCTCCTTGTCAGCCCTCTGGGGCTCCATTCTGGATGGCTGTGGATGCCAGGTACTCAGGAGCATTTCCTAGTCTGTATTTCTCCTTCTTTTGGCCAGTTTAGCATGCTTTAGGCATGGACTAGGCTTTGGAAGGCGAAGGCATCTGTGATATTTTCCTTTGTATACATGAGGTTGTGTTGGCTGAAGCTGCTGTGACTCCCTGCACTGGGATCAGCAAAATAGCATATCTGGGGAAGAAAAATAAGAAAAAAAAAGTGGGTCATTTTGAATGTTGCTGCTGATTATGAGGAACGAGGAGAGAGCAAGTTGCCACAGCCCCAGTGAAATAAAATATATCCCAAACTAGGAGTCTGACTCTGCTTCCCAAGCCAATTCAGCTTTTGCTGCCAAGTCCTCCCTCTCAAACCTTTGGTCAGCTTTGGAAAAGCAGGATGTCCATTTACCTTCTGAAGGATGTTGGCTCTCACTTGCAGGGAAAGTGTTAGTGGCCCCTTTGGACCAGGACTGGCTGGGTAAATCAACACAGTGTTAGTGAGGTGGATTTTGAACATGCAGATCCTCTGCAGAGGCAAAATATGGCTGTGCAGTTGGTAAATACAGGTGAGTTTCTATCCTTTTGAGGCAGTAACAACCACAAAAAAGAGGCTAGGACAGGAAGGGAACTTATCTTGGTTTGGATTGTTATGACTTTTCCTTTCCTCATAAGAAGGCAATAACTATGATAACTGTGGAAGAAGGAGAACAAGCTTAAGCTGCTGATGACATTTCAAAGTTGTTTGTCAGTAAGAAGGTACATGCAAGCTGATCTTTAAAAAATTCTATGTGTAGCAAGTAATTTCCATTTGTAATATCTCAGCTTACTGAGTATAAGATGAGCATTGATCTTTTTTTTTTTTTTTTTTTTTTTTTTTGCCATGGTGTAAGATTCTTTAACAACTATCTTGCAGACAACATACATCAAAATTAATATGTGAAATGACTTGAAAGAAGTTAAAGGGGCTATCCTGAAAACCTGCAGTGATGGCTTTTGTTACAGAAAAGTCTACTTATTCAGCAGTTACATGCTTTCACCTCACTAAATTGTTACATTTTAGAATTCTTAAGACTTTAAGCTGCTTTTGGATACTTTAGTCTGATGAAGATCAACTGCAAACACTATGCCAGTTATGCAAACAATATGATTAGAATAAACATATTGCAGCCAAAGTGTAGTGGAATGTTTCCTGGTAAAAAAAAAATAAAAAATCTTCTATAAACCCAGGTGTCATAAACTTCCAGAGCAGACAAATACTTAACAGCCAACAGTGAGTGACCTTGGCTGAAGTGCTGACAGACCAGCACAAGTGAAAGTGATTAAAATCAGCATCTTGGACTTCTCTGATGGGTGCAACTGGTAGACCTGATAGATCTGCTGTATTTGAAAATGTAGATAAAACCTCTCTAATTTGCAAGTAACATATTGTGTTTTCACTGGGTGAAAAACTGGGTTTACTCCTGACCTTGTTCAAGCAAAACTATTTGAATTGCAAATTTGTCAGTAATATTACATCACAGCTGCATTTTTTAATTGACATAGATGTCACACAATTCTCTACATCTCAGGGCTACTCAATTCTGCAATATGATGAGCAGGCTATTCTATTATTTTTTGCTTATTCTAATGTACCAATTTCTAATGCAAGGGAAGGAGAATGCTGAGCTCAGTTATGTCTCTCTGCTAATCTACTGCAGATCAACGTGTGTCAAATAATATGAGTGTATAAATTAATAGGGACAAGACAAACTGCTTATTGAATTAACAATTTGTGGGGTTAGATTAAAGTTCTGGACTGAAGGGTACTGAAACTTGTCTGAACCATCTGCCCTTCCATGGCATGTTCACATACACTGAAGAAATGACTCATTTTGTATCTCATGGAATCAGAGAATCATAGGATGTCTGGTTTGGAAGGGACCCTACAGATCATACAGCTACAACCCCTGCCATGGGCAGGATGCCTTCTTGCTAAATCAGATATTTCAGAGCCAGCCTGGCCTGAAACACTTCCATGTATGAGGAGTCCATAACTCCTCTGGGCAATCTGTTCCAGTGTCTTCCCACTCTCACAAAATAATTTCTTCCTAATACCTTAACCTAAGCCTAATCTGTACCTACCCTCCTTCATCTTATAAAGCCATTCTCCCTTGTGAAAAGTCCCTTCCCGTCTCTTGCAGGCTCCTTCAGGCACTGGAAGGTGCAGTAACACCTCCCCAGAGCCTTGTCTTCTCCAGATGGAGCAGCCCCAACTCTCTCAGCCTTTCCTCATGGGAGAGGTGTTCCAATCCCTTCATCCCCTTTGTGGCTCCTCTGGACTCATTCCAATAGATCCACATCTTGTGCTGGTGGTGGGGTCTCAGCAGAGCAGAGCAGAGGTGCAGGATCCCCTCTCCTGCCCTGCTGGCCTCACTGAGGTGTGCCCAGGGTGTGTTGGGCTTTCTGTGCTGCCAGAGCCACTGCAGGGTGATGCTGAGTTTCCACCACAGGCACAGCCAGCCTGTTCTCGTGCCTGGGGCTGGCCTGACCCAGGTCAGGACCTTGCATGTCACCCCCTTGAACCCACAGAGGATTTCATGGCCCAGCCCTCAGGCATGTCAGGGTCCCCCAGGATGGATTTGTTTCCCTCCAGCACAGGGGCTGCACCACTTAACTTGGTTCAGCTGGCTGTTTTGTTTTCAAAGAACTCTGCTTACAGACCCCTGATAGGTTTAATTTTGCCAAGAGAGTAATGATTTGATTTTGCTTGGATAATCTGCTTTCCTTGACAGCATGGTTGAGGACTGAAAGCCTAGATAAACTCAAAATCTCAAGGAGTGTTTATGGTAAAAAACCAGTAATTTATTTGCAAGAAGAAAGAAATAAGGTATAGCTGGAAAAATTGCTTTCAAATTAATCCTTATGAAAATCTGTGTAATTACTGCAAATAACTAGATAAACTGTAGCTACCTAACAAAATGTAACCTTTGAACAGAGATAATTTCCTACTTTGATTGAATTAGTGAAACTCTGAAACCCATACATTAGAAAAACAGCACACTGCAGATACCAGCTGTCAAAAGGAGTTAGCAAGAAATGCTTCAAACTTCCTTGCTCTTAAAAATCTTCTTACAGCACTCCTTACAGGTGCTATCATACATAATTAGCTCTGCAAACTGTCCTACTGTCGGCATCTGATAGCTCATATCACAGTGGGTAGACTAAACTGCTTGAAAAACATTCATAGCTTGTGACCTGAAAGCTTTCAGAAAACTTGCATGAAATCCAGGCTGTGTTTTGTCACCCTACCTCCACAGCCGTGGAGAGCTACACACATTTTAAAGAGACAGAAGGGATGGGAGAGGGGCAAGTGTGGGACCAAGCAAAAACAGTCCACAGATGAGGTGTGAAAAGCATTTATTTTCAGTTGGAAGTGTGGGGTGAGGCTTTACCATGCTGTGTGTTTAATATAATGGGAGGCAGTTGAACTGCAGCAGAGCACCAATATGCCATGCAATGCAGCTGCTGCTACAAAAACACTTCACGAGCTTCTGGTGGTGTTGGTGCACTTTGTATGCAAGAAGCCACCACTGTCTACATGTGTAGCATTCTGATAAAGCCCCTAGTAAACACTTAATCACCTCCTGCAGGACTGTGAATAAATGGAAAGGTCAGTAAAGACCACAGGTGGAAGGCTAGCCTACAGTAAAATGGGAGAGTCCTTAAAGCTGTGTTTCTTACTGAGACTTTTTCTTTATTTGCTCTTACCTTGAAGCATCCCCATCTCTCTGCCACTTTGGAAGCACTGGGGCTTTTGACTACAAGGGCAGATGCTCAGAGAAGAAGGGTAGCATGCTCATTTTTGGGATTGCTGCTCCTTATCCTTCCTGGGTCAGCCACAGGTGATGGATGTGGGGCTGCAGCAACACTCAGTGACAGTCCTGCTCTACCCCCTTCTGCTGCTTCCATGAGGCCACTGGGGTTTGAGCAAAGCCCAGCTTGACCTTGATGCTCCTCTTCATTGGATCTTAAAAACTGTGGGATGTCTTTGCTCCTCTGGCAGCTGGCAGGGAGAAGCAGCACAGAACAAGAGGGGGCACCCCATCCCTGTACCTGGAAAAATAGCTCCAAGGTTTCTGGGACAAATGTGAAAACCTGCACAAAGAAGTCCCTAGAGCTTGGTGGCCCCCTTTCCACACCTGGGAAAGTGCCAGGTGCATCCCAATGCTTTGGCTTTTACCACAGGAGGAACAGTTTTAAAATAATGGCTTGAAAATTCAGCAAGAATGAGAAAAGCTTTAAGGACTGATTGCCTTGGCCAGTCCCAGGTGGTTTAGGTGAATTAATTTCTTGAACAATTTTCCTAGCCTGAACTCTGTGCTTATTTTGTAAAATAAAAGTCAAATGTGGAAATTAATTTTAGGTTAACATATTGAAAGAATTCTTTTTATATTTTCACTGAGTTTTTTGTTTTTTTACAAGATTTTGTTTTCAATATAATAACTGGGGAAGAAAGAAGGAAAGCCAAGATTAGTACAAATGGAAACAAAGAGGTCCACTATGTACAAAGCTGGAGTCATAAAAGGAGAAGGGATACATCTATTGGTCCTTAAACTGTATTGCAAGATGAGTTTCTGAGACTGAATCTGTCTGAGATGTGGGGCCTCCCTCTTTCCCTGGAGCTCAATGCTGTGCTTAGTCCCTTATTTGTGTGTAAATATTTTAAGAATTGTGCCACAGTCTCAGGTGCATTAATAGGTGTGCAATGGGTTGACCCAGGCAAGGTTCCAGACACCCACCAAAGCTGCTCTGTCACTCCCCTCTGCAGCTGGACAGGGGAGAGAAAATTTAACAAAGGGTTCATGGGTTGAGATAAGGACCAGGAGAGTTCACTCACCAAATACAGTCATGGGGAAAAAAGGCTCAGCTTAGAGATATGTATTAAATGTATTACTATCAAAGTAGGAGCAGGATAATGACAAGTAAAGTAAGACTCTTAAAAACACTTTTCCCCCAGCCCTGCCTCCTTCCCAGCTCTACTCCTGCCAACAACAGCACAGGGAGAAATGGGGTGATGGTCAGTCCATCACAGGTTTCTGCTGCTGCTTAGGGAGAAGAGTCCTTCCCCTGCTCCCACTCCCAGGGCAGACAGTTCTCCATGAACTTCTCCAATGTGAGTACATCCCATGGGAAACAGTCCCCCCCAAACTGCTGCTGCCTGGTCACTCTTCCATGGGGTGCAATCCTTCAGGCACAGCTGCTCCAGCTTGGGAGCAGGGCCCCTCTCTCCATGGGTCTCCAAGGTGTCACAGCCTCCTCCAGGCATCCACCCACTCTGGTGGTGGCTCCTCCTTGGGCTGTGGGTGGATCTCCATGGGCTGCAGGGGCACAGCTGCTTCTCCATTGCCTTCACCATGAACTGCAGGCTGCCTGGAGCATCTCCTGCCCCTCCTTCTCCACTGACTTTGGCGTCTGCAGAGTTGTTCCACTCCCATGTTCTCATTGCACCCTGCAACAACTTTTTGTTTTCTTTCTTCTCAAATCTGTTATCACAGAGGAGTTACCATCATTTCTAACTGGCCCAGCACATCCATCTTTGGGGCTGCCATGGACTGGCTCTGCTGGATGTGGAGGAAGCCATGCCTGTGCCCAGCTCTGCTCCTGAGCTGCTGGTTTGTCTCCTGGGGTTGGTCTCAGACCTGGCTTCCTGTGCCTGGTCATCACAGACTGCTGTTGGATGTGCTGTTATCTGTCCTGCTCAGCTCAAGCTCCCTGGGATGGTGCTGTCACTCCTGGACAGTGACACTGTGGCATCTGCTGGGGCTGCCTCTCGCTCCCAGTTCATCTGTGCTGGTGGGCTGACCTGCTCCTGTGCTTCTGTGCAAATTCCCCAAATGTAAGTAAGCTCCTGTGCTGTGTATGTTTTGAAATGCATGTAGTCAGTGTCCCTGATTATCCTAAAATAATTTAGGTGACCTCAAGTCTTTAATTACCTGAAAAATGATTTATTTGGGAGAGCTACAATCTCCTGTGGGCAAGTAGCTGCTCTGCCTCTTTGGACTCCTGAGGATAGATGCATTAAGCATGTGGTACTGACAATAGCAACAGCAGTAGCTGCTCCAAACCAGTGGGAAGCTGGGGCTGGAGATCAATAAAGAATGACTACAGGGGAGGGATAGGCAGGAGCTACATCTCCCTTCAGGAGACATGTGTCTGTCTTGTCACTTGCCTGTGGCTCTGCACTTGCTTAATTTACCTGGTGAAGTGCATGGTTGGATTCATACAATGTGGGACTGTGTCTGGTGGGAAAAAACAGAGTGAAAATTAAAATATAATGTCTTTTGGAACAAAGTGGGTCTTTGACTATTTGGTCTTCCTGGGCTGGAGGCTTTCTTTGCAGCCAAGGTTGCAAAGTTTCCCCAGGATGTTCCCTTTTTTTGGCCTGCTACTCATGCCTTGTTGACCCTGATGGAATGAAAAGTATCAATATCTTCATGAGGCAGATATGAAAACATGTTTATCTTCAACTCTTCTCACCACAGCTCAACTGTGCTGCAATTAATTTAAAATACAATTGTCATCCTCATGTGGATAAAGGGGGACTTACCAAGATTCCTTTTCTTGGAAGGAGGCCTGCAGGAAAGATCTACTAATGGGAAAAGACACAGGGAACTGTTGTCCTTTTGACAACATTAAAGAATTCTTGCATTTTTTCTATTACTTCATCCATGTTGCTAAGTGCTGGCAGATATATGTAGAGGGTTTTTCCCATCAACCAGAGTGAGAATGTGTCTTTCTATTGGACAGCTAATGGATCCCATAGAGAAGGGGAAAATGAAACATGTAGTCAGTGAGTAATTTCATCATGTCCTGATAATACTGGGGCACCAGTGAGGCACACAGACTCAGAAAACAAAGGAACTGATGACTGGGAGCAGACTTGTCACACGGTGTCCATCACCTGTGCTGCTGTGGCTGATCAGGGCACAGCTCTGTGACTGTGTGCTTTGCACTCTGGCTTTGTGCTTCATCCAGAGGCTCTCCTCACGTGGGTGCTGGTGAGAGTCAGGGAAAACAGCAGTCTGAGTTCTCCCAAGCTACTCAAAGGAAAACAGAAGGGAAAGAATTAATAACAAAGTTTAGCACCTGGTGCTGTGGACAGGAGGAGTGTGTGTGGAACATGATGCTTTGGTAAAAGTGTGTTTGCAAGAGGTGCTGCCTCCCTTGGACCAATGAGCTTAATTCTATCCTTGGTTCTGCAAGCCAGTCTATAAAAATGTGACTACTCCTGCAATATATTGCTTCTGCTTTCTGGATGAAGCCTGTGTTGCTGTATTTTTTTGCCTCTCCTTAGCCTTACAGTGACATCCTCACTCAAGCTATACTCTGTGCTTGGTGGTGTTTCCAGGCAAGCAGCACCATGTTCTTGTTGCCAAGAGGCTGTCAGAATGCTCACCAGTAACTGCAGTGAGACAGTATTTAGCCTGTGTAATAATAATTACATATATACCAGATATTTTGAAATTCTGAGAAGGAAATAATTTAAACATTTTGTTTATGTATTGCAAAGGTTTAATGCAAAATTTTAGCTGTGTGAATGCTTTAGGAGGGCAGGATGCCTTGGTTTGAGATGGTGATTGTGGAACATACTTTTGAGGAAATTAAATTAATGTAAAGAAGGGTTGTGACAATTTCCTGGGAGCTCACTGCAGAGGAAGGTGTACCTGTGCTTTTTGTTTGCTGTTATAAGAAAGGTGCTACTTCTTCAAAGCAGGATTTTGCATGAAGGCCTTCAGGGAACCTGCAGTCCAATTCTATTTTCTGTGGACTGAAACTCTTGAAAGAGTTCACTATCTCATTTTTCTACTAGAAATTTTATGAGATCCTTTATTATACATTCTGAGAAAACCCATCTTCTGTTTGCTTTTATTTTTCTTAAACACTGTTCAGAAGCTGAGTTACAAGCACAAAAACAGAAGGCTTGGGAGGACAATATATTTTAACACATGAAGCCTCAAGCCTGAAATCAGACCCATTGTGTTTTTTCAGGTGTGTGATTGTTCTTAAGACACCAGCAGAAGTTCAGCTGCTTTGAGATCTGCAGGGAGCTTTTGTGAGCACACAGCTTCTTCAGGCTGAATATACTGCTCAATCATGTGTTGCATAACAGGCACTGGTCTGCAGGGCTTGGAATGAGCTTTATCCTGTGTTGTGAATAAAAAACCTGAAGTCACCACAAAGGGTTATCTCAAGTTGTCACACAGAGGCCACTTGCAAGAAAACATCAACTTTCTGCTGTTTGAAATCAGCCCATAATTTTATGACTGTGAGTGTAGATGGACTACAACCCTAAGATGAAATCCTTTCCTCTTCCTTCCTCTTAAGCACAACTTTTAACATCTCCATTTATTGTTTCCCTTTGGAATTGCACAGTTCCTTCTTCAGTAATATGTCACAAACTCCTATTTTGAGAAAGTGATTAAGGGCGTGCATAAAAACAATCAACATGTTGATTTGTGTCCCCAACTTGGAAACATTTCTCCTTTTTTAAAGGCTGTCAAGTCCTCAAACACAGCACAAATTAACTTTTAAAGAATGTTCAGGTATTTCTGTGCTACAAGAAGGAATGCCAGGAGGATGTTTTGGGAAAAGGAAAAAGTATGCTGGAAATTCTGTATTTAGATCAGATAAGCTGAAGTATGAGAAGTAGCTACAAAGATTAGTTGCTGAAAGTCATATGAGTGTCCCATATAAAGGACCAAAAGGGTATAGACATCAACCTTCACGTTTCATAAGCTTTAAGTATCCATGGAATTGCATGAGGCTGATGAAAATTATTTTCTTCTCTGAATATTGTATACATGTGCAAGAGCTTAAAATAGTTGCTTTGAACCTGCAGGAAAGGATATGCTGTGTAAGAAATATTTTGGTTATAGGTGACTTCATGAAAAATAATTTTGGTAGCTTATCTGCATTCTTTCAACTAATATTCTGATGAGTCTTAGGTATTTTCAAATGATTTCATACTTAACTAAGAAACAGATTGCTTAGTACCATCAGTCTGGATTTCTCGGAGGAAAATATTTTCTGTATAGTTATAAAGACACTGAACATTCATTCTAAGTAACATTTTGATATATTAATAAGTAGAAATTGATATATTAATATTTTATTTCTTATACTGCAACAAATTTCAGTGGCTTCAGGGTGATCTTACTTGTGGTTGTATCTTTGCTTGTCCTAATTTAGAGCAACCACAAATCTTTGACCATAATTTTAATCATAAAGATAAATTAGTGATAAGGTAATTTCCAAGTACTAATTTTTTCAGCTTTATGTGTAATGGTTAGCTAAGTCTAAATATGTTCCAAGCCTTAATTCTGATAGCACTTACTGATGTTTCATACTGACCAAAATGTCAATGTAAATGAAGAAATTAATATCTAGGATTAGTGAATGGATCTTCATGGAATCACATGTCTATTTCATGCAGGTAGAAGTTACCAGGTAGAAAAAGTTTCCTGGGGGAATACACTTTCACAGTTCCCTATTTTTAAAATGTCTTAACACTTCCTGATTCCACTAAATTGCATTTATTTCTCAGTTTTGCAGGTTACTGCTAAGTAGTTTTTCTCAAAAGTAAAACCATGGTATCTTCAGCTCTGTTTGGGTCTGTATGTGTCTACCTGGGCTGTGAAGTAAGGAGTAAATAATGTCATTTTTATTCAGCCAATCCCAAGATGATTCATATCTGTCAACACATTTCAAAACAAGTTTCATCTTTCCTAAACCTTATTGATGACTTTGCCAATTTTTCTTTAAGTTTATATGCACTACTCATCTTCATGTCTACTAGAAGAATACTGTTAAAACTATAGTAAAACTTGTATTATTGGGTATTTTAACCTTGAAAATATAATGTTCCCCACAAGTAATGAGTGCACAGAAAAAGTCATTTTTGTGCTATAGGCTGCGCAATTGTTAATAATTGCAGATTGTTAAAAGTACCTGCCAAATTACATACCTGTAATCTCCTTAAATGATCTTTATAAATGTCAAGAGATCACTCTATTTTCTAAATCTTAATTTGTTCAGTTATACCCAGGCAACAGGTATAATGATAGTCTTTGAAAATGCATGCTCACTGTAAAATAGGCTATAGTTAAATTTTTTTTGCTAGTGTGTAACGTGGACCTGTGAGTGCTGAGAGATGCTCTAGGGTCTGCTGTGCAAGGAACAGACAACTATGAAGTTTTCTTTGAAATTGGAGCAGAGTTATCTTGTCTCCAAGTAAATTTATTTCTCTACACTGATTTTTTCCTTGGGTCTAAAAAATTGATATTGGTTTTGGAGCCTCTCTATCCATCTCAAATGAAAATATCTCTCAAACTTCTCCAGTTTTAATACCTGGTGCACCTAGTGCACAGAATGTGGATCCTTATTCTATTCTAGTGCATAGAATAAGGATAATTGTGTAACAAAAATGTTAATGGTTAGGTTTGAGTCAGTTGGACATGGGGATTGCTGTAGGAATATCCATTTGGTACTGACACCCAGCATGGTGTCTGAGCTTGTCAACACATTTGGTTAATGGATTTTGTAACAGGTGGTAGCAGATCACTGAGGGCTGAACCAGCTTGAGTTCTGTTGCTGCCCCAGAGAAGGGATTAACAGCATGCAGTAGACAATACTCTAAATTATTTTTAAGTCAATAATAATAGAAATTCTCAAAGATAAAACAGTATTTGAGTTTGCTTGTGGTTGGGTTTTTTTGAGGTTTTTTTTTGGTCGGTTTTTTTTTTTTATGTTGTTGTTGTTGTTTTGTTTTTTTGGTTTTTTGGGGGGTTTTTTTGGGTTTTTTTTGAGGCACTGTGAGACCTTCCAGGTCAACTTTGTTTTGATGTGGAGATGTCTTAAGAGGGTGGAACATTCATTAGGTGTAGTGGAAGAAGATGCCCAAAGATGATTTGATGCTTCAGAAGGTTCAGTTTCAGTGTGTGATTAGAAGAACTGGGCAGCAAGTAAACTTTTCTGATGCAAAATTTTTATTTGACTTCACTGGCATTGATAATTGCTCACAGACTGTGGGACTGCTTCCTCTTGTCCAGTTAAAATGTGAAACAGAGCTAATAACAGTTCTTGGTATCACAAAAGAAACAATAAGTCTTATTCCTTGTGTTTTCTGCATGTGAAAATATTCTGCTCTTCCTCTGACACTGCAATTAAAATTTCAGTAAGATTTAAGGAATAGCCTTAGTAAATAAAAATGGGCATAATGACACATGCATATCATATAGGCACATAATAATCACTACAGACATAAATAATCACTAGCAGAAGTTTATATATGGTGGTGGTATTTGTTGGGTAGGTCAGTTTTGTAAAAAGAGTACATCTTTATATCAATAGGCCCCAAATTATTCATTAGAAGTAGTGAGTTGAATTTGGATGGCACGTTCCAAGGTGACAGCATGCTGTCTTTTTGTCTGCAGCTTCCTTTTCTGCATGTTAAATAGTTAACCAAGAATGTGTGTTTTTCTGCAGCTGTCATCCATTGTGATTTTAATATTTTTTTCAGTTAATTAATTTATTTAGATACCCTAAGCACATACTTGAGGTCCTAAATTTAATGCCATCACAGAACTGAATGCATTTAGAAGGGCACTTGGATGCTTCCCAGTTTGCATGTTCACACCATGCAATGCTCTGTTCAAAAGAGCAGATCACATGTGATGTGAGCAGAATGAGTATAGTCATTTACACTAGAGGCACTTAAATGTTTAATAGAAAATCTTGTTTTTTCCCCCAGTGTTATTTCAAGCCCTCTGTCCTTCCAGGTGAGCTACTATGGTTATAAACTTTCAATATTTTTGTTTCTCTTTATAAGCAATCCTTATACCTGTGCTGGGTTCTAGAAACAAAGCAAGAAAGCACTGTGAGCCCTGTGCTTGCTGCTAGGCTGGGTGAATAATTCAGCTCCTCAGGAAGACCTGCCCAAGGCTGGGGTGAGTCAGTGAGGAGTGGTGGGGAAAGCAGGTTGAATGCCTCCATGATAATCCAGGAAATAGCATGGCCTTCCTAAATCCCAGCCTAGGCAGTGTCTGAAATGAGCTAAGTGCTGTCCCACAGAATTACATCAATAAGCAGAAAGTTATTCTGGTTGAAAGGCCATATCAGGCCTTCTGTCCAGGGCTAAGGCTGTGATTGCTGTGTCCTCTGATGTTTTATGCCAACACAAAATCTTACAAATGCACTAAATGTTTTGTAAATAGATTTGGTCTAATAGCTTTTGACATTTCTTATGTGCAAAAGGAAACAATTAAAATAATTGTACTCTTGTTCATTTGATTTTTTGTCAAGATGTTGGTAATAGGATTACTGTGTGCTGCTGCTGCTGGGCTTTAGTGGACCAGCATAATTTTCTTCAGTTCAGCATGGTCTGTTCCTTGACTTCCTAGCAACTGGTTAGAGCAGCAGAGTTGTGTTTGCAGTGCAGGGGGAGAAACTGCAGATATCTGTAGAGAACAGGTGACTGCTGAAGGAACCTCTCAACTGTGACACCAGGCTGGAACACAAGCTTGAGCTGCACCTTGGGCCAGTTGCTGTTTTGATATTTGATGTGAATGCATCTCCTGCCTTTTCTCTGGGTCCTTAATATATGATTAATTTATTTTAATTAAATGCTTTATAATTTAGAAACTGGGACAGTTATGGCAGTGGCTTGGCTGGACAGGTAGACAGAATGAGGTGGAATTCCAGTACCAAGGTGTGAAATCATTGTTGTATGTAACCTAACACCTAAGCAGGTCTTATTACAAATTAAGGCAGGAGGCTGCAGATTAAGCACAACTTCATTAAATTATTCCAAATAGAAAGATCCAAAGAACTGCAGAACTGAGGGTAGTCCTGCATGTGGCACTTAGTGGTGTACACTAAATAATAGAATGGGTAGACATGGGTTTATGACATGGGGAGAAGTGTTACCCAGGACCTGGGTCCTCAGATTCCCTGAGGGAACCATGGCTGATTAAATGTGATGGGAGGGTCCAAGGTCAGCCAAGTGGGCTGCAAGGGAGAAGGCAAAGGAGGTGGAACAAAGGAAGCAAGTGGAATTCAATAGGAAAAAGTGGATGCCTTCCTACTTTGAAAAAGTCTTGGCTGCTGTTGTAGGTTCCATGAAAAGGTTGATAGTGACAATAAGAAAGCAAATGAAATACTAAAATCAGTATTTCATTAAATAGCAGTTAAATATATTTTCTGTTTATTTTTTGGTGCATCTTATTGCATCCCCTAGTTCTGAATGTTGTGCACTGTTTGAGCCCCTGTTGTTATGGTCCTTGGAAATTAGGTGCAGAAATTTTCATAGAATCAAGTGAAAGTCAAATGTAAAAATTAAATTAGAGTGAGATTGAGTCCCTTTATGGAGTTTAAGTGTATAGGTGAGCTGTTTTGGATATAGATTTACTTGAGCTACTACTAGGTAACTATTTTCCTGGAAGGAGAGGTGTACATAGCCATCATTCTATGTACATGTATTTTATGGGCATATGTTATACTAGTAATATAAATTGTAATATTTGTTGATGGTTGCCTTTGGAGTGATGCTCAGTTGGACTCAATACAGATGTTACTATGGGATTACAGGGAACATGTGAGCTGCAAATCATTTACTTGATTTAGTTGACTAAACAGTGCTTGAAATTTCATAAAAGATATTTTTGTTTTTTGTGCCAGCTGTCTAATAGCAACGTGGAAACTCTTCAAATACAAAATTCTTGTTAATCTGGGCTTGACTAATGAGTAGGAAACAGAGCAGTGTTCCAATTGCTCTAATTTGAGTGAGGCATTATAGCCAATTCATTTGGCATTGCCTGTACACAACAGTCCTGCAATGGACATTCAGATTCTGATGACAAATTTCCTTTACTCATGGATACTTTTACTTTCAGACAGTGCTGAATCTTTCTTAATCTGACAGTTAAATTACTGCTTTTTTCCCCCCCATGTCTTTGTGCCAGCAGAATATTTTCCTTATTGAGTCTATTATAAATGTTGCAGAATTAAATTATATCAGGAGATCTGATATAAGATCATAAAAGGATCATTAGTAGATATTCCTTTAGGTGGTTGGAACCAGGAACATTTTTTCCTTTACAAAATGTCAGACTTGTATGTGACAATAAATCTATTGGACAGAATACTTACTGGCTCATAAAAAACTGGGATTTTAAATCTTCTATGTGGATGGGAACCAGTATAATTGATATATGGCATATAAAAGCTATACTTTCATCCAATATCAAAATGTATTCAGAATTCAAATTGAAACTGTTGTATTTGAAAAAGGTTTTCTGGTGGAAGATTGTGAACTCTGTTTAGCTCTAAAAGATTACAGGTTCTTGGGAGTTATTCTAGCTTTCCAGCCATGCATGCTCCTCTGTGTCTTCTAAAATGCAGGATTATCCCATGCACTAGAGGTCTGGAATGATTCTCCTGAGCTAATAAAGCCCAGACTGGTATTTGCCTTGTAATGCTGTAATGTTTTGTTGCTATGCAAGAGAAAGCAGCAACTTGCTAATTTAAGTCTAACATTCAGATACCATTCTTCTTTTGTTCTTAACATAGGTCCTTGACTAATCAGGCACAGTCAGATCATTTGACTTGGCTGAAAGTTCCTGTAATTTACTGGCTTCTTAATTTAGTGCTATAAAACTGCATAGTACAAGCACTTGTCTCATGAATGTGTAGCCTATTATATTTCATAATTATTATATTTTATTTAAATAAGATAAATCTTTTAATTAAAACTTTCCACTAAGGGCAAAGTGAGAAGTAAAAACAGTGTGCATGGAGGGGTTCTTGTGGTTCTCCTGGCCTGTGGGCTTAGGTAGCACTTGTCAAAGTTGTTAGACTAAAATACAGCAGTGATGTCTATGACAAAGACAAATCTTTGAAAGTGGGTTTCTAATAATAACTTACCATTTTTTCTGTTTTCCATAACCCTTTGTTTAATTATAAAGAGTTTGGAAGCTCAGTTGTTTGTACATCTCTATTCAAGTGGAGTTTTGGACAGCAAGTGATTAAGATACCTGTGCTCACCTCTGCCTTGATCATTGTCTGAGCAGTTTCATGATAGGGGTGGAAAGTCTTGGGACCAAATAGTTGGTGGTCAAACAAGTTCTTAGGAGGATTTCAGAACTTGCACAACATGTTAAGTTAATCCAAATTTCCAGTTGAAACTAGGCCTCATGTTTTAAGTTACACCTATTAATTACTCTGAAAGAACACAGCCAAGTAATTAGGATGGCAATAATAAATAAAATAATAAATAAAAATAAGCAGTCAGATTGCATGATCCTGATTTCTGTTCTGAGCCAATCTCTGAGTTCTTCTACATATCATGAAAATACATAGATCAAGCACGATCAAGTGAAATACTGGTGGATAGCAAACAGTTTTCTGCTGACAGTCACCAGAACACAAAATATAGAGGCAAATGCAATAATATTCATTTATCTGCTTACCCCATACAGGGAGTTAGAACACTACTTGTGGCATTGGGAAGCATATTGCACTCATAGAAGGATTTGGCCTTGACCTTAAGATTTTCTAGTTCACTCTCCTGCCATGGGCAGGGATATCTTTCACTAGATCAGCCTGATCAAAGCCCCATCCAAGCTGACTTTGAACATTCCCAAGGATGGCACATCCACAACTTCTCTGGCCAACTTTGTTCAATGACTTTCCAACCTCATCATGAACTTCTTCCTGAGGTCCAAATTAAACCTACACTCTTTCTGTTCAAAGTGATTGCTCCTTTTCCTGTTATTATAAGCCTTGGCAAAAAGACTGATTCTTATAAGCTCCCTTTATATGTTGGTAGGCTGCAGTAAGGTTTACCTGGAGCTGTCTCTTCTCCAGGCTGAAAAACCCCAGCTTTGTGCTCATAAAAGAGATATTCTAGCCCTCTTTTGTGACTTTTCTCTGGACCCACTGTGTAACAGGTCCGTGTCTGTCCTCTGCTGAGGATGCCAGAACTGGATGTAGCACCCAGGTGTGGTCTCACAAGAGCAGAGAAACACAAAGGGAGAGAAGTGGGGAAGGAGTTTGTGTTTCAGATAACTACCAGCCAGGCTACCAAGTGCAGAACTGATTCTAAATGTATGGTAAATGCCTTCTCACCATTAAGGTGTGCAGGTTTTCTCTAGAGATGTGGACAGCCAAATTAATGAACAATGAAATGAAGCAATATCATTAGACTCCAAATATTTTCCATTTTATTCTTGGTTTCTGGCATTTACCCTGTCGATTGGTCCATAATTATTTGTTTAAAGTTCAGGAGGTACCTAGGGATTTTAAAGCTAATATGTCCTTAATCATGGACAGTAATTCTAATCCTACTCTCTTTGCAAGTGGGAGAAAAATGCAACTGCAATTTAAAGAAGAGTCTTCTTCCTTCCACCTTCCCTTCCAGATACTTTCCCTCTGCCTCCTGCTTTCCCCTCTCTTGTGTCAGGAAGTCACCTCCATGATAAATGGAGAAATGATCAGGGTCAGTTTTGCATGTCCATGTCCATGTTTGTCAGGTGCTTTGTTTAAAGTGGATTACATTCCCAGCATGATTTATTTCAGTCAGAGCTGGCTGTGGAAGCACAGGGGAAGGAGTGGAGGCCTGAGGGGGAGTGGGACAGGAAGCAGGAAAGGTGTTTTTCCAGGGTGCATACTGACCATGATTGCTTGTGTTTCCTGTGTAGTGCTTAATCTGATATCTCCTGTCAGTTGTCCACTATTAAGTGACAGAGACAAGGGGATAAATTTTCATCTCCTTGTTTCTCACTCCTTCTGTCTCTTCCATCTCAGGTCTGTTGGCTGGAAAATCAGACATGATTATCCTTGATTTTGAGTAAAAATAATTCCCATGAGTATATCCCACTGTCCAGCTAAGTGAGTTTTGGTTGTTCCACGTGGCTTTATGATGGCCTGGCCTGCCAAGGGTAAGGTGGTGTTTCTGAGGGGCAGGTTTGCCTCCAGGAGGTGGCAGGTGTGTGGGCTACAAGCAACCTGATTATTTGGAACCCATTGTTGCTGTCCATGCCATCCACTTCAACTGAGCTGAAGTTCCTACTCTCACCTCCTGTCACCTTTCCACACACTGCTGATGTTTCCCATGATCATCTGGTAATGAAATATTTCAAGAAATCACAGCTTGAAATTTTAGCCATGTGTTCAAAGAGGTGTAAATGAAATTATTCTGTGTTGAGGGGATCTGTTAACAGTGAGGATAGTTATAGCTATTCCATTAGGAGTCCCTTCTACAGGGATATAGGAGAAAGGACTGACATGGTATTTTGTCTGTGATCTGCAAAATAGGCTTTGATCTGCCTTGATGTCATCTAGGCTGTGCACTAACAGTAAGAGCAGAGCTCTTCATCTGGTAGAGGAGAACTGAGAAAACCTGCAGCCCCCCAAAGGTATCACAAACCTACTGGGTAAAAAAAGGAATGTTTAAATCTAGGCTTAAAGTTACAGTTGGAGAAAGACTTGAGTCTTCCAGAATGTGACTAGGACTACCATTTACTGAGAGCTGAAAAGGTGACCCAATAGACCTGAAGTCAAAAGAGCAAAATAAGATAGTAACTTAAGTCTTCTAGTCCAGAGCCCTCCTCAAAACAGACTAAGGTTTCTAAGCTGTGTTTTGCTTTCCTATCATTCTTTCTGGAAATGAATAGTGGGACTAAGCACAATTTAAAATTGTAAACCTCTGCCTTCCAATACAGGTGGCTCTTTTATAAAAAGAGGCTCTGAAAGCATTCACAGGCAACATTTTGGGGGCAGAGATCTAACTTGTGACCAAAACTTTTCAGATGTACTTCTAAGGAGAATTTTTAGTTAGTAAGAATTTCAAAAAGTTTTGAAAGACTTTCCCCTTTTTCTATGAATCAATAATGAATTTGGCAAGAGGCTCTTGTGCATTTTGTGATCAGATGTTTTCCATGCAGCCAACAGCTGCATCCCTTCATGCAGCCCCAGCAGAGAGGACACAAGCCTGTGAGCTTTACAGGGATGTCAGTCCCTGGCTGGCATTACAATGAATGCAGGCACTAGTGGAAGAAGTTACAATGAACTACCAGCAGACACATTTTTAAGTGACAGCATATGTGTGCAGTGAGGTCTGTGGTAGCTTGTGCATGCTGTGTGTTAAGGAAGTTGCTTTCAATAGACAAATAGGTGCTTTAATGACAGAAATGGAGCAAAGTATCTTGAAACCAGATAGGGAGACTGGAACAGCTGTTCAGCTATTTCTTAAAATGCACCCTTACTACTATGGAAGAAATGCAAGACACATGGTGAGACTGTAGCCACTATTTATACACAGCCCCTCAGTCCCAGGAGAAATTTCTTTCATTTATGAATATCAAAGCTTTAAAAAAGACCTAACATGTTTTAAGGGTAACATTTATATATTCAGGGTTGTGAATGCATACTATCATTGTGTGGTAGATGCTAATCCTAGATTTAAGACTTCTGTTTCTCTCAGGGTGGGAACACATTATTCACATCTGGAGCTCACTAGAAAGGGGCATTGAGAGTAGTTTGGCAACTTGCATACATAATTATTTCATTAAAGGAGCCCCAGTAAAAGGGCATAGTACCTCAGACTTCATGCAGATAAAGCTCAAGTGGATGCAGTGAAATATCTTTTATAGCTTGTATGGAGTATGAATAGTATAGCTGACATTTAATAAACATGTAAACTGTTCATATCTAAAATTGTCTGTCCTCTGTAGGAAAAAAATCTAAGTTTTAATTTGCCCAAAGACCAAGCAGTGAGAGAACAATAGTCAAGATTCTGTTTCCTGACTGTTTTAGATGTGCTTATTATATGTATATTTCACCTTCCTAAGGTACAGGTATTTCAAACAAGGCCATTCAGAATGTTGCTGGAAAGACAAGTATGGATTTCCTTAGGAGCCTTCTGAAAGAAAAACTGACTGTATTTTGGACCATCAAAAAGGGTGTGGATCATATGTGTTTTGGATGCTTGTACATGTCCTCTTTCAGACATAATTTGCCAATTGTCTTAAAACTGCTTGGAACTGTCTTTTAAAGCATATCTTCTGTTCTAGATTACTGCTCTAAATACACTTAAATGACTGACTTCTGGGTTTCATTCTGATTCTCTTTCCTCTGCCAATTTTGAATAGCCCAATTAGCCCTTTTAAAAATATAACCTCAGTATCAGGCTTATTACTGCATTGACTTAGATATTTCTTTGTATTAATATTACAGGTCTGCCTTTTAAAACCTTGGCTCTTTGGTTACAAGTGCTGCAAACAAATTGAAAAATTGGCATTCTGCTTACAAGCAGGAGAAAACTCTCCAGGAAGTATATTTTACTGCTTTAAGTAAGATATTCACAAAATAATGGCAAGGACCTAAACACTCTTCAGATTTTTAGGCTGTGGTTTATAGGAAATAGTAATTTGCATTAATGTCTAGTGTATTGCAAGAGTATAGCCAATCATGAATCTCACTATGCCTTCAGAAAGTAGAAATGCATCTGTTAGCTATCCAAAATCCTATTTTAAAATTTGAAGGGACCTCCAAGTAAATCTTAAAGCTTTGTCAAGCTTTTGTGCTTGTTGTGCCCACTGCAGTCCCTGAAGGGAGAAGGCTACAGGGTCACACCTGTTCCTTGAAATGAATCCTATAATTTATGCTCAAGTGGCTTTGGGGTCACAATAGAGAGATTCAAAATCCCCCAGGGACAAAACAGATTCTTTCATCTGCATGATTTAAACAGGTGTTGCCACCTTTTATGCCAGCTGCCAGATCTTGGCAGAAAGCAGTGCTAAGCAATAGAAGATGAAAATAAGGCAGCAGTATCTTGTCCTGAGATTTGTGTGTCACTGGTTGGTTTTTATTCCATGTAGGTCTTGTAGAAGTGCAGAAGTAGGAAGGGGATGCCATTCTGTTTGCAAGATACTTTTCTGACCCTTGGACAAACTGAGCTAGCTGATGAGAAATCATTCTAGGCTGAAGAGTTGAAAAATGCTGTATATATTTTTGAGTGGCTGTCTTACCAAATTAGAGCTGAAAGATAAATGTGGATTGGAACTAAAAGAGAACTTGGTTTTGTTTTCAAAATTCAAACAGCAAGAGTTTGGCACAGAAGTTGCAATTCTATGAATTTATAAGTTCCAAAATAAGTTGGTGTGGCTGGTCTTCCCTATTTACAATAAAAGGTTTCTACATGAATTGTTGGTTAGAACTACTGGAGTAACATGGGTAACAAAATACCTTGCTTACAATGTATACACATTATGAGGAGCTGCAGATATTTCTTCTTGATCACTGAAACAGCACTGCCAGTTCAAATCCTGAAGAATAAGCAAATGTGATATTTACAGAGATTTAGAGCTTGTGCAGTTGATCTATACAGAATTCTTAAGGGAAAGAGGAAAAACATAACTCTGTTCAGTTAAACTGAAAAGAGACCTTTCTAACTTAATTGCATGGTCGATTTTTCAAGACAGAATTTGAAATTGGTATGAAAAATCTTAAAAATATATATAAAATAAAAAAAGCAGGTAACTTTTATTACTGCTATTGACATCTACTAAAGAATAAATTTATTTTCATGTAAACCTTGTTTCTTTTTATTAAGGAAAAAAATGCACTGTAATTGAGGTGGCTTTGTAAGGGGATCACTAGTCCTGGATGCTGAGGATCATTATGATTCCTCATGTGGGTTAGCTGGGACAAAATGACAGCTAGAGCTAAGCTCTTAAAGAGGATGGGCAGAAGACAATGCTTTTTCAGGCCACAGTAGATGGGCCAGGATGAGCATGTCAGCACCAATGCACTCTGAGGATGGGCTACATGTCAGGCTATTGACTGCAGGGAGAGGGGGTGACTGTGTGTGTGATGGGAATGCCATGGACTGAGAGGCTCAGTGCTGCTCCTGGGCTTGCAGCTGTCCTTGGCTCAGCATGGTGACAGGCACAAGCTTAAATTCATGTGTGGCTCAGTAAATTTCAGGTGGTTTGTGTATGATGAGGGTGCACTTACATTTCAGCCTTGCTCCAGGGCAAGGGTGTTACAATGAGGATGACAAGAGTACATGTTCAACTTGAATCCAGAAATGAAGAAAGAATCTAATCTGCCAGTGAGTGAATGTCTTCCCCCAGAAACCAGGCAGCTTAATCACAGTTAGGAAATCAAACTTGACACCTTCATTTCTGTGCATCTTGATGTGCATCATGAAGTGTGTGCTGGGTTAATTTTCCAGTCTGAGGTGACATGGAAACCTGTCCTGTGTGACACTGAAAACAAGACTGAGTTCTCCTTGCCAGAACTGAAGTTTCTACTTGTGTCTAATATTACTTTAGTGACTGAGCAGGAGGATCTAGATCTCTGCATTTGAAAGGAATAATAGAAACCTTTGATATGGACTCAAAACTCTGTGCACTAATTGAATATCATGTCCATATATATGTATATATATATATACACACAGAGGTGTTTAAATTTGCATCCAGGATTTGCCAACTACACTCTCTTGCTTCCCAGCTCATGACTTCCTTCATTATTTTGTAGAATTGAATCTATAGAACATACATTTACCAGCAAACATTCTCTGTAAAAGTTCTCATTAAAAAAACCAACAACAGCAAAACATTCTATATAATGAAACAGTATTTTAAAAGAAAACCTAAAACCCCAAGTTTCATATGTAGCCATCTTTATTTTTTTTTTTTTTTTTTGGTGTGTGTTTGTTTGATGGTTTTTTTTTGTTGTTGTTTTTGGGGTTTTTTTTGGGTTTTTTTTTTTTTTGAGCTGAATTAGGTTAAGCTGGTCTTTATGGTGAATGGAAGGAAATGGGCTTGTATACTTGGGGAGATATTTGTTTTATTTGTTTTATGCTTTTGGGGGTTCTTTCCCTTATGGGAAGAATTGGCTTGATGTTGTTCTGGAGAAAAGAAAAAATCCTTGATCAGGCTGCAAACTCTGCTTTTCAGAGGAAGTAACTAATAGGATTATCTGAACACAAAAATCTGGAGATGATAATAGTTGCAATATTGCTGGTTCCCAAACTCATAGACTTCAGATATTAGCCATTCCAAGGCCTGACACTTGACACAAGTTTTCTCTAAATGTCATGTCACTCTCTTGGTACATAGAATTCACCTTATTATTAATACATTTGATGAGCTGTCATTTCAATCTTCAAGTATTTCCTTGGGGGAGGGAGGAGAGAGATGGAATCTGTGGTTCTGAATTGGCAAAATTCCCAAATGCATAAATTTGTATGAAAAAGGGTATGAAACCATAAGGGATTTCTTCAACACTATTTTAACAATGTTCACAATCTTAATGTTCTATCATAATACAGAATAGCCATGTTTCTCTTTTTCTCTTGCTGTTTATTGAAAGTAATTAGTGTGACAGCTTGGCCTAACTCAGTAGACTGAGTGTAGAGATGTAACCTGAAAGATCTCAGCTGCACTGATAAGTTTGCTCTCACAGAATAGAGGTAAAAGTTGCACAGTTAATGAATGACCTGAAGTTTGGACTTTGAGAGTTGCATCTCTTATTGACAGCCTGGCTACTCAGCTGCAGAGCATAGTAGATAGCTCTTTAATAGCAGGCTTTAAACAAACAAGATAAATAGGTCTTAGAGTACATAATTTTATAATAGTTTATATAATTATATGTAATATATTATAAAATCTATTTCGATATCATAGAAAAGGAAATTAAGACCCTTCTTTTCTCTGAATAATTGAATTTTTTTCTTCCTGCCAATCTCTAACAAATATCATGGGATGATGGGGGTTGAGTTGGGTAAGAATTCAGCTTTCAAATGCATTGTCTTTAAACTTGGAAACTGATTGGATTCACATTTTTTTCTCCAGTTGCTTACAGCTCTTAAACTCTTAGTAATAATTCAATTCTTCTGAATGTCCTCACTGGGAAAGCGTTCAAAGGCTCCTTACTGTGAATTAAACAGCATGGAGGCATTGGTTAAACTTTAATATTTTTTGCATTAATTGAAATTCTTGATGCTTTTGGTAGCCTTGCATCAGAAGTAAAATTGATCAGCAGTTTAAAAATAACCAACTTCTTTGTTTTGTTTAAGAAAGTTTATGTAGAGGTTGGAGTGAAGGTGAAGTAACATGATCTGGGCACCCTGCTGGATTTCTGACTGTCTACAGAAAATGCTTGGCATGGGATAGAAACAAAAACTGAGGAAGTCTGAAGAAAGCACCTCTGAGGACTGTTATTTAACAGCAAAATAATTTTTGAAAATTTGCCTATTATAATTTAGGCTTTCTGTATTGGAATCAGCAGAATTCTATATTCCCTGTGTGCTCCTTCAATTTGCATAAAACATTAGTTTGCAAGCACAGGGAAGCACTGGTTGTACTGGCTCCTTGGAGCCTGGTAATTCACCACAGTCTGGGATGGTGTGCTGGTACAAACAGTAAGTCAGACATAATTTCTGAATACTGAGTCTTTGAATTTCCTGGTTGTTTGTTCCAAGTTCTTAGTTTGCATTATACAAAAGTTCTTTAATACTTCATAACACTAGATGTGAACAGTATTTTAGAGAAAACAGGAAAACCGGAGAGGCTTTAAATTATGCTACATAATTTTGTACTTCAGAAATGGTCATAAGGGTTTGAATTTTTTCAGAACTGAGGATAAACTATTACTAAGCAAAATTTTATTAACCAAATTACACATTATTAATCAACTTCTGATAAAGAGCATTTCACCTCTGCCAACTTAGGCAGTCCACATTTAAACTAATACCATATTTAGGAGAAACTGCTAATACCAAAACCGGAATTTTATTCCATTCTTGATGTCTTATGTGCTCCCAGCTGTGTGATTGACATGGCCATATCTGTGTTTTGGTCTTACAATCAGATTTTAGAGACTGCATTTGTGCAGAAGTCATCATGCTTACCCAGGGCTGGGGTTTTCTCAGGTACTTGAGATGTTTTAGCAAAGCACAAACAGCAGCTTTAGATGGAAAGCTATGCAGTACTACTTTTTAGGCTTAGCTAAGGTGCTGCTGGTGGAACTCAGAAAATGACCATTCACTTCAGTGAGAAGAACATGTAGCAATTGATATTGCAGCCTTCCAACAGCCTGGAGAGGCACAAACAAGTGCCTCTTGTGAGCCTTTTGGCAACTGCACTCCATGTTCAGTCATGCTAGTTAGGCAGGGGTTTGGAGAGCAGAGGCATGAAGGAAGCTTGTGTTAGAAGGAACTATACACTGTTGAGCAAGATTCAAAGGTCTCTTGTGTAGCTGCCTGGTACCTTTGCCATAATAATCAAGCTTAAGCTGTTAGGGAGAAAAACCTCACCATTCCTCAGCATGGGATTGATTTCATGCAATGTCCACACGTGCTTTCCCTACAGAGCTCTCAAACCCAAGCTGTAATTTCATAGATGGGATCACCACCAAGCAGACAGTGAGATCCTCTTGCTTTTCTGCAGGTGACAGTCCAACTGGAGTGTGTATTACTTGAGAATCCAGAGGCAAGAGAATCCAGTGGTTTGTGTGTGTAATGCTTTGGATGGCAGTGTTGCACTTCCTGCTGTCCTGGCCAGGTCTGTGTCCAAGAGGCTGGTTGGATAAAAGGGCAGGGAAGCTTTCAAAGCCTGTGGGAGACTGTCCTGTCACCTTGTACCACTGCCTTGGTTGCTCTGGCCTGGGGTGAGGCAGTCCTTGCTGGAGCATGTAAATACACATGTAAACACACAAATACCCTCTGCCAGCTCTGACCCCACACCCTGGCTGCCAGCACGTGGGCTTGTCACCATGCTGGAGTCCTCTGCTGTCTGTAGAGCTGTGTAGTTTCCCAACCTGCTGCCTTCCTCCTTTCCATCACTTCTTGCAATGGAAATAAATGCAGTTCAGTAGCCAGAGTCTGTGCTGTGTAACAGCTCTGCTTTTCCTGTCTGAAGAGGAAACAAACCATCTGGTATTGAGTCATTTAACCATTTAACCTTTTAACCAGAATTTTCATAGTTGACCTTAGGTTAGAAACTGGCCACTTGATCATTGTTCTCCTTGCTTTGAAGTGGTTAGATCATACTTTCAATAATGTATACTTGGATGGCTTTAAGTAGACATGGTGTTTCCTTGAAGGTTTATAGGCCATTCCTATTGTTAGAAGACTGAAATGAGACCATGTGCTGATATGAAGCAAACACACTTTATATTCCATCATTTCCCTTGGAGATTCATTTCACCTGCTCAAATTTGCAGACAATACAGAAATTTTGTCCAAATATAGCAATTCAATTAAAAAAATCTGTTTCTTCTATCACTCCTTGAAATTAGCAATTCCTGGTAATGGCATAAAAATAACTATCTTTTCTTTTGGTTTATAGATAGCAAAATAGTTGAATTTTTTTCAAATTGGTTTAATTTGCTTGAACTTGAATTTAATGAACTTGTGTGAAGTATTATAGAATACAGCTATGCCACCTTGCCTTCCAATTTACTGTCTTCATGAATCACAACTTTTCAGTGTTTTGCTGAATACTAATTTAATTTGAGGTTAGTTGGAGAATATGTGGTGCCTTCCTTTCATTTATGATGAATTTATGTTCTTCATGTGTTACATTTACTGGTTATGTCAATAAAGCAGCTCTGTGCTTGTATCCATAGATGAAGAAAACTTAAGCATGTTGTTTAGCTCACAGTGGAATGAAAATGCAATTGCTACTTAACCACAGTTGTTATTGCTCATATGTGAACTACTTCAGTAGTTACCTGCATTACATTCTTAAAAGGAGTTTAAGTAACAGAAGCTTCACAAAGAAAGAAAGAGTCTGATGGATAAAGTCAATTGCAACATTTTACTCTGTAAGGCAAGGGGTGAAAATTATCCTTTTGTCAAGAGCCAGAATGGCTACAACAAATTGCTCAAAAAAGCAAAACAGTTAATCAAACACGTTGCCATTTTTTGAACAAAAAAATAGAACTTGAATTTTGGCATGTAGGTACCTGGCCATCTGTGTACTTCCTTACCACCTTTGAAACCAAACAGATTACCTCATTCAGTGACTTTGGACAAGAAACCCTATGATTGATTTTGGCTTTCTGATAAACACTTTACACAGTGCAGGAAAGAATTTGTAGCAACATAAGCAACTGTAAGACTTTACCAGGAAAGCTTCTCTTATTTTCAAGTCTCTTAAATGAAGTAAATTGTTGTCACATGTGTAGGAATAACTGCTAAGTTTTTAATCCCATAAGTGACAAATAATGAAACAACTGATGCTTTTTTGATATGGGCAGATGGTATTGTACATCTAAGTGTAATTGCAGTGTGGGAGACTTTGTCTTGGTTTTGGTTTTTTCTCAGTCAGAAACTAATGCTTTGTACAGTTTTCTGAAGGGGGACAAAATGGGTTGTTGTCAGATTTGGTTTTTAGGTATCTTAATAGTCATTGCTTAAATGCTTTTGTCTGTCTAGCTATTATGATTTGCTTTGACAGATAATGAAATTGATTCAGTTGCAAAGGAAATGAATGGAAAAAAATCTCGTGTGGGGATTTTTTTATAGGAGAATTTATTATTAGCTCATTTGCTTTGGAAATATGGCTAGAGAGTGAGAATTAGGCAGTTCCTCCAAGGCTATGCCATGCTGCAGTTAAACTGTGACAACTCTCATAGAGCAGCTTTTGAAAGTCCTGCCTTTCTCCTTTTAGGAGGCTTCTGATAGTCAATAAGGAACCCTCACTAGTAGAAAGGAGTAATTTATTAGTTTTATTTTAGTTTTGCTTAAGCCTTACAAGTTTCAATTGACACCAGTAAAGACTTTTTAGTTGTGGCAAAGCATGAAAGAATCTGTTAACTGCTCCTTAGTGGTTTTGGAAGTTTGGAAAGAGTACCTGTAGGGTCAAAGAAAGAATTCACAATAAGTATTTGCAGAAATGTGCCTTAGCCAAAATCTGAAACAGATCTGAAGTTTGAGGACTTGAGGAAAATTAATTGAAGGATATCTTCAGCAGTATTATCATCAGCAGGTGTGAAATACAATTTGAAGACTGAGGTTTTGACTGGAGGTTTATTGTTGCTGTAAAATGAATGTCAAAGAACCAGCAGTCCAGCTTGAAGCTACCATTTATCCTGACAGAGGTTAAGGAGAGTGAAGTATTTCTAACCCACATTGTTACATTGAGACAGTTTTTATTGTTTTTTTTTTTATTTTTTTTTTTAATTTATTTTTTTATTTTTTTTTTTAAATCTGGATTACAATATTGATTTATTTCCAAAATAATTTACAGGGCTGTAGAACCATATTACATGGTATTGTCTATTTTGCTGACTCCTTTTTTCAACTTCTTATACTACACAATTGCTCCCTCTTTTAGGAGAGGATGTAAATACTAAATTTCCCTTTATTTAAGATGTAAATCTTTAAAGTTGTCAGATGGCAAGTACAGCTGGCTGAATGGTTTTAAGGTGTGTGAAGTCACTTTAGCACTGAAATCTTGTGGAATATGTCCCTCTGCAGGGAAACCAAACTTGTTGAAAATTATTTCAGGAAAGAGTTCCTCTAAAGGAAAAGGTGGGGGTGTAGCAGCAGATAGTTCCTAATGAGGCTCATTGCTGGTCTCTGATGCTGGTAGAAGATAAACAAAAAAACTCCAACCAAAAAAAAACCCTCAGCTTTTAATTTCTGAATGGACAGTGCCCCGTGTTTTTATTTTTAGCAGTGTAGTCAATGGAAAAATATTCAGTATCACTTCCTCCTATTCTCAGACAAGACATGGTCCTCAAACTGCCCTGATATTGTGGATCTACCTGTTGCATAGTCAGGAAAAGAGAACTGATGCTTATATAACACCCAAGTGCTGCACCTCTACTTGCTGTGGAAATAGAGCTCATTTAAAAGTAATGTTAATTTTCACAGGATGAATCACCAACCAAGGAATGACACAAAATGTGGAAAGGCTCCTGTACAAGACAGAGTTTCTCTATGAAGGAAGGAGATAAGAAGCAAAGTATAATAGCCTTGAAAATCCTTGGTGAAATGTGCAGGATGGGTGTGGGTTTCCTGACACAAGAAATAGGGCTGCAATCAAATGAAACTCGAAAATTGGTCTGGTATCTCAATAGAAGATTGGAAGACTACAGAAGATTGCTTTTAAAATGCAGGATATTATAGTCTCAGAAATTGGAAAGTAGTAGAAATAGAGTGAAAAGGAACTGCTGCTGGTATCTGAACTGGTCTTAACACTCATGAAAGGCTCACCTTATCTCCTTTAGAAACAAAGCCTGCCATAAAGCTCACTGATTTTCAATAAGGCAAAAATTCTGCATGCAGCCCCTTCTAAATGAAATACAATCAACTGAAGCTGTCATTCAATTTCTGTGGCTTTTCACCTTTAGAGGGCTCCTGTCAAGCTACTGCTACTGAATGTTTTTTCTATTTTAGGCTTTGCATATGGCCAATTGGTTTAAAAGTGCACAGTCTGATTCTTGGCTTTGCCAGTTGCAGTCCTGGTATGAAGCCCTGCCCACTGCAGCACCACACCTCTGAGATGAGCTAATCTGTACAAATTGATATAAAATACCTGGTTACTGAGTTGTAATCTGTCATTGTGAATGCCTCAATCATGTTTTAGGATGGATAATTGACTAGGAAATAGCTCAGTCTTTTGGCTGCCAATATTTTCTTGTGTGCCTTACATTTCTATTAGTCCCTTCAGGAGGATTTTTCCTTCTTTAGGACTTTAGATAAGATAGCTGGTAATTTATCTTGTCTCCATTCTCAGAGTATTTATCTACTGAAGTAGCTGATAGTGCCTTTCCAAGGCTTGTCAAAAACTTGAATTAAAGCAGGGCATAAATGATATTTCTTTTAAATCATTATTTTTGGGCTTTTTCACTTTATTTTAAGTTAATAAATGCCAAAAAAAAAATATATTGCACTGAAAGTTGTTGGTCCTACAGTCTTAAAAGCATTAGCAGGGGCAAGCCTGGGGAAGATGCCAGAAGGAAACCAGTTTTCTGTGAAACAAGTGATGAGAGACTTCCCTGGGGAGGGTGGCAGGGAGGGGTGATGCTCCTGGCACTGGCAGCAAGGCAGGCTGGATACCAGCCCTGCATCCCTGCATCCCTGCATCCCTGCATCCCTGCATCCCTTCATCCCTGCATCCCTGCATCCCTTCATCCCTGCATCCCTGCATCCCTGCATCCCTGCATCCCTTCATCCCTGCATCCCTTCATCCCTGCATCCCTTCATCCCTTCATCCCTGCATCCCTTCATCCCTGCATCCCTGCATCCCTGCATCCCTGCATCCCTTCATCCCTGCATCCCTTCATCCCTGCATCCCTTCATCCCTGCATCCCTTCATCCCTGCATCCCTGCATCCCTTCATCCCTGCATCCCTGCATCCCTTCATCCCTGCATCCATTCATCCCTGCATCCCTTCATCCCTGCATCCCTGCATCCCTGCATCCCTTCATCCCTGCATCCCTGCATCCCTGCATCCCTTCATCCCTGCATCCCTGCATCCCTGCATCCCTTCATCCCTGCATCCCTGCATCCCTGCATCCCTGCATCCCTGCATCCCTTCATCCCTGCATCCCTGCATCCCTTCATCCCTGCATCCCTTCATCCCTTCATCCCTGCATCCCTGCATCCCTTCATCCCTGCATCCCTGCATCCCTTCATCCCTGCAGCCCTGCATCCCTTCATCCCTGCAGCCCTGCATCCCTGCATCCCTGCAGCCCTGCATCCCTGCATCCCTTCATCCCTGCATCCCTGCATCCCTGCATCCCTTCATCCCTGCATCCCTTCATCCCTGCATCCCTGCATCCCTGCATCCCTTCATCCCTGCATCCCTGCATCCCTTCATCCCTGCATCCCTTCATCCCTTCATCCCTGCATCCCTTCATCCCTGCATCCCTTCATCCCTGCATCCCTGCATCCCTTCATCCCTGCATCCCTTCATCCCTGCATCCCTGCATCCCTGCATCCCTTCATCCCTGCAACCCTGCATCCCTGCATCCCTGCATCCCTTCATCCCTTCATCCCTGCATCCCTGCATCCCTTCATCCCTGCAACCCTGCATCCCTGCATCCCTGCATCCCTGCATCCCTTCATCCCTGCATCCCTGCATCCCTTCATCCCTGCATCCCTGCATCCCTGCATCCCTTCATCCCTGTATCCCTGCATCCCTGCAGCCCTGCATCCCTGCATCCCTGCATCCCTGCAGCTCCCAAGTGCAAGGTGCTGGTCTCTGCTGTCACGGGCACTGCACTTCTCAGAGGGACAACTGGCACCTAGCTGAAACCAGCAGCACACAGAAATACAAGCCAGGAGTAACTGTGATGCCCAGACAGGCTTTAAGACCTCAGAAATGCTTTAAGCCTTAAAGGGCATCCAAAACCTTAGCTTTTGAAACCTGGCATTGTGTTGCTGGTGACTAACAGGCAAATGTAACAAAGCAGTGCTGAATTGCCCTCGTCAAGATGTGGGAAATACCTTCATACTATGACTGGAAATACACTACAATGAGAAGAGCAAATAAATAACTCTAATTTTTTCCTGCTTAGCCTTCAAAATTGATTTAATGGTTCAGCTTACAGGCAAGGTCCTTCACATTGGTACTCCATGTAGAAGCTGAAGGGGCCAGTTCAACAGCTGGGTTCATTGGAAAGAATGACTTGGAGGCAAAGCCATACATCGAGAATTGAACAAAAAAATTCAGTAGTTTTAAGGTGAAATTGATTTTTAAATGCCAACCTGTGTTACTGTTACATTGCAAAAACCTTCCTGAGTTCCACATGGTGAAGAATGGGGGTTCTATGTTTCTTGTTGAAAAATTACCAGAAGGAAAATGGCCGTGGTAAATTGTGATAGGAGACATCAAGAGTAATTTCTAAAATATTTTTCTACTTATCTTTTTATATTTTTTCAAAACTGCCACTTGCTCTGAGGGGAAAACACCTTTGGTGAGGAACTTCAGTGCCTCTGGTTAGCCATCCTAATTTAGTGCTGCTCAGTTCTTTCCTATAGTGTAATTCAAGTAGAAAAGTTACAGAAAGTCAGACCAAAATGCCAGAAAAAAATACCTGTCTTTATGTGCCAGCTTTGAGTGCTTTGAATATGTGAGGTGCACAAATTTGGAAAATATTTCCTGTGAATGAGCAAAGGAGCAAAAGAGGTGAAAAAGGGGAGCTTCTGTGGATAGAAGAGAGGAGGAGCTGCAATGAATAAAGGGTAAAGCAGAGTCACTTTGGAACAATTGGTTAGAAAGAGAGGGAGCATCCCCATAACTGATGACATTTAAAGCTAGAAATTTACCATAAAAGTGTTTGACAGCCTTCAAAAGTGGTTATTATTGATAAGATTCTTGGTTTATCAGCCATAATAGAAGTCAGACTGAACTACCTCTATTTCAATGAGGAAATTTAATATGTAGTGATAACTTGAATGTGCTGGTTTTGCTTCATGAATTACCTTGTGCTGTTCAACACTTGTGGCACATCCTCAACAGAGTGTTGTGAAGGAGGCCTTTAATCAGAATTATTTTGTTTTAATGTTTCTCTTTAGTCTCACTCCTTGACAGCCAAATCTTTGCTGATGTAATTGGGAAATGTTTCAAGGCTGCTCTCTGTTCACCTAATTTAAAAAATGATTGGGTCCCCAGAGGGACACATCTCCCTAGGTGAGACAAATGAAAGAATTGCTCTCCTGCTGTAGAAAAACCAACTGGAACATTTTGAGAATATCTTTGAGATCAAAGTATATTTTAAATTTCCCTTTGTGCCTCAACTGAGCTAAACCAAAAATGAGCATAGCCCAACATACATATTTATATTGAAGGAAATGAATCACCATGGTAAGTCATATATAGAGGGGTTTGTGACATCCACAATGAGATATTCATCCCTCCTGTGCCTGATGTAAAAAGGTAGTCACTGGTCTCTTAGACACATTATAGTGCTCACCTAAAGCTTCCTTTTTTTGTTATTGGTTTATTTTTCAGAAGATGCTATTGATAAAATGTAATTCCACCTAACAATCTACACACTGAAAATGCAGGCCAAAATTTAAATGCTGAGAAACACATGAAAACTCAAATAGTTTAGTGAAAATTTCCAGAACTCTCACTGAATTTGTTTAAGTGGAGGAAGTACATTCATTAGGAAAGTAAAAGGTCTAATACACCATTGAATCTTACCCAGCTTAAAACAAAGCAAAACAAACCAAACAAAAAAAGAGAAAAAAAAAAAAAAAAAAAAAAAAAAGCCAAACAAACTTTGAAAGTAACTATTTTCCCTCTTTATCTCAGACCAGGACAGACTGTTTTTATCCAGGCCTAGCACAGTCAGCAGTTAAGGGAATAAAAGCATGCATGTGGCACTATAATGTTGGGAAGATGGACTGGGAGAAATGGAAGTTACTAGTGAGAGTATTATAGCATGAATAATGAGATTTCAGAATCCCACATCACAAGGAAGGGTCTATAAACTGACATTTTTCCAAGCTTCCTAATTGTGTGCTCAGCACCCAGAGGTATAAAATAGCTATGGCATACGGCTCATGCTATGATTAGTCTCATTTCTTGAAATGCTTTAAAAATAATCAGCAAGATCTGTGTTCCCTCTATACCATCCATCTGGATAGTAAAATTAAGCAGAAAGGCAGTCAGACCTATTTCAGGACTGTGGCATTTCTCAACAAAAAGGGAGCACTAGGGATAATCAGTATTCTGTTGTTAGCAGCCATCACAACCCAAGTCTTCATATTCATCTTAAAAACCCCAAAACAACCAGCCATAACACAACCAGAATTACCTTCACCCTGTGTCATTGCAAATAAAGGTCCCTTAGCCAGCAACTCCCTGGAAAGCAATTGGCAACCATGTTTATATTCCCAGAACCTGCTTGTCCTTCCTTTTTGGCTACCTTTAGTTTTTCTGTTTGGATGGCTGAAAATACAGAGTAAAACTGTGTAAGCAGCAGGTTTCTAAGATAGTAAAATTATGTACTGATTGGGAAACTGCTTGTTCAGAGAGAGTACAGCAGAAAGCTTTTGGCTCTGCTTGGGTGGAATTGAAGGAAATGAATGTGCAGCTTCATTTGCTGCTTTGAATTATCAAAATATCACAGGGCCATCAGATCACCCTACTGATATTGCTAGAGTTCGACATTATTCAAAAATCTGCACTTGAGAAATTGTTAGAGAACAAAAGAAACTGATTTGCAAATTTAAACCTCTAGTGAGAAGAGACACATTGAGAAAAATGCATATCTGACATGCTAGGAATAAGCAATTTTATTTTGGCTTTTTTTCCAGCTTGAACTGCTGGTGATAAATGTTCTGTGGTAAATAGGCACACTAGTCCTAAAGGAAGACCTAAGGAAATGAGAATCATTAATGAACAAAATGTACTGGCAATATCCCTTCATAAGATTTTAGGCTACTTTAGTCTTTTAAAGTGTATTTAAATATATTTTAAGGAAAGAGGAAAAAAGTCAACTCTGAAAGCTTCTGTTTTACTTTTTTTTTTGTAATTTTAATACAAAATACAAGAAAAAACCCATAAAAAGTAAAAAGATAGATGGGAATTTATAGAGCAAAATTTTGTTCAGGGAAAGTAGTTTCAAAAACCAGGTTCTTGTAGTTTTTTTCTCTGTGACATGGTTGACTTAGCATCTTTTATGGTATACAATAGTTTCTTCATAATTTTAATTATAATCTGCCATTTTATGATATTCTCTTACAATCATGGTAATGTGACTAAAGTAATTTTTTTCTTTTCATGAAAGACATAAGTAATGCTAGTAATAAATATTTAATGTAGCATCATCAAAAAGCTGGAATTTGCTGGTTTAGCTCTGTCTGATCCTACAGAATACAGGTGTTAAAACTGTGGTTGAATGATAATGGGAATTGTTTGAATAAGAGCCTGATGGAGATGTAGGAACAAAGGTGAATTTGAGAAGGAGTCAAATGTGGTTAAAAGGCAATTCATGGTGTATCATTCTGGACATAAAACAGGATTATTAGTATTAGCAAGTGGTTTGCTTAACAATATTTTCCATATATTTTTTCCAATAAACTACATAATGTGTAGGTTTAGATCATTTACTCTGTTAAATTGTAAAGGAGACCATTCTTTAGAAACAGAGTGGACTGGGAAACCAACACAACTGGGGTGACAAAAGGGTGTGCAGCTGATAGCTAGGTAACAATTTGGACACATCAGAGAAGTTACAAACATGTACAATATATTGGAAGCAAAAGGCAATTGTGTTCAAAATTCAGCCACTGATTTTTACATAGTATAGGAGGGATTTTTACTCATAAAATGTCTTTCAAGTCTCAGGAGCTTGAAATGAAATGGTTGCACTCTCACTAATACTGAGCATAGCCCAATGCAACTAGGTATTCTTGTTTTATTGTGAAATATTTTAGGTAGCTTCTTTATTTCAAAGCTTCTCATCTGCAACAGAGCTGCATTGCAGAATACAAACTGAGATCAGCTAAATGCTGCATGATTCACAAGTCTTAGCTACAAAAACCCCCAAACAGATCAACATGCCTGTTGACTGGAGTTGACAGCTCTGGAATTACAGGTTGTGTCTCTTCTGCTTCAGTAACACTTTGTAAAATACAAAACCAAAAAGCAGGTATGGACTCTTTCTCAAATAATTTCCATTTCTTTGCTCAAAATGTATAGTGCTGGAGGCAGAAAGTATCCAATATTCAGAGGTTTGTACATGGACTTGAGAAAATATTGCTGGATGAAGTAGGGTCTGTGCTTAAGGCTGTAAATACATTATTAATTCTGGTCAGTGTAGATATACTATATATGGGTTTTTTTATGATTATTAAAGAAATGGATACAAGACAAAATGAAAAGTGTAAAACTAATACAGAGATAGATCCTTGAATACAAAACATTGTATTCTAGGGTCTATAAATGATTTATTTTTTCCATATTTTCAGTTATATATTGCTTCTAACAGTCAGTAATTATGCAAAACCTGTGGCATGGAAATGGCAGGTGCACCAACAAGGTCAAAGACAGTCATGTTTGGGATGGGAAGATGAAAGGGAAGCAGTACAAAGGTTAGCAAATATATTAGATAAGTCTGAAATGCATCAGGCAATCCAAAATATTTAAATTCTGGCCTAAAATCCCTGGATCCTGAATACTGCAAATAGCAAAATCTAAAACTGTGTAAAAATTTAAAGCAAATAAATTCAATCTGCTGTAAAAAGGCAGAAAGAAGACCAGCAGAGAACATGGAATTGCTGATCCAACAGACACACAACAGACAATCTTGTAAATATAAGCAAGGTTTCTTCCTGTAGAAGAGGTTTTTAACATCAGTGGTCATGTGTTTTGGGGCATGATCCCAACCAGTATCCAAAGGACTACTGGCTCACATGTGTTTAGTCACTTGAGCTGGCTACTTCACTTTAACTGGGTGTCCCACCTGGAGATTCAGATCAGCACAAGTCAGTCTTTGATTGGGTCCTTCCCCCAAAGAAACACTAAGCATGATTTGGTTACCCCACTGGCCTAGAATTTAATCAGCAAATTATGTTGAAAGACAATGACTTGTGTAGGAGTATTTTCCTTTCTTTTTGTCTAGAAGTTAAAGATAGAAGCTTTCCCTGAAAGCAGGGGATGTGCCTCTGTTAAAACTCTGGCAGTACAGGACAGGAGGAAGAAATTCAGTCTAGTTTTTGCTCTGTAACATTCACATATTGCACTTGGCATTGCTGGGAGGAGATTTGCACCTGTCTGCATAGTTATACCTGCAGAGAGAATTGCCTTGGCTGATTAAAAACTTTATTAAAGATTAAATAAAGTGTATGAAAAAATGAAGACCTGACTATAAAAATTAGAAAGACATTAAGGGTGTGTAGCTGAAGATCAGCTGCATCAGTGCAAGGTGTTTTCCACACACAGAGAAATTCTGGGGTGAGTTACCAAAGGCTCTGTGTAACTGGGCAGCTCAAGAGACACCTCCTGCTAATAACATGGCATTTGTGTCATGTCTAGAAATTATTTGAAACATTTGATATTCCTAAACACAAGAGGTAAAGTGATGTTAAAATTATAAATTCCTTACTAGACGAAGTCAAAGTCACTGCTTTTGTTTTGCTAATCAAAATTTTGGAGTAGGTTCTGTCTCTCTAACCTTTACCAGTCCCACATTTGAATTTTACAAGTAACTCTAGAAAAAGAACAATGCACTCAAAGTTAAATATTGGGTGATAGTGTACCTCTGATGAAATGGAATCCAAAATACAGACATTTCTCTGGCACAGTTTGGGGTTGCTATGGTTGTTAGTAAGCTCTGGATTTACCCAGCACAGAATGCCTAAACTTTCTGCTGAAATGCACAGACCCCTTCTGATAAATGATGGTGTTAGAAATGGGAAAGGGGGAGGGAGCAATTTAGTCAGTTAAACCTTCTAGGAGAAAGATACATGCTGCAAGAAATTATGAGTGAAGGCTAATCTAAGGTGTAAAAAGGAACCCAAGCTTTTCAAATTTATCAGAAAGGAAGAAGAGTAGCACTAAGCATCCTATCTATCACATGTATAACTTGAAGACTAAGAGGTTTGGCTCATATTTCAAGCCTAATGAAGAAAGTTTGTATACAGTTAAGTGGTAATGAGGATCTTGAGAAGGTATATTACATAATGGTGAATGCTAGATGAAGATAAAATGGGGAAGCTTGAAGATATGCAAATGTCTTTCAGTTTATGGCAGTGAAATTACATTGTGGACTCATTAAGTTGACTTTGGGTTACCTCTATGACAGCAAAATTAAAAATAAACAAGAAAAATAGTCTTATGCAGTACTTGAAACATCAGTAATTTAAAAGGAACAGCATTAAATAGCCTTGTACATGTCTTAGAACATATTGTGATTTATAGCATGGGTGAATTACACTTGCAAAATAATGCTGACCTTGCTAGCTCTCGAGCTGCTAGGAGACAAGTAGGACAAGTCAAAGCTTTTTTATACAATTAACTTGTTTAACTTTTAGTAGACAAGCACCTACAAATCCTACAAAGTAAGAGATGTAGTCTTCTGTGGTGCTACCAGCTGCAATAAGCAAGCAGTTATTTGAAGTACTTTTATTTTTGATTTTTGACCCTGTCTTAGAAGCATATTTATCTTTTGTTAGGACTGAAGGGAATGAAACTTGAACAATTGAGATACTTTTGAAAAGCTAGAAAAGTCTCTCTGTAGTTCTATTCAGTGCATAATAGATATGAATCTTTTATTTTCTTTTAAGGAAAAGTATATGGAGGAGGAACACATGTCACTTTGTTACTAGTGAAGCAGATTATATCTCCCTAAATGCAGACTGAACTTGGAGGAAGAAGAGCTGTCTGGGAGCAGTCAGAATGGGACACTCACTATTAGAACTGGAGAAATTGCTGTAGTACTGAGCAGGCACAGTTGATGCAAAGTTCCTTTGTTAGCTACCTGGATGAGTCACTATCTCACTTCAAATGGTGCTTCCTGAAAGCTGTTAGGGGATGTCACCACCTTCCAACACCTGAGCTAAATGCAGCACGGATTCAGCAGGCACTCAGCTGCAAGCCCTGCAGAGAGGTGAAGCTGGAGGAGGATGTGGTTATCTGTGCCACGGTTAGACACTTACTGAGACACCAGCAGCAAGGTCCCAGTGTGCTACAGTTGAAGAAGGGGTGACAAAAAGACAGCTCAATCCATCAGCTCATTGGGCAGCTCATTCCACTTACGAAGATTCTGTAAATTGTTAACATTTGCATAGCTTGAACACCCATAGAGACAGAAGGCAAATACTGTGTTTCAGGTATTGCCACATTGATACTTAGCTGCCTAAAAAATGTCTTTAATGGAAAGTATTTAGAAGAAATACAGCAGCTGTCTAATCAGTCTAGTGAATAGTAGGCTTTGAATAGGAAAGAATGTTAAAAGGGAAAATAAAAAAATAACAATGTTTATCTGTTTTAAAGTCTGATTTGAAGTCGTAAGCTCCAATGGAGATCCTTGTAATCAAGAAAAGAAACATCTAACTTGGAGGGGAATATTCTGTCCTGTGCTTTCCTTTGACCAAGACTGTGTATATAGCACTTGATTCTATATTTTGCTGAGACATAATTCTATATTATGCTATTGCATACCATGCTACAAATAGAGGAAATGAAATTAGTTGATGGTGGAGGCCTCTATCTATCAACTTACTTTGTATGCCCAAAATTTTAGCATATAAGGTGCATATTATGTCATGAATTTCATAACTGGTGGCAAGTCAGAGGGAAGTTCATAGAGACTTAGGGGATTAGCAGTCACATGCCTTAAAGTGTGCTTAAATGTTTATCTTCACATGCTGCATCAAAGAGCAGCAAAAAGCAAGGGAATAGGTTGGGACCAGTCCTATTAACATTGTTCAAATGGTGTAGAAGTATCACACAGCATGTCCTGCATGTGAGCACACCCAGTTAGCAAATTTCTATTTTGTGGGGAGAAAGGGGGAGAGGGAGAAGGAACCTGAATGCAATTGGAGCTGTAACTAAAAGCATTGGCTGGAACAGCCCTCTGTACTTGCATATATCTTGTAAATCCACAAGCTTACCTGTTCTGTTAATGGAGCATGAAATGAGCTGTGACTTCAGGTACTCAAAGCAGGATGTGCTTAAATACCTGCTGGTAAAAGGAAGGTGAAATTCAAATTGATGTGGACTGATGATATCCTCAGGAACCAGTGGGCTGCTTTAAGACTGAAAAAATGAGAGAGCAGTGCCCAATGTGTGGCTGTGATGCATTAAGCAGCATCCTAGGGTACAGAAAGAATTACTGTGGAAATTTTTGATTTTTAAATCAGCAGGGAATCTGGAAAATTCAGGCAGTCAAGGTGTTTGTCAGTGGTACCTCTGTAAGAGTGGCTTGTGTGAAGACTTCAGCTAGATGAGAACCTTATCAGTGAACTTCTGCAGCATTACTTGCACTCTTGAGTCAATGTGATCTCTCAGTTGTGTGAATCACTGTAGGCAGCATCTAAATCAGAAATACGAATCTGAATGACCACATAGCAAAAAGGATTTCATTTACTTGGTGATCTGAGACAATGCAATGTCCTCTGCAAGTTCAAGTTTGCAGCAGATGAGCTGAACCCAAAATACAGACTCATTTTAATGTTTTAAGCCTTAAATCAGCACCTTCCTTGGCTTTGTGGTAGCTCCTTTTGTGTTACCTGATTTCTGTGTGAGGAGAGTATTGGGGAACAGAATTCTAGAAATGGTTTAGTCAGCAGAGCTTCATGTGAGCAAACCAAAAGTTCTGCCTAAGTAGGAACTCAGCAGGAACTCAGCAGGGAATTGCCCTTGCAATGTGACATTGTGGCATTTAACAGTCAATAAAACTAAAGAAAAATGAAAGCAAAGCATTCAGCTGATCAAGCATGTAAAGTTATGCTCTTATATTTGGGTGAGGAACATCCTTGTGGGCCAGCTACAGAATTGATGTGCCTTCACAGAGCCTGAAAATAAACTTTTAATTTAGATGATTCCTTCTCTGTGTAGACAAGGAAGTCCTTTCCCAGTGTCTGCTGCTAAGTCCTTCACAGCTTTATGGCTCTTGAGTACAAGTTAGAGGATTCAAAGGCACTTTTTGGTGGCTGGCTGTGTTCCTAAACTCCCTGAATATCAGAACCCTTTAATCAGGATGTTTCTGATGTTTAATGACCCAGTTAAAAAGTACCTCTCTTGCTAGTGCCTGCTGAGGGATCTCTTGCCATGTGTATTTTCACGAGCTGTGCCCCTTTTTCCATAAATTCACCTCCCTTCTGAGATAGTGAGATTTTTTTCTGGTGAGATTGGAAACATCTGGGAGATACACCTTAGTTAGACTTCTGTTGGAATCTGGAAAGCAGACAAGTCAACACACATGAGATATTTGGGAAGGGGATAATACAATATGGACAAATTTTAAAATGTAGGAGACAAGAGGATTAGAAATGAGCAAAGCTAAGAAACAACAGTCATAAAATCATTCAAGTACATAAAATAAAGGAGAGGGATTGCAGGATTAGTTATCTTGAGTGGTATTGAGCATGTACTCAGCTTTGAAGGGAGGAACATGCAGATTAGTACTTCAATTGTCACATTAAGGAATCAATATTATTGCTAGTTTTTAAACCTACTTGTTAGTTTTAATAAGGAGACCAGTGGGAAAAGGTCAAATCTTTTAATGAAGCCTTAGAAATTGGTAACAAAAATGTATTTTTCTAGATAATAAGCTGTGTATAAAGTAAGAGCACATTGGACCCTTTAAGTCTGATGTAGGCTAACCCATTTGTCAAACAGAACAATGACAGGTTTGTCACTACAACTCCACATGTGTGTACCCTGCAGGAACAGGATTAAGGAAAGGAATGAGGTGAGTGTGCCAAATGCTTAATGCATCTGAGCTGCCCTCTCTTGTTCTTACCAAACCATATTTTGTAATTAAGGCAATACATTATTCAGTTTTCCTCTAGCCTTTTAACTAGCAATGGTGTTGGTTCAAACACTGAACTGGCAATAACACTATGGAGACAATTTTGTAAGCATAATGGGCAGACTCATGTGAGACAAACTGAGCTTTTAAAAAAGAAGTGCTCTAGAAAACATGAGTACAGGTGAAATGTCTTTTTAAAATTTGCCACTCAAAGACACACAAGAGCTGAAGCCCATGGGAAGGAAGGAATTAAATGTTTAAGCACATATTTGTCCTCTTGACATCTTGAAGATTTCTGACTAAAAGGTTTTGTTGCTTTCTGCAATGTCTTTGGAGTTACCAAATAAATTACCAAGGCTCTAAGGCACAGGAGAGGTCTGTAGTTATTTCACAAGCTTGACCTAAGTTGTTCTGTAGCATCATGATCCTTTTGACCCTACAAAGCAATGGCTCTTGACCACAGCTAACAACAGGCCACCTGACCTCTTATGAAAACATTCACAATCTTGTAACCCATTGTTGTTTGGCAGCTTGGACATGAAGGACAGGGAGAAGACAACATGACAAAAATATCAGATTATAGGAAAAGATTCTCATCACCGTGACAGGGAAATTGGAAGTTGCCTAACTGTCCCTGTGAAGGTCATGCTGTGAATTCTGAAGCTGATGACTGGCTCAAACCTTACTGACTGCCTGGAGTGCTCTGTGTGTGATGGAGCAGGAGGATGGTGAGTGGCTCAGAGGAAGGCAAGTGCCATTTACTAAAAATAAGGAGAAGAGGAAATACCTGAAGGTTGTGTCAGTGTCCCACTGCTTTGGCTGACAGTGGTTGGTATTTAGAAACACAGCTGCTAGTCACTTAATCTGGGTCCAGATAGGTCACTGATGCTTCATGAAAACCAAACCTACTTCTGCTGGTCATTAAAACATGTTTATGGGGAGCACTTCAAGAAGAAGTGATTGAAAAAACCCCTGCTCTGTGCATGCTGTAGGTTTTACAAGGTACTGAGTGATGCAGCTCAGTGTAGAGCTATTGATGTGGTTTCCCAGAAAGCATAATGACAAGATGGAGTTTTTGGCACCTCTTTGTAGCAAAAGCTATGACATGGAGATGAACACCTACAGGCTGGGATATAGGCATTGCAGCATTAGTTGTCCTTATTACTGGAAAGTAGTGTAGGTGGTAGGTTTTGGTGCTGTCTTGCTGCCTTTGTTCAGTGCTAGAATCAGTTAACAGATGATCAGCAGTGTAGCAGCTCAGCAGGGAGGGACCTGCTGAGTAAAAATACCAGGAGTGTGTGAATGTTGCAGTATAGATTTAATTCCTTGTGCTCAATAGAACTAATGAGTGAGGAAAGAACAACTAGAAGCATCAAGGGAGTAGAAAGATTTTACTTAAGGTTCTTTATTAGACACCTAAACTCAAAAAGATTGGTCAGTCAAAAAAATGACTGAGGCCATTTTGTAGCAGTTTTTGTAGCCTACTATTTCAAAGGCCTGAATTCTTTCTATTCCCATATTCCTGTTAGTATTTTAGGTTATGCTGAAACAGACAGAATTGCCAAGTGGCTTGAAATTACTGAAAAATATTTGAAAATACTTTGCTTTCTTCTTAAACTTTTGATATCTTAGGTGAAAAATTTACTAGTATTTTGCATTATTCTTGCACAACTTGAAAAAACTAAAACCTTGGAAGGGAGGACCCTACCCTTGTACCACAAGTATACTGTCAACTTACACAAAGACAATGGAAAGGCAAGAAAGAAATTGCTCAAATTACATTTTATTCTGTCAGTTTGGCCCCTTTCCAGAATCCAATGGATAAATGACTTCTGTTTTTTTCTGTCTAGAATTCCTCCAATTTTCAAATTGTTGTCTTAGTTTTCTGTTTCATTGAGTTCTGAAAAATGTTCTTAAGGTTTTTTTACTGACTAGTATTGTACTGAGAAAAAAAGCCTACAGCTTTGACCACAAATAAGATTTTCCCTCAACAGGTTTCTGGCATAAGCAGCCATAGTAAAACTTTATATCTTAATAAGAGGAGGGCAGGAGAGGAACCATCCTCCCTCTGCTGGAAACTGAAGTGTGCCTTGTGATGGACAACATAAATAGTTTGTTGTTATTTGTTACATGTAAAACCTTTGTGTGCAATATGTGCTTAAAAATACACACTGATATGATACTGCCATGGTTGAATTTTCACTGGAATGAAAAAAAATAAAGAAGAATTTGAAGATTTGTGTTGGTACAGTAGATGTAGATGTCTGACCTCCTCCATAGTCCACCAAAAGTTAAACATGAGTTTTACATGGGGCTTTTCAAATCATCATGAATGCTGTCCTTGCACTCATCTATGATGGATGAGAAATAAAAGGAGTTTGGAGTTGCACCCATATCTTTGGGCACATTGTATACAGCAGGGATTCAATCTTTATGTAAAAGTAACAAAGAACAGGGTTTTTTCTCTATCATTTAGCAACTGTAGATACTCACTTTTTCTGTGATAAATGTCAAAAAAATTACAGTCTACCAGAGCCATGGAACTGCATTTATACATAGAATTAAACATTGATACTATCAGTTGCTGTTTTCAACAGGCTTTTTTGTTATATTAATCTTGTCAGTTCTATTTTACCTCATTTTGCAAATAGAAGCTGGTGGAATTTTTCCTCTCTGATAGTTGAAAAGCTTTTTGAGGTTCCCTGAGCTCTCTGACCTTCCTATATGCCTATGGAAAAAAGAAGGTATAACTGTTCTAAAATGGAAAAAAAAAGTGCTGTGTGATAAAACCCTATTTTTTTTCTTTATAGTTACCTTTCAGTTCCTTTTGAAAAGTCAAATGGGTGCAGATATAAAATAACTGGATTGAAAGACAAAACCCAAGTGCTGCTACTTGGCCAAATCATTGTGTGCTGAAGGTAAATTTCTAATATTTTGTGTATTTGAAGACTGATGGCTACAACCACAATGCCAAAACAGCACTAAATGTGTGAAGATGACTGTAAAATGTTTCCTTTACTATTTACTGACATGACAGAGCTATCTTAATTAATTGATTAAAAATAATCATCCTTTACCAGCTGTGCTGCTCGTGGCTGAGCAGAGCAGCTGCCTGGTACCACATGCAGTAAAGTAAAGTAAAGTAAAGAAGTGAAATTGCTGCTGCCAGCTACAGCACAGACACTTGAACCAGAACCTTTTGCTGGCTGTCAGCTCTCTTGCAAGACTTTTGTCTTTGGACTCCAGTCATTAGCAATGACACTAGATTAGCAGTGGAACACCAGGTGAGACATCTTTATGTAATTTAATGGGGTTAGAGGTGTCTTGGAAGAGGGAGAGGTTTACTAGGCTATACTCTGATTCTTTCATGGTGGAGTGTTTATTGTTTTCAGCATCAGCTGAAGATGCTGGAGGTGCTTTCTGTATTTGTAGGGGAGCCTCAGGCATTCCAGAACAACTTTTTTTGTCTGGATCTGATATCTGAGTGACCTCTCCACCAAAACAAGACCCTGAAAAGGATTGAGGCCTTGCTTCAGTTGAGGGCTGCTCTAACTGAATAGCATATGGAGGTTTGGGCTGGAAGGAAAGAGATGTATGTGGATGTCTTTGATAGGGATGTATTTCTTTAAATCTCTTAAATAATTTTCCATTTCCTTAAAGACTATGGGAGTTTTCACTGTTTCAATAAAATATGGGCTGCTTGAGCTTAAGCAGTGTGCTTCTTGAAGGTAACACTAAGGTCTTCCCTCAATATTTGATATTCCAAATTATTAGTCTTTTGCATTTCTTCTTAAACTGGAAGTGCTCACTTTCACTGCGTGGGACTTGAGTGATTCTTTTCAGAATTATTTTTCAAGTAGTGCCAGGGGAAGTTTAGATTGGATAACAGGAAAAATTTCTTCACAGAAATGGTTGTCAAGCCTTGGAGCAGGCTGCTGTGGCTGAGTCACTAGCCCTGGAGGTATTTATAAGAAGTGTAGATGTGGCATTTAGGCATGTGATTTGGTGGTGGAATTGGTAGCATTAGGTTTACAGTTGGATTTAAGGAGTGTTTTCTAGATTAAATGATTCTATGATTCAAAGAGAATGACCATAATATTAAGACCAAGTAACTCTAAGTGTAATTGGTTGCTTTTCTGACATGTTTTTCTACTTCAACAGTTTGTGTGATTATGGAAGAATTGCTGCTAGGGTGAAGTGAATCCTCAAGAATGGGCATCATGCCACTGAGGCAGCTGGCTATAATCCCTTTATAGTCACTAGCAGAAAAAAAAACCAGTTGAAAATGGGATTTGTCTGATCCTTACAGGTGCACTTACCTTAGGATGAAATAATCAATTCCTTAGAAACATCTATATTTTTTCTTTGGCTGTTAAAGAAATTGAAGTGACTATCCAAAATTGCTACCTATTGTATCTACATTGTAGGTGTAAAACAGTTTGTAGAATTAGTGCTTACCTGGAATGCCTGTCTGATTAAAATTCATTAGGAAAATTGTTAGTTATTAAAAATATGCATAGCTATATCTTGTATGATTAGTCTGACCTCTTTGTTACCATGTTAATAGTCCTAGTAGATGATTTCTATATACAAAGCCCTTAATGTGCTGCTAGTAATTGCTATCTATCAACATGCTTTAAGATTTAAGCAGTAGCATTTTGAAAAAGGTTGTACTTTTTTTGCCTTTTCTGTTCCTCTGAAGTTTCCCATGCTGGTCTAGTTTATCATATATGCTTACAATTCTATAATGAAAACTCTTTCAAAGGATGCATAATAATCTTTGTGCTTCCTTTTGATGACATTGTTAAAATAGTTTTAAAGCAAGAGTCAAGAAAGAGTTCGATATTATTTAGTTGTTTTTATGTTTTGTTGGGGTTTTTTTTGTTTGGTTGGTTTTTTTTTTTTTTTATTGTATGTTTTTTAATCCAGTGTTCAGATCTTATAATAGTTCAGCAGTATTGAATATGTCTCTGAAAACATGCTGTATTTTCTTTGGCTGGCTTTGTTCTTGCTGCCCCCATAGGAGTTCAGTCATGAAAAATAAGCCTGTGCAATGCTCCTACTGGTGTCTTTTCTCTAAGAATTGTTCTCAGAATAGTGTGCAGGAGCTGATATTTCTTAATTTTATGCTGTGGGGGGTTTTGGTAGAATGAATAAAGTATGGTTAAGTTGAACTTGCTATCTTGCTACCTGTAATTTTAGGAAAAAAATTCTCCTTGATATGATTTATGGGAAAAGAAAAGCACAATCTAATATCTTCAGAGAACAGAGACATTTGTGTTATGAAATCACATTGACTATTGTGTTAACATGGAACTGAAGCTTTAAAATTAAATATAAAGCCTGAAGTTGCAGGGTTTTTTTGTTGTAGTAACATTATTGCTCGTTGACCTGACCTGTAAATTACAGCAAGGGTAATGCAAAACACACACTTAATTTAATGGTTGTAGTCTGAGTGATTATTAAATGATGAATAGGTGCTTCTAACACAGCCAAACCTTGTTGTTTGAAAAGAGTTCATCTCAGATGCAGCATTTCAAGACTTGATTAAGGTAATTGTTGTAGTTGACTACATTAACTTGTTTGATGTATTGGCTTTTTTATGTTTTCATCTTAATTAGAAAATATTTAGCTATATCAACAATCTGTCTTTGAGTAATGGGAAGGAAGGAAGACCTGCTAGCTGCAAATTTTCTGTTGCCTGCAGCTGAATTCTGAGGAGCATGTGGCAGCAATCACACCAATGGCTTTGCCCCACCTGGGGCTCCCTCCCTGCTTTAGACATCCCAATATACCAAAGAGAGTCAAGGGCTGGAACTTATGGTGCCTCTTGACACCACCTTAGAGAGCAGGAGTGAATGTTGTGTTTCATGTGCAGTGTTCTTTTTTTTTTTTTTTTGGTAATATATTTTTTGGTAATATATTTAATTTGGGTCACTTTTCAAGCCTGCCAACTGAAGAAAATACTTAAACTCCAGCTGCTAGTATTATGGAAGAAGTGTTAAATTAGTGAGCAGATTTTGTAGTCCTCTTTATATACAGATATTTAGAAAAAAACCCTCAATTTTTAAAATGGTGCAATGAAGAAAACAAAATTTCTTTTGACTTTTTTTTTTTTGGTTTCAAACTAAGTGACAGACATTTGCTGGTGTGGCAGCTGGAGAAAAGCAAGGACTAGGCAAGCTGATATATGTAAAGCTGATAAGAGTTAAGCTGGACTTGGATTTAAGATTATTTGATCTTAACTGGTAAGTGCTAGAATTAGTGCAAGATTAAAAAAAGCCACCCCAACACAGCAAAATAAGCTCACTGGGGCACAGCTCATGTGCCATCTTTCCCAAAAGCTAACAGCACCTCTGCAGCATGAAAATGTGTGTAAGAAAAAATAAATTCCCTCCAAACTTGTAGCAACACAGCAACTGATAGTAACTCAGTGTTTTGAAGGTGGGAAGCAAATGAGGAAGAAGAGCAATTTATACTCACCAGAATATTCATGAAGTTTTCATTAATAGAAACAGAAGCATTCATGATGCTCTTCAGTTGGTGTTTCTGTGTTTAGTTACTTTTCCTTGAACCAGTGTGTCCTCACATTATAAGGACAAAATTTAAGTGCTTAAAAAGCAAAAATGGGAGGGGTGGGGGGAAGGGGGGAATATCCAGTGGTTTACCTGACATAAGAGAGATCACTTGGAAAAGAGCACTACAAAGGCTTATGGCTCTTCTGTGGTACTGTCTCCTGGCTGTCAAGTATAAATAGCTCTTCAAATATTGTGTGAATTTTTTGATAACCTGAAAATCATTGAGCTTATCAAAGCAAGACATTTTGTAAAGGATGAAGGGTGTCTGGAAGATAATTGTAAAGCAAATCTCAAAGAGACAAAACAGGTTTCACAGAAAAATGGCAATATTTTAGTTTTGCTGGTTCCTAACTTTTTACTGTTTCTCTGATCTTAACATAAAAACCATCCCTTTCAAATACTTCTAAAGTGTTTGCTAAAAGCAGAAATTGAGACTTGAGACCTACAGTCATATTCAGCCTGGACTGCTGGGCTTGCTGTTTGAAAGTCAGGGCAAATTGCTGGTACAGTGAATTACATTTATGGGGTCACATTGGCTTGGGTTGAAGAGCACAGTGCAAAAATAAAAATGATGTAAAATAGTTCTGATGCCACTTGCCACCTCTTGAAGTCATCCTGGAGATAAGGCTATAAAGGATGCAGAATCTGATTAAAAGCAAGAAAGCACATAATATCAGTTTTGTTATTGGTGTCAGTTCTGCTCTAAATGACAAATGGTGTCAGAGAAGTTCCTGTCAAAGGTTTGAATTATACTGCTAAAATCCATCAGGAACAACTTAGGGTGATTAGAGACAAACTCAGATGGAAACCTGAGAGAGCAGTTATTGAAATTTGTTCTCCTTCCTTAAAAAACTGCTGTGAGAATGCTTAATGAAGTAAATTAGGCTATTACAGTCTGAACACTTTTGTACTTCCCTTTTTTCCAATTGTCCTTAACTTCTGCATGGGTAATACCTGTAAGCTGTGTTTGTACAGTCATCACAGTGGAGCATATGCATAGCTAGCTCCTTGAATTCTCAATCTAATCAGCCAGCTAATTGCTGAAGGAAAAATTTCTTACACTCCCAGCCTTAGGCTGTATGATTTGAGCAAGGTATGAGTTATCTGTTCAGCTTGACTTGAAACTTTATTTTCTGAAAAGCAAAATTTTCTTTTAATCTCTTCAGGCAGTTATACAATTAGAGGACAGAAAAGAAATTAATGCAAAATAAAAGTGAAATAATTTTTCTGACTGCTGTGAATGAACATAAACTATAAAGGGATAAGTTATTCTTACACAAGGTAAACTGACTAGCAAACAAAAGCATAAGCTTTGTGGAATTGCCTACTTGAAAGAGTTCACCTATTGCTCAAAAATGCCAAAGGACTAGCTCCTGAATTTGATTCATGTTCATAATACTTGTATAACTTAAGGAAGTGACAGTATTAATAACAAATATTAATAGCAAATAATAACAGGCTAATAACAGCAAAGCACAGTCAAACGCTAGAGTTCGTGATTTTTCTTGAGTTGATGATTATTTTCCCTTTGGTGTAACATCTGTTAATTTAAAAAATGGGCAAATTCAGTATGCAGTAGAAAACATGAGCAGAAGAGACCAGACATGTAGTTTTGTTAAGTGAATTAAATAGTTGCTAAGATTTTCACTGAGCAGCCTGAAGTCAGGGCTTCTTTTAATGAGCCAGGCTCTTAAAGATGAAAGAAAGAATTGTGTTTGTGGAGCCTCAGCTCTGATTCCAATCAGCAGTACAGGACAGGTGGTGCTGCCACCAGGCTCTTCTTCACCCATTAAATGGAGCTGGCCTGTCTCACAGGCATGGATGTACTCTCAGGTCTTGGCAAGGTGTCCTGTGTCTGGTTTGGAAATAGCTGTTCAGAGAATATATAGCCTGTGGTGTTCACAATAGAACTTTCAAGTTCCTTTTCTAAAATATTAATCATCTTAATTGATAATAAAGACATATCTAGTTGAAAATTCCATGTTGGGTATTTACTAAAAGCATTCTCAGTAGAGAAGAGGAATGCCATCTCTTAAAACATGTTTTGATATGGCAGGACAGATCTGAATAACATGTTTAGAAACCTGCTGATGTGCTGTGTTCTCTGGGATGATGTGGCACTTTGGGATGGATGGAGGGGGAGGAGATTCTTGATTTTGCAAGGCAAGATGAACACTGGGCATAGGGAAGGAAAGAGGAGGTCAAGACTGCAGGGTGGTTTTCCTACTTAAGTCAAAGGGTTATGGAATGTAAAGGTGTTGAAAGGGACCTTAAGGATCATCTAGTCCAAATCCCCCACCTCCTTTGACCTGCTGGCCACACTCCTATGGATGCAGCCCAGAATTTTGCTGGTTTTCTGGGCTGGGAGCCTTCCCCTTCACCTTTTAACCTGGAAGTGAATTCCTCCTACAAAGGCTTTGTGCAGTCATCCTCTGCAGGTTACATTGAACAGCAGAACAAGTCAAGTAAGAAAGCCTAATGTACTATCAACTCCTTCACATATTTATTTTAATGTTGTTTTTTTAGAGGGTGAATACTGATGAGCATGCCACAGATGCTTGTAAGTATAAATTAAGATCACACAAGGTCTAAAACACTCCTCAGAGAATGAGCTTGCCAAAAAGCCAGTGGAAGGCCTGTCTGAGCAGAAAAACACTACACAGTGAAGAGATGCACCCAGGCTATCCATGATAACAGATTCTGGGCACAAAAATTTGGTTTATTAGCAAGTTTTCAATTTGAAGTGTTAACCAGCCACTCACCTTCACTTATTTAGTTTATTCTGCTTAGCTGTAATTTCATCCATGGGTAGTACACAGGAAGTGTATGAGAATACTGTTGTATTCTTGCCATCTGAGAAGAGAAAGAAATATTTCTAAAGACCAAAGGGCATTATTTGTCATGAAAATTGGTCCAAAAAACACTTACAACACAAGTACACAATATCTTGCCATTTCAACAGAAGAAAGCTTTATACTGGGCTGTACTAAAGAGAAATGCACAGTCTTGCCCATCAAAAACCCCACCCACTGTTATGCATTTTGCCAGACTTGTAAGAGCCCAGTTTCACCACCAGTTCCAAGTCCCACACTTTAAGTCAAGTGGGCCAGTCACTGCCCAGACAGCAGCAAAAAGATTGATGAGAGTCAAGAATTAAGAGGAGGTTTTGAGGACATACTGAAAAACCTGGGTTTTTGATAAATGAAAAACTGAGGGATTTTAAGCCTTCAAACAAGTGTAAGATGTTGTCGGGAAGATGAAAGCAATGACCTACTCTTGCCCTACAGCCATGGAGTAAAGAAGTCATAAGCTAGAACTGCAGCAAAATATATCTAGGGTAGGACTGAGTTTAACTTTCTAAGGATCCAGCTAGTTACACATGGAATTAGGTTTTCTATGGAGCCGGTACAATTTCCAGTAAAAGTGGTGGGAGATGAGTTTACACTTCCATCAGTGAGAATGATTTGGGTAACTTTGGCCTGCCCCGAGGTCAGAGATCTCCTGGGACAACTTCCAAGGCTGTGTGACATTTCTTTCGCAGCTTAGAGTATCCTCAGCAAGATCATGGTATCTGTCTTAGGCCCATCTGAAGGGCTGCTCATGATAATTATAACAACCATGTGCATTGCCTTTCTTCTTGTGTTGAACAATATGTATGAGATACTTTGTTGTTTTTTTTTTTTTTCCCCTCTAAGGTGTTCCCTTGTTCAAACCTTTTTTTCCTATTGACCTAAGTAATGTACTAAGTTAAGCAAAACATCTCCAAGTGTCTGTGAATAATTGATTGAAATAACTTGACAAGTTTGGTAATTGACATGACATATATAAGAAAGATAAGTGGAGATGAAGGAATTAAGTTGCAATGTTGTGATGATTTAAAACATTGGGAGGCTCCGTTTGCTTGTTTCCATGAAATTCAAATAGGTTTGCAATCTAGAAAAATATTTGAAACTTAAAGTCTAACTGAAGCTTTACACTTCTTGTGACAGAACAATTTTTTTTTCAGTTATTATTAGTAAATTTTACTGCTCAGCTGTTATAGCTATGTGAATCTGGGAAATTCTTCAAGTTCAATAATTAACTAAATTTCTTTTTGTGACAAGGCACTTCAGAACCTCAGTCAGAATCTCAGTATCAAGTAAATGAACCAGTGCTTGAAACTTGAATGGCTCAGAGTGAGACAAATCAAGCCTGTATCATGGTCTGTTTGAGAGCTCAGTAGCTGCTCTGCATTCAGTGTTAAAATTGGGAAATTGAGTCATACTTGGGTCTAGACAAGGAAGGATTGACCATGCTTTGTTTGGGGCAGATGGATGAGCAGAACCAGCTGCCTGTGCAGAATTTCTGGTTTCCTGACTTTGTGTTTCAGTGCTCCTAACTTAACCAACAAAACCAGCTCCTCAAAAGCCAGATTAGCCAGGACCATAACATCCATCCCTTACCTGCTTGTTTTGGTACAAACTCCCATATACCTTTCTCATTTTGTAGTTGAAGTATAAAACTTCAGTCAAAGCTTAAATGTACAAGTTAAAACTCTTGCAATTGGTAAAAAATGGCAATTGGGAACTATCGAGAGAGAAACTGTGGATTTTTCTTCTTTGACTGTTTTCGTGACTTATTTTCCTGCATCAGTTTTGATCACACGTGAAATATGTCTGTGGGTCCAGGTCAAGCACAGAAAAGCTGTTTTGTAGCCCTGAAATAAAAAGAAAAGGGCTTTGTTTTATGTAATATTATTGTTTAATATTTCAGATTTAATATTTATGCAACTTTGCTCCAAATTCTAATATAAGCTTCTCAGGGATGTCTGAGTTGTGCTGAATCCACTAGAATAAACCTCAAAAAAACTTCACTGCTTGATTTTTTTTGTATCACTTTCTGAGAAATTTGCAGCTCCTAAATAGATATTCTTGGCTTTAGAACAAATCTGAAATATGCATTGGTACTGACAATGTTTCTACTAAATTATGCTGAATAGTTGATTTACATAGTGAATAACTTATTTTCTGCTGTTAATCTTCAACAAGGAAGAGGCTAAGAGGTTGGACTTAAGGTCACAAGTCAAGCTAGATCCCTTGGCTAAGACATGCTTGTCATGTCTTTCTAACCCAAGTTTCTGCATTTTTTCAGCAAGAGTCCCCATGCTCTGTTTAAACTACTTAAGAAAAACATTTGTACTTTATTTGCCTTGAGTCAGTTTGCTGCACGTGTCTCTTTTATGTTTCTTCAGAAGCTAGATGTAAGGTGCAGATTTTGTGTATTGGTTTGAAAATGTGCATCAGGCAAATTTTAGTAACTCAGCAGTGTTACTGTTAATAGTAGTACAGACAAGAGCATCATTGTGAGCAAGTCCAAGGGAATAATGTGGAAACACGTGCCTCTGACTGTGCTGGCTTGAGGCAAGTGAGAACATTGTACACAAATAAAGCTGCTGAGGCTGTACAGGAGTTGAAAATGTGTGTGTGAATTATGTTGATATTAAAGCCCAGCATAACAAGCTTCTTGGAGTAGCTACATAACTTTTAGTGCCCATAAGGCAGACTGCATTGTACTTACCTTGAATGAGTACATGGAGTACTTTGATCCTCTGCTACATTGCCAGCAGCCAGAAAATCTGGGCTTTATCTGTTACATCTTTCATTGAAACCACTTTAAGACCCGTTCAGTAATCAAACACTTAAAATTTCTGTATCATAGTTGGAGCTATATCATACTGACAGACAGTTTCTTTACTGGTTTTCCACCAGACAGCATAAGGATAAATATATTTAAAAGAAAGTAGACAGAACTGTTCTGATCATAGAAGGGGAAGAATTAAAAAAAAATAAAATTCAAAGACCTTTATTTATGGGGAAGAGAAATTATTCATTGCTTTCCTGTCATTTACAGAAACACACTTTATGTCCTGTCCTGCAGAATTTTATCTTGATTTAATGCAGTAGGCTGTGGAGGCTGCTGATGATTAAGTAGAAAAGCATATTTATGGATAGCTAGGTGTAATCTAAGTGACTACTAAGAAAACCTATGCCTTCTGTATTTATTCTGTGCAATGGAAATGAAATGTGAAGAGTAAAGAGAAAATCAGCTCTCCTGTTCCTGGACTGTTGCAATATAAGCTGTTTGAATGACATTCTCAATTATTGACAGAACCAGAAATTTTGATAATAGAAAATAAAAATTAGATGAGCTTACAGCCTCCAAGTATACCAGAAAAATCCTGCTTATTACCAGGATCTCTTCACACATGTTAATGCATGGTTCCTTAAGTATGGTTACTGGAAAATTATATTCTATTAATTGTTCCAAATGTGTAAAGCTACCTATCTCCTAGTATAACAAATCTGCTATATTTATGGTGATGATAATTAGGCATTTTTTGCAAAATGATTGTGGAGATCAGCAAGAATGTATTAATTGATCTCTTTGTACATTCACTTCTCAGTTCAGTACTTTGAGTTGTATTAGGAACTAATAAGCCAATGAAGTTAAGAAAATTACTATCTTTCCAGATTTATGTCAGAAATTTTCCATGGTGCCAAAGATGATTTATTTTCAGGAAGTGGCCTAGGCTGCTATGTTGACATCAAGTAAATCCAGTATTATTGATGACTGAATGAATTATGCAATATTTCCTGTAGAACCACTGAGACAAAGCAGAGATGTTCTTTGTTGTGCTTTTCACTCTTTAGTTGATTTACCTGAATTTTAGCCTCTAAAGACATTTTTAATGAGTACTAAATTGTTAGTGGCCAACTTGAGACTAGATTGAACAGCAGGTTAAAACTTGCAGGTACAATTTTTTTTTAGGTATCTTTTTTTGTTGTTTTCCCCTGAAAAAGAACAGAGGAGATAAAGCACATTTTTTTGCTTTCCTTCAGTTGTTTTAAAATTTGTTTTATCTTCTTCTGGACTTACTCAATATTATTTCTGGGTTTTTCTGGCTCTGTACAGGCTATCAGTTTAACAGACAGGCCAAAAAGTTGACAGCTACCTGTAGTATATATACTTATAAGTATAATGTGTGATTTGACTGCTTCTCTCTAGCAGTAATAGTGTATATTGAAATAACATATAATAAAATTCAAGTGAAACTCAAGTAAATTATGAGGACTGTGAACTAGATACTTGAAAACCCTTAAAGCTTGTTAGTACAAAAAACACTTGCATAAGCTGAACTCCCTTCTCCATCAGAGAACCCTGATATGAAATGGCACATGGAAATGGATTATTTCTACATAAATGAATTTGTAAGAACAAATGTGCTGCTTTAAATGATATCCAAATCAACTTTAAGAGCCCAAGCAATTTTTTAAAAACCTGATTCTGATGCAAGGTATTGTTTCATCCTGGTGTGATTTAAGATTGCTTTGTTACACGCCCCTATGAAGTTTTCCTAGTTGTTCCCCAGTGAGGTGGTGAATTTTATTAACTTGACACAAATATATCTACATTTTTTAAATTGTTAACTTTCACCTAATATAATCTAGTGGTTTGGCAGTTCCCTCCTGCTTCAACTGGAAATATGCCTACAAGAGGCTAGTTAAAAGCTAAATTTAAATGCAGTTTTGCTTATTTGGAACTTAATGTTTTGTTTCAAGAATATAATTTACTTAATTTTTTAAAAAAAATTATTCTTGGACGTTGAGGATGGTGACAAAAAACTTACTCCCCCAAAAATCAAACAATTTCATTACAAATTATATCCCATAACATGAGGCCATGTTTTCCTTTTTGACAGTCTGGTAGGTATTGGTAATCCATGTTTGAGGGTTTCTATACAATGTGGATTTTTCCACAAAGTTCTCATTTTTGAAAGGACTTTTTAATTTTTTTGTTCTTGTAAAACCCACACAAAATGCAATAGAAAGAAGTGAATGAAAGCAACACTAAAACTGAGAATGAAACATGGCTAGTCTTGAAATAGACCACTTAAACCCTGAAGTACTAATAATATCATTCATTAGAATTTATTTTGATTAAGACTTGTCTTTCCTGAGGACAGAGCCTGACCAACAGCACTTAATTTTAAAATCTGTTACATTTTTGGCTTCTTGGAACCAAGATATATCCATGTTAATGAGAAGATGCTGTCTGCTCAGCATTTCTGTAGTTTTGTTATTTTTGCCCTTTGAAATAATAGGCATTGAGTGGGAGTGAGATCCTGCTCAGAAAATATAAAATCTCAATTACCCACATGAGAACCTTTTAAATAATAAATGAGATAGCTGTGATACAAGGCTTTTTGTCCTGACACACTGACTAAGATACCTTCCTGCTCTCTTCTTTCTCCATCAGATATTGCTTTTGTAGAATGCAAAGCACCTTCAAGGGCACTTAGAATTTACTGACCCATTCCTGATTTAGACTTCTGGATGTGTCAGAATGTTCTGTGCTGTGTTGGCTATTAATTACAGAGGGAGGGAAGGAACCAGAGATGTGCACCCTCATCTGAGCATGAAGTGGGGGTGTGTTCTCTCAAGGTACTGACCATCCCTCCTCTGCTCTCAGCAGCAGCAGAGACCTGTGGGGTTATTCTGAGTGCTACTGAAAGGTACCAATAGCTGCAGGGGCTGCTCCAATGTCCCCATGTTTGGTGTGATAATGCATCAAAATGTGGCTCTTCTCCTGATCTCTCCTGGGCAGGTGAGGAAAAAAAAGGGTAAAAACTTGCTGTTCATGTTATCTGGTATAAATATCCACCTGATTTAATTTATATTATTGCATCTGAGTCCTAGGTGTGATCTAAAGCAAGTTTCCTTCCTGACCACATCTATCTTCCAGAGAAATTCAAGCCATTTGCTATTTGTAGGAACTGGTATAAAGTGAATCAGAAGGATGTAGCAAGCACAAGTCTATAGATCAAACTATTGCTATGTGTACTGGGGTAAAATTACCCCAAGCTTTCATCTAAATTATAACTTCTGGTTTGAAATGTTCATACAATATGTAATACTTTCCAATATCCTGGCCCCATAAATATTCCCAGTTTCAGAAAAAGCCCTTTTATACCATTGCTTCATACTGCAGAAAAAAAATAGGTAATGGAAGTACAATAGTTGCTGTAGTCACATCCTAACTCACTGCTTTGAGACTATTGTATTCATGGCAACTAAAACATGACATTCAGCATTTTACTTTTCACCTCTGAAGCTGTTTGATGCTTTAATCTCTTAAAGGATTATTCCCTTTCTAATATGTGGGTTTGGTCTACTCTTTGCCTAAATTTTAAATATTTTCCTTCAGTTGAAAAGAGTAGTTGCTGTTTATCTTGGATAGTTTCTCATGTTATACTTTAGAAAACATCACCTCTGTTACAAGTGACCAGAGGACACAGCATTATTTAAATATCTTCAAGTAACCTCTTAAACCCATCATGTTGCATACTTTCAATCCAGGTGAATTTCTATGATAACATAGGCAAATGTTGTTGAATATGGAAATGACCACAGTTTGTACTGTAAATAAGGGAATCTCAAATTTTCCAGGAACTTGTTTGGTTAAGAAAAAGATACCAGATGAGCTGTATGGAAATGGAGGTTTCAAAGCACAGAAATAAGTTGCTTGCTTTTGAAACTTTAAAGACTAGCCTGAACAGAAAAATTTAAAAACATGGTGTGAAGAATTTAAGACTGCAGAAATGGTCATTGTTCCAGCTTGCTAGATCTGTTAAGCTTTACTGGAATGGAAGCTTTTACAGAAAGGTTGATTTTTGGATACTATAATCTTAACTGCAGAAATCTTTGGATATGTTAGTATATGCTTTAGCTGAGAGCATAGTATTGTTAATTAAGCAGAAGAATGAGAATGGTTAAATTGAGGATATTTCACTGCATTTATTGCTTTCTGTATTTTTTTAGTGGAATTTAACACCTTTCCAGTTACTTCCTCCTACAGACATTTCTTGTTTACTTAATTTTAAAAGGATGTGAGTTGATATTGAGCAGGTTGAACATGTTAGTCAGCAGAGTATACAGAAGGCCCTCAGAAAAATGATATTGAAAAATACCTTGAGCTCATCTTACCTCAACCTTGAGATTTCTATAAAAGCTCTCTTCAGTTTTGTGTAATTTTAGCCATTACCATCCCTTATCCTGGGGACCATAAATGATCTAACAGCACTTCTTTGTTGATGTTCTTATGAGATTTTAGCTGAGCATGTACCACTTCTTCACAAAAGATCTTAGCATTTTGCTTTCCTTTTTTTCTGACTTTTAGTGCATGTTGAGTTTGGACAGTGATTTAAAATCTCACATGCAGTAAGTCTGCGATTCATGCAGTTAGGTAAGTAAATGGCACAGCAAAATGTGTGCACAGCTGGGTTCAGAGCTTAATGCTTGGCCTATTATGCCAGTAATGAGTGTCTGAAGTAACATAACATAAAAACTTGAAATACTGTATTGCTTTAGAAAGGAGGCTGCTTTTCTTTTGTAGTTCAGGAGTGTTGTCAGTCTTTCCTAAGTCTCATAAAGCATCTAATGCTAAATATAATCACAAGTAGCATTTACCTAAATAATGCCTTGCATTTGATGGGACTTTTGTGCCATGTGCACAGACAGGGAGCTAAAAGATTAACTTATATAAGTTTTCATTTCAAGGTCTCACTGCTTTGTTTGTATATCATTCTCAAGAATTATGAGTAATACATCTCTTAAGCCAGAGCAATTGAAAGGAGATTTCAGTGGCTTAAATCCTGTAAATTGTAGCTGAATAAAATGCAGTGTGAAGCTGAAGTGCCTCATCAGACAAGGACTGAATAGCAAGAGAAAAGCAAAAGCTTGGAGTTGGGGAGGTAAGTGAAATAACTGATGAGTAGGTGAGGTGATGACACAGCATGAAAAAAACTTGGACAATAATTTTGTACTTAACAAATAAGTTATTTACTGACTGGTGAGTAAGCAGTAGCTTATTCTGTTGCACTGTCTCACAGGACTTCTTTACAGGTAAAACTGCTAAAAATTTTGAGGTTAAAATGCAACTTGAAACAAAATCAGCCACTCTCTCCTGAGATGACTAATGCAGTAGGAGAAGATAGTTGTGCTTCTGTTGTGATAATGGCAAAAAGGGAAGAAGCAGGGAACAAACCTATTAAAACCAGTGTAAGGTTTGGGAGGTGAAATGATGCTGGAAGAATGGGAAGGAATTTTTAGCAGCTTTTCCTCAGAAGAACATGGGAACAGTGAGGCCAGGGAAGAATTTATAAATAAAGTCATGTCCATGACTGAGAAAAGAGATCTGCCCATGAGACCAGGAGGGGTCTGGCTCTGAGTTTCCTGTCCATATGTGGTACAGTTTCTAAAAAACAACATTTGGATAAGGAGCCAGAGGGAAATACAAGGATAATGATCACCTTGGCTATCTTGACTTGTCATTTCACAAATGATTATGGTTAAAAGGGGCCTCTAAGACCACCTGGTTTCAAACTCCCCCATTTCAAGGAAGACAATTTCATGGCCAGGTTCAAGCTTTTATAAAGTTTGTTCAGTGCAGTCTCTCCATCCTCCCTGAAACAGTCTCCTGGTAAGAACGAGTCCTTCAAAAATCTGAACTGTTAATTGCAATAGAAACCATGCAGATATAATTTTGATGCATAAAAATATTTCACTTCTGACTCTGTTGGACTGCTGTGGATACCAAAAATTCACAAGAGAAAAAATGAAATATTTAACGTTTGATAATTCCAAGGAAAATCTGGACTCAAATAGCAGGCTCTTTTAAAGGAGCAGTCTGAATTATAAAAGTTTGTCTTGCCTCAATTCCAACACTGTATTATTGGGATAGTACTTAATTTCTCATAGTTGTTTTTTTTTTTTTTTCCTCTAAATTGTATAAGTAGTTGGATCAAAAATCTGTACTCAACTTATTTCTAAAACTTGTAGTAGTTTGGACAAAGTAGCCCCATCCCCTCCTGATAGTCCTGATGGTAATTAGAGATAATGTTGAAATTCTTTACTGGATAATAATTTTTTATATAGCTGTAAGTTAGTTCAATTATCTGTATTTCCGTTTTAAGAATTTTTATTTTTAAGTTTTGGGGGATAAAAAAGTATGGTTGATATTTTGAAATATAAAACAAATTTAATAAAATTTTCGATCAATTTTTTATAAGCCATGAAAGAAGCACACAGTAGGCTGCTTCTTTCTCAAAAAGTTTTCTCTCCTTAAAACACTGCCTAGTGATTTATGTAACCTGTATTTGATTTGTGCTGTCAATACAGTATTTTTAATAATATAATTTAATTTCATCTTCTTAAGCTCAGCTGTAAGATCTTCAAACATCTAAGAAATATGCTGTAAAGAGCTGCAACATGACCTTTGATTTTCTTTGTCAGAATGAAGAGGTTACCATACAGTGCTGGATTTCACACAGTAATAAATGCTAGTAAAAAAAAGACTAAGATATTAGTGACTTGACAAAGCAATTGCACAACTCTTTTTATAAAGGAAACTATTAAATTTGTTCTATGATTTCTTATAGAAATTAATTTTTTGCAAGTTTCAAATGAAATGTCCAGTAAGTTGCAGTACAAGCACACTTGAAAAACTTGATCATGAGCTAGGGAGAGACTTACAAGAGTGATTATGGTGCAAATACTGTCTTTTGCCTGATGGAGGCTGGAGAGAGGTAGAACTCTGGCCATTGATATGTGGAAAAATCCATTACACACGAGCAGCCCACTGCTCACAAAATACATGAATATGAGCAGCCCAGTAAAGTGTCTGCACTGTGCCTGCAATGAGATTATCAGATCTCAAGGAACAGTGATGTTGCCTAAGGTTTCCAGCTCCTCACCACTTTTAAGAAAAGATTTGGACTTTGATAATATTTGTGTGTCACTTCCAAATCAGCATGTTCCATGATTCTATGACATTTTAAAGATGCTATAATTTTGCATCATAGTATTTCTCCTCAGTTATGATCTTGAGGGATGTTGGAGTAGTTTCTATTCAATTTAGCCAGATACACTGAGAAGCTGGGAAAGAACTCTTTGAAGTGTGCCTTTAGGATATTTTTTAAAGAGGGGAAATTTCCATCAATAGGGGAAAATAGTTTCATTTCATTACTTAGATCATTAGGAAGGTATTGGATAGGAAGCGATATAGCAAAAATCTGTAAATAACTTTCTCAAGAACAGTAACAATTCTAGACAACATACCTCATAAAAATTAAATCTCTAGCACATGATTGTTACATAGTTGTAAGTGCTCTTCAGGTTTATCTGACTTGTCACTAAAAGGCAGAACAGACTAGCAACACAGTCCAAGTTAAAAAAAAAAAAATGATAAAATGATTCAATGATTTTACATGATAAAATTAATACATTATTTTAAGGATGGACTCATCTAGTATGTAGTTTTATGGTAGATGTTGCAGCTGTGGCCTCTTGAATGCTTTTGATTATTGTTTGGTCTTGAATTGCTTTATGTTAGAAAAGCTTGCAAACACTAGACAGACCTGGGGAGCAATAAGTAAATAAAATAAAGCTGAAGTGGGACCCATGCACAGGAATTGCTGTGGGACATCAGTCTGAATAGGACTTTGGTTTTCAGATAACAATTAGAATTGGCACCACCCAGTCCTGCAGCAGTTGTCACAGGCTTCTGAAAGGACTTGCTCCCTGTTTTGTGCCACTGCTGAAAGCAAAGGGCAGCTCTGTTTTGTGTAACCTTGTGAACATCAAGCACTCAACTGTGTTAGCTGTACAGGTATGGCAACATCAGGAGCCCGGGGGAAAACCACCCAAAACACAACCAAAGCTGCAGTGCATTCAAAAAAGAATGAAAGCATGATATGCCTTCCAATGAGGCTAAGATGTGTTCTTTGAAGGGCTTGAAAGATGAACTTGTTTTAATCTAAGTATTTTTGGGAGGAAGAGTCTTTTGACTGGAGACTGTTTTTAATATAGCAGTAAGTGATGAATTCTGTCATTGAAAGGTGAACATAGACAAATTGAGTGTAGAAATGGGGAATGTACTTAACAGTGTGAGCAGCAAACCACAGAAATGTCTTAGCTGTGGATATGTTCACTTTAACCCCATTTGACCTTTGAAAAATTGTTTATCTCAAATATTTCTTTGAGCTGCAGGTTTGACTTACAGTCTTGAGGCAGAAATATTCAAGTCACTTGGCTTGTCCCAAAGAGGTCAGGCTCAGAGTTTGACAATATTATAGCTTTTAGAGTACAGGAATCTGTGTTATAATACATGGTTAGATTGCTTGACCCAGATCACAGCTTGTATGCATCCCAATTATTCTTCTCTACTCATCATTCAGGCAAGAAAAATTGACTTTGGCTGTTTCTCACCTGTGCAAGTGTTAAGTTTTTTTCCAGTAAAGTGTTCAAGGCTTTTGAGATTTTTGTGGTTCATAGGATTGTAAAGGATGTCAAGTTATTCAAATGCAAGTGCTGAAAGAAGTCTGGCAATTAGTGCCATTATGCAATAAAATATGGAATATTAAATGAATCTGTTAAATGTTTGTTTAGACACGTTTATGTAAAGCAAAATTCTGTCATGACTAAATATACTTCATGTCACCATGTTTAAATAATTTTAAAGAGCAATCAGTGCAGGAAACTAGCATGTTGATCACAGAAATTCATATTGTCATGCTTCCCTGATGTATTGCATGAATAAATATGGTAGCTTGAGGAATGCCCATAAAAAATATTACTGATACAAGATAAAACCAGAATTAAAACAGTGAAGTCTGCTTATAGCTTCTCATATGGTACTTTGTCTGCAACATTGCTAATCCATGGCAATCTGTTGTGTCCATACATCTCCCAAGCTTTCACACCCACCAGCTTGCATTTTCCATGAAAATCTATACAGAAGCTTGAATATCAAGTTGAACCCAGTTTAATTTTCCTTCTGCAATTAAGTCTAAAAGAGATAGAAAGAATTGATTCTTACTCTGCAACTTGGAACTAACTGCTAAATTTACATGGAATAACTGATAAACTTATGAAAACTAGGTATGCAGGCAATTTAAATAGTCAGGTTTTTTCTTCTCTTTAGAGGATTTTTTTAATCCGGCCAAGTTTCTATTTGCATGTGGAAAAAGTGAAAAATAATATTAATAATAATAATCTACCTAGTGAAATTTCTGCTTTTATACTGATCTGACAATATGCATGTCCATGATTTTGACTTAAAAACTGTTTAACATTCTTCAGCATAGGCAAGAATGCTTGTAGGTCTTGTGATGACTGAAGCACTGAATGGTCCTCAGCCAAAAGACACAGTGTGATATGGTCAAAAATATTAGTACTGGAAGACATTGGATATTTGGTACAGGCTGTAAATGTGTATTTCTTAAGTCAGGTGAAATCTTGGCAGCTGTGTTTCTGATAATATGTGAGATAGAGAAGTCCCTCACTAGAATCTGTAATCATAAAAATTAGAGTTTCTATTCCTCTTGCAGCCTTAAAAGCATCACAAGGTGAAACACTGATCACTACTGAACACTCCTCAGGAGATCTGGACAGAAGGAACTTGAAGAATAAAAAAGAAAAGACACCAAAAAAATCCCAAACCCCTAAGTATACCAAGTCAGACTTAAAATGCCTATTCCTTTCAGTTTCTTAAATTTTGCTCTATTTCTTTGTTTGGTACAATATAAACTTTAAAGCAGTGACAGGGTTGATCTCAAATCACATATACTTCAACCGTTGACAAGTGTTTTCTGATGACAATTCTTTATTGCAAAACTCAGCTTGCTTTCTCACTGAAACCAACTTCATCTGAACAACAAAAGCAGCTTGACAAAGAAAAAATTGAGCTTTATGACTGGTGATTAATACCATTAACCCTGGATCAGTGAAGATTTCTGATTAACAAGTTCAATTCATTAGGTCAACTATCATTTTATCTAAATTATGCATAGATTATGCAACTGTCATTATAAAATTATTCTGAAGAAATTTGAAGGCTTCAGAATTAGGAATTTGAATCTTAATGGAAAGCTCTTAGAAGGGAAGTTGACATGTCTAACAAGAAGCTTAGAGGGAGCTTTCTATAGCATAGTACCTTTTTGTCAGAATTGAGTGTGCTCATTAGAACTTCTTAACACATTGCTTTGGTATGCTGACAATTATTAGTGAATAATGGAAATACATAAGTGAAAAAATGTAAAAGGAATCCTATGGAGTTTTTGTAGCCTAAAATTGATTTATCCCCTTGCTAATGTAGGTTATAGCAACTCTCTGCAACCTCACCTTTAAAGGGTGGGATTTTTTGTGGGCTGTAATGCAAGGTGCTGACAGAGGTTTGTCTTGTACAACCATTACCCACTGGCTAATGCACTGGGTTGTAGCCAGATAATGAAAATGAGGTGGGATGAGCCCTGGGAGAAGCAAAAGAACAGAGTAGAATTTTATAAACATGTGCAGCTGAGGAAACTGTGCTTAAAAGCAAAAGCACAGATTTTAAATTCATTGAAAATTTCTTGTGAGCTGTCAAATTATTGTTGATATATGTAGTCAATTACTTTGGAAATTAGCATGTTTCTTTTCTCTTCAGTCTAATTTTGTCTATCTCTTGTGTAAGTAGAAGAGCAAAGTTGAATCTTAATCTAAGAACATACTGCAAGTCAAAATAATTAAGCCAAATAACTTGTTTTTAAAGTGACTGCTGAATATATATAAGTGCTGAAATGAAATTTTAAAAAGTGAATTTTTTACATTACTCTCAAATTTTAAATGTCCTAAATAATTCTTTGATATTTTGATTAGAGCACTTCAGAACATTTTCCTGTTTAGCTAGTAATTACCTAAAGGTAGAAGCTATTAGCTGCTGCCAGCCTTAAAGAAAAAATATTAACCAGCAAACTGACAATTAACTACTTGGCTAATCAATGGCATCTTCACCAGGAATGCCAATAGCAATTGTTTATCACATGTAAACCACAGAAAAGATTAATGGTGTTGAAATTGCGTCATGATTTTTTTCAAAGTTTTTAGGAGTTAGAAATGTTAGATTTTATTGAGGAAGAAACAATATGCAAACATGGGCATGAAAATTTTTTTTGGCTATTACTCAGGGTAGGTAGAGAACTAGCACAGGACTTTGGATTTCAGCACCTCTATGCCTTTGTTCTGTGGTTTTTAAGATGTGCCACACATTTCTCACTTCAATATTAGTTTATATAAAACATTAAGCTATCTGGAATACATGTATGATATCACCAAATATCAGAATAGTAATTACTATGTGCATCTGGAGCTATTCTCATTATTGCTCATGTTCAACCCAGGAAGAAATTGGTTAAACTTCTCATTTTTTTCCTCGGACTACCTAAAAAACCTCAAAGTGTTAGATTGTTTCAGACTGTGTATAAGTGTATGCTAGATTACCAGAGTGATTAACTGAAATTTGGCCACTAGAACTGAAGCTTTCTTAAGAAAAAAACTTGGAAAAGTTTTGTGTAAATACTTAGCAAATACTCAGACTTTTCAGACCATGAAGGATAGCAAAATACCAGCAGCTGTACAGGTTACACACAGTGCAAGTGCTGCTGTCTCTTTACAGGAGCACTTTACATCAATGGCCATAATATTTGGGAATAGGGAGTGACAAGATGCATGGCATAAGAGTTGCATTTTGAAGATGAAGGAAGCTACAAGAAAATCCTGTAGGGCTGCAAGCAAAGGATCAAATAGTGGGATGGGCTGGAGGATGTGGTTGTGTGGATGCAGGCAGATGTAGGCACCAGCATCCTTGTAGGGTGGCTGTCCCCCAAAACTCTGCTCTCAGTCAGGATCCAAAATCCAGGACTGCTTCCATGTGGAAGATAAAGGACTGCTCTTTGAAAATCCTTTCTGTAATGCAAAATGAATGCAGCTTTCATATTTGAAAGATAGCAACCAGGGGAGGTGCAACAGCTTAGAATTCCTACACTTTTTCTATCCTGCTAATTCACTCCAGGTGTTAAAGCAGAGGGACCATTATGAAAAATATGACTTGTCAAATTCTAGCTCCTTTTTCACTACACAGTTTATGAAACAAATGGTTTCCTGAGTTTAGTATGCTGTCAGGCTTTTCTTCTCATGTTCATCAATAGTTTTTCCTAGATGCAAATTCCAGTGACAGAATGATACTTATGCTAATCAAGACAGTTGAAAGTTCTGGGTTGTGGGGGGAAAGAGGAGTGTTTTTTTTTCTGTTGGTGAAAAATTAGCTCTTGAGCTTCTGATTAAAACCTAGTAAGGAGCTGCAGGATTTTTATTTTTGTTTCTCTCTAGGTAGGAATATAAAATCTTGAAAGAGAGTAGTCTGAAGACACAAGTGGTAAATATTCTGGAATCCCAACAGGAAGCAACTAACCACAGTGTTAGAGATGTATCAGACAGACATCTGTCTTTGAAGCTGACTGTAGTTTTCCATTAATGCAAGAATTGCATTGTAAAATCCTTTCAGTCAGACCTTATCTTAGTACATTTTCTCCTTAATTTCAATGTGGTCAGAGTTGAATCACTTCAGCTGGCAGATGTGGCAGTACCATAGGGCTTTAGACAGGGAATAAAGTAGTAAAAGAGTCTCAGCTCACTACCAGCTTTTATCACTGTGATACAGAACAAAATGTCATCAGTTTCAACTATGTTTGCAGTCAGTCTGATATCCCTACCCACAAGGCATCTGCTGCAAGATTTAATTTTGTCACACTGGTAAGTGTTTTTACCAGGGGAAATAGTTGAATGCGTGCAGTTAATGATAGGACACGTCTGCTGTTGTGCTGTCAAATGCATCCATCTAGATGTAAATATTTTACATAAGCTTAAAAAGACAAAGGCTAAAATGATTTCTGCTGTTTATGCACACATCAGTGCTGTAAAGGGTAAAACATCAGTCACATTTCTCTAGAATATGCTAGGGATATGAAAATCCCTAGTAGCTTGCTACTCAGATTGCAAGCACATTTCTCCTGGCCTCTCTTAATAAGAAAGATGCAATCTCTGAAGGAGGAAAGAGATAAAAGACCAGGGAGAGTAGAAGATAACACACTCACCTGTTGGAGATTCAGAGTTGCTCTTTATTTTTCGTTATGTGCTGTAATGGATCCTGCTCATCAGACTAAAAATTTAATGAGTGTGTGGGGCATACAGGGAAATAGATACCAACTAAGTAAAAAAGACTTTGGATTGGAGAATCATAAAAAGGTAACACATTATTTGAGTGAAGGAACAGCCAAAAACTCCAGCAGAGAACAGCCTGTGTTCCTAAGTGACCCTTTGCTATTTAAGTTGTGCAGATTAGAACACTCTGTGCTGTTGTTTAACTGTGCATTGGCTTTGTCTTTGGCACTCATATTTTTTGTGTACTTCAAAAGCTTGAAAACTGAAATTATGGAAATAACTGGAATATGTGGCTTTTCTTCTTAGCCTTTTCATTTTCTTTCTATTTATATCAAATAATCATTTTACCCTTTGCCAGTTAATATATATCTCGAAAAAATATGAAACTTTAAAAAAAAAAAAAGTGAGTTTTAGGTTTTTTGGAGTTTTTTGTCACTAACAACTTCTTGTCATCTTGTAAGGGCATATGGGCTGCTAAAATTTGAGTTCCAAGGTCATATGCCTGGATCAACTGCTTGGGACTATTTTTAGGCAAGCCCTATGTCAGCAGGCTAAAGGGAGATGTGCACCATGCACTGCAGCAGACTTTGGGTGCACAGCAGCTGTGCTGCCAGTGATTAAATCTTTCAGAACATCCCTGTGTGCTGCAGGGGAACACATTCTGGAAGGCATGTTGAGTAGGAGGTTCCAGTGTCCCTTCCTCCCTCTCAGATGAACAAATGCATCTCACACTTGGCTATTAGCACTGCAATTTTCTCCTGCTGAATCCTCCTAAGACAATTTGCTTCCACATCAAACCAGCACTTTCAAGTTGCATTTATTCCTTTTGATGAGTTGTTTTTCCTTCTAAAACAACTACTTTATCTTGAAATAGTAAATGTTAAGGAGAGTTTAAAAACATAAATCTAAAGTCAAGAAAGCTAGAAGCTTGAGAAATGTACAAATTCATATTTTTGATTTCAAATATGCCCACTGTTAAGGAGAGAGAAAATGGAATTCTCTCACCTATTTTATATACTGGCTTAGATTTGACCCAATGCAATTTTTTTATATGAAACCAAAATTCACAGTCAAATTGAAGGCAGCTTCCTTCCTTCTTCCCAGTTAAATGTTCTGATTAATATGAAATGACAGTTTTGAAATACCTGTAATCACCAGGCTCCCTAAGACCAATCACTTAGTGTGGTGCTCTGCATTGTTGCAAGGTCTTTGTTGGTATAAAATATGACTTTTCTGTTAGTTGGAAAGACGTGTACTGTCTCATAGGAACAGCACTGGGGGCCCCTAAAAGGACACATATATTCTTGGCATCTGCCTGGTTTCAGTATTTTATTTTTTTTTTTTAACTTTGTGAAGATTTTTAGCACATGCCTTTCATTTCTGAATACAAAAATGTCTGTTCTTGGCTCTTTTCCTTGGCTAGTTCACTTTCATTCTAACATATTTTTGTGTCTCCCAAGGACGTTACATTGGTAACTTCTATTCTAAACCTCAAGAGTTTTTTTTTCTTCCCCTATTGTTAGATAGTAAAATGTTTTACATTTGTTGTTAATTTCACACATTCCTGGTAAGGAAGAATGGTTGTCATTGTTCTAAACATCAAGCTGTATTTTTTATTTATTTGGCCTTTTCATGCAGGGCTTGGATGAATTAGTGTTTGTACAAGTGACATGACAGGAAGGATCATTATTTCTATTGCTGCCCTCTGGGGAATTCACTAAATTGGATGTGAAGATTGTGATATTTTCAAGCTCAAGTATGCTGCTCTCTTATGGCAGTTGCTTCTGCTCTTTCTTTCTCAATTTTCAGGTTTTTTTCTGTCGTTAATATCTTTCTGTCCTCTCTAAGTTCTGCCAGAAAATCCATATTAGCAGTAATTTTATGTTTCACAGCGTCCAAATATGTAGTGATTTTACTCACAGAGCCCAGGCTGCTGCTTACAACTCTGCAAGATGAAGTTTCTCCTAGCATTAGTAGGGTACAGACTAATTTCTTAGCGTTTAAACTTTCTCTTTGAATCACATAATGGTTATGGAGTAATATTTCATCAGGTGACAGGAATACATTTTCCAGTAGTTGAAGGGCAAGGATTCAAACATAACCACATGATAATGGTTTTTGGGTTGGTTGGTTTGGGTTTTTTATTTGTACTTTTTAGTGGGTTTTTAAGCAGTAGTTTCCTTCACTAAAATGTGCTGTGGTAATATCTGCTTCATAACACTTTAAACAACTGAAGTCCAACCTTCTATCTTGGTTATGGTTTTCTTCTTGTCTGTGCCATGTGGAAAAGTAAAGTCTAATAGATGTGTTACAAAACTGGCTTTAATATCTGTTTTCTTTTTATTTTTTTTAATGCCATCTCGAGATTCTTCTGCTTCCTTCTATATTTTGTAGCTGTAAATGTGTTCAATTTATTTTTACTGGGAAATACAGGCTTAAAAATAAGTTTGCTTGGGTAGAATTCCCACATTTAAATAAATGCTGTCTGAGGGGCATGAAAGTGTTTCTGCTCACTTTCATGACAACATATTCACAGGCATGGACAGCAAATAATCATGAGCTGCTCTTGTGTCAACAGTAATCCAAAAACAGTCTGTTGCCTTTGTGTCTTGATGGTGGAGATGTCCTGTGTGATCCTTTGCTCTTCTATGTGGTCTTGACAAACCTACAAAATACTTTGCTTTAAATAAAACGTATATTTGAATTTAAACATATCACAGATGCATTATAATACTTTAAAATTTTATCAAACTTAAATGTGAATTGTGTTTTCTTTAGTAATGATTGGTAGTGGGCATCTGTGATCATGACATTAAAGTGCACCTTGCAGCTTTGCTCTTAGATACAAAAATCAAATTGATGAAATACTTACTCAAAAACAAAAGGAAAAAATACCAAAGCAAAACCAATCTAAAAATGTTCTAGCAACTCCAAGCCCCACCTTCTGGCCTCTCTGACATATTACTACAAATTGTTGTGAAATTAATCATAAACCTCAGCATTGGCCATCATTAACTCAATTTCTGTAACTTTTCTTAAGCTGAGCTTTACACTTATAAATTCAAACTGGGTTTAAAGGTTTTTTAAGCAATGTTGCATTCCTACCTTACCTCAGACAGATGGGTTCAATCTGAATAAATGATTATATCTTCTTGCTTTGTGTTTGTTCTACTAAAGAATTACTGTATCAATATTAGCATGTGCTGCTTATAATAGGCTGTAATATTGTTGTGGTTGAAATAATGATGCTTGTAAAACAAGCTACAGTCCCTGGATAGATTAGCATTTTTATACTGAGTTTTCTGTTTATCTTTGTCATCCTTACTTGAAGTCCCCACAAAGGAAGTATTAAATTTCAAGGCAGAACTCACTTGCCATTTCTGGCTATGATGCAGCCTCATCTGCCTATCTACACTTAATCCTAAAGGTACTTATGGAAGATCTAAAGTTATTCTTTCTGAAGGACGAATGCTAAATAGTGTTCTGTCTAATATCCATGAATTGTTACTTTGGGAAAGAATTGAGAAGTTTTTGAAGTATTGGCCATGACATTACTTTAATTTCTAGAATTACTGGTAGCCAAGCTTCTTGCAAAGCCAGCTCAAGCTTCTCCTTTACTTTCTAGGGCATTGAAAGATTCTAATACTTTACTGCCTCACTGGTAGTATCTCATGATAGTTAAAACTTCCTCACTGCAATATCTGATAGGTTCTTGATCCTAGTATTACCTTGAAATAAATGTGTTTTGGTGCCCTAGGCATCTTTTAAGAAAGGAAGCCCCAGCAGAGCAAACTTTCTAAGCATGTTATATGTCAAGTCTTTAATATTTGTTATACCCACACTATCAGATGCCAACACCCCTAGCTTTCTCTAAAAGCCCCTGCCAGGACAAACTCCAACACAGAGAGGGAGAGCCATAGCTCCTGGCTGAGCTGTACCCTCTGACCTGTCCCAGTGGAGCTGGCACTGGGCAGCTGCTATTTCACTAGAGATGAGGAGTCCAGATGCTTGACTCATCCTCTTATGGTGCCTGGAGGTGGCAGGAGCTAAATAAACCTACAGGAAACACTGGTGTCTGCTGTCAATTTTTGCCTGCAGTTGGGAGAATTTCTCTAAAGATGTTAACTTTGATATGGATAACTTTTTACTCCCTTGCACTAGCAAGGCTTCAGGGATGATCTGGAGCAGGATTTCTGGCTGCATGCCTTCTCTTTTGTATGATGGTACAAAGCCATACTCATGGAGTAAGTGCCATTCTCACTCCTGCAAAGCTGACCTTGCACATTGACATAGCAAGAAATCATCTGGATTGAAAAAAAGTTTGTTCTGAAGTTCTCTTTTTTAGAGTCTTGTGGCACCAGCTGCAGTTTGTGCAATGTGTATGAATACAGGTAGAGTTTCCTTTGGTAAGGTCTTGCAAACAGCACACCCAGACATTTTTTTCTTGACTCCTGAAAAGATGTTGCAGTTTCTTTCCCTTGATAACAGGCACAGGTTTTCCATGGCAGGCATTTGCTGCTGCTTGCTGTCCTTTCTGGCTGGGGTGTGTGACACCACCTGCAATCTGTATCCTTCTTGGAGGTGAGGTCCAACACCCAAACACAGTGTACTTTGCAGTCTTGTTGATTCTAATGATGCTGGAGATTAATGCTTGAGATGGTCTCTGCAATGTAGTTGCTACATAATAAAAATCTACAAATATGATTGTTTGCAAGGTGATCTAAAAGGGATGTTCTATTAGTCTGGATGGGACAAAAGCAGACTGAGTTTGGCAACAATTCTAGCACTCTGTAGTTCGAAACAACATCTTTCAGTCTGACATTAACAGTATGGCTGGAAGTAGAAAACAGATGAATTGAGAGTTTAGGCATTTGGTTAAGTACTACGCTGGATAACTTAGTTATAATTGCTTCACACTGTAATTGTCCACAGAGATAAAGTATTTTTAAACATACAAATATGCAGTGCTGGCCCTGGAAATAAAAATCTCTCAAATCTAACTCTACCAGTTGATATAAAATATCATTGTGATACTTTGTCCTCTCTATTGATGAGAATCTGAAATTGTATGATTGTGTGATGTGCCTCTGTTTGAATCTTAGAACAGGACCCTTCTGTAGATCTCCCCAAACGTCACCCATTTGAAATAGAAGCTGAATAACTCATTGTGGCTTTTTTATGTTCCTTTTCAAAAGATGTATTGCTTGTTATTGTCAATCAATTGTGCTACAAAAGAAGAAATCAAATTATTGTTTAGAAGAAATACTAAATAACATATCCAATATATTCAAATTCTGTTAGAACTGCTTATAAGTGGCACCTTATTTGGTACATTTTTTTGATTGAGTGTATCATAGCTGTGGATAAATATGAAATCAATAGTCAAACAGGATAAATAGTCAATCAGTAATCAGTTATGGTATTTTCCTCTGAGTAACACCTTCTGAAATCTCAAATATTGAGATGTAGTTTTATGTATTGCAAAGTTATATGAATAAGCTAATAAAAGATATTTTCCTAGGATAGCTCTTTAGATGAGTGAGGGATTTTTTTCAGGATTTTAACGGTTTATTCTTTGTTACGTATGCTTTTCTTTTATTAAATCTGGTGAACGGCAGAAACAGCAGTGTTTCAAGCAACTAGCCTGAGGGGTTTAATACAAACCATAAAAAGAATAGTCAAAACTTTGTCTGCTTTTGTGATGTCATTGGAGTGCCCTATGTGTTGTGATTATAGCTATTTACATTAGTCCAAATATTTATATAATGCACAATATGAAAGCATGAGGTGCTAAGTAGAGAATTATCATTTTCTTTTCAAGAGAGGTGTTCATTTCTATGAGCAGATGACATCTGCATGTTTTTAGGAAAACGACTTTCAAGCTTCCAAGTTTTTTAGGAAAACATGCATAGCATAATATAGCTATGGAGAAACATTTGCTCTTTCCTTTTAATTCGCTCATCTTGTACTTGTCATCTGGTCTTCAATGTAGAACAGAACCAGAAGAAGCATCTATAATTGCTATGTTAAATCCTTTCTGTGAATTAGACTGAGCTTCCCCATCTTCAGAGCAGTCAAGACATATCTCTGAAAGAGGAGACAAAACAGTGGTTTTAGCTCCTTAGCTAAAAACAGCTCTGGCTCTGGTGGTCACTCAGCATGCCCAGGGAGCAGGACACAAGTCAGAGGTTCTTGTGAGGTATTAAATTCACACCTGGTTAGAAGGTAGTTTCACTACCCCCTTTGCTGCAGTGTTTTTAAAACAAGATAATCAATAAACAAATGTCTCTGAAAAAACCCTGGACATTATTCAGAGCATTAGAGCCTTATGTTTTTAAATGTCCTTTCCTCTTTTGTTGTCATGACCTCAAATTGCACTGTTTAGGCAATTATTTCAGTTCTGTCATAGACCAGAAAACAAATTCCAGTAGTGGCAAACAAAATACATTTTAAAAAATCCTTTGTAGGTCAGAAGGGAGTAGAAAGCACAATAGCAGTGCAAACTAGGTCCTATTGGCAGACCTTGCTTAGGGCAGCTGGGTCTTCCATTCCCTTCCAACACATTTTTGATTACTAGAGCTTGCCTCTTGTTTTCTGGATTCCCAGACACGTCTGAGCCTTGAAAGGTGGCCTTAACACAACCATTTTATGCTTCTGAATTCAAATACCCATTTGAAAACACAGCAATAAAGCAGTGAAGTACATCAATAACTGTGTCAGAAAACTAGGAATTTGATGATTGTTGATGGACGATTACACGATTTTGATGATTTGTATGGAGATTGCCATGTTTCCTGGTGATTCTTATTTCAAAATATTTATGAACAAGCAGGAATGATAGGCTTTGCATTTAGGAGTAAACAAAAATGTCAGCAGAGTACTTTTAAATTTTATTGCAGCCTTTTTAGAAAACCAAATTCACTGTCTGAGTTCTTATTTTTCTCTTTGAGGCTCCTGGGCTAGAAATTAGGTTGCACCTGTTATGTGGGCAGGTGATGCTTGTGATGGGCACTAATTGATTTGATGGGCATATTCTGAAAGACAGAAGGCACTTTCAGGAATTTTGTGATAGTTTTCAGCAAAATAGATGGAAAGACGTGCACTGTTGTGGGATTTTTTGCCATATTGGTTGACATTGTTAGCTTCAATGAATTTGACTGGGAATTCAAAACAAAACTTGAGCAGACTCAGAATAAATTAGAATAAAATCAGACAATACTTGCAGGATGCCCTGTGTGGAAAATCTGGAAACTTTCATACAGTTCTAACTGACAGAAATCCTGTTCTCATGCTAATATAGCCAATAATGAAGAAATGTGGGAACAGAAATACAGTGAATGTGTTGTACAAGCAGAATTGTGCTGAACCAGGATGAATAATGGTGTTCTCTATGGGATGCCAGCCAGCCCCTTAATGCTCACTGCTGCTGCAAAAGCACTTGCTAATCCTGCACCAGGAATTGTTTTTCTAAATCATGTTAGGACTTTGATTTCATTGTAATAGACGGAGGGAAGGGGGGCTTGTGTCTGAGGCTGGGGACAGACAGCTTTGTAGTGGTGTGTCATGCTGGAATTGCAGCTGACAACAGCCTGCACAAGGAGCAGTGGCTTGAAGGAGGCACTGTCTCATTCCTGGGCTCTTTCCTCACCTGGGAAATTTGTCTGCTACAGACCAGGCTGATGGTGACATTTGGGACTCCCTTGCCTTGAATGCTTTTTTAGTTGTAACACAAAAGTGTGACAGTTGTGTTAACACAACGAGAGGAAGAAGGAAACAACAGCTAGCCTGCCTGCCAGCATCTTGAATTTCAGGGTTTAGCAATGCTGTCTTACCCTGCAAGGAATTTGCAAAAAGCCAAGTTTTAAATGCTGCACATAGGAATATGCTGGTTTCATAAGTATTTAGATGTCAAGGAGATCTAGCAGAACATGCATTCAGAATAACTTCATTTTTCCCTTAAAATCCACACTGAACTCTGTTCTATTTTGCTAATCAATAGGTAAATATTGGGATGGTGAAAGGAAAATAGTTTTATTTAGCAGCAAATATGAAGGCTTGTTTGTAGATGCATCTTGGTGTAAAAGCAGGGATTTCACAGGGTGACAAATAAAGAAAAGCCCAAGTGCTCCCCACTGAGATTTCTGTTTTTAGATTACAGAACATTAAAACATGCTTAAATATGAACTATTGCTGAAGAGTTTTGTAATAATGCTGAGTACACGTGGAAGTACTTAGCTCTGTGGATGACTTGTAGGAAATTATCTCTCTGCTTAGTGGAAGGCAGGGTGGTTCAGCAAACATGACTGCCTGACAAGCTGCAGAGGAAAGGCATCAGAATCCTCCTCCCATTCCTGTCTTTTGTCCACTTTGCTGCTCTTTAATGCCTGTTTCAAGGGAAGGTGATCTTTTACAAAATTCTCAGCAACAAAGGTGGGCAAAGATGAGCAAGGAGTGATTTCAATGTTTCGGAATATCAGTATAACTTTCTATGAAAAATATGACTCCATCTAAAAAATCCTTCCCAAAGATTATTTTAAGGTAAATCTCCCTGGAAATATAATCACAGGCTTAAAAATCCTATTTAATTGAAAAACTATAGAAGTTAAGCTTATTAGGTAATTCCTCAATGGCTTTTGTTAGTTTCAGTATAGACCATTTCTTAGACCACTGGTCCTTTCTCATCAGCTGTGAATCCTCACATACCCTTTTATCTGACTTGGCCATCTTTATCTTGTAGTCAGTCACAGTACTGCACTTCTAACATTATTATTCATAAATTGCTTTTAATTAAAAGTCCCTGGAAAATCAACACTGAAGTGTCTGCCTGTTATGATTATAGGTAAATTAATAAACATTCATTTGCCTTGCTTCTTAAGAGAGCCAAGTGTTACTGCACAGCACTTTTATAATCACAGTCTGAAGCCCACAGAACTTCTTCATAAATCAGATTAAAAAATACTTTCTTATAAAGCTAAGTGACCTTATAGATCAATGTTTCCAGATAAGATCCAGCATAAGCTACTCCAAAGACAGAGAGCATCAATCTTAGGTGATTCATTTCCTCAGCTACTCCCAATGCAATTTAGGGAATAGACAGTCGCTGCAATAAAATTTTTTCCCAAAAGGCTGAATATTTATACTAAGATGCTCTTAATAAGTACAAAAATTGCCTCATCTCATGTATATGAGCTTTGTGTAATGCATTTGAAAAATCAAATAAGAAAACGTAATGAACACTATGGTTTTTTTTAAATTAGCAATTTATCAAAAGCAGTGTTTTTCTTTTAATTCAATATGAAAATCATAAGGTAATATTCTTGTTGTAACTTTAAAAACAAATCAACTAGTTTTATTAGTAGAGATTCCACTGTCCTTCAGTTTTCTGGAAGACCCTTATTGTCAAATTTACTGCATGCACATTCACAAGCATGTTTTAGAGTGATGACTTTTACTTGCCTTCACTGAAGGACTACGAAGTGTGGTTTGCATGAAAGAACTGGAAGTCAGGAGTGATTATTTATTTATTTATTTATTTATTTATTTATTTATTTATTTATAGTTTCCAAAACCGACTGCCTCTGTTTCCTAGGTGAAAGATAAGGAAAATAGTTACTTACATGTCAAGAAATAACTTTAGGAATTTGAATGCAAGATAGCATAACAGGTAGCAGTTGGTATTTACAAAACAGGTGGAAGACTTTGCTTCTGAGAAAAGGCTTATTAGCCACATTAGAAATCATGAACAGAAGCTGGCAAACTTAATGAGCAGAATTCCAAAACAGGAACTACTCAATAGCTGTGATTTGATTGAAATACTGGTATACATTTAAAGCATCAAATAGTTTAATGTCTTTCTCTGGATAATCTCATTCCTTCTTACTGTGTTTCTTTAATTTCCACAGTCTAATTCAGAAGTTTCTCAAATGTAAAATTACACATAATCTATATTATGGTGGACAGCTGATTTTCGGAGCAGTAGAAACCATAGTAGAAACCACTGGGCAAAAAAGAATTCCCATAGGTAACCTGTGTCACTCAGCAAAAAGTCAGGTGATGGTTACTTTTGCTTTATAAAGGATATTTTCCTACAATAGACAGAAAAAACTAACAAAACCTAGTAAATAGTGTGTTTGTGAGAGCAGCTTAGAAAATCTGCACCAAATATGGGAAAAATACCAAGAAATGTAGGTGCTGGGCTAATTTGCTCTTGGGGTTACCCTCTCCAAGTAACTAAATTATTTTCCAACAGTTCAGTATTTAGGTATCAAACACTAAATATCCTACCTAGAAATTATACTTTGTGTACCTGGACTAAGATTAGGCAAAAGATTTGCAACTTAGCTCTTGCTCAGAGTAGAGGCTGGAAACTCTCTTGGCCTGTTCTTCTGTCCTTTGGGTAGAAACCAGCCCTGGATTTGGTTGGTTTGGACTTGCTATGTGTTGACTCTGGGGATGCTCAGAAAATAATTACAATAGAAATTTCTGAGGCTTGTGGCTTTTCAGCCATTAAGACAGCAGCTTGGACCCCTCTTGCTTTTGTTATCATGAAGTGAAGTGACCTTCATGCCTGGGAAATTCCTACCCCTCTTCCACACTGGGCTGTACTGGCCCAGTAAGAGCAACAGTTCCCAGTGACTCTCAGGTTTGGCTTCCTTGAGTAGTCAGAGTGAAAGTGGGTTCTGGCTTTCTGGAGCTTCATGAGTAAATTCTATGCATGACACTTAATGTTTTTGATAAACAAAATAACTACTCTTAGCTTCTGAAGCTCACTTTTTAGCTTTGTTTTATTGTAATTTCTCTGGAATCAAGGTAGAATTGCTTTCTGTGTAGTGAGGTTTCCCAAGGTAGTCAATACCAATAATGTAAAAAAGATTTTTTTTTTTTTTTTTTTTTTTTTTTTTTTTGGTCATTCTATTGTTAGCTTGCTTATGACAGGAATAAAAATATAGTCGATATTTGGTAGTGATAATTGCTATGAAGTGACACCAACAGATAAATGCACTGCAGGGCTTCATGCTAACATGCTGTCAGTATTAAGTGTGTTTACTTTTCAGAATTATTGTCACCTTTAGCTGTCCAGAAAGAAAAAAAAATAGCTGTTATCAGAGGTAATTTCCAAAGACATAACAATTAAGAGGAGATGAGTGTCAGTTTGTTTAAATAGGTTTCAATATATGCTAATTTTTTAAGATTAACTACTTCTGAGGCAAATTAATTCTCTACAATACAGCTTTCAGTATTGAGCATTGCTGATTCAATGGTTATTTCCAACGAAGATGATCATAAATTGGGATGCTGATGAACATGCAATTTAGGGTTTCCAGTACAGAAACAGCTGTTAGCAAAGAGTGGTCATGTACACCCTGTCAGGGAGGGTTTACTGTAGCCCTGGGTGAGCTATTTTGGCATTCCAGGATATGCAGCTTAATAGCTGCCCAATATTTAAACACAGGGAACAGCTTGGATTTCAGGCCCTGAAAGCTCCAACATTCCTTTCTTGCACAGTCCCAGAGGGCCATGTGGTGCCTTTAATTGTGAACAAGTAAACATTAGTCTGGTGGCTTGAGCAATTCAGGAGATGAAATGAGACAGAAGTTGTCTCTGCAGGTGGGTTAACAGCTGCTGCCAAGTGCCTCTCTATCTCACTATCTCAGAGCAAGCCTCAGAGATGAGCCTGAATAATTTCCAGTGTCATATAAAGACTGGGAAGCAGCAGGAGTGATTTGTTCTGATTCTTGTGAAAAAGATTGATGCAGTGTTTGTTTTTGAAGACTTGAAATTGAGAGAGAAAAAACACTATTTTGCTTCTCCAGTCATTTAAAATCTTAATATAGGTATGCAGATTCCAGCTCTTTTAAAAATCTGGTTGCAAGCAGTAAGCAATTAACCCTCTAAATGCATCTCCCTATAATTTAACTATCAATTAGCTTTGTCTTAGTGCCTCACAAACTGTTACAAACAAGATGTAGGACAATCTGTCGGAAACAAGTTGCTTGGAAATGTAATTACCTGGCTTATTTGTAGATGAATGTTTTTGACAGAAGCTTTAAGGAGGGCTAAGCAGAATTTCATGTGGAAATAGCTCTGCAAAATTAAAGCTACCTCTCCCACTGCAATCCTGCTCAAATATCAGGACCCTCCTCCTCCCTCCCTGTTTTTATCTAGAAGTTTACCACGGTATTGCCACTGCTGATATATCTTAAATGTGAGTTTTCCCATAATGAACAACGGGGAGAGAAACAAGAGAAATTATATCATAATTTCTTAATCAAATTCAGTAGAAGACAAAGAGATTTCTTTGGGAAAGAGAAACTCTGCAGTGTTTAGCTGAGCTATCTTCATTCTTCAAATGTCTCATGACAAAATGACTTTTCCACTTCACTTTGGTGTATCTCAGTAATTGAAGGAGGGATGCATTTCCCATCATCTACACATTGCATGCATCAGCATGCCATTTCTGTAAGTGCGTATCTGTGATGGTAGAAAAAGGTTTGCTTTCTAAAAATCCATAGAAAGCAGATCAAATATGTGTCCTCTGTGCAACTGAACCCTGAGCTGGGATCTAGCTGGCTTTTATGATCTAATGAGGGTCACTGTGTGTCAAGACTTGAATGGAAACTTCCAGGAAAAATAAAAGTATAGTAGGAAGTACTCTTTAGTGCATCCATGAGAAGTGCTTGCCCTTTGACTCAGTGCTACAATGTAGCTTGAAAGATACTTAAAACAGTTTATGAAGTCTTCTGGGTTGGTGTTCAAACATATCAGTTGCTTTTAGTGCTTGGAACAACAGCTTCCCTCTGGAAGGTCTGGCACAATGCAAAGGCAGGGCATGTAAATATCTGGTACTTCTCATGGGCAATAAGCTGGGGAAATAAAAACTTGTCTAAACGCTTCAACAACAAATCAGCCTGATGGAAAGTTTGTTTTTTTTTTCTTTCATAATTTACCAACGGTGAACACACATTTATAAAATTAAGAAATAAATAGTGGAATATATTCTAAGAAGCTATGGAGACTACAACAGCAAAATGAATAAGATCAACACAATAGCTTCAGGAAGAAATTCATTAGAGGCAATAACACATGAGATTTGAAGGCAATCTTCAGATCATGAACAGCTAGTTTGCCAAATCTAGAGAATACACTAGAAGAAGCATCATTTTGTACATGCCTTACTTCCTAAACTGGTTTTCCTCAGTGCTGACTCTGAGATAAAATAAATTCAGGGGATATTTTTTTAACCCCACTCATGCAGCCACTCCTTCAACAATATGCCCAGACAACAGAGAGGCTGTTTATAAAGCAGAATGAATTTTGTTTGGTTAGTCCATAGTTTCAAATGAAACAAAGGATTATGAAGAGCTGGGAATTTGTGAACTGGCACTGGAACTAGTGAAGTGAAGAAAGCAGAAGGGCAAAGCACAATGTGTCAGGGAAGATTTAAAGGTCTGTCAGTATAACTTTATCTTCATCACAAATCCTTTTATATAAAACTACATGTAATTAACTTCAGTTAACTTATATTGTAGGTGCAACTTATAGATAGATTTCTTTTAAGCTTTGATGAATGTATTTTTTTCAAATCCTATTGCTGAAATGTTCAGTAATCTCAGTTTAGAACTATGGTTTCCTCTTAATGCACCAGATTACCAAGTGGCAAGGACCTGGACCAAGATCCAGATCATAAATATAATTCAGTCAAATGTGAGTGCCACTCTGCATCTGAGGGAGCAAGGCAATTAAGGAGTGTTCTGTTCTGTTCTTCCTTGGTAACCATACTCAGACCACTTCAATTTCCTGGTACCTTGAGAGAATTGCAGTGTGGAGTGTAAGGCTTTCATCACATTGCAGTGTTACCAGGCCAGTATAAATATTGCACATAAATTAACAAAATCTGCCCCAAAAACCAAATGAAGAGAAGACTTGTACCTTGGTTTGGAAATAATGATTTACTCTTTGCTTTGGAAATAATTATTTAGTCTTTCCTTTTCATCCTTCGCATTCTCAACTTAGACTTTCTCTTGACAGAGAGATTTTCAAAGTTTTATCTCTAAAATCTATTTGATCTTTTTGTATTTAAAATAATGCATGCTGAAGTGAAAAACTGAACACGGTGAAGACTCTGAAATGAAAACCTTGAGATTTAGCTTAGTGCAGGAAATTAGGCATGCATGTAGTTCTGTGAAGAGTGCAAGCTCTGAATTATGTGCTCTAATCAAAAATTCTGGAATAACTCAATCCTATTTTTAAGCAGTCTTTCAAAATAATATTTTAATTTCAGCTGAAGGTACAGATTCCTATTCAAAATTTTTAGGATTCTCACCACCACCTTCAACATATAAATGAATTAATGAAACAGCTTCTGGTTTTCATACAAATTAATTTTAAGTCACCCATGGAATCCCCATGCTTGCCTTGAACTTTGTGGCAATTTCTTCCTTCTCATCTCTTGCAACTCCTTATGGGTATGAATATGAATAATTGCACTAAATTGATCAATACAAATAACCCATGCATTAGTAGAGGACTTTTGGTCTATAAAGCAGACTTCCATTTCCCTTGGCAGAGTTAGGCAGCTCACAGCGAGCAGCAGAAGCACTGATCATGTATTTACAGAGCTCTGAGTGCAGAGGGGAGTTTCACAGTTAGCTGGCAGGAGCACTCCCTGAGCTGCTAGGGCTGAAGGATGTTTGTTTAGCTCCAGGGGAGCAGGGCTGGAAGTGGTCTGTAGTCTTTAGACTGAAGTAGCTCCCTGGTGCTGATGTGTAGAGGTGAGCCTGGCATAATTGCCTACTCTCCTTCTGCAAATAAATGCAGTGGTTAAAGATATGGGCATATAATTTCTGTATACCTTCATTTCAGTCATGTGCTGGGAACCAATGCTAGCTGCAAAGAACAACCTTCTGGGAACTTCATAAATGAAAGTGGGATTTTGTCTGCCAAAGTAGTGTTTGATGGTGAATTCTTCTCCCTTCTTCAGAGGATGAATCTTAACCTTTAATTAAGATGATGCATTGTTGCCCTTTGGGGTTTCCAGATAGGGCTGCTCAGTATCCACTGAGGGATTAAAAAGAAGCTTTCTAAGACAGGTTTTGTTTTAAATTAGAAATAAAAATTGACCCAGAGGACCTCTCTCAAGCAGGCCAGTTTCAGATAACACAGGTTTCTCAATAACAATCAAATAATGATGAAAATATTGGACATATTATGTTATAAGACATATAGGACATAGTGCTGTGGAAGGGGGAAGGAGTGGGGAAGGTGTTTACCTATAGCTGCTTTGCAGAGTTTTTAATTTATTTTGTCAATTTATATATGCACAAGTGTTGACCTGTACCAGTAGGTGAAATGTGCTGAGACAGCTCTGTAGCCCTGACAACCTGAATTTTCATAGACCAGTGTGTTTTGCTTTATTTTTCACTCTCTTTCTATGACTCCTCCTGTTCCTATACAATTCTTGTAAATAAAAAAGTCTTTCTTTTCAGGAAATTCACACAGTACAATGGAGAAAGCACTAGGTAAGGCACAAGGAGAATTCTCTTCCTTTTTAACATTGCCCACTCAGTTGTTAAGTATTTAGCACCTCACAAGTGCCAGAAATATTTGTGTAATATTTGTGTGTGACATAAGCAAGACATAATTTTAAATCCTGTGCTTGGGACAAAATGTGTGCACACATACATACATACATATATATGCATATACATACATACATATACATATATATATGCATATACACCAATATACATACCTACATATATATATGCACATACATACATACATATATATATATAATTGAATTTAATAAATATGATTTTCCAACACAGATGTATGTCTCCTTAGAGATGTGTGTACACTGTATCAGAGACTATACAAAAGTTAATTTGGTGCCATTGTGCAGGACAATTGTGCACGTGATTAATTTGTGAAAACCTGTGTGAGGTTTTTTTAACTCTTGGTTTTGATGAAGAGCCAGGACCTCTCAGTGGCACATACAATGCAGTTCTCTGTATATATGGGTACTGAAGCCCTGAAAAAAAAGAGGATTTAAACAGAAATATTGCCACAGCAGAGGTAGCAGGAGAAGCCATGAAGTGACACATTTAAGATGATAACTTTCTCAGTGGCAGTCTGATGATGGGTTCCTGCAATGGTCTGGGGAGGGGAGTTAACAGCTGCTGTCTTCCCTTGGTGGATGACCATATTAGAGCTGATTCCTCAGGCACTGCTAATTGGTGTATGGAGAAGAATGAGGTGCAGAGGAAGGTGATGTTTTGTCATTCTTGATGCACAGCTGACAAAGTCTAAATCACAATTTGGTGGTGGAATCCCCAAATTTCTTTTCTGTGTGTCTGTGTTTGTGTAATGCTGAAAACTATCTACACCTGTCTGAACTAGATGTCTCTTATTCTTTCTGCCATATATAAACACCAAAATTCATTTGTTTACTGCTACAGAAACAGCAAGAGGCATACCAAAATGTATTGAAGAAAAGCTTTTCATTCCAATTCTTGTGCATACCAAAAGAAACCCCTAAATAAATTATATGCTAGAAAGGCTTCTTATGTCCCCTGCTGAATTTACATGTCCATGGGTATCATAAAGAATTGCAACTTCAGTATGCATGCTCGATTGTGTATATTACAGTTCATTAAGCAGCCCTCAGGCTGACTAATTGTGCCAGATGGTATAATTTCTGTGTGTACTTGACTTGCCACGAGTGTTACTATCTTGATTCTAATATTTGTCTGTAGTAAGTGTGTGTGAGGGGGAAGGGTTTCTAATTCACAAGCACCTTCCCTGAAAAGACCAATTGCAGATGGAAACAATTTAATGAGTTGTGATTCCAGATATATCAACATGAATGTGAACAGTCAGCATTCATCAGGGGAGATACTGAATAAAATTACAACCTTCAAAAAGCTTCTAATCAGCCTTTGAGCATGCTACTTTGGAGTTGTGGGCAGGCTCATGACCATGCTGAGGGCAGGCAGGAACAAAAAAAAAATCATGTTTCAAAGTTGACTTAAATGATGAACCTCTAAAATATATAATTTTATTTTATTTGGTATTGACACACAGACATTCTCTATTCAATTTTTGCATTCTCCTCTGAGAAACATTGCTCCTTAGCACTTGGAAAATCTGTCCCTTCTTGCTCACCTCCTCTCTCCAAACTGATATGTGGATAAATTTTGTCAGGATGAAGATGAAATTGCTTTCCTTAGGGACTCAGTACATTGTGTGTTCCCTTCTGACTCTTGGATGAAAAGTGTTTTATTTATGTAGGTAATTTTTCATAACAGATAAACAAGTCAAATCAATCCCAATGAAATTTCTAAGGGCACTGAGTGGAACCACTTCATTCAGGCTGAATTTCACTAAAGAAGCGAGTTGCAAAACCTGGTAGGGCACTTTTGTTGGAATTATCCCTGCAGTGATCTTCACGGAATTCAGAGGCTGTGATTTCAGAGAGAAAGAATGATTACTCAAAGGGTTCCTTCTGTAAATATGTTTTGTTCAGGAAAAAAAAATCTGAGCCAAGGAACAACCCTTCAAAGCAGAGAAGGTAATAACAGCAGGACATCCCTCTATTTCTTCAATCCTCCTTCATGTCTATTTGGCTTATAGAACTTTATATCCTTTTTATGAAATGGCTGTATTTTTATTGCATAGAATATACTTAACTGTGTGAAATTCACAGGAACCCAATGTTTTATGCTCTTAGCTTCCTCCATAGGCTGTTTCTTTACGTGTCACTGAGTTAAAAGATTAGTATGCAAGGATTTGAAGCTAAAGAAGTAGAGAATTTTGGAAGCAAAGTTTATACACCTCTGAAGACACTGGAGACACTTAGGATATGTATTGAATAATCATGTTGATAGGCACAAGAAAATGGAAGGTAAAGGTCCAGAGCTGTAGTGGGGTTGATTTTTAACAGGCAAAAATAATCTCTGATTCTGATACTAACATAAACAAATAAAGTGCTGTACTACCACATTTTTTCACAAAGAAATCAGAACTTTAAGAAAAAAGTCTAAAACAAAAGCTAAACTCTTATTTTGCTGTCTGATGCCTAACACATCTACTTATATTGTCAATAACTACCAGATAAATAGATTTGCAAAAGGCATATTAAAAAGCAAATCTTCCTGCAAGCTACTTTAATTTTGTCACAGCACAGCACTTACTGTTTAATTTTAGCGGTAATTAAACCCCTTCTTAACAGCTTCTTGAAACATGTTGCTTTTTTTTTTTTTTTTTTTTTTTTTTTGGGTAGCAGGCAAGGCTGGATAATTTAATTTATTTAAAAAATGTGGTTTGGACTTGTGTGCTCGGGAGGCTTGTGTGCCTGTTGCTAGGTTTGCCTTTCAGTGCTATGGCAACCGCCGGGAAGCGCGGCGCAGCGGGAGCTGGCGGCCACGCCGAGCATCCCGGAGGACTCCGTGTCCTTGGGGTTAGCAGACAGACCTGCCCCCAGCGGTTTTCGGGGAAGATGGATGGTTTTAGGATCCTGCAGCTTCAGACCCGCCTGCCAGTCTTGTACTCACTTTTCCTGGGGGCTGAAACTGGCAGCAGAACCTAAGCAGCAGCTCCTCGGTGGAACAGAACATGCAGCCAGGGAGAAAGAGATGGGCAGGATTTTTTAAGCTCATCAGGAACACACATAGCCTCACCTGCCAGCACCTTGAATTGTCCAGAATTATGTGCAAATGCTGATTAAGGTATTTGCACAAGATGCTATGATAACTTCCAGTATTTATTCCAAATGTTAATTACTGGCCTTCTGGCTGACTGAGGTGTTTTCTGAGTGCAGTAATTTTCTGTGAAAAGCTGTGTTCTTGCAAATTGTTGTTTGCAAAATAGGTCTCTGAGCTGTGACCATGCCCCTGAGTGAATAAAGGACGATGAACTTGAGCACAGAGTTCTGGGATACTCACTGCCCAGGGAGGCCATCACCCTGCCTCTTTCCAGGCTTCAGTGTTTGCCTTGGACACACTTTGATTTGGGCACCTTGCACCCTTTGCTTTGAGCTCGAGATTGCAGGACCTCATCCTGTTGGTGAATGTTTACGTACCATTCCCAAAAGAAGGGTGGTTTTACCCCTGCTGCAAAAGCTCATCTGCTCTGGTCCCTGTGCTTACCTTTGCTGGCAGCTGAACCCCTGTAAGGCTTTCCTCTCCCCTCTGATGGCACCCAGAAAAGTGCACTCATCCCAAGGTCTAGCCTGGCTGGAATGGGACACACAGCTAGTGGCTGCTCCAGGGAAAGGACTGCAAGATGTGGGGCAAGTGGTGTTAAACACCCCCTTACAGCCCTCTGTAGGAAAAGGCTTTTAATTTAAAGGCAGTAATTTTTGGCTGAGCATGGATGATTGCTTTGCTATATTAGGAGTGCTCATTGCTCCTTATTTGTTACTTTTGTGTGTGATTTTGGAAGATAAGGACCAGAAAGGGATTTGTTGCTATTTTGGGTTGGTTTATTTTTAAAATATATATAACTGTGTTTTTCAAAGTCCAAGATAATGCAAGCACTGGCTTCTGTGATGTTTTTTTCACTTAGAAGTAAACATGGATTTTTTTACTTATTTAAGGTACATGTCTGTTGTGGTTTGATATTTATTGGCCAAACACCAGGCCCCCATGAAAGCCTTTCACTCACCCTTTCTTGCTCTCAGCTGGGCAGAGGACAGGGTAAAAAAATTAATGAAGGGTTTGTGAGTTGAGATGAAGACCAAGAAAAAACACTCTAAGGGCAAAAAAAGGTTCAAATTTAAAGGTCTAAAGTAAATTTATTATCAGAACCAGAGGAGGATAATGAGAGGTAAAATAAGCCTTTAAAACACCTTTTCTCTCCCCAGCCCCTCCCTCTTTTCTGCTGACAGTGCAGGGAAACAGGGCCATGGGTTTGGGTTTTGGTCAGTTTGTCACTTTTTCTATTCACTCAGGGAGAGGAGTCTTTCTTCTGCTATGCCATGGGGTCCTGTGAACTTCTCCAATGTGGCACTGCAGTCCTGCCAAACTGCTGCAATGTGAGTCCTTCCCACGGGCAAACAGTCTTCCCAAAACTGCCATGGTGTGGGTCATTTGTCCATGGGGCGCAGTCTTTTAAGGACAGGCTGCTCTAGTTTGGAATCAAGGGCCCTCTCTCTCTATCCCTGGAATCAAGGCCTCTCTCTCTCTATCCCTGGAATCAAGGCCCCTCTCTCTCTATCCCTGGAATCAAGGCCCCTCTCTCTCTATCCCTGGAATCAAGGCCCCTCTCTCTCTATCCCTGGAATCAAGGCCTCTCTCTCTCTCTATCCCTGGAATCAAGGCCTCTCTCTCTCTATCCCTGGAATCAAGGCCTCTCTCTCTCTCTATCCCTGGAATCAAGGCCCCTCTCTCTCTATCCCTGGAATCAAGGCCCCTGTCTCTATCCCTGGAATCAAGGCCCCTCTCTCTATCCCTGGAATCAAGGCCCCTCTCTCTATCCCTGGAATCAAGGCCTCTCTCTCTGTTTGGTCTCCCACTGGATCACAGCTTTCTCTGGCATCCACCCGCTCCAGCATGAGCACTTTTCCCCTGGGCTGTGAGTGGATCTCTGCATCCCCTGTGAATTTCACGGATTACAGGGGGACAGTTTGTTTCACCATGATCCTCACCATGGCCTGCAGAGGAATTTGGCTCTGACACTTGTAGCACCTCCTCCCCTTTTCCCATTGACCCTGGTGCTGCCATGTTGTTTCCCTCACATGTCCTCACTTCCTCCCCTTCTCTGGCAGAAGACAAACTGCTGCTCGTGGGTGCCATTGCCCTCAAGTGCCACCAGTTCAGAGGCCCCTGCAGGATCCCGCAGTGCTGAGAGCTTTGATCTCGTTCGGGTTCCCGCTCGCCGTGTTCCCCACAGGCCCTGCGGCCTCCGTGCCGGGGCAGTGGCAGCGCTGGGGCTGGCGCTGTTTGACCCTCTCTTCATGTGGGACTGGGAAGGGGCAGCTGCCACTGTCACCCCTGTCCTTCTGCCCAGGGGCTGCCTGGGGCGGCCGGGCAGGCAAGGCTGGCCACGGTCACACCGGCACGGTGACGGCCACCGCCGCGCCTCGCCACCCCTGGGAGAAACTCTGCATGTGCTGTTTTGAATGTCTTCTAAAATATTCTTAAATGTGCCATCACAGAGGCCAGCAATTGGGCCAGCACCATGGCCATCTTCAGAGCCATCAGGGATTAGCTCTGTTGGACATGGTGGAAACTTCTAGCAGCTTCTCACAGAAGACACCCCTGTGACCCTCCCCGTTACCAAAAGCCCAGGCCGTGCCAAATCAGCACAGTGTGCCTACGTGAAAGAGGTTTCAAATGGCTGCTGCAGTAATCTGATTTGAAGCTTTTCAGGTAGTCAGTATTACTTTGGTTCATAAACTAAAAAAAAAAAAAATAAAAATAAAAAAATCACAATTCATTTCACTATCTATGTGTAAGCTACTAGGTTTATATTTTCTAATACCTTTCTAGATATTAGTTCATAGTTTAATTTCAGTTTCTGAAAAACTTGCCAAACAAGAGTCCCTTGGGTTGTTTTTTTTTTGTTTCTTTTATGTCTTAAAGCTGTGGTGTGTGTACCACCATACTATAGGCTTGTATCTTATTTACTGGGTTTATCTACGTGTAGTCCTGACACTTGCAAACCCTCAATACATCCAGCAGCTAACTTCCAAGGCACAAGAACAAGAATTCCATCACTTGATTTTAAAAACTAATGTATATAATTATTTTAGAATTGAATATTCATCTTGGCTTAGACTTTGGGCAAATCAGCTGCTCATGTCATGGCCTTGATTTTTGTTTTCTTCCTATTTGTCTGTCTTGCTTTTCACGATTATCTGGTCATTGTGAGGCATGACAGAGGCAGCAGGTGTAACCTAGAAGGAAACTTTTCCTCACTTTGAGGCCCTTGGTTGGTGCAAGGAGCAGCACTGGCTGCTCAGCACTTCTGCCCCTGTTTATTGGGCACTTATTGACTCTCAGCAAATTAGAATGGTTGAATCAATTCTGAGTTACTGATGAGGGAACAATGTCCTTACACTGTTCCATTTCAGTCACTTGCAGGGGGTTTTAATCTGTTTTCAATACACAGTCAAAACCCCAGGAAGCTGATGGCAGCCCTTGCTGTGTGCCAGAAGGAGGGAAATAGCAGCAGTACAGCAGTGGCAGCAGCTTGTCCTGTGCTGAGGGGAGCACCGGGGTAGCAATGAACCTGTGAATGCCTGACAGGGTTCCTGGGTGACAAAGGACTTTGGGCTGTGTGTGGGGATGAGCCAGGTGGCAGCAAGGACAGACAGCTGCTGGAGGGAAGCAAGACACTGGGCAACAGCAGCATTGCCAGCCAGACCACCCATCACCAGCCATAATGCCCTGCAGGGAGGGGTCTTGAGGATTGGTAACAGGCAGCCACGTCCTCTGTGTCCCCTGTGGTATTAGTGTGTGCTGGGATGGAGGAAGACACCCAGACAGAGATCCCAGACATGATGAGCTTGAAGATGACCCACACATTCTTGAGGAGTCATCAAAGTCAACTCAGCTTATCTCCCCTGTGGAGAAATACATTCAGTGCAAGCAGATCCGTTTGCAAGCCGTGGTGAGCTGCAGAGTGGCACCAGCCAGGTGACATGACACTCAGACACATGACAGGAGCTGACAATCCCCAGACTGTCACACATTTAGACTGTAAGGGTATAAAAACAGGGTTTCATTTGTTTTGGGTCCCTCCTTGGAGGCACACAAAACATTTGAGTTGTTATGTTGTTATTTAGTTATTGTAACAAGACTAAATTATTTGAAGGATCTGTGAGTCTGAGATTCTATGGGAAACCTACAGTCAAACTGGTGATGAAGCCTGATCTGACTGTGACTGTGGGGTGTGTAGCTGTCAAGGGGCTTTAGTTCCATCTCAGATGGTGCAAGTGGCTGGAGACAGGCTGGACTGTGCAGCACTCACAGTTAAAAATGATGTGGTTGAGAACTTCTGGGTAAGGACCAGTACAAAAACTAATGAAACAAATATTGTCAGAGTTTACCAAAGATCACTGTGCCAGCAAGGTAACAGCAATGTATTGTTCTAGAAGAAATTAAAGGAAATCACTACATCCGTCCTTATGGGCAGTTTCCACTTCACAGATATTAGCTGGGACTATCATACAGAAGACACTGAAAGGGTTAAGGAAATCCTGAAACACTTTGAAGATGACTTTTTGATACAGATACCAAGGGAGCTGGCTAGCAAAAATGCCCTCCTGGATCCGTTGTGTGTCTGTGGATGAAATGATGTTTGGTGTCTTGGCCTGAGTTACCACAAAGTGGTAAAGTTTAAAATCTTTGGTTGTATGAAAGAGCTCTGTTAGCAGAGCAAACATCCATGACTTTTGGGAGAGCAGAGTGTAGGCTGCTCGAGAATCCAGTTAGTAAGGTCTTACTGGAGTCTGCTTTTGGAGGAACTGGGGCCCAAAAATGCTGGTCAATATTTAAGACCACAGGAACAGGTAATTCTAAAGCATGAAAGTATATGGACTTTGGAAGTTAGATCAGGTTTCACAGGAGGATGACAGAGATACCACCACTGCAGGCAGAAAATTCATACAGTTTAAAACTCCATTGGATTTGAAAGTGGGCAGTAAGATGTGGAATCACAAAAAGGCTTTAATCATGTTAACAGCAAAAGGAGGACTTGCTAAAACATTGGTGTGTTACTTATGAGGTTGATTAGCTTGCAAATAGGAATGGAGATAAAACAGTGTATTGAGAGAATTGTTGATATTATTGTGAGACTCCTCTCATTTATAAACAGTCTTGGGAATCTGAATAGGTCCACTGGAAGTTGGAAAATCTGTTCCATTATTGAGAAGGGCAAGAAAGAAGACCCTTGTAGTTGTAAGACTCTCAGTCTCATTTGGTGTCTGGTAAAACTATGGAGAAAATTGTTCTGGGAGTTACCTGAAAAAGCTTGGAAGACAATGCAGTCATCAGTCAAAGCCAATATGGCTTAAGGAAAGCAAAGTCAGGTTACTAACTTAATATCCTCTTATGTGGATGTTATCTACCTAGTGGACAAAAGGAAGGTAGTGAATGTGTTGGTGTTTGGGTTGGTTTGTGCTATTTTTATTTTAAGAAAGCTTTAGTTACTGTCTAGTATCTTTTTAGGCAAGCATAAAGCTTGTATGTATGCAATAGGATAGATGAACAATTGGCTGAAAGATTGGGCCCAAAGCAAAGTAGTAAAGGGATAACATCTGGCCAGTAACTAGTGATGTTCCCCACAGCCCAATTTTAGGAAGTTTTCTTCTTTTATCAGTGACCTGGACACAGGACTCAAGTGTACCCTAAGTCAATCTGCCAGTGATACTAAACTGAGCTGTTGATTCCCTCATGGATAGAGAGACTTTACAGAGAGATCTTGGTAGACTGGAGCACCAGGCCATTCCAACCATATGAAATGTAGCAAGCATCAGTGCCAGGTTCTGCATCAGGGGTGGGATCATCCTGGATGTGCATACAGACTGGGGGACAAGAGGCTGGAATGTTGCCCTGCAGGAAGGAGTCCAGGGGTTTTGGTTGGGGGTAAGATCAGTGTGAGTCAACAGTGTGCCCTGGGGGCTAACAGGGCCAGCCCTACCCTGGGGTGGGAGCAGAGGGGGAAATGCCCATAGCTCCCCTCTGATGTCTGGTGATGGAATGCCAGGGAATGGCTTAGGCCTGCATTGGGGAAGTTCAGGTGGGATATTAGGACCACTGAAAGAGGTCTTAAGCACTGAAACAAACTCCCAAGAGAAGTGAGCAAGGCTCTAAGCCTGTCAGTGCTCAGGAAGTATTTGGACAATACTCTTAAATGTAAGGTTTGACTTTTAAATTACTCTATGTGGAGCCAGGAGTTGGACTCAATTATCCCTTCTGAGTTATGTTTGTTGTTTTGTTTTCCTCTTCCAGCTGAAAGAAGATGATGCACATTATGACATTTATATAGTAGTGTAAATCACATTTGTTTGTTTTTTCCACATGCCTATATTTGTGAAGCAAGGAAGCTGTATTTCACATTTTTGTTTGTAATGTCATGGAAATAAGAAAGATCTGGAGAGAGAATATCCTGTTTCTAAGTTTCCTCACAATAGTTTTCAAGGCATTCATTCTTTTCTTACCCTCTGCCACCACTTAAAAGAATAAAATCTGTTAACAACAGGCATATGTGATCAACAGCTCCTCCTACTTCAAATCTGTCTTTAAGCTTCACTTTTTGGGAGTCCATCCTACATTAACCTTCTGCTAGAGTTTATATCAAACCAAAAATGTGGTAACTATGGTGCTTTGCAAATCTGTGTGTTTGTGAAATTGTGAACTTCTGCATTTGCTAGTCTGTTGATAGGGTATGGCTGAAATCTACTGGCAAAGGTACAAACATAGGCTCTGTGAAAATTGAATGAGCGGTTACTTGGAGACACACAAAAATTGAACTTGCATCCATTTAGGAAATAAAGCTTTCTGATTTAGGTGATAGATTAAAGTGACATCTTCAAATTCTGAGGATTCAATTTTTTAACTATATAAGACAAATAAAAAGATGGTGCTGAATGAACTAGTGGCTGAACTGAAGAAACATTGTGGTCTGGTTCCATTCTTTGGCTAGCTAAATTTATCCTTCTTTTGGTTAGGGTTTTAGGGAAGGTTTGATTTACTTCATTACACCAAGGTTAACATCACTTTTTCTAATGCTGGTTTTTAGAATTCTGCTCAGATGTGGGTGCGTGAGGTTTTTGTGTTGATGACTGTAGATTGATTCATTCATTCTGGTCCATTTTCAAGGCTGTGCCTCTATCACAAATGTCAAATATATTTGTGTCTTGAGGGATTTCCATCACTCTGAGGGCTTTTTCTTCTCTTCTTTTCCTTTTTTTTATTTAAGCAGAATATCTGAAAGGGAAAAGGATGTCGAAAGCTAACAAAAGAAAATAAAAGATTTAAAAAGAAGCAACATACCCACAGGCTATCTCTGACTGATAAGAATTCAAGTGGCTGTGCTTTTTTCCAAGTGAGTGACCAAATCAAGCTTTTCTGTTTGACATTCTCTTCTGCTTCTTCACCTGTGCCACACAAAGACTTTTAGTCTCCATCCTCTGAATAAAATCTATTTCTAGGTCAGGCACACCTCACACTGGAAAGGGAGAAATGTGTCAGAGATGAAGGAAGGTTCAAAGCTCTTCTACTTTTACTCCCAGACATGATATGGTTAATTTGTTTACTAGGACAGGTCTGAAAACTAATGATAACTATTCATTTTCTAAAGTAAATGCTACTGCTCACCTTTAAGTAATTTCAGAAGTGATTGAATATTCATGAGTTTTTCTTCAGAGTTGGATAAAGGCTTCTCCAACCTGGTTGTGTTCTTACTGATATTCAGGAGAACAAGGAAGATATCTTACAGAGTAACAAACACCCACATTTATTTTCTGCAGAAGGAAATAGCATGCTGTGTGAGCTGACAAAAGAATAAACCTTGAGCAATTAGAAGGCAGAAGACTCACTGCAACTCACTGGCATCTAAACCCTTTAAAAATAATGTAACTAAACATCACTATAGTGTAAAAATTGTGGTTTTTGGTGGTTTTTTTGGTGGGTTTTTTTTTGATTTTTGTTTGTTTGTTTCTGGGGTTTTTGTTTGTTTGGCTTTTATGTTTAGTTTTTTTTTCTAGACTGATATAGGGGAAAAAAGGAGAATTCTACATAAAATCACAGGATGGTTTGGGTTGGAAAGGACCTTAAATATCATTTATTTCTAACCCACCTGCCAAGACACCATTCACTTGACCAAGTTCTTCAGAGTTCCATCTAACCTGGCCTTGAACACCTCCAAGGATGGGGCATCCACAGCTTGTTTGTGCAACCCTTTCCACTGCCTCAGACGAATACATTCATAAAAATAATCTTCTCTTATTCCAGACAGGTGTCCAGATAAAAGGCAAACTGCAAAGAAAGCTGTGAATTTCTGCCCTTCTTTTTCCTTCCTATCCTATCTCCATGCTTCATATTCTGTCTTCAGCTCCACAGCCTGGTGCTGCCAGGTGCCATCCAGCATCATTTAACTCTGATTCACTTTTCCTCTTTGTAAGATATCAGAGTAGCAATTGCTCTAATATCCTTTGTAATCACAGATTTCAGTCAAGTTAAAATGGACATAAGAACAATGCCCACAACAAAGAAGACTGTTCTTTCTCTCTCTCTTTTTTTTTTTTTTTTTTTTTTTTTGGTTAAGAAATCACACTGGTAATACCTGTTAAAAAGTTATGTGTATTTCTGTCTCAGCAAAGCAGAGTCCTGATTCTTGTGACAGAGAAAATGTAACTCTTTGGAGAAATTAAAAGGTTGTCTTAATTTGATTTTTTTGATGCATGGACGTGGAGGGTGACATTGCTTCAGTAATTTTGGGTTTGTTTTGGAGTCTCTTTTACATGTAAATAACACTCTAGGGATCAAGTTTTTGTCTTTATCTTTCAGGCTTAGGAACAACAATAAATCAATTCTCATAATTCACTGAATGGTGAAGCATTCCTTTAGAGGATTCTTTTTTTTCCAATCTGAATCAATCAAGGCATTTTCTTAGACATTCTGTATAGATGTAGTTGCACTTCAGTTAGTAGAGAGACATTGATTATAGGATTCTTAATTGTTTGGATTTCGTTCAATTGACTGTATAAAAGACAACCATTGGAGAATGGAATTTGCTTGAAAAACAGGAAGGTTGATTTCATTTTGAAAAGGGAAGAATGTATTTTGTGAAACTTCTAAAGAATAAAAATACAAAAATTATGCCTTGTTAGGGTAAGATGCTTTAAATGCATAGGGTTTGGGGTGTATGTTTTTCAAGTTGAGGACTAGGCACATCTTGGGACTATTTAAAATAAATGTTTCAAAATCATATCATGGGCTCAGTCCTGTGCTGGCATGAAAAACAGTCCTACTTCCAAAGTACTCCTCCCAACTGTGCTGAATACTAGAGGCAGTTACAGCTGAATACTAACAGCAGTTGGAGGTAATGTGCTGTCCTGGCTTCTGCATTTCAAGGCAGGCACAGGGGATTTAATTGCTGTTCTTGTAACTAGTCAAAATGACAAAGGGAATACAGTAGCTGAGATTGAAAAATCTGTGGCTTTAGTTTGAAGCAGAGATATCTGTGGTAGGCTATGACTGAGGTTTATAAAATTGACTAAGGCAAGACATGAACTGTTATTCACTAAATCTTACCACAGGAGAACCAGGAAATGAATTTAAATAGATTTGAAACAGATAAGTATGCTTCAAAACAGTGCAGAGTGGACTTCTGGATGTCATGGAGGCAGATGGAATGTGAAGAGATGCAGAAAAAGATGGACAAACTGTGATGGATGACTGGTCCATAAACAGATAGAGGATAAGCAGAGATAATTTCTAGAATTCATAATCCAGTTCTTGTAGGTGCTAGGAGAGCACCAGGGTGATGGACTCTGGGTAGTGTTGACTATCATGTGTATCCTCCTGCCACTGGGCATGGTTCTCTATGGAACAAAACAGTGGAAAATTTCATGTAGTGATCACTGGGGATTTTTACCCCTGAGGAGGAAGGGGTGAAGTCCAAGATGTGTTTTGAACTTAATGCACAGTTTCAGCTTGGGCCCCAGCTTGCTTCCCTTAGCTGTCATTACTCTTTTGAGCTGAAGCTGAGCTGCTGGCTCGTGGCCCCAAAGTGACATCCATTTTAATGTGCAGTACTGACAGAATGGTGGATGGCAGCTGTGGGCAGGGGCTGCCTGTCAACCCTGTACCTGCTGCTGTCCTGATGTGATCAAAGTCAGGCTGCATGACTGCTTTGTCTCCTGCCCTTTCACTGGGCAGCAAAGGAAACCTTTGCCTTCTTTCAGCTGAGAGTGGTGCTGCTTGCTGCTCTCGTTCAGCCAAGGAGAGAATGAGGACAAGAGAGGTTCAGGACTTGGCTGGAAGGCAAGGCTGCTTTTGCTACTTCCCAGCTGAGATTTTCTTTTTTCCTTGACTGTGTGAGTACATAGTTCAGAATTTCTCTCTTGGTGCTTTTAGTCAAATCACAGAGAATAAAGTATGATGGCAGAGGAGCTCTTGGGCAAACACCTGTCCTCACCTGATGATGATGATAAACACCAGTGACTGGAAGTCTCTGTTGAGACCAGTGTCTGCTTCTGTGAGTGCTTTACTGATGTGCTAAACTTGATTGCAGTTATTGGTTTGAGTGGAAAAGTTATTACTGCCAAGAATAGTTATCTCTCTACAGACCTGACCTTGGCATAGGCCCTAATTTGGAGATGACGTGGGCAAAATAATTTTAAAACATGATCAAAATTAGGTAAACATAACTATTTGAAAACTTTGAAGTCTCAGACTGAAAGGCATGAATAATTAATGGAGTTTAAGCAGTTATCATTTTTTATTTTTCTTTTTTTTTTTTTTTTTAATATTGGATGCCCAGTAAGTAAAGCAATCTATGCACAATTTAGCTGCTCACAGTATTTATCCCAGTACCAAAATACAGGGCCTGAACAAGGAAATCTGTATTAGTGTAGATGATCATTAAAAGTCCTTCATCCTAACATGCAGCAGCATGAACATATTATTTACTTAATTTTAAAATACTGATGTGTTGCTGGAGAAGCATTTGAAATGTTGAGTAGGCTGTTTTTATTATCTCCTGTCATTGTCAGTTGTTGACCTGAATAACACCTTCAAATAGGATGTGAAAATAATCACCATGTAGAGTATATCATGTAGATTACATGAACAGAAGAACATTATTTGTTCAGGAACCAATATATCAGGAGGTATTGATGTAATAAAAAAAAGAAATCCTGCTAAAATTGGTTGGAAGCAGAAAAATTTACCATGGGATCATATAATTAAGGTGTGGAAATCAATGCTGCTAGGTGTCAAGTGAGGTCTTCATAAAGTAAAATCAGGAAATTACGTTACTGTGGCTGGACCTATGAATTATGGTATTTAGCCACAGTAAAATTACAAAAATATTATGCTCTCATTTCCATTTCTGAAAGTGCTCTTTGCTGGTGCTGCTTGTACTTTGGGCGAGGCTTGGCTGCTGGTTGTACTTTGTGTGTGCCCTCTGTGGTGACAAATGAGTCAACCAAGGACAAAGGTCTTTCCCTGGGCAATATTTTTATACTCCCAACTACATTTTATAGACAAAAGCAATTGGTTTATTGGCCTGAAGACACCTTTGTCTGTTTGGACATGTGTTTTTTTTTTAATTGAGATGTAATCTTCCACTTTAGAATGGTCTTGAGAGCTGTATGCCATTTGCTACACTTCATTTAAAAAATAAGGTAAAGAAGATAAACAAGGCTGCAGGCAGTGGCTGGAACATAGCACTGTGGGTTTTGCATTAGAGAATTAATCCTTATAGCTGGTTGTTCTTTCAGGCTTGGTTTCACATTTAAGTACTCAGCTGTCAGATATTGATATGCACAATCCTGATTGTGCTGTCTCTGTGTGACAGGGACTCTTGTTCTTTGCCAGCTCAACATCCGGCTGAAATGATTTTGAAAACTCTTGGAGGTTCTTAAAGTAATAGGAAACTATAGTCTTCTTTGTCAAGTATCCCATTTTTTTAGAAATTATTACAGGGCTGTAGGAACTAGAAATCTTTCAAAATGAAAAGTTTTTAATAAAAAAAATATCTCCCAGAGGAGACTGATGTCCATTTTTTTCTGAGCACTGACTCAACAAAGCAACCCAAATTTTCAGAGGCATTTGTAGTTATAATTGACAATCCCAGCTTTTGAGGTAGATGCTGTCTAGAAATCCTGTGTGGAACAGTTCTGACATTATCGTGGCCATGTTTTGGAAACTGAAGCAGCCACTATTCACTTGGGAAAAAGTCCCAGCAGTTTTTGATGTACTCATACACCAAACAAAGGTCTTCTGCTGTGACCTCTGCTTCTGTAGTGAAAAAAACTACAAAAGTATAAAACATTTTTTGCAATGTTTCTGCTTGTAGCTTCATCACTTCAGATGCTATAATACTGATAAGATGCAGAGAAAGGGAAGCAAGTTCAGTCAGTTGCCAGGTATTTTATAAATCCAAGATTTTCTGCTCATCTCCAGCTAGCCATTGACTTTTGCATATTCTGAACTGACTGTATTCACATTAACCCCATGTTATTTTTTTTAACAGCTTGACAATTGGAGCTTTTAGGTTGGACTCAATGGTCTCAGAGGTCTTTTCCAATCTAAGTGATTCTGTGCTTTTCTGGTAACTGTCACATTCACTTGGCATGGGAGTTCAGTCTGACAAATGTTCTATTCTTCATTTTCCTTCAGCTTCTATCTCTTCAAAAGTGTTAATATGAGACACAGCATTTGGGATTAATGATAGATGAAGTGTTTAAGTGTCTCTGAAAATGAAATTCACAGAAAACATCTGAAGAGCTGATGATTTTTGCAAGTATGACCATTTGTCATGATGTTCTCATTCTCAAAGGTGGATATTTAGGAATCCCATTTGCAGAAAAAAGGCTATTGTCACAGCTTGAAATATTTGAACTACAAAGGGTAGATTGCTGGTATGAGCAAAGTTTTAAGAGGGTAATAAGCCTATCCCTATGATGGCAACACATAAGCCATCCAAGATTAGTTGTGGAACAATTTACCAGCCTACTAACAATCTGTATTTCCAAAAATCCTACTTGTGAGAGCAGCTAGATGCAGTAGTGAGATGAGTTGAAGTAACTTTGAGATTTACCCACTTTGACCTTAAATGTAGGCTGTATATGCTAGATTCCTAAAAATAACTTTAATATCTGCATTAGACTAGTTGTCAGACTGTGTTCAGCCTCACAGCCTGCTATGTTTCAACAGGACTTGAATAAGCTTTTAGATCGTGGCTTTAATCCCAGAGATTTTGAAGTAGCACCAGTGTGTCTTTTCAAATACAGGGGTATGAAGCAGCTGTTGGAAATAGAATAGCATGGATGAATAGACTACTCTGTTACTTGTATAGGACTTGCTACCATTTCTCCTTGAAAATGCATTTCTGCAATGAGCTGCAACAAGAAACGTGCATTGATTACAAGGCATAGCTTAAATCAACTGTGCAGTAAAGAGAATGACTGTCAGCTAATCTGTGGGCCCAACTGCCTATGGATTAGCTTCCAATAATCTTTGATATAACCTTATCACCTACTCTTCAGAGTATGGCTTTTGTATGTGAGTTAGAGCTAAACATACAACTGGAGTGCATGGTTGATACTGGTCTGGGGAAAGAAGTTCAACTGGTCTCTACACACTTTGTTTCTCTTAGGCTGAGCCTGCAAGCGTGTAGGCTCAGGTTCACATTCCCAATGAGACACACAAGAATTCAGGGCATTAAATAAATCCAGAGTCAAACTTGTCAGAAAAGAAAATATAGGAACATGAATGTACAAGTAGGTTTGGACCTGCTTGCTTTCATTTTTCTTCACTCTCCATCTTTTATTATGGGCAGATCCCACAAAACACACTGGATAAAAAGCTTGCATTTATTATTAGAGTCTTTAGATTTATGTATATTAATAAAAAGGGGCTCTTGACTTAAAAGCTCAGTAGAGAATAAAGTATTGCTGTTACTCCTAGGGTGAGTCAAAGGAGTGGCAAGTGTCTGCTGCTTTTAAGAAAAAAAAAAGTTTCCAGTGAGACATCATTTTCATGGAGGTCATACCCACAGCAGATCATCAAGAGCTATCAGCAGTTTCTGGCTTTCTCTAGGTACCAGTGGCTGCTCACACAAGGAGATAGTGTTATCATGCCTGGAAGGAGAATTCCATGATCACAGAATCAGAGAATGAACTAGGTTGGAAAAGATTTTTGAGATCATCCAGTCCAACCTATGACCTAACAGCTCCTCATCAACTAAACCAAGCACTGAGTGCCACGTCCAGTCTTTTTCTAAGTATGTCCAGGGGTGGTGACTCCACTACGTCCCTGGGCAGACAATTCCAGTGCCCAATTACTCTTTCAGTGAAGAATGTTTTCCTGATGTCCAATCTTAATTTCCCCTTTTGCAGCTTAAGGTTCTGTGTCCTCTCATTCTGCCAGTGGTTGTCTGGGAGAAGAGACCAATCCCCACCTAACTACAACCACATTTCAGGGAGCTGTAGAGAGTGATAAGGTCACACCTGAACCTTCTTTTCTCCAGGCTAAACAACCCCAGCTCCCTCAGTCATTCCTCACAGGGTTTGTGCTCCAAGCCCCTCACCAGCCTTGCTGCCCTTCTCTGGACACATTCGAGCATCTCAATGTCCTTCCTAAACTCAGGTGACAGAACTGGACACAGCACTCAGGGTGTGATCAGTCATTCCCATTCAGTATTCACCATGGGTATTGCAATCCCTGAGCTAGCAGGGGTCCAGTTCATTCAAAAGTGTCTGAGACCCAACTGGATGGCTGATTGAGCCCTTTGAACTCTTGCATTGGGCTAGAGTGACCCTTTGGTCACTCACTGTTTGGTCTGACCTTCTCCTTCAGCTAGTACACTGTGAGTTGGTGGATGGCTTGGGCACAAACTGGGAGATCTGCAGAACACTGCACTGAAAATCTTTAAATAAGTGTGTGCTTTCTCCCTACCCCTTCTCCCTTTCACATCCATGCATGTGAGTGTGCCCTCATGTCTCTTTCTGCTGCTAAGGAAGATGAGCAGGTCACAGCTCATGTTATAGCTGTTTCAAAGCCGTATGCATGTTCTGGCTGCTCAACTGAGTCAGCCAGACTTCAAAACAGAACTCAGAGCTCTACTCATTCTCTCATTAGAAGCAATGACTTGGGCTTTGTGTCCTCTGCACAGCAGCAAATTTTCTCAGAACATGTAGGATTTGCCTCTTGTCTCTTCTCTGACAAATGGTGCTGAAATTTCCTAATGAGAGCAAAATTGTTGGAGAGATCAGGTTAGTGGGAGGCAAGGAGGAGAATTAGATCAATAGTTCAATCTTCTAAGTAATCTTTCCTCAGGACCCAGTCTTTTTAAATAACCTTTCCTATCTTTCCCTCATCTTAGAGAATTGTGTTCCAGTTTTCAGTCTTGCAGCAAGTGGCAAAGGAACACTTTCCTTTCATGCTGGGTGTTGAAGGATGGCTTCAGTAGCATGAGTCCCATGTTGCCTAAAGGAAATCCTTGGTTCTGTTTCTAAACTTCACAAATTAGGCAAAGTGGTATAGGAGAGAGGAGGGGGAGTCTTCACAGGCAGATCTGTAAAGATAGTTAGGAGCCTTGGAGTTGAAATCAATGACTCAAATGCTGAAATCAAAAAAATTCACACTTATTTTTGGCATAAATTCTTGGATCCAGTCCACTTTTTGAAAAGTTTGATTTTGCTTCTAATTCAAGATAAAGTATTTTAGAAGTAAGGTGGGTATCAACATGTATTCCCTGGATAATCTCAAAGTGGAGTAATAAAAAAAACGAAGGAAAGAATAAAATTTAGTTCAGTTGAAATCAATATTTTGTGTGCCGGCAGGTTCAAATGTGCCTACACTAGAATCATTATAGTTCTTTTTTTTTTGTTTCATTTTTTCCTCTTGCATTGCCATGAGTTAACTGGGAAGTTGGCAGTGGAAAGTTCTTAAATGAATGGTTCTCATCTTCATTTGGATTTTGATATATTGTCTTCCCACTGAACCATTGTGAAACTTCAAGTATTTTAGGAAACATCGTTGATTAGTTCTGCAACTTTTGATCAATCATCCGTATATTTTTAAAATCCATTCATGCAGAAAGCAAATCATGCAGGCAAGTTTTTCCTGTTTTATCAACTCTAGTTTAAAACAGCCACAAGTCATGAAGCTTTTTTGATACAAAACAGAGATCCTTGTTTCTGCTGGGTTAGACTTGCAACCACTCTGCAGTATTTGGAAATCAGGCGCAAGTTCACTTGAAAGTATGAAGTAAATTAACCATGAAACAAGGAAAGCTATGGCTTGGTTAATAATTCAACAGCATAGCTTTAGTTGTTAGTTATCATTTAACAACTTAGACAGTGTGGTATGAGAAAGGAACATGAAAAGGTCTAATTTTGTGAGAAAATTCCAGATTGCTTTGTAACAGCCTGTACATCACCTTTGTGAAGATGGGTTTGCTAACTATGCCAATAACTCCTGTTTCTGCTTACAGAGAATAAGTAGAGACATATTTATTGTTTTCAAAGAATAAATGAAAGAGGTGTATTCAACTATATTGTATTGCTGTTAACTTTTTCATGAAAGAGTAGGTAGCAATGTGTACTAAGACTTAATGAGACACAATATCACAGGGAGTTTCTTCTCATGGCTTCCACAGTCTTGCTGACCTGAACGTTTGACCTTGACCACGAAAGGTATTAAAAACCCACTAATATTTCATTTGATAATTTTTATAATGAAGTTGCCTCCTGGGCATCCTCTTCATGGCAAAGAGGTACTCAGTGCTGCACAAGCTAGTCATGCAGCAGGTACTGGGAACAGTGGGAAGATAGATCCAGCAGTTAGCCAAAGCCAGTGAGTAAAGATACAAATTAAGAAAAAGCCTTGCTGTGAGAACTCTCTGGCTAGGGATCAGTGCTGCTTTGCACACTGAGCTACTCTGGCCAGTTTGAAATTAATGCTGGACATCCACATCCACTGTAACTACAAAATGAAGAGTGGTTCTTTCCAAAACCTGCTTGCTCTGTGTGAATCAATCCTCTTGTGCATGGAGCTCCTGTGATAAGGAGGTCAGAGTTACACCTGGTGTCTGTTACCTGCCCTCAGTCAGGCCAGGCCAGGGTGGGGAAATTAACCTTTGAGACAATTTTGCAGGGATAGGGGATAAGTTCTTGAGGTTTTGATGAGAAGTTTACAAAGCTCTTTGAGTGTTTGTAAAATATTCATGTATTTCCCAGACAACTTTCCCTGACACATAAACCATCTATTTGTTTTCACAGTCATGTGAGTTTCAGAAACGATAGAATGGATTAAAAAAAAGTATCTCTAATGGATTTTATTTGGCCTGAATTAGGCAGGAGTAAATCATAATCTATGAAATATTTAAGTCATAAAATACCAGATAATGGTATCACCCTGCAGTAAACAAAATTAAAATCAGTCTGATGGTTTATATGCTGGTAAAAGTAATGATCTCAATTTGTTTCTTGAAGGTTCTTTGTGAACCTTCTTTGGATTAGCTACCCGAAGAAAATTTAGAGGGACTGACAAAGTAGCTGTTGGTCAACTGTATTGAATTGACCAAACTTCTGAATGTGAACCAATAAGAAATATATATATATATATATATATATGTTTCTCTGTGTGTGTGTATATATATATATGTGTATATATATATATAGCTACTGTAACTATAACTACTTGCTGCTTGTTTGGTAAGGCTGCTGGAGCTTGATGCTGAGCATTATCTTAATGTTGTGTTGAGTGCTGGAAGAACTGGATGATATTTGGGCTTTAACTCCTGGTCTTGACTCAAATTATCAAATTCTTTTAAATATCACCATCATACTCTATACATTCCCCATGCATTCTTACTGTAAATACTTTTTTTTATTTTTTAAATTCTTGTCTGAATTAGGCTGAGTTCTCTTGTAGTCATTGTTTACTTCAGTGGGAATTAACTCATCTTGTGCTTTAAATGGACATGGGACATGCTCACATGGGCACTGGGGTTTAAGAGGAGGTACTACAGAGTTATTTCTTATTTTCCTGGTTTTTGTTTGAATTACATTTAGCTCATTGATTATATTTAAGTAGTTAGGAAGCTCATTCTTTAACCAAAGTAGATTCAGTAACAGATTGGTTAGAGAAAAAAGAGGGGGTTTTATAAATATTATGAAGTCAAGCTCACAACATCTTAAATGTTCCTATAATTTTTCTTCTTGGTACAAAATAATACACTTGCTGGGAGAAGTTCCTGTGAAAATAGGAAAGCTAACTCTAGATTGTCACAACAAAAATGTAATCAATGTAACTACTTCAATAGAAATAGCCTTCCTTAGGTTTAATTTTGTGTACTTTACAGATTAGAGAATTCTGAATTTCCACTTGGCAGCTCTACCTTACTTAATATCCAAATCAATCTCCAAGGCTAAATCACGTCTTTATTAATACCTCTTATATTCTATTGTTACCTTTGTGGCTGTTACTCGTGTGCCACTGGATATGAATCAGAAATTTAGTAACCAAAGTTACAGATGCATATAGAGACCCAGAATATAAAAGGCAACATGTGACAGTTTCACATGATTGTGATTTTCTCCTCCACAGTCAAGTGTGATGAAAACATTAATTACATAGGACGACAGGAGACACTGATTAAAGGAGCAGCTTTGTTATGATGTTAGAACATGGGGGGGTTTTGTGAGGCAGAATGTATGGATAAAGGAGACAACTGGAACTGCTGTGACATTGCTGAAATAAGCAGACAAACTTTTAAACACTTTTAACTATAGCTGAAGGTTGAACATTTCATGTCTGGTTGCTGAAGAAAACTACAGTATTAATATTGCTGTGTAGAAGAGTTTTGTCAGAAAGTAAGTAACTATAGGATAAAAATAGCAAGTTATAATTTTTGTACAACTCTATAACAGACTCTAGTGACTAGTACTGGTATTTTAGTAGTTTTGCAGAGTACCATCTGCTGCCATAATCAATGAGGCAAATAAGACCTATGTGACCATCTTGCTCCAAAGTGTCTGTGTATGAGCACGTCCACATACTGGTTGTATTTGATACCTAAAATGTTCACAGTCAGTCTTACTGTATTGGATATCAGTGCTTGCAATCAAAAGGTCATTGATATCCTGAAATTGTCTGAGAGGTGGATAAAAAAGGCTTCACTTAACTGATGGTTTCATTTTTTGGAACAAAACCTGAACTGCAGATGCCTCAGAGGGTGGATCAGCACAGCCGTCGTGCATTAGCTCGCAACAGTGAAGTGGGAAGTGACAACTGACTGGAACCCATGGAAGGAATATATTTGTAAATTGTGGGGTTTAAAACTAAATTAAGTTGATATTTGAAGAAAACTTGACAGTACTCAGGTTTTATAAAAGAGCCATGGGGTCTTTGACCAGAATAAGGGCTGAAAAGAGCTGTAAAAAAAAAAAATCTAAATGATAGCTGTGCAGTACTATATATTCTAACAGCATTAGAAGAGTTGGCTGGAAACAGATCAGAGATGGGGGAAGAAAAGCACTTCTGCAAAATCCAGGACCTTTTGTGGAGAAGGATTGTTGACTACACGACAGTAAAATAAAGCAACAGGCATTAGACTTGAACTCCTGAGAGAAAACTACCCAACAGTTGCAGCACCATTACTTTAACTCCATATAGCAAGAAGATTTTAGATCAGGAAGTTAGCAAGTGGACTATGCATCTCAGTAATACTTCTTGGAGAAAGATGAGATCAGTGTTTCAATACTTCACTCAACATGTAAATGAGACTACATGTGATAAAAGCTGAATTACTAGGAAAAATCCAAAAAGGCTGCTGTTTTACCCATTTTATGTTAATCATAAGAAGGTTGATTTTGGAAGCAGAGAAGAGAATATAGGGAATTTCATCTCAAGTTCTAAATCAGTGACATTTTATAATGGAAAAAGGTAAAACCCTGAAATATGTTTGACAATGGGTTGACTCAACAAAGTAATAGAAGATACTTGCATTTACCCTTTGATTTTTAGAGGTGGACATATTTTAATCTTCTTTAGACTTCTTTTTTTCTGTCAGTTTTATTTTTTTGCAAATAGAAAAGGCTGAAAGGCTTAACACTCATTTTTGTGCAGCTGACTCATAGCCCAGTTCTGGCACAAAGAGAAATGCCCTGTTTTGAGCACCAAGGTGATGCATCACTCTTACCCTGCGCACAGAGCACACTGCATGTTAATTAAAACAAATGATCCTATTTCTGCATTCTCAAAACAAACAAAAAAAATGTGGGGAGGAGAGATGGGACTAAACCAAAAAGTCTGTTAGCAGAACAATTCTTTTCAGCCACTCCCAAATGTGAAACTTGGCATTCTATTCTCTGCTTAAAATGTACTTTAACTTTGGTTCTGAGAGTCTTGTTCAAGCTCCATTTTTCACAAATATGAAGTAATTAAAAAAACGTATTTTAAGAATATGGGTTCTTTGCATTTTCTTCTGCTAGTATGTGAAACCTGGTGGTTATGGGTGGCTTTAATGGGTTTTCCCTGCATTGTTGGGATAGATGATTAGAATCCAAGGAAATGTTAGTGACAGCAGCCTGTGGACAGGTCAAAATTTATAAGCTAAGTTTAGCCCTGCATAGTCTTACTGCTTTAAAATTTTTTTTACATATGGGGTAAACATATTTCTGTCACTATTCTGCTGAAGTAGGGTCCCTCTGAATAGCTATTTTGGTACTTTTGTTCATTTTACAGTGCTCCTTCATGAGTGTGGATAAGGAATGACTCCAGCTCAAGCAAAACAACTAGTATTATGAATTGAAGAAGACTTAGGCCTTTAAGAAGAGCATCACTCATGAAGGCCTGAAAACCCAGTATATTGGCAGCAGATGGGAGATAAAACAATTCTTGCCAATTACTTGTGCTACACCACTCTGGGAGAGATGCTGTTATGTAAGTGTCTCAAACTGGAGGGTCACATGAATAAGAACAGATTTGTCCATGATGCTTTCAGCTTGTTGAAACAATGGACTTGAATTCAGATTGCTCTAGCAATTCCCTCCTTCCTCCCTTTCCCTTTTTGTGCCAAGCATCATTATCTCTGTGGTTTTGTTTCATTTGGTTTTAATGCTTCTTTAGAACCAGAAACATTTTCAGACTCTACATGAAAAATGTGCAAGTAGAAATACTGACAATGCAGAGACACTCTTAGTCAGTGCAGCATTGCCAGAACTTGCCAAGAATAGTGATGTCTTGTGGAAAAGTTTCTCTTAACTGACCCTAGTTTGAACAGAGGTTTGAACTCAATAACCTTCAGAGGTGCCTTGCAAAATGAATTTTCAATGCTTTTATGGTTTTAGCAGTTCAACAAACAGGCCAGGGATGTTAGACAGGTTTGAGATGCAGGGTGTTAACTAGTTGGATCAGAAAGTTCTGATCTGCCTCTTAGATACAGTCCATGCCACGGGCTTCCAGGCTGGGTTGGGTTGTCCCAGAGTCCTGGAATTACATGGAGGTGAAGTAATGAGTCTTCAATTGCACGGCTAATTCTGGTTTGATATCATTTGATATCGTCAATGTTTGGCCTGATTTCATTGTTGTGACCACATTTTCATTATTTGATTGCAGATAAGATAGAGAAAGTAGTTTCTTTTCACTTGTTATTTCCTTGTGTTTCTAACTTCCTTGTTCCTCTGAAATTCATTGTTATTTTATTAAAGTGAGCTGACAGGAAGGATAAACTGAAATAACATTTGACATAGGAACACTACAAATATTCCAACTATCTATACTTTCTGAAATCCAGGATTTGCAGGAGTATTTTCTAGGCTGCTCATTATTAAGTAATGCATAACTTTTGCTCAAACAAAATATGCGCATTTATAGTGAAGGCCTTCTGAGTGGTTTTTATTAAGATCCTAATATTTTATTGGACATTCAAGCTGTGTGGCAAAGAATTGACTAATGAACAATAACTCCATTATAGTTTTCCAAATTCAAGTTAGGTTTTTACATATTACCCCTTTCTTATAGCTAGTGAATACAAGAACAAAAATATACTTTTTTTTTTTTTTTTTTTAAGCATAGAGGTCAGGAAAAGTTGGTGTTCCAGTTCTTAAGAAGTGTGAGTTAGCTATAAAAAAAACCCAGTAGTGTTATGTACTTTATTCACATTGATATGTTTCTAATTAAGTTTGGCATAGCAATGAAGTTGATCCTTTAATTTTGTGATTTCAGCATGGCTCTCAAAAGAAACCTATTTTACAGAGTCGTGCTGTCTTGGTATCTCCTCTTCCTGGTAACTTTTAAATGTTTTCACCAGTTTTTTAAATTTAGGTGATTCGTGACATCTTACAATGTGAAACTGGGTGGGCAGGGAAGAGAAAAACCATTAAATATGTTAATATGAAAAGCATACACTGCATCATTAGCTCACAATGTTAGACAACCAAAGGTTTAATGGAGCTGAACATATTGAAACATGGCTTGATAGAAAACTGAGCTTTCTTACTTAGGCTGGAGATCAGAATGAAATTTCTGGAGCAAAAAGATGTAAAGCTTTTATTGAGTAAAAATAAGTATGTGTAGGTGAAACAATGGGAAATTGAGTGGTAGTATTCAAAGCTATGACTGTACCTACTAATCTACATTTTATTCCCTTTCTGATTTGATTTGTTTGAAACTTGCTGGTGCTGAAACTCAATGAGATTGCAGTGTGTGTCTATCAAGCCTGGGTAAATGCCTTCTGTAGATTATGGATGCATTTGCATATTATCAAATCTGGATGGTCTGTCACAGGAGAAGTTATGTAAAACACATTCAGCCTTACAGAAGGGTAGGGGTTAGAGGAGACTTCTGAAAGTCATCTGGTCCAAACCCTCCACATAGGCAGGGCCACCTAGAACACAGAACCACAAAACCATGTCCACATCTTCTGCAAGATTTAGATCTATTCAGTTTTATACACATTATATATATAATTTATAAATGAATATATATCATACATATATAATTGCAATATTAATGCATGTGTTAAAAGCATAGTAATACCACAATTTTTGACTGGATGCATTATTTCAGGGAAGGTTGTTGGTAAATTGGGAAAACTACTTCAGGAAAACGCTACTAACTGCATCTCACTGTTGTTGCAGGAAAACAAAGTTCTAGGGCCTTCAGACCTTTTAAAGAAATATTATAATCACTATTTTTGTCTCCTTTCCCAATTTCCCTTCATAAATACAGCTAAGATATATAAAATTGCAGGGATCTCTTTCATTTAAAAACAACAGCTTTCAGAAAAAGAGTATTTTTGGGTACAAAGAACTGTGAAACATATTTTTTTAAATGCACTTGTTAGTAGCAATTTCAATGCAATGAGCTGTGGGTGGTGACTTAGACTTCTTGTTTCTGCTGAATATAAAAAAAGAAATGAATGTCTACAAAAATGAACTTTCACAGCTGACTGAAGAAAAGTACATAGAAAACAAAAGATGACCATAAAATTGCATTTAAGGATCTTCTGTGCTGCCAGCCTCCAAGTCCAGTTTTCTTCTATAGCAGGCTCCATAAATCTTTGCTGTAGCTATTTTGTTTCTTGTATGAAATAATAAAATTAAGGAGAAAGTATTAGCAAGTGGGCTAACTGTAGCCCTGACACACTTTTCTTTTCAAATGGAAATTGCTCTAAAAGACATTTCTGTCAAATCTACAGAACATTCAAATTTTTTAAAAATTACCAATTCTCTTTCCTCCTTCTGAAACTTTTTTTTTTTAATTTTTTTTATTTTTAAGCAGGAGTAATGTAGGATCTAGCACACCTTTGTGTTTAGTATAGAGAAGTGGAGTGTTGGTTATCAGTTTAACATAACAGCAATGTGGAGGTAGTTTTTGTTGGCTGCTTGATTTGAACAGTGTTGAACCACAACTTGGCTTTCACAGGGTAGCTGAAGGTGATTGATTGCTCTGTTTGAAAATATGTCTTAATTTAATTTATTGATTTTTTTTTTTTTTTTTTTTTTTTGGTAATAGCAAAGTATGAAATTCTTCATCTACATTTTCCTGTTTTCAAAATGGACATTTCTTTGCCTGAGACAGAAATATATATATATATTTTTATGCCTGGTACTTTTATGATGTCCTGCAGGTTTTTGCAATAAACTTTCTGTGGATGGCTACGAGAGGTTGTAGAACACATCTCTTGAAAAGAACTTAAGTGATACTTGTAATTTTGCAGCCTATTTTTTATCAAATATCATGATCTGCAGGATGAAGAGATTGAAACCTTGCCTAAGTTAGGAGGGTCTGATTATCTTAGTAGTTAATCCTCTGATCTCTTTGTCCTTTACTTCAGTTTTCCCAGTTCTTCTATCTTGATAAAAGCCAGATTAATCTACCTTGATACAGAAGCTGGTTGTGTGTTTCATAGATGGAGAAACAAAGGAAAAGAAAATATTTTATCCATCAGTGTTTTGAAGTATTTTGCAAAGCCAGCTTTTGTGGTAGTTGCACATAGGACCACTTATAGCATTTTTTCCATTCAGGGTATCACTCACAGGTATGATATTAGAATCAGGAAATTGCTATTGCTTAGTGCAGCAGTTTTTGTTGATTTCAGTCACAAACCAGTAATGATGAAGCTGTACTCTGAGAAGCCTGGTCACTGAGAGTTAGTGGGAGAACAAGTCAGAATGAAGTATTCCTGAATTGTAGTGCTGCACTTGAATTTGTTTTATCTCACAGGTTACTTAGCTGTAATTAGAGATTGGCTAATAACTGTATATGTAGTCTGTAGTTTGGCAAGGAAGAACTTAATTAAATGCATCAGACTATCTTCTAACTACTTGGGTAGAAATAAGAAACAAGCTTATTTACTGTCAAACAAGTGACACAGAACCGTGGACATTTGAACCTTTCCAATGGCTGAACACACTTCAGTATCCCTAAATTTTCCTGGGAAATAATGTACTTTCACAGCAGCTTCTTCTGAAGAATTAACTTTTGGCTTTGGGTCTGAATAGAAATTAATCTATTCCTATGTTTACATGTCCTAGCAGTGATGTCCCTTAAGTGTACTGATAACATGCCTGGGGTTATAACAGTGTACAAACTGATTTTAGAGCAGCTTTCATATATTGCAAGCATTCTAGATTAGTTTCTAACAAATTCCAGGAATTTTTAATTTGCAGTCTACTTTCACAGTGTCTTCAGGGATCAAAAGCTTAAGCAGACATTGATGAACTGATTATGTCTACAAAGTCAGCATGACTGATGTAGCAACTTGCAGTTTGACTTTCTTTATGTTAACCTCCTGAAAACCAGATTGGATCTTCTAATTGCAGAAGTGACAGCACAGCTATGTAAATTGCCTACAGTTTCACTAAGAGGTGTGTCTGTTGAGTGTTACCTTAAATGAACCCCATGATAGGCCTATAGTGTGAAAACTATGGTGGCCATGTGATTTTTCAGTATTAAATTAACTAAAGCTAAAATTAGGCAAGTGTGAAGCAGGACTGAGGGAACATTGGTTTTGATAGTGATTGATCACAGGCAAAATTCATCTTTGTCTTTTTATGGAAATGCATTTTAATGTAAATGGTGTATTTAGATTTTTAATTTGTGATGGAGTGAAATCTGTGTATGTAACTTGAGTCCAGAATCTGAATGTGTGAGGAAAAAACCCAAACCAGAGCCCAAAAGAAATAGAAATAGAACTCTATCTTCCAAATCACAAGAATTATCACTATTTATATACATACATAAGTGCTGCTTAGAATGGTAATGTCTTTTGCCACAGCTGATTTCTCCCCCAAATCTGCTCCCAGTGTGGTGGGACCCACACTGACTAACAGCCCAACTACAAACCAGCTGCTCATTCCTCCCCTCAGCTCCCCCTGACCTTAGCAGGATGCAGCAGACAAAATAGGAGGAGAGGGCTCAGAGAGATTGCTCACCAGCCACTGCTGCTTGCAAAACAGACTCATCTTGGGAAAATAACTTGTTGCCCTGTAAAAGAGATTAATGTAGTGAGAAACAAAAATCTGAGTGTTAAAGTATCACCTTTCCCTCTGCCTTTCCCAGTCTCACCTTCTCTCTACCTTCAACTCCTCTACACCCAGGTCTGTTGTTTGGCAGAGGAAAAAGTGGGGTTATGGTCAGTTCATAATTGTTCCTCTCTTCTGCTTATTCTTTTTCCCATTTTCCCTTTGCTGTGGTGTGGGATCTGAGCAGGCTTCAGGGGAATCTCTGCTCCAGTCCCTGGAGCTGCTGCTTCTCCTCTTCTGGGCACTCTTCCTCCCCCTTTCTCTCATCTGGGCATCTGCATCCTGTGCATCCACCAGTGGTGGACTGTTTGTTTTATAAAACCCATAAGGGCTTTGCCAAATAGGGAGAAATGGTTTATCCAGTATATTTTGAGAATTGCTGTCATGTACCAGTTCAAGTAGCAATCTTGTGTTTTGCTCAAGTTTCATATTTTATCATGCTAGTATAACCCTCTGCAGTGGTAAATTTGGAATCAGTGTAAACTGCTGATCATCTAACAAATATAAATTAATATATCACTTAGTGATTAGTGGGTAAAACTTGATGCTGTCTTGAACCAAGTTTTAATGTATTCCTGTCCCATTTAGAGCTGAAATACAAGATTTTCACTATTGATAGAAAGTTCTTTAATCTGGTTGTCGAAATAAGTTAATATTTTAGGAGAAATCCAACAACTTTTTGTTGATGGTGATCGTTCTGAAGGAATTCTAAAGGGCACAAACTGTTTGAATACCCCCTGAAAGACACAAATTAGTGTGCTGAGAACAGATTAGACAACTAAAGATGTGATAAAAAGAGAATTAATCACTAGGATGTCTGTCTACTGATATACAGATAGAGACGTGATCATTCCCAGCTCTAGTCAAATACATTATCTCACAGACATGCAGAACTCTCTCTGCAAAGCAATGCCACATGTTAAGGACTTCCTGCAAAGGTGTTTAAATTGTAAAAATCATTAGGCTTACGGTTTCTTTGACATCCTCAGCTGCATTTGGCAGCTTCATTAATTGTTCAAGATGAGGAAGAGGGATGCATGGATGCCCTCCCAGGCTTCAGTGCCATAGATAGAGGTTTTACAGACCCCAGATCCAGAGGGATTTGCTTTGGAATGTCGTGCTTGTAGGGCAAGGCACACAAGTTTCTATTGTGTGCAGGTAAGGGGATGATTGCCCTCTTAGGGTTCTTTGAGTTACATAAGAAGGGGTAAAGAAAAGGAAAATTGAATACACTGCACTGATCTATGAATACAGCATTTTCTAGGGAATTTATAATTCAAGAATCAGAATTGCTTTAGAGACCAACAAATGAAAGATGAGAAAAACCCTGCTATAGTTGGCCCAGGAATCCAGCCTGAAAGCTGCATTCACATCATGTACCCCCCTGCAAACAGGATGTGGGGCTGCAGGGAAGGAGCCTTTGGGTGTGTGAGACAGAGAGCATCTCCAGAGTGCCTGGTGCTGAGATGGAGGACCTGATTTATCCAATGGAACCACACTGAAGAGATGGCTGGGTGGGGATGGGCTGGCAGAAAAATAAATATATACCAGAAAAATTTTAAATCTTAACAGCAAATGTTTTTTTCACAGATAGCTCTTGACTCCTTTCACCAAACCACTTTTCCAGGGAAAGACTCTGCAAATGTAACTTTTGTGTTAAAGGCACTTCCAAAGTGCAACAGGAGAAGTCATTCTCTGTGAACCATTGTCCAAATTGTTAGAATTGGCTATATAACTCTGTAAGTTGGTAGACTCCTGCTGAAAAAATTGAATTTCTTTTGTTGTACAGTCTTATCAACATCAATCAGATAAACAGATTACATGGGAACTCTTCATCTTTGATTTTTAGTGCAAGAGCATAAAGATAAGACCACCAAAAACTTGTTGCTTACATCTCAATTTGTCATCTTTTTCCTCCTGTATCTTACTGTGTTTTTAATGTCTTGAAAAGATAATTATGCTTCATAAATCCTTTCAGTAACTGAGAGTTAAATGCCTGTGAAAATGAAGGTTTTTCTCTGTACTTATCAAGTGGAAGCTAGTGACATTGGGAGGAAAGAAGAAAAGTAAAATTTCCATGAAAATGATAATTTTTAGAGAGTTTGTCTCAAAGATTTCTGTGATATTTTTTCACATGAGCCAACAAAGACTGTGCTGCATTTTGCCTATTAGTGCATATTTATTCTGTGGAGCATAATGTCAAATAGCTATAATAGAGAATGCAGCAGTAACTAATTGAGTTACCTGAGAACCAGCAGAAGCCCAGTGAGCAAAGGGTCCTTCTGGTCCTATGAAATTAGTTTTTGTATAACTTTGTGCTATTATTATATAGAGTTAAATTGTTATTATAAAAATCTCATTTGAAATAGGAGGCTGAAGTGACTATGACAACCCTCCCAAAACTGTCTGCAAAGAAATGGGGCAGCATTTTTCATTGCAGTGGCAAAAAATATAGCTTCTCTCACCTCTGCAAAAGCTTTAGAAAAAGTTTTCTCAATATTGCATGTCTAAAATGGGGAAAGAGATTCTCTCCCAAAAAAACTCCATTTTGTACTCTTCTGTATAGGTAGGATCAGTTTGGCTCATGCATCACATACTTAACATAGGACAGAAGACTTTTTATGAACATAAGAAAAATGTCTGGGTTCATGAAATTTTAAATTATGTAAATTGTAGTCGCTCTGTATTGTATATGAAATTTATTATTCTAGCATACATTTGACTTGAGATCTGGTGGATATAGCTTTGCTTTCCTGGAGAGCAGTATCTATTTTTCCCTTCACATCTAACAAGCTTTAATATTTCATATCTTTTAACAATTGATAAGATACATTTGTGGATAGGTATGTTTTATTTGATTTCAGTGCTTATGTCTTAAAATATATTTCTGTAAGTACTTGCTGTTCATTCACTATACCAGAGAAGGGGAACCTGCCCACAAAAGCACTTCCCAACTAGACTTGTTCAACTTCCCCTGTGTAGGAAGAATAATCTGAGCTTCCCAGTGCTTAGAACTCAGCAACAGTGCCTTTCAGGTTTTTGTGTGCAGAATGCAGATTCAGTACTTGTGAAGTTGTTCATAATACAAACAGCAGCAATAATCTGTAGTCTAAGAGCTTAGGAACAGAAGATAGTGAGATTTTTATATATGTCTATGAAAAGGAAAAATAAGAGACATGCCTTTAATATGAGGGAGATGATACTTAGAATAAATTGAAGCATTTTTGCTGAAGAGTTTCATGCCACCTTGATTGTGGAAGCATGCACCCTGATTGTTCCATTGTGCTCAGGTTTTGTGGGATGCTATTGAAAATATGGTGCCTGCTTGGTATTTGTAACTTTGTTTTTAATAATTATCTATAAATTAATTTTTTCTCTTGTTAGCTTTTAACTGGTCATTTTACTTTGGTCTCGATTTATGCTCTCTACAAAAGCTTTTTTAACTAGTAGTTTGTTTGGGTAATTTAGATGTTTTAAATTGATTTAATCATAAAATCTGCTTTTTGTTGCAACATAATCTGGCTGATGAAATGCAACAGTTGAAGTTAATTCAAAAATAGCTGGTATCCAAGAAACCTGGAGAAAAGGTCTGGTCTTTGAAAATGGGGAGCTACCAGATTATTAACCAGTCAGATGGTTTCTAGAGACAATATTGTGGCAAATCACAAAACAAAATTTGGACCTGAGCTGGAACCATTATGTTTGTTTTGAGAGTTTCTGTTTGGAGCAGCCCAGTCTGTGCACAGGATGGCTAAAGGGCCTTGTACATAGAGCAGTGGTAGATGTTCCTGAGCACAGAAAATGTTCCATAGTGCACAAACTGCTCTCAGAAGAAAGACTGGGAAGCACTGGATACAGGAATAATAACCCTGACCCCAAGGTAAGCGAGCAGAGAGGAGCACACAGTGACTTAGCCCTGTCTTTGGAAAAGAATGGCTGGGTACTCTAAAATCAGAACCAAGTGAAGCATGAGGGATAGCAAGTGAAGTAACCTCTTCTCCCTCTTTAAACCCAAGTTCAAATCAGTTTCTAAGAGTTTCTCACTATATAACTTTGCAGGTTTTGCTCTGACTTCTTCCCCAGAGCTAGTAAATTAGCAGTGAAAAGCAGAGTCACAACTTCATTTACACTCAAGTGTTCCCCTGACCATTTATTACTTGTTAATTCCAGTCTATTTGTGGTAAGAAAGATAACAGATGTTTACTGTCTGATACTCATTGTCCTCATTAATCACCATTTGTATTGAGGACAGGTTTTGGAGAATGGGATTTCACTGCCCATCAGGAAGCCTGTACTGGGAGAACATCTTTCCAGTTTCACCAATGATGTGTGTGGTTTCAGATTAAAAACAAGGATGAAAAAGTCACTTACCTAGACAGAGGCCCAGTGATATCTTTGGCCCTGTCTGTGGCAAGGGGATTGTGGAGAATTAATCAGTGCATCCATTCAAGATAGCTGCTGCTGTATGTGATTCTCACTGCTGAACTCTGCAGAAATTTGTGCAATTTTCAGAACACTAATCATTTCTTACTGGAAGAACCACTTCTGTCAGATTGACCTTAGTGTTTAGGAAGGCAGCTGCCTCTGGAAATTGCTCCATGTGGATGAGTCATGGTTGATCTGAGGTGTCTTTGGTTCACCCATGGGACTTTCAGGATTGCCCATGTCATGGATGCCTTGATGGTTTCCTGCCAGTTTACATGGAATTTTTCTGGAGTGTTTTCTACCTAATGTACTGATGGGCTTTGTACACAGATGAGATCTCAGATAGAAATGGGAGCTTTTCTCTGTGCCATGATTTAAAGTGAGCTTATCCAATATGCTTTCCAACGTGCCATGAAGATCATCTCAAATGCATAGCTCATAGCATCCTCAGCTACTTACTGTTCATCATCCTTAGAGATTGAAATTTTTGCTTTTCTTGCCTTGTTGAACACAAGTGTGCAGAATTTGAACCCAAACACAGAAAATGAAGTTTGTCCTGATTTTGCCAAGGTTTGCTCAGTGTGAGGCAGGCTGCTGTGCATGTGCTTGTCCTGATTTAAGCACAGTGAAAATCAGTCAGGACTCCTGAAGGTTGAAAGCAGAGGTGTTTGAAGTATTGAAACATGGCTTTTGTTATAGAAATTTGTTTTGGCTGAAAGAGTGAGTAAAACTGAGTAAATAATTTCATTTGAAAGCCTTTTGTACCTTTTGTTCTAATTGCACAAATTTCACTAAATAAGTTCTGTAGCTGTTTTGGGCTTGAAAATAATTAATTTTTTTTTCTTTTGTTCTTTGCAGTTCCACAAGTATGAGAACTAGATGCAAAATTTTGGTATTGAGAAAGTCATGCACTTTCTCTATGTAGAGGTAATTTATTACTGTTATTTTTTTTTTGAGACGTGTAGGACAGAGTATCCAATTTCATGGGGGTTTTTTCTGCTGCAAAAATTCAGTGTTTATCATTTATCTACTCTCTATTTTCGTATAGATGAAAGTGGTCCTATTTTTTGTGTGTCTTGGCCTAATTTTCTTGAATTGTCCTTCTCTTCTAATTTTCTTAGTCTGTAGAGTGGCAAAGAATTCAGAAATTCTCTTTCTTTTCTTTTATAAGTAGAAATAAAAGTAAACTGTTGAGATTACTTTTATTTTACAGAGTTTGGAAGCTCAGAAAAGATACAAATTCTGTAAGCAATGATAATTCTACCCAATGAGGCTGCCTGGTGGTCTTAATTCTCATGGGAGGTGGCATGCTTATTATTCTACACTAGGTGGAAGTGAAATAGCTCTAATTTTGAAATTTGCTATTCTTAAAATGGGAAAAAAGAGATATCCCTGTTAATATCTGACTTAGTAACAAGTATTTAATTTATTCTTTTTTCTAACTTTTCAGTCAACTCTCCAATCCAGACTGAGATGTATTTTTTGAACAGGTTCACTTACAGAAGAAATCCCAGGTAGAGTTTAATAACACTTAAAGTATTGAGAGATGCAGGGAGGAGAAAGGAAAAGAATATGAAAACACCTGACTGTCAGTGAGAAGTTTTACCTGAACATATAAAACCTTGTGAAGAACAATAGGATAATGAGATGTGAAGTATAACCTGAGGGGCTAGAAAGCAGAAGTCAAATAAAAAAAATGGTCCATGTTCTTACTTTAAAGAATACTTTTTTATCTTTATTTTACCAAAAAACAAATGCAATCACACAGGCTGTGTATTTTTATAGGAAAATTATATTTTCTCCCCCCAAACTGTTCATGAAGTCTTTCATGAAAATGGAGCCTTTAATTGAAGATAGATTATTGACAGGTCAATTTTAGCTAGGCAAATACACACAAATTTGTATATTCTAACTAATTTCAGGGAACTTAACTGGTGACTCTGTAGAAACTATACATAGAAAGTCACAGGAAATAAATTTTTAACCTTAAAAGCTTTGGGCTTGATCTAGGCTTGACTCAAAAAAGCTGTAGGACTGAAATTAAATTAGTTAATCTGTTAAAACCTAATGGATGAATCTTGTAAGGGAAGACTGAAGAAAATCAGTTAAAAATTGTATTTAAAGGTGGTGTTTAATGGAATTTAGATTGCAGAGGGAAACCAGCTGGTCTCTAAATATCTCTGCAACAACTGGGTCTTGACTTCCGTGTCATTAAAAAAATAGTGGGGAGTAGGGAAAGGTTTTAACTTGAGTTAGTTAATTTGATTTTAAATCCCAGTGAAGAGATTGTAAAAGAGTACTTTCTGTATGACTGAGGAGGCTGAGAAAGCCTCTATGATCTTGTGTTAAGATTTGCCTGCCCTGTTGATGTGAAAATGACAATTTGAGGTGCCTTCATCAGGGCTTCTCTTTGGATTAATTCAAGTTAACTAAGACAAGTTAAATTCCTCCTCCATGCTCCCTGACTAGGGATATGTGCTTAGTTTATAAAAATAAGAAATGTTAGTAATGACTGGACTACACTGAAGGAATTTTGCAAGGCTACCACCAAGAGATTGGTGATACTGAGGATTTAAAAATCATAAAGAAAATTCTGCTTTTAAAGCAGCACAAGAAGACACTGACAAAAAGGCTTCAGAATAATCACTTTGCTTACTAGAAAGAAACCCCAAACTGGTTGAAATGGGAATTCAGTCATGTTTGCTTTTGTGCTTGATATGAAGGCATCTCTTACTATGCTTGATGTCATGATATTTAATTTCAGTCTTGGGGTAAATATTCATATTGGACTAATTTTTCCAAATGGCCCTTTTTTCATAAAAGATATCTCACATGAATTTGATATGGCAGGTGAACATTAAGAACAAGGTCTCTTCCCTCATGGAAGTGTGTTATTGTTTCAGCATCTGTAAAACTGCTGGAAAATGGACATGAAATATTTTTCTTTCCTCTTGGGAAAATAAAAGAGTCTTCAGTTTTACTTTTTCAATGCAGCTGTTTCACTGTGTAACTATCAGCAAACTGTTCTCAGAAGTTTTGCACATTTTTTGAATTTCTGCAGAGTATCTAAAGCTGGCTTTTACAGATCTGATGTCTGGAGAAAGCAGAGAAAATTGCTCAGAATTCCTGCTTATCTGATTAATTTTGTTTTAAGATAAATTAATAAAGAGCAAAGACCAACTGTATGAAAATGTCAGAGTCCCATGTGGTGACCAAATGTTAATTGCTGGAGTAGACCCACAAATACAGATGTCTTAGTGTGGCTTTCCTGTACTAGAGAGCTAGAGAAAAACAGTGCTTGGGGATTAGCAAGTTCACACATTACTAGCAGTGAGTAAAATTCCAGATTATCTTGAATGGAGATGCTTCCTAGCTTATTTTCTAGCTGATTACTTTCTCGATTCTGGCGTGTCTGACTTTCAGCCTACTTCAAACCAAGACATTGTGTTTGCAACCAAGTAATTCTGCCACTTCTCTTTTTTAAAGTATTCTGATGTCACTAAGTATTCAAAAGCCTAGACTACTTGAATGTAGAGTTGAGTGCCACTTAATGATTTTTTTTTTTTTCTTTCAGAAGTATAGCATGCATAATAGTACTGGCAAAATATTGTAACACTCTTGGTAAACTTATACGGATGTAGGAATTAATATCAAATTTGGTCCTAAATATGTTTTTTTCCTGTTGTGTTTGTGCTGCTGTTCTGCTGTTTCATCAGAATAGAAATTGATTAGTTCATATTTATACTCTGTTATCTTTTGTGATTGAGTTGGTACAAAACATGCTTAATGGACAATTTGTCTAATATGGATAATTTTTGCATTTCCATGTGTTTGCTAGCTGCATTATGTTAAATACAGCATACTAAGTGAAGCTGATCCAAAAGATGCCTGATCTTAGAAATTCTCACTGGAAAATATTCAAGACATCATCTGATTGACAAGTGTCACTTCTGCTCTATGGTCTCATATTGAGGGTCCCCTGGCATCATCTGATGCTTTCTCTCTCTAGTGGGGCAGCTCATCTAAAACTCAGCAAGTCAAAAAACTGTAGAAGTCAGATCAAGTAGGATGACACTCTTCTACTTCAGATAACAGCTTTTTATCTGCTTTCACTGTAAATTTGTGCAAGGGTTTGCTATAGCTGTCTCTGCCTTTCTTGGTAAGATAATGCAGAGGCAGGAAATACAGGCTAAAATATATTAGAGCTCAGTATGGTCAGTGGATTGTTTCTGTTTTGCTGTAATCCCTTTTATCTGCAGAGAAATATATAAAGAAGGTACAGGGAAAAAAAATCCATAGTGTACACACCAGGAAAGGCATTATGTCTGGGGATGAGCAGAAGTCTGAGAATAAATAAATCTTTTAAGCTGTTATTGCAGCTGTCTTAAGTTTCAAAGTAGGTAGTTCCAAAGGCTTAGGAAAATAGATAAGCTCTAATGATGCCCTAATGAGCTAATAGACTCCTGCACTGGCTTATGAGTATGAAGTAAGCAGTAACAATGTCTGTCCAAGAGGATCTGTCAGACATTTTGCTTAGTGTCAAATGCTGGAGTTTATTTTGGTGACAGATTTGTGGTGCCTTTCTAGTACACCACACTGGGATATGTTGCTGCTGGTAATATCCTAACTGTGTATGAAAGTGTATGAATGTACAATCTGACTAATTCATTAAATATAGTGATGTGGAGTGGGAAATGATGTGTGGTCTGGAAAGATGAGCTGCATTTGATAAGTACATAAGAAATAAGAGTAATGGTGCCTTAAACTGGAGTTTCTTGCAGCACAGTAATCACAATTTAAGAGTGCAATTATCTTCATTATATGCACTGATGTGGTTTATTCCCCAAGTCTGTGGAAAAGATTGCTAAACATGTAACACACTAACTAGACAAGCATCATTGGATGTTATGAATGGCAGTAAAACAAGAAGTTAACAGGGTAGTAGGGATGTAAAGAAATAACTACATCCAGGCTGTGGTGGAAACATGGAAATAAGCAGCTGGAGAAGCAAGTAAAAATAACTTTCTCTCTTGGAAGCCCCAACTTTCAGTCTTTTTTCTCACGTCTGAAGCAACAGCTCTGTCAGTTGTCTGTGCTGATATTCTTCTCTGTGGGGGATTTTTAAAAACTTGACTTGTCAATCTCCTTTTAAATGGAGTTGTGTTGAATATCAAAGGGAATAACCTTTTGCCTTGCTGGTCTCTGATCTGCTGTACTATCACCAATTTATTCCCAATTTTTTCCCGATTTTCTCATATTTTTACAAGGGATGGAAATCCTCTATTTTATGGTTTGCAGGGGGTTGCATTATTTACATAACTCTGCTTGAAAAACATGGTCAAAATAATAATGAGTCAAATGGTAAGGAAAACCCTTTTCAACCAATATATGAGAACTTCATACAGGGCCAGTAAAGTTGTTCATATGTTGAAGTGAAACAAATGTCACAGAGTGTTTAGTAGCAGTTTTTTATACAGCCAATAAAACACCTTGCTCTGGGGCTTGCAGAGGTCCCTAAGCAGAGAATGATTCTGTTAGCATGTTTTTGTAAAGTTCTGATGGTGCTGAAATCAGCTGACAAGAATTTAAAAAAATCTCAAACAGACAAAACAAACTCAAGTTAACTTGGAGTGCTGTCCAAATTTCTGCTCTTTGGTCACATTAGAGAGTCACAGGGTGACTTTATATTTCTGAGAATTGCTTGAAAAGTTTTGTCTTGATGAAGGAGGCTGCACAGCAGAGAGGTGTGGAAGCAAATTGTTATTCACCATTGCGAGTTTCAAAATATATGGGGAGAAAAATAGCAAAGTTCTTAAGAGTCTGGCCTTGAACTGTTTACTGTGGGTGGGTGAAAAAACTATATGGTAATGCAGAAGTTTTATTTTATATCAGAAAACTTGCTGGGGCTTGGGAGTGTTTGAAAATGAAGAAGAATTTTCTCTAAAACCCAAACTATGTGGCCATGGGTCGTCAACTCTATTAATGGATGCCAAAGGCAGCTTGTCAATTCCAGAAGATGGCCATGGTTGATTCTTAGAGGTGAGTGTTACTTAACTGTAGTAAATATATGCTCACATGCCAACCTCAAAATGGGGTCTTAAATTAACAGCATTATGAAAATTTTTCACATTTGAGCTGCCTGAAGGCTTGTGGACCCTCCTGTATGGACCCATACAGCTTATTTCTGTGGGCAAAGGAATGCTGATCTAAAAAAATTAAATGCTAACTTCAAAGTATTTGTAAACCTTACATCTCTCTTGGCAAGAGTGTGAGTCAGCATACAGAATGCTTGAATGACTGCATAAACTTGAAAATTGGAAGATTAATCTCAGAGCTGGAAGGGCAGAGATTTGGAGGCCAAAAGTGAAACAATACCATATGATCCAATTAATCACTATGTAGTCCAAAAACCAGCCTAATAATAGAGTGAATAGCGTGAATACTGTTGTAGCTCTGTTGATGTTGTTCTCTTACTTTTTCTTACTTTTTCTAAAAAAGTTGGCTAAAACTTACATATATGTTATGAGAATTTTGACAGATTTTTCTAAACTAGGTTTCAATATCTTGCCATAGATATAATCTTGCAATAAGGTGTGTTTTTACCTCTCTATTTTTGTGTCATAACATTAGCTAAGCATGCTGAACCTGGAAGGAGAGTTAGCTTAATTATTGCATTTCCTTGGCTTCATTGGCAAAGACTTTTGTCATTTCTTCTGCCTTTATTAAATAAATAAAGAATTCTTGGCCATCAAGTGTCAATATTACTTCTGAGGAGACACTGCAGAGATATAAGTGCACATTTGCTAAAATGCACTTTTTAATTTCTCTGGTTGTCTACTGGGAAAAGGTTGCTTTATTTACAAGGGACTATGTGCCACTGGTTGTGAGTTTTCTAGTGAGTCAGGATTTGTGGAAAGCTGTGTAAGATTCTAAACATCAAACATTGTGGCTTTCCTTCACCTCTGAAGCACGTACAGATATCCCTGTTCAGGGCAGCCCCTGGGCTCTGAAGCATCCATGATTAGATGTCCTGCCTGCTTGGATTCCCCTTCAAACATGAGTATCCCTGGTTGCTTCCAGGCACTGCATTATGTTTGGATGTTTGAATTAGATTAACTCCAGGATCCAGCACTTGCTTGATGGAATGGATGAGATGGATATCCCATGAGATAAAATGATAAATAAATATCCCTGGACACAGCTAGAATCCATGGTGTGGACTTGAACAGCTGAATCAAATGTGGTGGTGGACTCTTCTTTGAGTAGGAGACTGGATCACATGTTCCCATTCTACCCAATTTATCCTCTAATCCTATCATCCTCCCTTGGATTTAAATTTGCACCAGGAAGCAGGGGAGAGCCAGCATCTCATACTGAAGCTGGAGATTAGTCTTGGATTTCTCAGCAGGAATCAGTGCTGCAGAGCATTGGTCTGGTTGGAGACATAACTGTGACAGCATTCTCAGTCATGGCAATGTGGCTTTGTGTTATTTCTTCTGCCTTTGTGGAGACAAACTCTATGGATATCCTTCTGCAATTACAACAGTTGGCATAATTTAGTATTTTGAAGAAAGTAACTAAGACAAATTTCTTTTCAGAATTAAAAATTTCAACAGACATAAATTTTCTTAAAAAAATAAACCTCAAAAAAAAAAAAAAACCCAAAAAAAAATCAAACCAAAAACAAAACAAAACAAAACAAAACAAAAAAACCCCAAAAAAAACTCCATTGGAAATTGAGCTAAAACTTTTTCTTCAGAATGATTGCATTTCTTATCAGAATTATATCAGTCCTGTAGTTTTAATTTTTTTTTAAATGTAACATAAAGTTCATGTGGGTAAGGGATGGGAGGCAGAGCTTTAACCTTGGTATGTGCACTTAATTAATTTCAAGTTAACAACACCTCAGACATCTCAAACATCAGAACATTTCAAAAAGCAACAGAAATCATGGAAGACAAACACAGCTAACTATCACTCATACAGTGATAACTGTATGAACTATAACTAATCTCCCCTTGATATTTTACTACTGTTGTTTCCATTTCTTGTTATCCTTACTTTAGAATTGAGAACAATGCAGATATTAGTTTAACCAATTCAGAGAGCTGTGCTCCTCTGCTTGCCAGGTCCCTTTCCCTTGCTGCAGTTTTGGTTTCCAAACACAGTTTCAGACTGAGTAATTGTAACCTCTCACCGCCTTTTCTTTTCATGTTTGTTTCCTGCAATAAAGCAGATTTAATTCCATTCATTTATTCAGTCTGACAGGTGGGTTGCATCAGTACAGCATGAGAATGAGTAAAACATCTTTTTGCTGGAAGCCTTGCAATCTAGGTAATTTTATTTATTTTAGTATAATAAACATCTAATCCATGGTCAGACACTGCCTGGAGCCTCTGTTTATCTGCAGTGTTGGAAGGGATTTTATTCATGCCATGTGTCTCAGAGCCTTATGAGCCTTGAAAACGACTGTGAACCAGAAACAATTGCAAAATCAATTCTGCAAGAGCTTCTTCCTTTTCAAAAGTTTGCCACTTATCTAGGCTCCATATTTGAATGGTCAAATGCAAATAAAGCTTGGGTTTGAGTTTCTGAGCTACTACCAAAAGAAGTTAGACAAAAAAGAAACTTTTTTGGAGGTGAAGGGAACTGGGAAATTGAAAGTCTTTTGAGTTAAATATACAATACTGGCAGTTTAGGAAATGTAGATGCTGATGCATTGTGTCTTTTCAAAGATAAATTTTGTATTATTCTTTAGCTTTTTTAGAGCTGGCTGACATGTGACCACAAAATTATCAGTCTTTTAGAAAATCTTTAAAATTAATCCCCTTGAAATGAGTAGAGACAAATCTAGTTTTTAAAGAATTTGCAATTGCTATGTTGGTTTTGTTTCCCTGATGACTCAGATTCACAAGGAAAGATCACATAGACCTTGCTTATTTAGCTGATTAAATAAAACTGGTGATCATCCTTCTACTGAGACTTTCCAATCACTAGCTTGGTGTCAGGAGCTTTAGTTCACTTGGAGACCTGAGACTTAGTCTGCCAGCCTCAAAAAAATTGTCCTGGCCCAGGTCAATCCCATAAAAAAGCTGTCTCCCTCTGACCATAGTGGGCAGCTATTCTGTGGGACATTTTCCAGCTCCTCTTGACACTTGTGGTGGATAGGAGTGAGTGTTTTGGGAAGGAACTGGGTGGTTCACAGGTAGATTGAGTTGTAAAAACCTCTTTGCTTAATCATCTTTTAAAAAGGCTTTCAGATAGAATAATAGGGAGTAAGGGCACTTCTGTATAGATTATATATGTACACACTTCCCCTTCAGCATCTCTTACCTGGGTGAGGAAAATCTCTCTCTCACCTGGCCACCAGATGGGGGCATTGCAAAGATATTGATTAGTTGGCAAATTTATCATATCAGCGAGTCATTTGCATATAAAAATCGCCTCCCTTTGTCTTTTATTCCACATTTTTATAAGCATTCCACACAGATGAAAATGCCTCATCAACAAATTTGAAATAACATAAAAATGCCCTTCAGAAAACACCAAATAAAATTTCAAAGGATTGGTGCAATTATAAAAGCAGATTTTTTTAAAGCTTTTTGGATGTTGTTTCTTGGTTTTGATTCCTACTTCTCACTGTTGGACATAAAAGGCTTTTTCCCTTATCAGTTTTGTCATTAGTTTACCAGATGCTGCTTTGGCAAGCATTACAAAATCCTGCTTTTTACTGCATATAAAAATACAGTGTTGGTTGTGTTTTTCATTTGATAGCCACCATCCATTTTCATGATAGGTTAAATTATTCCACTGTTTTGTAAAGAGAAAGATTTTGATTCTGTTTTGATTTTGTTCTTAATCCTCTAAGGCAGCTGAACAACTCCAAAATTTCTCTGTGAGCTACGAAAACCATAATGGTTTCAAGTTGTTTACATGTGAAGGTTAGTTAAAATATATTAGGAATGGGGTTTTTCTAGTTATAGACTAGAATAAATAAAGATATAAACTTGTAAAATTCATGGAAACTCATTGATGTTATAGTCCATTCTCTTGATTGAAACTTTGAAAATGTATCTTTGAAGTAATAAATTATGGATTTCTACATTAAGCAGATGGTTACTTAGGGTATTTTCTAAAGATTTTTCTTCTTATTGAGCAAGACCTTTCTTAGAAAATATCCTATACAGGAAGATATATAACTGCATGTTTCTAAATAAAAGGTAGATTAATTATTTTACTCAGTGCCAAAAATTTAATGAATAAAAAGGAAAAAAGCTCACTTACAGAACTGTGATATTCCTTATATAGAAGCTGGGCAATTTTTAGGTTGACATTAACTGTAATCTTTATCATGAAAGATAAGATAGAAAATGTCCTGTGGTTTGCTGATCTGATAAAGCAAACAGATTTGATGAGAAACAGCAGAATGAAAACAGATAAGATCTACTTTATGGGTCTCTTTGTAGTGCTTCAATAATGTAAAAAGAGTATTTCTGAAATTTTTGAAGGTTAGGGATAGCTCTTTAAATTTATTTGATAATAAACTTATGTTTCTTGTACTGAGCTGCATTCTGCATTTTCTTTTAGAATGAAAAAGGTGTAGCATAACTTAGTAAAAAGCATCTTTTTTGTTGTGGGTGGAACAAGCATGTAAAATAGTTTTTATTTCAAAACTTTATTTTTTAAGAAACAAGTGGGGAAATTGAAGGCATAGTTAGCTCCCTATCTTTCCACAATTTATCTTCCCACTCTGAATAACACTGTTTGCACATCTATATTCAGAGTGTATAAATTCACCCAGTTTAGTCAAGCTGCTTCTGTTCCCTTCTTAAGCAGGGTGTCTTTTGCCTTTAAGTTTCTGCTGCACTTTTAAATGTTTCCTAATTTTTTCCCCTTTGTTTTTGATAGAGGTCCTGACATGGACAGAACATATGCTTGACTATTTGTAGAGATAATGCATGCTGCATATATATTTTCTATGAAGGTGCCTGTGTCACTGTCTATACATCCAATTCTCTCATCACAAGAAGCTGGGGGTTTTAGTTGCTTTGTTTGTTTGCTTGCATAGGGTTTTTTTGCCATCATATCATACAAAAAATACTTATTTATCTTTTGGTCCAGACACATTGTTGGTACATAAAAACTTGTGAAAAGTGTTTTAGGAATTGTTAAATCTAAGTCCTCAGAAAATATTTCCCCAGCTACCTTCCTGCATCTGATAATGGGTTTTAAACAAGTGGGTGAGGTGTATAAAGTAAGGAGTTATACAGAGCAAATAATGCAAACAGTTATGCAGAGCTCAATATTTCAAAGTTATTAAGATGCAAATTTGTATTTGTTCATATTTCTACTTTCATATCTTCTGAATTGCTTTTTCTGTCCTTTTCACTTGATTTTGCATGAGGAAAGATTAAAGCCCTCAATGTGTAAGACAAACTTTGATGCCAGTGGTCTATCCATAACCCCTATTTAAAAACAGATACTGAGCTAATATTAAGGCATCAAAGGGGGTCAGTGACATCCCTAAATGAAATATCTGATAAGTAAAAAAGATTTCCAAGTGTAAGAAGTGACACCTTTCGGGTCAGAATGTCCTGGTGTTTTTGCAGGTGGTGTTACCTAAATTCATCTGACTTGACATGCAACAGCTCTAAATCTCTGCCACATACAAATTTAAAAAAGCTTCTTTAAAAAAAGTTAACACTGGTAGAAATCTGCAGCTCAAGAAATAAATTCTCCCTCCCCTCTGTTGTTTTCTTGTGACAGCTAGCCCCAGTGTATTGTCAGCTTGTCATCTGCTGCTGCCTTTTCTGGAGAGGGCACTGGTGCTCATCCTTGTCCTCTCACTCACTCTTGTTTACCTTGCAGGTGTTTCCCTTACTTGTTGTGCAGCTGGGACACATCAGGGAAAATAGAGGTCTGTAGAATATAAATGATTGTGGTAAATCTAAAGTGTGATTCCAGGTGGATGAAGCACAGTGTGCTTTCAGGTATTTCTGCCAATTTTGGCTGACAAAGGGATGTAGCTGTACAGGTTACATCCACAGAATAGGTAGGAAAGTAAAGTTGTAAAAAGAGTCAGAGTCTTGCTAAAAATTCTGTTCTGTAAGTCCAGATTTTTGTATCTATTCCAAGGCATGAGTAATGGAGTGACAGGTAATTTTTAGCTGGTAGTTCTATTTACTCCCTCAGAATTTGTACAAGCTGTTGGACAGGAGAAAAAAATGCCAGTGCATTTGCAGTGCCAGCCACTTCATTCCACTTACAAAGAAGAGTTGCAGAGATTTTTTTTTCCTTTTCTCCTAATACTAGTGGTCCTTTGCCTCTGATACTGACCAGTGTTTATTTCTTTGTGTTTTTCTAGATTTTCTTCTGGCACTTTTTAAGTGTTAACCAAAATGCTAACCATAAATTAACAAACTTAACCAAAATGCTACTTTTATTTTGGTTTTCCAAAGTATTTGTGATGCATCTGTGTAGTAAAAAGTATCTTCAAAAAAACTAATTCCAAGTGTGGTGTATCTTGATTTCCCATGTATTTTTATCTTGTGGATAGATTTTTCTGTTGTCTGAGAAGGCATTTTCTGATTGAATTATTTTCTTCTGACTTTCAAAAAATATTTCTGGTACTATGGAAAAGTTGATCTTCTGCTTTAGTCTATGAAATCTCTTTTCACTGCTTAGGTACCTAATTGGTAAAAAGCTGTGGGAATATAATGGTTTACTAATGGTAAGAGTTATTTTATCAGTTGGGATAAAATTCAGCAATGAAGTTAGAAATGTCTTGGGAGACAAACACAGAAGAAGCCTTACTGTCTAGGAGTTATTTTCAAAGGGACTAGGCTTAAAAAGGTTTGGCTTCTCTTATAATCATAAAATGGCGTGGGTTTTAAGGGACCCTTAGACATCATCTCCTTCCAATTTCCCATGGGCAGGAATACCTACTAAATGAGGTTGCTCCAAGCATCATCCAACCTGTCCTTGAACACTTCCAGGGATGGGGCATCCACAATTTCTCTGGATGACCTGTTCCCGGGCCTCACCACCCTGAGAGTCAAAAATTTCTTCCCAATATCCGATCTAAACATGCCCTCCTTCAGTTTAAAGCCAATCCCCCTTGTCCAATCACTGCATGCCTGGGTGAAGGATTTTTTGCTCTGCCCCACCCCACATCACCTGCACGTCTTGGGCAGCTCCTGAATCTTCTTCTGCTCTTTTGAAAGGCTGCACAGCATTTCAGGATTTTAGCAGGTTGCTCTAATGATCTCCAGGACAGGGCTGAAGGACAGCTGAATAAATGAGCCCATTGACAGATCCTGAGGTCCCTCTTGCATATCACCTAAATAAAGCTGAGCTAGTCCATAACACTCCAGGAGCACATTTAATTAGTACATAAATTAAAATAAAAAAATGAAGCTCAACCCAAAACTTGGGTGCCTGAGTCACTTAACTGTGACCATACATATGGAACAGGAGTAGTGTTATTCTGCTGGCATGAACATCCCAGGAATCAGCACAGAAAAAATTTGCACCCTAAGTGCAGGAAGATGAGTCCTGGCTAGAGAGTGTTACAAGATGAAGCAAGATGTATTGAAGGGATGGATGACTGGGGAGGAAAACTGGGGGAAATATGGTTCTGGTTTTCTTTATAATTAATGCTAAGGTTTTGTTTAAAAAGTAATTCTAAAACTAGCAGAGTGTATGTTTGAATTGTTTTGCTTGGACCCAGAAAATTATTTTTTTCAGAGCTGTCACACAGATGCTGTATTAGAACTTCTAGGATCAGAGAAACTGGAAAAATAACAACTTTCTTTTTTTCCCCATGGATATTTCAAATGCCCCGGATAAGTATTTATGACACATGCAACCATTCCTGAAATCAAAGGCTCATTAGAGCTGCAGATAAAATGCACTAATTAAATGGTTAGCTGTAAGTTTATGTTTAACATTCTTTTTATGTTGATGTCCACAAACGAGCTCAGCTAGGGGCTCCTACATTGCCAGTGCTGCAGAGATCTAAGGCAGCCATCGCTCTTGGAGCTCTACTATAAAACTTGTGTTTTCTCTTTAAGATCTATTTTCTTTTTTTTCATCATCCAGACTAAAGGATCTACTGGCACTGGGCAGTGCTGTTTTCACTTTTCATGTCTGTACTCTTTCCTCTCTGAAATAGCTTTGCTCTTCTTTTTGTTGCTAAGAGAAAAGGAATGTTGCCAGGGAAATAGTGTCCAGCACATATTGATGTGTCCTCTGTCAGATGTCAAAAGAATTCCTCCTAAATATTTTCATGTGTGTACAGTGGACAAGTCTTAAATATGGGGGAAAGGAAAGGTGGAATTGGCCAGCCTTGCTCAGTAATGTTCAAAACACTTCCTCCAAATAATCTGTAGTGTACTTATTTATTTTTTCCTAGTCCAAGCAAAGGATAAAACTCTAGGCCTAAAACTTAGTTTGGTTTGGTTTTTTTTTCCTTACTCATTTAGAAGTGAAGTTTGTTCTTCCATGTTAAAATGCTAGCATTATGTGGTCAGAGTGTGCAAAAAACTCTGAGAAAAAGAGTGATCTGGGCTGTGGCTCAGGCAGTGGTTTGTTCCTTCTAGATTTCTCCTGAAACTGTGAGCATCCATCCTGCTGCTGAGGGCTACCATGGTGTCTGTGGCACATGCCAGGGGCAGCAGGCAGAGGTGTTTAGTGGGTGGTTGGACTGTCCTTAGCTGTTTACTTGGCTTTACTCCATAGTGTAGAATTAAATCTCCAGTTCACAGTTTCTAAATCACAGGATTGAGATGGCTGAGAATGTGTAAAGTGAAAATCTCCCGGGGGAGGAAGAGGCAGTCCCTGTGCCACCCTAGAATCAGGGCTGTGTGTTTTTAGTTATCAGCAGCATATTGCTGGAATATGGAAAAGGCATCTCTGGAGCATGGAATTCTTCTCTTCTTCATTAAGCATCCTGTATTAAGGACAGGTTGTTTTACCTTACACTGTGTGTGCTTGTACTTGCACCTATTTTATCAGCACACTTGGTAAAGATTTCAAATGTAATAGTTGGTGTTTCCCACTAAAATGGTTTGTGGCTTCAAGCAACTTGGAGAGATGTTGAAAATTAAATGTAGGTAGGTAACACTTGGTTCAAAAAGTTGGTAAAGGTTGATGTTTTAAAAAGCTAAAGAAGCTGAAAGGAAACAGATAAATGTTAATACAGATTTATCATTCTATTTGCATAAAATTATGTATCTGGTAGATTTTGTTCTATCAAGACTTTGTTCTATCTTGTCTGGGTTATTGACCTAAATTAGCATTTCTGTTGTCTTGAAACAAAGAAGCAGCAAAAATAGTGGATTCCGAAATAACGATGTACAGCTGTGCCTTAGGATGTCTCTGCAAAGCCTCTGGATTGGGTCCTTATATGGGAGAGCTGCACCCAATGACTTCTGCTGTAAGGAATGCTTTGGCTCCTCTGGTCATCCACAAATCATCATGAACAAAAGGGGTGAAAATTGGCTGTATTTCTCCCAAGCTGTTCTGCCCTAACTTTTGTCAGGAAACAACCAGAGAAAGAACTCTCTTTTCTAGAATTTCTGTTTGCTGGCTTCCAACCATAAACAGTTTTCCTTTGCATTTTTACCTCTGAACTAATTTCAAATTAGTCTTCAAATACCTTTGTGTTTTGAGTTAAACAATTAACTCACTCCTGGGGTGCTTCTTTCTTTTACTTCTCAGAGCTGCATTTTGCAGTATGGTTCTGGAGATCCCTGCCTGTGGTCCAGTCATGGTTTTTTGGCTTGGCAGAGCAGGGCTGTGGAGGGGCAGCTCACAGTGTCCTGCCAGCTCAGGGAAGCAGCTCAGTGCCCTGCAGTGATGCTGACCAGCCATGCTTCCATCAGTGCTCCATGGCATGGCCTCAGCTCCACAGCCACAGCCCCTGCTCCAGCTCGACTTGCAGAACTGTTTCTTCTTGGAGAAACAAAAGCAATACAAGTCAAAGGTGCTTCTATTGATAAGAAATGCTGATGAACGAATCAAGGTGATTTAGGGAGTTTTAATCACGCCCTACTTTGTGTTGAGCTCATTGTCTGCCGTGGAATTGTTAGAAATCTTAAAAGTCACTGTCCTTTGTTTGTGTCTTGCAAAACTCAGCTATTATCTCACTCATCTCTCTCAAGGATTATGATTACAGCTGGGTATTCTCCCCTTTCATTTTAGGAAAGAATACAACTTGCAGAAGAAGATATTCTTCTTTTATCTTGTCTTGCTGGATCTGTGTACGAACAGCTCGTATTGTCCTCAGCTGATTGAGTTTGTTGAACAGGCAATTGTCAAAAGCAGAATGCACAGATAAAATGTTCTTCAAATTTTAACTATTACCTGTGACACTCTAGTGAGGTTACTGTACTGTTCTTGCCTCATACAATGAAAAAGATTGTCTAAAAGTCTCCTGCAGGACAGAGCAGTGCATACACAGTTTTTGGAAAATGACATTTTCCCTCGGAATTCATACACAGAAAGCAGGAGTCCGATTTCATGAACTATACTCTGGGGGTGCTTGACATCCTTTCCATTTGTAAAAAGCAAACAAAAGGAATGTGGATATTATAGTTTTGAGTGAATCTTCATTGTGCTATTTGTTCCTCAGAAGCATTTCACACAGAGACTTGCAATTTAAGTTATTCTGATGATGAGTGAACAAGAAACAGTTTCCTACTTGCAAATCAGATTTGCCTGTTAAAAGGTTTATTTCTTCTGACAATTTGTTATTTAGCAGCATGTCAGTGTTGCAAAAATACCAAAAAATATTTGACATTAATTGAGCTTTGCTTGAGCAAAAATATTTATTTGTTAAGAAATGTTATTCACTGAAATGTCCTTTAAGTCTCTAAAATCAGAAAGTTAATTTTGTTATGCCTAAACAGACTTTCTTTAAGGTGACTGAAATTGATAGTAATGTAGTGAAAAAATAGTAAACAAAACTGGCTTTACAGTTAGATATTTCCTTAATAAATCTGGATGCAGTTCTGCCTGGTGCCATACACAGTGCTTTTTATACAAAAAACCAAATCTATCCTGTCTCAAATATATAAGTGATCAAGTGTCAGAGAAGATACTGAGAGAAAATGCAGTTAGGAGGTTTTTTGATACATAAGCTCGTTGTTATATGACTGAAATTGCTTTGATGATTTTTATTCTACAGCATAATTGTCTGTTTGCACCAAAATAACATTTTATAGTGAAGGTTTTGGCTATGGGAAGCTGTGCTTTGTCATAGCATGCAAGGGCACTTAAAAGTATTTTTTTAGGCAAAAAAACAGTTTTTCTTGCTCTGTATATAATAATATATATGTTGTAATAGAAATGGTCTAAACTTTGTGTGAGTAGAGACAAAAATTTTGGTGCAGACTGATAATGTTTTCCTGTAAAATATTAACCTCTTATATGAAGAATAAATGGCAATGCATTATTTTATAGATATATTTTCTCATTAATTTAAGACACTCAGGTTTATGGTGCAAGATACTATGTTCTAAATTCTCATATTAATATCTCCAAATAGTTTTTGTTACTTCTGAAGTTCATTACTGTCTAGTGATTTCTCAGTATTTTGCTGCTTTTCTCAGCATTACTGCTGGTTGCAAGGCACTCTCTGTTTGTTACCAGTATCAGCTTCTTAACAAAAGTCTCTTCAAGTCAGTTTTAAGCTATATATTTGAAGACTCCAGAAAAGGGATGAAATTAGACAAGGTCTATTTTCACAGAAGCTTGGGACTTCTTTATGTATTTTCTTTTATATTTTCAATTTTCTTCTCATTTAGAAAATAATTTGGATGAAGCTGGATTGATACATTGTGATGCCTACAATTTTTTTTTCCAAGTCTTGTGAAAGAGAACTTGATTTGATGACCTTATTGAAAGTTAATTACTGCTAGTAGATAATAAAATAAGCAAGGAAGTCTATAACACTCCTAAGCTCACTATACACTATAACACTAAGCTCACTATTGGTTTTGATGTAGGTGAAGAAGACTTTGGACAATTCTGAAAACAGGTAGAAAAGAACAAGAAAATTTACTTTTCATTAAGGAGAATGCTAATTTCTCTTCTTACAAATGTGGTTATTTGAGGTTCATTTTTATATTTTGTCGATGTATAGGAAATGTGTTATCTTAACACTGGTTTACATAATCTCTGAAGCACTCTGCATTTTAATATTTTTGAAGGTGATATAATTGACAGATGGAGGTAGCAGCCAGCCATAGGTCCTGTCAGTGTGTGGATGTAGTTTGCTAGGACTACTGAAATGACAGATTTGAACATGCCTTGGCATACAGCACGTTATGGATGATTTGCTTTCCTAGGCACAAGCTATAGATGACCCAGTAAACTGTAAATATCAAAGTGCAGCATTGCACAGTGTGCTGTGAATGCCTGACCTGACCATACACACTCTGTAGCTGACCCAGTGTCCTCTGCATGTTAACACAGTGTTCTCACAGTGCTGGTGTGGTATTTTGTGCATTAAGTCAGCAGAGTGTTCTAGGATCTTGGCTCTCCATCAGAACCCCAGAGCCCATCTCAAGTCTCATGGCATGTGTGAAACCTTTCCCTTGTGCTGGGTCTGTGAGCTCATGAGCTAAACTATCAGTCCAGTTTTAGAAATGTTGGGAACTTGGGATAGGGCTAGACCAAGAGATCTCTTGTTGCAACTGATGGCTTGCCTTCAGTCAGTCCAGAGTTACCTACAGATAGAGGAACTCTGGCAGGCTGTTTTTTTTTTTTTTTTTTAAACGTGAAACTAGGCTGTGTTTTTTCTTGTTCCTAATGGGTTTTACCTCAGTTTACTCATCATTACATTTTGCCCTCAGCTGCTAATAGAATCTGATCTGTTAGTTCATGTATTGAATGCAGCATCACCACAGCTCTTGAAATGGAAGTTCCAGATTTACTTTAGGCTTTGACTTGTTTTTCCTGTAGTCTTGGGGCATTACTTGCTCTAGTGCATCAGGGCTCAGGCTCTTTGCTCAATGGAGAATCAGACAGCAAACTGTGCTTTGTGATGTGGCTGCCAGCAGCCAAATATATGGTTGCTTTCTAGTGAAGTTTGGGGGCAAGGAATTTGGAAAAATGATATGTGGGGAGATGCCTCAGTTTCCACAATGGCTCAAATTTCAGAATTTTTCCTTCATGACAGGGATGTAGGACTGGAAAATTATGGGAAGTGAACAATTGAAAGAAAAAGGAAACCTGATTCTCTGCTGGTTTTTCAGTGTGCAAGGTGCCACAATAATTCTTTTTACAAAATTTATTTGTTTGACCAGTTAATCCTTTTCCCCTTTCAGTTTAAATGAACCAATAATAGATTTAAGCAAGAAATTAGAATGGCTCAAAGTAATTAATATTTTTCTGTTAATCATCTCTGTAAAAGCTTCCTTTTAAAATTCAGTGATTTGCCTGTCATCCCAAGTCTCTTGCTTCGGCAAGAGATGTCACTGTTTAGGCAGCTCAAGTACTGGCAGTGCTCTGTTCATCTGGCACACCTGCCTTTTGCCATAAACTGACAGCTGCACAATCTCCTTCTGTGAGTGGCAGGAAGGAAGGGAGTAACACAAGTAGGAGGTGAAGAAAAATTTGTCACTCAGTTTCTCCTGCTGCTTTCTTTGTTTAGCCAGTATATAGTGCTTTCTGTATGAATTGAGGACTGGGGTTTGGGCAGGAAAGTGGTAAGTGATCTTGAATTAGAACAAAACAGATATATTGGAATGCCTTTTTGTGTGTTTGTTTATACATCAATGTGCTTGTGTATTCCTCAGTGGCCTTTGCTTTTTGCCCATTTTGATCCCTCTTCATAGTACTCCCATTTTCTAGTCTTATAGTTTTATCAGGATGAAGTTGTGATTGCAAAGATAGTGAAGGATAAGTAGAGTTAGAAAAGGAAAAGCACAATATGAAGTCCTTGTGGAATATTTCCTGCTATGTAAAAACAAGCTGAGAGAAGAGTGTCTGTCACAATACAGTGCAGTTAAAAAAAAACTATAACCAACAAAACCATTCAATATGAACTGCTCATTATATTTAAAATGGTTCCAAACTGTATGTATCTAGTCAAATTTCCCTCTGATCTCCCAGGGATAGGTGTTTACACTGTAATTTTACAAATACATTTTATGACTAAAAATGCACACCTAAATTTTAATATTTCAAACCCCAAATCACCTGCTTCACTGTATGTTATGTAAAACAGCTTGTTGAAATGACTGGTTGTATTTCTTTATGTGAGCTATTGAACTAGTGTGCATTTCTGCTTTTTTTTAAGGATAAGTATGAGAACATTTAGTAAGAAATAGTCAGAAAATACAGCTTATAATAATGTGGCCTTTCTGCATTTAAACCATTGTATGTGAGGATGGGTGGAACCTTATTACAGGGACCAAACAAGGCAAAGGACTTACACATGAGCTCTGAATCTCTGTAAAATGTGCATGATGGAGAATGGCATCCTAACTTCAGGTGCCATGACTAAAATCTTAAATTTGGAGCTGTGCTGTACATGCCCTATGAAACCATCAAAATCCACTGTATAAGACTGAATGGGAGGATAAATTACCTGGAGAGTCCTTTTAAAAACTCAAGAACTATCCTAGAGCTAAAGAGGCAAGATGCTAAATATTGTGATTTGGCTGTTTCCTAGTGCAATGTATGCTGAAAATCTACATGGCAGATCAATAAACCTAAAAGACCAAGATGCAACTGTTCCTGTTCTTGGAAAGATTATTTCAGTCCCCAAAAATATTTCTAGGCTTCTGTGCAGTGATGTTTGAGTTTAGTTTTTCAGTATGCTAACAGATTAGATGAGACCTGAATTATACTCTGAAACTGAAGAGTCTGTGGGTGATCTGGATTTGAGCCATGGTTTCATTTATTTCTGTCTCTGTTCTTTCCATGAACTCAAGTCTTTAAGAAATGGAAGCTGTCTGTGTATGACAAATGAATATCATTATAAATGTGTGGAATTGGGTTGAAATCAAACCCAGCAATATTTTAGACATTTGTTATCCCAAAATACAGTCACCAAGTAAACAGGGGAAAGTAGGATGACTGAGTTTCCAAATTTTTGATAGAATTAGTGGTGTCCAAGTGTGTTTTGGAGAACATGAGAAGAGGTAGAAAAGTACAACCATCCCTGTTCTCTTTAGTTGCCTCTGGTGCTTGGGAAAGGGATTTATTCAATACATGAGTTATTAATTGCATTGCATGAAGACTTCTGTTCCTGTTATATATTTCATTCAATAGCTCTGAGATCCTGTGAGAAAAAGGTAGCAGATATCAGGACCTGGTCAGCAGATATCAGATATTAGTTTTCTTTGTCTGCAGAACAAAGCTGCCTTTGAAAGTTTAGGAGTGAACAAACCTCAGTATCCTCATCTCTGCATATCTGAAGTTCCCTGTTTGGGCAAATTGTTTCCAATGACAAGCAATTGAAGGTGGTTGATTTTTAAATTTTAGTTTAACTGAAGCTTCAGTACCACTGCTTATCATGAGACATGTATGCTATTCTGTCTTGAACTTTGAATAAAGCTGGCAGGACTTCTGCCCTTGATTTTGTCAAATCTTATAATAACCTTCAAGAGTTAGAATAGATCCTCTTTGAACTTGGTGACTTCCCTAGATGACAAAAGCTGTGTGATTTTTCTAAAATGAACCTTTTACCAGGAACTGTATCTCAGTTCCTAGTAAAAGGAACCAACTCAGATACTTCTACTTGAGGGTGTTACTTTTTCAGATAATAGATTCATTTCTTGCACTTGGGTGCCTTCCATGTTTTGAAGTAAGCTATTCAGATACATCAGGATGCACCAATTATAAATCAGTAAAGTGTTTTTTAATGAATATTGTCACTTTCCAAGGTTTCACGGTGAAGAAAATAAGTTTATAGATTAGCCCCAGAAAAACAGAATTGGTCCATCCTTGGAAGAGAGCAGAAAATGTAAGTGTGACCTTGGGTGCTGACCTGCCCACATTGAACTATCTGCACTCTCTGAGTGAGACAAAGGCCAAGAAGCCAAGCAGAGACAGTCTCTAGGAGCCAGTGCCACCTGAAGGGGATAAGCTGAATGGACACAAGGAAATAGAGATGAGGGTGGAAACTTCTTACAGACCTTGGAGAAATTCATAAAGCTGGTGAGGTGTTTCTTTGGATAATTGCAGTAGGCTTCCAGGAGATATAAAGCTTGCCGTTTATTTACAAAAGGATCAGATGCCCTGAGTGATGTCAAATCAGCTTCTCAGCTGCACTTTCTTTGATTTTGCAGGGCAGAGAAATTTATATTTCTGCTGCTTCTCTGCATCTAGATGTAACCTCACATTTTATTAAGTACTTGTAGTTTTATCTCCTATCTGACCAGTAGAAGGAGAGATTTGAGGTTCCCTTGCAGCACTCTGAGCTAAGAGATGTTTTCAGATATGAGTGCAAGAACTAATGTGTCAGAATGGATGGCAGCTCCTGACTTCACAGGCTAAATATCTGCCTGCAGCCACATCTTCACTAGAGAGATGCATATGCCTAAGTACAAGATATATAAACATATTGATGGTTTTTGCAATAATTACAGAGATGTAAACTGTGTGAAGGTTTTACTTTTTTTTATCTTTTTAAATTATGTATTGTCTTTACTTTTTGAGAGTTAGCATGTTAGGACATTTGTCATTCATACCACGGTTACCCTGCTGTTTGCTTTGATTATTCAGGCATGGATGTGTGGCAGAATGTGACTCTTAAACAGTTTCCCAAGCTACCATCTGCCAGCTGACACCTTAAGTAACTGTGTGCATTCCCATAGCCCAGCATGGCTGTAAACTTAAATGCATTTTCAGCCTCAATGTAAAAGCTAATAGCAAAAAAACCCAATCAACCAAAAACCTCCTGTGCTCTTATTTCCCACCTTTTAAAACTTTTATTAAGTAGACGTTATTTATATATGAAAGTGTAATTGTGAGCCAGCATGGTGTCTGAGCTGGTGGTTAGTGACTAAAATCAGCAGGACATAATTTTTTGGCTGTCTCCATGCACCTAATTTAGGATGTTGTTGCCTAAACTTGGGTTTGATATATTGATATCAAGCACCTTAGGATCTAATTCTCATATTTGGATATGGTGATAAGTAGTCTGGTATAGGATGTGCCACTAAGAATGTAAACATCAGAGTGAACACATTATCCAGGTGTACTAAGGGCTTTAAGAAAAAGAAGCCCTCTTTATTTCATTATTCATGTTTTTATTTTTGTTATTTTTGTAATGATATTAGCTCTCTGTTGGTGGTACACCTCTGCAAACAGATGAGCTCTTAGCTGGAGCAGAGAGGCAATCACTGTGCTTGTAACAGGATCTCCATGTCTGATATGCTTTGAGTAGAAGCATATTGTTGTTTTCTTATCTGTTGGTGTTTTGATTTGTGGATTTGGGATTTTTATGATTGTTCTGTGGGGTTTTGTTTGTTTGTTTATTTTATATACTGAAGAGTTCACCCTGTAAAAAAAAAAAAATTAAAAATACTTAAAAATACTTGACTCTTTTCTACTTCACAATCAAGAATGCTCATATCAGTTTGAGAACCAGTGCAAAACACTGTAACTCAAATTTCACCATGAGTGGAAAACATGCAAGATTTCACCTGTACCCCTCTTGATTTGCTATAGATTTGTGAGAAATATTGAACAATTTACAAATATGACTGCCAAAATCTCTTAAGATTTTGTTCATAATTTTATTTTGGGCTTTCTGATTTTTGTTTGGTCTGTTTCTGATACTAGCTTCTGATTTTTCTCCTTCCCTCAGGTCATTAAAATATTGCTCTAGATATTGTCAGGCAATAATTCATACATTACTCATACAGCACTCTGTGCAATGCATATCATCCTCTGCAGTTATTTAATTAAAACATAGTTATAGGGTGCCAACTTACCAAAGCAGATAAATGAATCCAAATTTCACTTGGAAACATAAAACCTTTGAATTCAGCTGCAGAAAACAAAAGACTCATTGACTGTTAAAAGAACTGGCTTTTGGGAATGATGCTGATCTGCATCAGTACTATAAATGCATTTTACTTTGAAAAACTCCCCAGAGGGCTCATGAGGCTTGTTTGTTTGCTTTTTACTATAAATCTGGTTGGGCCCAAGGGTTCCCATTAAACCAGTGTTATGAATACAGCCTTCTGCTGGAAATACTAAAACAGCTTTTCAGGTGATATTACAAATAAAATTGCAATTGAGTTACTACTTATTTAAACTAACCTAGGTGCTGTCAGAAGTTGCAGGTTTTTACTTTTTTTTTTTCTTATTGTTTCCTTGCATCACATTGTGTTTTTTCATGCATTTTGAAAATAACCTTTCTGCAATCATCAAAATATTAACAGAGACCACTAAACTGAGAACAACTGGGAGATAAGAGAGAATAGTTTCTTCACACTGTGGGGTTTTTTTGCTGTTTGTTTGATTGATTGATTTCTTTGTTGTTAGCTTTTTTTTTTTTTAATCTGCTGAGCCTCTTTCTGCTCTGCCTTTGGCCTGGAGTTGTCAAAGCATTTGGTCATTTTCATGCTGGAGTTTTGATTTCTGGCTTCAAAAATATGAATGTGAGGTGAGTTAAAGCTCAGCTTTGGTATTTAGCTACCAACAAGTTTAGAATATACCTCATAAAAATAAAACTGATATCTGAGTTGATTGTGTATGTACTTCATAAACAGGAGCTGTTTCTATTTGGGAAGCCATATTTACAGAAAGAATGTTCCTATCATTTGCACCAAATACTAGCACCAAAGAAATTTGTTCATGTGACAGATCCCCAAAAGTAAAATAAATCAGAATTGAACGAAATAGTTGGATTTCTTCCAGGAAACTTACAAATGTATTGGGAAAATTGAATATGCAATGAGAATTAAGGAAGGATTATAAAAACTTACTAAATTCAGTTAGCAGGATAATTTGATAAATTGCTAGTCTAATGAAAGAGCAGAATGCTGTCCTTTCACCACTTTCATTAATGTTACTAATCTTTACTCATTCATATGATGCTGATCCTTTTCCTTTTAATGAAATTACTTCTGGGATACTACAGCATCAGGAGGATGTGTAGGCTGTGAAAAGAACAATGAGCCTGAGATAAAACCAGGGAGGACAAATACTGGGAGGAGTGTAAGTCTGATGCAGTTTCCTTTCCATCCCTCTGTTCTCCTAAACTGTGCATTTCAGTCCTCATGTGCATGTGCTAAATTCTTGGTCCATCAGCATGATCTGACTGTACAAACCTGTGTTAAAAGCAGTGAGTAAAGCAAGCTTAAATCCATCTGTTTGTGCAACAAGATGTTGATGAGATGTAGCCATGTCATCCAGAGAAATTGCTCTTCATGCACAGGGTTGGGCAAGAAGGAGACACTTGGAGGAGGAGATGGGAATGTCTGAACTGCAGTGACTGGCAAGGGGTATCAACCCTGGAGCAAACTGAAACACAAGGTCTTGAGAAATTATTTAAGTAGAGATTGTGGTGGATTTTTTTACGCATTTTTAATCACACGTACTAAACAAAGCCATTTAAATTGAGGCGAGTTAAAAAATAGGAGCACTGTGATATCTCTAATTTAGGATTTTCTGTTTATTTTTTAATGAAAATATGCTGTACTGAGGCAGTATTTCTAGGACTGAATTTTTCCAAGAGCTTTTAGGCTGTGTCACCTCTGCATGTCAAGCCTCAGAGCCTGAGGCTGGTGTTTGAGCTCTGGCACAGGGAGCATGTCAAGTGCAGAGCCCCAGAGCTCCTCAGAGCACCTTGCAAGCAGGGAGGAATGAGATCCAAAAAGGGGCATCCCCTATCCCTGTCCTCTTCAAGTAAGTCAGGCTGTGAGCTGAGGCTTTCATGTTTCCCAAGAGCTGGGAGCTAAACTGCTTTTGATTAGTTTTCTGTTGCCTCTCTCTTTCACTGGTATAGCCAGCCAGTGAAAATAGCTTACAAACAGCACAATTTCACAGTAAACTGAGTTTGTGTTCTGCACCAGTGTAAGAGAGATGCTAATATTTTCCAGACGACTTGCTGTTTTAAAATAGTTGGTATGATTCTCCCTGTTTCCAGTTAAGAAGAATGGTCAGTAATTTCCTCTGGAGATGAAGAGAGGTAGATTTTTAGTGTTAGAAAAGAATTTGCAATATGTCTGAATGTATTTATTGAACAAGTGTTGATCAAATTCAGTTTTTGATCCTTGATTTCAAGCTCTTATGCTGAAGAGGATGGACATTCTGACTGGCAGTTTGCCCATGTGAGCTGCAAAAATGGTGGCAGATGCTGCACTGTCTTTTTCCAAAAATACTTCTTCCTATTTGTGTTCAACGAGTCTTTGTTTCCACAAAGGCATATTTTTGTATTAATTATTACCTTAGTCTCTCCACAACCTTCTCATAGGCTGGTGTTAAGAAAGCAGAATGATTGACTTAAGAATAAAACAATAAATAAACCAGTTAACTACAGTTTAACAAATACATCAGAAAACATGGTCAAAACTAAGCACAACCCATTTATTTTCACCTTCTACTCTCTCTTCCATCTAGTGAAACATCAGTTTCCACTTCTTCTAGAAAAGACTGACATCTCCTCAGTTTTTAACTAAACTCTTCCACTAGAAAGAGTTTCCAGAACAGTGAGGTAAGCAGAGGAGTGTACCACAGTGAGAAAAATTAAGTAAACTGGGCTTTTTAATGTCACCGTATTTTCATATGTGATTTTTGCTTTTAAATGCTTTTCTAATGTATCTGCACATCAGAAAGCAGAGTGGGCAGGGAAATATCACATTATTTTGCAAGAACATGAGCTCCCAGAAATGCTTTTAGTCTTGGCAGGTCAGGAGACAACCCAGTGTGTAGAGTTCCCTCCAGAGCCAGTTCCCCCAGTTCACTAACAAAAGCCAGTCAGCAGATAGCTGAGAATTTGGCTGTCTTCGTTGTGACTTTCCAGCAGCTGGCAGTGCAGGAGCCACCTCAGGCCAGTTTCAGCCTTGGCCTGGCAATCTGGGGCTCCTTGGTGCTCAAGCACCACCCTGGCAGGTGACCAGCAGCTCCAGCATTTCCTTTAACTAGTAACTGTAATAGCCACATTCTCAGGCAGATGCATGCAAATAAGTCAGTATTAATTAACTAGCCTCTAAAATATAATTAATGTGATAAATTAGCAGTTTATATCTGTGTTGTTATCTCTGATTCTCCTCTGAAAGCATGTGAAAATATTCATGGGATTGCTGCAGTTGCATAAGCACCTGTGGGACACTGGGGTTGGACTCCTGATAAAATTGCAGTGGGATGCTGAAATCCTGGGGTTCAATGACAGCACTTTCTGTCAGACCCAGAATGCAATGACAGCTTGTAGTCTGAAGGGTATTGAGGTATAAAAGTGATTTTAAGATGGCATGGTTAAGAGACACCTGACACTGACAGTTGGAAAGGTCTTTAGGTGATATTAATGCTGTTTAAAGTAGTGAATAAGAAAATCACTGGTATGTGGTAAAGCTTACATACATTTGATTTTTTAAATATGTTACTGTGTAAGTCATTGATTTTGAATGATAACTGTAATGCTGCTTTTGAAGCAAATAAAATTAAATGTGGAAAGCTGGAGCAAATCAAGTAAATGTGATTACTGCTTGAAGCCCTCTTCAGAGGCATTTTATTTGGTAATAGTTTAAGCATAAGCTAAAGTGGTTTTCTAATGAATAATACAATATTTCTGACCTAAAAGTAAGAAATAAAAACATTACCCATTGTCCAAAAAGCCCTAAAAAAATAGGTCATTGAAGGATTGTTCTTGGAGGTTTTCCTCCTCAAAGTACATTGAATATAATATTTATATATTATATAATCATATATATATATATATATATATATAATATAATTATATCATTCATTTGGGCTGTCTGAATAGTCCTCTGGAGTGAAAATAAACTAGAAACAAGGAGTAGAGTTTAGAGATGGCCAAAGGAAACTAATGAAGGGAACAGCCACAACAGTGATGGGATGGTTAAACACAACCAGAAGAATAGCACCATGGAATGAATGGCATTGGGCAGAAAAGTCATGCATGCCAGTGGATGCTGGCCAGGAGCAATCTAGCAATTCAAGAGGCTTTGCTGAAGGATTTTGTCTCCTCCTAGTTCTACCTTCATTTCTCTTGACATTATTTTAAGGGACACAAAACTGTATGACTAGCAAGAGACTGCTGTTCCTCCTAGAGCTGTATTACAGTAAAGAACACTAAAAGTAGAGTATTTCTGACACAACTGAAGGATCATTTTAATAAAAAGTAAAGAGGATTGATATAGAGCTTGAATTTACAAATTTACACAAAGGGCCTCTTGCATCTGAATGCTGCATCTCTTAAGAGTAAAGATTTTCTTAGGAAGTTGAAGGAAGGAATTTTAGCAGAGCCATCGAAATTGAAATACACGACAAAATCTGCTTTTTTTTTTGTCTTTTTTTTTTTTTTTTGCTGTTTCAAAGCCTTGCTTTTCTTCTATGAGTAGTGCTTTGGGAGGTTGAGAACTGGGATAAAACACAAGCCAGTTAACTCCCTACTAAAATCACTTCAAGCACTTGCTCAAAAGTGCCCATAAATAGGGTGAGATTTGAATGCGACTTTAAGGATGTTGCAGAACTTAACAAGAGAATGATGTGCTGCTTTTCCTTCTTTACATTCATTATTTTTTCTTTCCTGGATTTTTTTTTTTTTTTGTGAGTTTTATAAAGCAATTTCTAGAGCTCCCGCTTCTTTTGCCAGAGATATATTTTTTTAGAAGTATTTCAGTGTCTCTGCCACAGCCATAAAAGCTGGTCTGTCACATATATGAATTAGTATGTTAACAGAAGAAGAGCTAGGAAAATATATCTTGACAGCTTTAACATTGTGTACTGAGAAATAACATGAGATAAGGAAAATTAATGGTAGTAGCACATCAGCTAGCATAAATGTGACTGGCTATTTTTATTTGTATATGCTTTCTAGTTCTGAGCCATAGAAATTATACAGAGAGTAAAAAAAAATGACAACTTGAACAGCTGCCTATTGAAATTCAGTGCTTGATATTATGAAATTTGTAGATTGGTTTCATCCTGTGATTTTACTGGTCATCATTGTGACATCTGCTAAAAACTCTCATGGTAGATATTTCTAACACATTTCTCTAAGAGCATTAATGATTCATTGTTTGGTTTTGTTTTTAGGGATTTTTTTTTTTTTTGTGCTTCTTGCATGTTGTGATTTCAGAGGCTCATTATCAAAGTTCTGGGGACAAGCTGATCCCTAGTGGATCTTCCTCAAAGCTAAACTGAGGGCAGGGGGATTGAGAACAGCTAATTGCTAACATTAGGAACAACTATTTGCTGGACTCATATCAAGCTGAGTCCAAACAGAACTACTGGATGTGAATGCACTTGAAAAATACTGAGTTCAGAAACTTGCTTAGGTCCCCTTCTGTCTAACTCACACTCACAAATGATCATATTTGTAAAGGCTGTGTGCTAAATTTCTTCCTAAGTTTTGAATTTTCTATATTTTAATTGATCCCTACTAATTTATACTTGTTTCTCAACATTCAGAATTCTACTTGCCAATCATACTTTGGTGTTGGCTAACACTGCTTAAATTTTTCTGAATCCTACCCTTATTTTGCCTGAATTACATGACTAAACCACATAGGAGGGATGGGTTTTTACCAGACCAAGAGTATTTTCTTTTTCCCAGCTTATTGTCTTTATGCTCTGCATGATAATTTGTTGGTTCAGAGTCAAGTAGATGCAAATCTGATGTTTTATTTGGGACTGGAAACTTGGTGAAAAATCACATTTCAGGATGAAGAATCAAGCTGTTTGTACCCATGACTTGACACAACAAAGGTGCAAAAAGCACTGAGAAAAGATATGTTGATGGGGTAAGAAGTAACATATGTAATAACTAAGAGCAGAAAAGTGCTACAAGAAGGATCAGGAGAAATTATATTGCTCAGTAATCACGTATTTCAGACTTGCCTTATAGCTTTCAGTCTAACTGGTATAAATTAAGGTGCTTTTCCTCTTCTAGGGATTTGAGCTTGTTTTCTTCTCACTTACATTGTTAAAGAGCTTTAAGGCTCAGCTTTGCACCTCCCCTGATATACAGCAGTGCCAATATTGCTACTGTGCAAATAGTTATGTATCACAAGAAAAAAGTGATTTTTTTTTAGTGAAGAGGGAAAACCTGCAAAGATATTTTGTCAATAATAAACTTTTTTGAGGGCTTTATTCATATCCTAATATTTTCTCCTGTGTAGCTATGTATTTAGCTGTTTCTTTTCCACTGCTCCTGGCATTGTTTCATTCTGCCATAAATTCTGCTCCGTTTTCTCTCCAGTCTGTGATTGTTCTCCACGTTTGTTAATTTGTACTACTTTCCTGTCAGTAGCATACTAAATTTTACCTAATGCTTGGAGTTTTAGAGGAATCTGAGACACTGTATGCTCATTTTATTGAGAAGGATTCACCCCCATGCAGTTCATTATTACCTTGACTGTGTGTGAGCTGAGCTCTGTGCTGCCCTCATTTTGTGAAGTCACCTATCACATGCATTGCAAAAATCTGAAATATCAAGAAGAGTACTGAGAAATTGCCCATATTTAAAATGTAATGCAATTGATGACAGCCTCCTGTTTAATCATTTTTGAGCTATTATGCTTCACCTGGAGCAAAACAAACCTTTGTTATTCTCTGTCACTCTCGGCCAGTTTTAAGACTTAACAGTTAATCTGGGTTGAGGGGGACTTGTGTTATTTTGTACCTCTTCATTTTGGTGAACCCTCTTTTAGGTAGTTTTCTGTGCATCTTTCTAAATTTTATGTAGATCTTTTAATACACTGCCTCAGAGTATTGTTTCCTACTTGAATCACAGTAGCTCCTCAATCTCACATAATCTGAATTTAGGATCTGTTTTTGTACTCTTTATTTTTGATCCAAGTCAGAGGCACAACTCTGCCTCTCCCAAATCCTGTCTGAATGGCAGCCCTTGGCACTGAACATAAGCCTGTGTAGAACAGGTGTTTGTTTTGTGAGAAGGTGAGAGTCAGGATCTAGGAAATAAGGAAACTCCCCTGGCAACTAGGTATCATGCAGCTGCTCATTCAATCTCCCCCTGCTCAAATCGGGAAAAATTAAACCTTGTGGTTGCAATAAAACCAGTTTAATAATTGAAAAAAAATTAAAAATACTAATACTACATATAGGAATGAAAACACTGCCATTGCTCCCTACCCTCTGACTGATGCTCAGCCTGTCCATGAGCACTAAATGGTCATTTGCAGCCAACTCCCCCCAGGATATATAATAAACATGATGTTCCATGGTACAAAAATATCCCTTTGGCAAGTTAGGCTCAGCTCTCCTGGCTGTATTCCCTCCTGGCTTCTTGTGCACCTGCCTCTGGGCAGAGCATGGGAAACTGAGAAGTCCTTGGTTTAGAGTAAGCACTACTCAGCAGCAACCAAAACATCAGTGTTATCAACATTACTCTCACACTGAATCCAAAGCACAGCACTTTATCAACCTTCTAAAAGAAAAATTAAATCTATTCCAGCTGAAATCAGGACAGAGGATTACAGGAAAAGGAACTCAAAGTATAGGATTGTGTACTCAAGAGTATGAAGAGCTGAATTCCATGTGATTAACAGAAGGGTAAGAACATTATCAGAACACCTAAATCCCAATGTTATGGAAGCCTGTTAACTGTTGATGTTAACTGTTGACATTTAGATCCTAGTATTTTCTTGCTAATCAAACCCAGTGTATCTTCCTGGTCAGAGGATAATGATGTAGTAAAGCTTAGATCATTAAAACAATGCACTCTTTTTGCTCTCAGGATGAGTAGGGGCACAGAACAGCAATTTTCAACAGTGGATCAAAGAACTAATTAGGTTTGAAAAGACCTTAGAGATCCTTGAGTCCAATCTTTGACCTAGCACCACCATGTCAACTAGACTGTGGCATTAAGAGAAAAATCCAGACTTCAAACATTCAAATTAACAAGTGCAAATGAATATATTATCTTGAAACTTACCCTTACATCTGATTTGCTGGATTTACTATGATTGATTTGAACATGTATTAAAATCATCTGACAAATCAAAAGAAAAGATGAGAAGAAGATGCAAAAATTAATTAACTTTGCATAGTGGAGCCAGGACTATTTTATGTACAAACAGTTATAATTACCAGATGCTGGCATTTTCTTAACTTGCAGTTGGGTGCCTGAAAGTGGTGCCTTAAAATTGTGCTTTCAAGTGATGGTGTAAACTGATTAAGATCTGTCATTTGCCATTGCACTTTGTTCCTGTGTCTGAAAAGGGTCTGTTTTTACTGGACTCATTTGAAAAGTGATAAGTTCTGGAGACAGAAAGGATGTATTTTTCTTCTCAGACCACCCTACTACCAGCTTTTGATGAAGGCAGAGCAGCTCTATCAGTAGGAAGATTATTGTTCTCTAGGGTTTTTCCACCTTTCTTGCTTTTCCCTGACTGGTAATGGATTTACCTGTTTTGTGACAGAACTGATGGTGACATGGCATAGGAACTGTACTTGCTTCTTCTGATCCAGCAGAAGTGCATCAGTTGAATGATGCTGCAAGGGATCTGATTTCTCTATACAAACACTTGAATAAGTTCAGCAGAAAGTGCTATGGCTCAAAAGTCATTAAGAGCTGCTTATATGCTTTAAAAATAAAAATTAAAAAACCAAGGCAAGTATATTAAACTTCATGGACTTTGGTTTATGCATTTCTTCTGGAGCTGCATATGAAATTTTAGGGCATTTATTTCTCCATCTACCTTCCCTCTCCATTTATTCACCAAACTGGGGTTTTTTTTCTACCATCTGTATAGGACTACTACTTGATTAAACTGCTTTATTGCTTTTGCTACTAGCTCATTTTATTGTCATTCAACAGAAATTAGTTTTACTGATTGAGTGAATACTTTAAACCCAGCAACACCTACTACCAGCTCTATGAGGAATTCCTTCATCATTCTGAAGCATGAAGAATATAATTTAACTGGGACCAATATAAAGCAGGTTTTTGTTTTAGTTATTTAATATTATTTGTTTGTGTATCATGAAGTAATGATCTTGTTACAGAGTCATCAGGAGTAAAAGTAAATTTAAGCTGTAACTTGTAGAGTACTCAGTAGTCCTTTAGAAGCTGTGCTAGTACTGCTTTTGCCAAGATAACTAAACTTATTTAGCTTTGAATCAAATTCACTCTTTTCTGTTTTCATTACTCTCCTTGAATGATTGCCTTGAATAATGAATATATAGATGGAAGGTTAATAAAAGCCATCTTATCAGCAGAGGTACTTTTATTCTGTGTGAGACAGGGCACAGCCTGTGTGTGTTTGGTAATTTGGCATTTATATTATGTAATAATTCCTCTGGAATGGCTGAATTAGACATTGAGTTTAATTTGATTTAAATGAGAAAAAAGTCTTTAAGTGTGGATAAGGAAGAATAAAATAATTTATTGTCCATGTTTCTGAGACAGGAATTGGATATATCTGAAAACAGAAAATCTGTATGTGCTTTATGTGCTGTTGTGTCTTTGCTTCAGGCTTTCTTTTATATACACTTAAATATTCTATTAAATGCATAACATTTTTTAAATATACTGAATATTTGACATGATGAACACCTTCTTTTTGAAAATAAACTCTGGAGATAGAGGTAATATGTTGGCTTGGAGTCCCTCATCAGACAGTAGTGTAGCAAGGAAGAGGTGTTTACTTAAGGAAATAATTTTTTTCCAGAAAGAAAAATTAAAATCCTTTTTGAAGGTGAAGAAGAGAATGTATCCATTTACCATTAGCAGGCAAAAAGAATAGTGTTCAAGCAGATTGGTTTTGTACATCTGTTAGTACAATTACTGCCATAGTGTATGTGAACCTAATAAGATTAAATGCAACAGTATTTTTGTCAGGCATTTGTCTCTCTGCTGAAATGGGTTTTGAATTTATTTTTCTTTATGCTATTCTATTATGAACAAACAATATAGCTTTGTATAGGTGGAAAAAAACCTGATTTTCATCTCAGTAAATTGCCTAATAATAGTACCATGATTTTGCTTTTGTTTGTCACCTTATGAAAAAAGAGCACCCACTGCTCTGGGAAAAACTGGAGTTTGAATTAGCCTTGCCAGCAAAACTTAGTAATTTTGTGCAAATCATGGTGATGTTTTCCCAAAAGGATGACACTAACTCTTATATAGGGAAGCACTCCCTTAGTCACATTCATATTTCCACTTGGAATAGTGTGTAAACACAGAAGTCAGTGAGCTGAATGTTAATACCAAGCAATATTCTGTGCACATTCTTGAGCCACATTTAGATGCTTGTATAAGAAAATCATTCTTTTTCTTTGTAACACCTGCCTAGCAAATAACATGGAAGTGTCATAGGTTTGAAAAAATGCTTTCCAAGCAAGCTTCAGAATCCCTGTCACAAGGAGTCGTTCTTTTATCTAAATACCCCTGTAGGATTTTTCCTGAATTAATAACTTTTGATTTGCATTCAAGTTTTACTTTTGGGCTTTTCTTCTACTTGATTAGTAGGGTAAGATTAAATGGATTTATTTAAAGCAAAGAAGCAAACAACAATAAAAAAGGATCTGGACAAGAATTTTTATGGAAAAAGGCCCTTCAAGCAATAATGGGACTCTTTGCTCAAAACAAAGGTGGTCTCTGCTCTCTGCAGCAGTCCAAACTAAGAATTGATGATCTAACCTAACAAATTTTTTCATCCTAGTAGGAATTATGTCCTGTCTATAGATTATGTCTACAGATTGATATTACATCAGGGTACCACAGTGGAGACAGCCCCTCTCAAATGTCAGGAAAAATGCAACTGTTAATGAAAGAATAGTTTTTTATTGACCATTACAATGTCTGCCACTTTGGAGTTTCTCCAATACCAGTAGTACCAAAGTACTTTTTAGTTCCCCTACACCAGTGTTATTTTACATTGCTTTTTTATTCATTTCTGTTTACTTTCTATCTCATGAAAAACCTATTAGGTCATGACTTTCAGGGAGAAACTATACACAGAGCAATATACTGTACTTTTTTTTTTAGTTATATCCATTTTTAACATGCAGAGTAAATCTCTGAAGACTTCATTCCTTCCATGTACATTCTTTTATTTATACTTTAGAGTATAATGAGTTTGCAAAGCTGTGTTTTAACCTCAGCATATGCTGCTGTAGAAATTTAACCCTTCATTACAGCTTCTCTGAAAAATCAAGCTTGGAAAGTTCACCAGGATCAGAACTCTATTTAAAATCTCTTACTTTAGATAATTGTTGAATGTAGGAGTAAAAAATACTGAGGTAAAAAAATATATCAATCTATGTGTTAACTCTGATAAAACTGGAAAATACCCTCAACCTACAATTCTCTACCAAAATGTTCAAAGCAAACTCTCTTAACCTGTTTATATAAAATTAACCCTTTAATTCATCACAAGTCTAATATATTCATATATAATTCTTATTTTTCATTCAACAAAACCACCAAACCTGGAGTAGATGTCACTGAAGGGGGGAGGTGGCAGGGTCACCCCACATCATTACACATGAAGTTCTGTGTAAAGCACCTTAAAAGGAGCTATTTTTGAGAGAGATGTCTTCTGCAGGTAGGAGACAAAGGGCTACTCTATGAACTTTTAACCCTGGGGACTGACTGATACTAAAGAGTAACTTTCATGTTTGATCTTGCTATGGTACAGATAAAAAGAAATCTATAGATAAACATGTGGTGCACAGCTGTGAATTTGATCTGCTTAGAATTTCTTCCCTGTTGTCCATGGATGGAATTCAGTTTGGGCAATTATTTATTTTTTCTTCTCAGGTTCATATTTAACTGGGGATTGAAATGTCAGGTGTATATAAAGTTTTGCTGACCCTGTAGCTGGAGATAAATCCTCTCAGATTTGTTTTCTGGTCATTTGCTCCAATAGCATCTCAAATTTGAGGGAAAATACGTAGTTGAAAAGCTGTATAGCAGGAGCTTAAGAACAGAATTCGAGAATTTAGACTCAGCTTTTCTGAACTATAGTGGAAACAAGCTAACACTCAGATCCTGGTTTCACCTGGAGCAAGCAGGTAGAATAGGTGGTGTTTGAGAAAGGCAGAGCAGGAGGAAGGTGAGGAGTCAGTCAGGTGCTGTGCATGCTCACAGCTGCAGAGCAGAGTTCTTGGGTCAGGTTCTCCTGGCTTTTCTGCTAAGAGCCTGGCAATGCTGGGGCAAATATGACTAGTTATAAACATTAGGCTTTCTTGAGTTTTAAGTCTGTCTGGAAAATGCCTTAGCATTCTGTAAAGTGAGTTATGGGTGGGGAGATGGTGCCCCCTATTACACACATGCATGTTCAGGGATGCCTCAAGTGGCTTGGCAGTGTCTCTTACTCCAGGGTTCATCAATCTTTGCCAGTTCTATAAACCGTTTTAGGGACAGTTTTACTGCACTACCTTTCTAGTTAATTGACTACAAGCTGCCATAAAACCTACATGTCGGTGTATATATATCTGTATATTTCATTCCATAGGAGCCCTTTCATTCAATCTTTTCATATTTAAACATTTTCATCTTTTCTCACAGTCTCAATAAGGAGAATGCTGTTTGGAAAGGGCCAGGCTTCTGTTGTACTTGTGCATGTATTATTTAGTAAGTGTTCTCAATGTCTTTTAGAAGGCAGCAAGCATACAAAGCACTTTGCAATCTTGTCAAGAGGAATCAGACCACGTTCCTCTCCTGTGCTGTCTGAGAGCTACTTGATCTGTGGATGGCTGTTTCTTGGTCTGGATATCACATTGCTGTGCAAGCCAGATCTCAAAGCTGACTCCATCAGCCCAGCCAGGGTGATTAACAGCCATTGATGACAAGTAACTTCAGATGCCACAAAGTGGGGGGTTGCATTCCCTAGGTAAATGCACAGCTACATTTTGCCTTGAAGCTGCAAGGAGTTAGAGCAGATTCTAGGTATCCTTCTGCTGTGGATTTTTAAATTGCAGGATTTTTACTTTAGCCTCATCTTTGCATTTAAATCACTCATTCTGAATAGAGAGCACCTCTTTCAAGTATGCAGAAACAGATTTTGTGAGTGGAAGTTTGTCGAGGCAGAACAGTCTCCCAGAAAGTCAGGGGCTTATCTCCTACAATTCCAGATTGGTATGTAGACACTTTTCTTTTGGGGAGGGAAAGTTTCATTCCTAAATAACCCCTGGCAAGCTAAAGAAAGCAAGATATGGTGAAATCCTACTCTTTCAATTCTGTGCTCACAAGAATGCTCACCTACTGATTTATGCAACCATATTTGACTGTTTCCATGTGTGGCAGATTTTATTGTAAGTGGAACCTTCTATGAATGTGGAGGTGTCAAAGTAAGAGATAGAGTTGAAAATGCTTTGTGGATTTGGATCTCTAAGAATTTAATCTGTTGATTGAGGAGGATTGTTCTCATAATATAATGTTTCATTTATTGCCATTAAACCATATCTAAATCATGAAGAGAAAATAAATTGTCTTGTAATGTGTTTTGATTGCAGGAGCCAAACAGTAGAAGATTATAATAATAATAAAACAAATGCTAGTGAGTTGCTTTCCAGAAAGGTCATTAAAATAAAATGAGAAATTAATTGAACTGCAAATTCCAGATTGATGTTATGATAAATCTCAGATCCAGTGCAAAGAGTAAATTCTGCATATTAGAAAAACTTAAGCCAGGGTTGCTCCAAGCTACACCAATGTAAGAGAGATGTTTAACACTAGAAGGAACTGTGGAATAAGGAATTTAAAATATAGCACTGCATTAAATATTATCATTGATGCTGAAGAACTGGGATTAAAAATGTTTATGCATAGTAGAAAATGGATTCATTTAAAGACAATGAGCCAAATTTGGGAAAAGATTGAATTCTCATGTGGTGCTTTACCTGGAGAGTGTTATACCTGATTGTTTATGGTATTTGCCCCTTCTGCTGTGAAGTGGAACCATTTTCTAGGACTGCAATGACAGTAGTGTAGATGTAAGAGCAAATCCAATATGAGAAAAACCTGCTCTCTGTTTTAGAAATTTCAGAAAGCTAGGAATGAGGTAAAACATGATGTTTTGTTCTGAAACACTGGAACTATAGAGAATTTTTAGAAAATCCCACAGCTGATAAAATATACAGAAATTACTAGTGGTAACAATACTTTTTCCTTCCTGTAAAAGATACTCATCACCCTAATTGAGGTCAAACAGCAGGGAGAAACACAGTCTAGGAAAGAGGGAATTTGTGAAAATGTTTGGCTGCAGTATGAGTTGTTACTGAGAGACACCATCTTAGCAGAGGCAATACCACTGAAGGTTCAGCAGAGACATCTGTGGCAGCTCAGCCCAGGAATACCCTGGCACACTTACAAAGCACCAGCTGAAATTGCTGCTGTGGCAGATGAGGAAGCAGTTTGTCAGCCACTACTAATATCTAATTGCTAAACACATGTCCACAGAGCAGATCTCACCAGGCTTTGCTCTGATGCCAAACCAGAGTTCCAGTACTGGTAAAGAGTAAAAGAAAAGAGAGAATTGAATTGGCACAGTGGAGGATCTTTCCATAAGCTACTCCTGGAAAACAGCTCAAGCAACACACCAGGATTTGGTATTTGACAAGTGCCAGTATCCAGAATGAATGAAGCCAAATTATTTCATCAGTGATTGCTTGCTTCACTTGGTTTATGAAAAGTCTGAAAGAAACCTTCTGAGTTACCATTGAGAGTTACAGGTTTTTTGTTTTCATGATAAGCAGAAGTACAGCACAGGCTGAGCAGCTGAAAGACCTGCTGGAAGCCAGAATTCCCCATGTCTCACTAAATGAATACCAGTGCAATATATATTTCACAAAGCACTTGGTGAACTTCACCTCAGTAAATTTTTACAACAGCAGCAAGGCTTCATGTTTATTCTTACCCATAAACAGAAAAGATGGGTCATCTGTGTCAAAATGAAGTGGATTAATAACTAAAGAACTTGTTGTATTCAATCTATATTGTACTTGTGTAACCTGCTGCTAATATAAATGTTTATAGTATTCAGTAAATTAAAAATATACGTACTTGAGTTTGAGTTTGTAAGCTCGAGTTTGTAAGACTTTTTGTTAAAAAAAAAAAAAAAGAGATACTCAGAGCTCTGTGCTCTGGACTCTGACATTAGAGTTTGGGGCTGAAAAGAAAGAAAAGGACTTTCCCTTAGGTAAAGAACAGGCATGTTTGTGAGGATGGTTGCAAAACATTTCTCTAAAACTGCTTTTTCTACACAAAGTGGAGAAGAGTGCATGGGGATTGGTGGTGAGTTCTAACACCAGGGTTCTGATCTACCCTGTAGCCTTTGCCCCCACATGGTGTGGTGAGTTGGCTGGACACCAGTGCCCACCAAGGTGCTCTATCACTCCTCTCCTCAGCTGGACAGGCTAGAGATGATAAAATGAAAGGGTTTGGGTCAATATAGGGGCAGGGGAAAATCACACACCAGTTACCATCTTGAGCAAAACAGACTTAACCTGGGAAAGTTAATTTAATTTGTTACCAACCAAACTAGGATAATGAGAAATAAAACAGATTCTTAAAACCCCTTCTCCACCCCTCCCTTTTCCCTGGACTTAACTAAACTCTCAGATTTTTTGCCTTACCTTCTTATTGACACAGGGGCATGTTTTTTCCTCCTCTTGCATACATTTTCCCAGAGTTGCTGCTACCATCTCTTTGGTGTTGGCTCTATCAAATGTGGAGAAAACCTCTGGCATATTCTCACACAAACCAACCCTGTGCCCTTCCCAACACTCCAAAACCTTGTCACTCAAATCCAACACACAGGATTATCTGAATGGGTGCTTTCATACACTACTCCGTTAGAAAACAGTTGCCATTGTCTCAGAAGAGATAGTAGAGGAGTAGTTTTTTTACATACAAGATTACTTTTCCTTTTCCAAATGGTTTGTTGTTTTCTTCTCCCACCAAAGACACTCTCAACAACCCTCAGTATCTTTCTCTCGAGGTTGTTCTTCATGTTGTGTCAAACCATCCTTCTTTGTCAATGCCCTGAGTTTCTTCCAGCCAGATTTGTCTGCAGGCAGAACCCTTCCCACACAGCAAATATTGTGCCAAAGTCTTCCTGCACAGCAGGTTCTAGTTCCTGAATGCCTTGAGGTGATGCTGATTAAGGACGCCAGCTTGAATAGAGCCAAGCCAATTTTAGATCTTATGAGACCTTAGTTTTGTTTATGCTGACAAAACTTTGTAACATCTACTGAGGATGAGAAATCAGTTAACTCTTGCAGCAATTGATGTGTTACCATTTATGCATTAGCAAATCTACAGTAAAGCAGTGGATCTATGTAGCAGTTTAGAGTGGCACCCAGGGATTAAAAGTGTTAGAACAAGAATCAGGCTTTGCTCCATCTTCTTCAAAGATTGTTCTAGGACTGAGAAACTGCTGAAGCCTGATCAGGAACACTGCTTGTGCCCCTGTTCTATAGTATAGATAAGGAGAGCTTTTGAAACAAAGTACTTCTTCCTGTACTTAAGCTTTACTTATTTTGTCTTAATATCCTTAACCATATTTCTACGTTTCTTGATTCTTCTCTAGGTTCAGACTAGGAATAGCAGGAGAAATTAACCAGGAAAAAAATAGTTGAAATTAGCAGGCACACTCATTTCTGCTGTCTGTTGAGGTTCACCATGAAAGCCTTCAAACCCCAGTTTTCAACCCCTCAATACAGGCTGGAGGATGAAGAGGTTGAGAGCAGCCCTGCTGAGAAAGGCCTTGAGGATGCTAATAGGTGAAAATCTGTCCATAGCTCAGCAATATGTGCTCACTGCCCAGAAAGCCAAAAGTATCCTTGGCTGCATCAAAAGCAGCATGGCAGCAGGGTGAGGGTGGTCCTCCTCCTTCACCCTGGTGAGACCCCACCTGAAGTCCTGTGCCCAGTTCTGGATTCCTCAGTATAAGAAAGAAATGGACCTGTTATTGTGGATGCAGAGGAGAGCCACATGAGTTATAGAGAGCTGGAGCAGCTTTCCTATAAGGAAAGGCTGAGAGAGTTGAGGTGGTTCAGAACTAGAGAAGAGAATGCAGGGTGCACCTTCCAGTACTTAAAGGAGGCTCATAAGAAAGACAGGACCAGTTCTTTTAACAAGTCTTATGGCATTGGAACAGGTATTGGTTTTAAAATTGAAGAGGTTCAATTCAAATTAGATATAAACACTAATGTTTATAGAGGCTCCATCCTCAAAAATATTAATTGTCATGTTGGACCATCTAGCTGAATATGTCCTTGGTCATTGCAGGAGAGTTGGACTAGATGAGCTTTAAAAGTCCCTCCCAACCCAAACAGTTCTGTGATGTTCAGAATTTGTCTCACAATAAATTTTGAGGAAAAAGTGGTTAGTACATGTACAAGTAGATATGGTATATAACCCCCTATGAAAATCAAAGAGAGTGATTAGTTTTCAGGTTGAAGATGTAGAGAAAACTCAACCATGTCTCAGAGCAGAGGGTGTGTCAGAGCAGAGGCTGCAGTAGGTTGTGAAGCTGCAGCAGCATGGACCTGTTAGCAGGACCTTGGCAGATGTGAGCTGTGCCAGTGTTACCTTGATCCTCAGGAGGGTTTCTTGGTCCCTGCTGAGCTCCACATGGACCAGCACAAGGCTGCTGCCATGGTTTGGAGTATTTGCTCAAGAGCTGAGCTGAGGGTACTCCACTACTCACAGACACACACTCAGGGAACAGGGGATGTCAGTGCACACAGGTAGACTTTCTTGAAACTTCAAGATGCTCTAGAAGGCAAATGCAAAGCTGTATGGGGTATAGCTGGCTCTGGGAAAACCTTGGTCCAGTGTGTGCCTGCAGTAGGACCCTATTCCCATGGCTCAGGTATGTCTGGTTCCGTGGTGGTCACAGCTTTACTCTTTCAGCTTTTTTCTTTTTGATATAATATAACCTTTAGACTTTGAAATATTCACATTAAGACAACACAGGCATCTCAGTTTAGGATAAAGCATGGTAAATTCTGGGATCATTTTGTAGATAAGTCAAACCTTCCTGAGAAGAGTGTGCCCATAACAACTATTTAACGTTCTTTGAAATACATGATAAGGGTGTATTTTATTGTTGTTTTGATAGGGCTGGGGCTGCTAGTGCCTTTATTTTCCATTGCTTTTCCCTTCTTCTTTAAGCAGCTGAATCCTATATTCTGTAAAATTTAGGCATATGTCTTCAATGAGCACTGGCCTGCGTGAGTATCAGGCATCCAAGTTGGTGGCAGCTGGGAGAATATCAAAGAGTGGTACCCTGTGCTATTATAATGTCAAAGCTAGAGTGGGGTGGAGAGGGTGCTTATATTCACAGTCTGTTTACAAGTGGAATATATCACATTTTTTAAGCTTGTCCTTTCTACTGAAAGGTTTTTTACTATTTTTCTGTTTCAGAGATGAAGTCACTGGCAAGGAGTAGTGCAAAATTTTAACCAACTTATTTTGAAAAATCATAGGTCTCTAATTGTATCTTTAGTTCTTAATTACTTTAAATTCTTTATTTAACTCAGCCTATTGAGTCTTTTGTTGAAATAACAAAATGTGCATGTGCAGTTCCTTTCTCAGGTGGGATAATATAATGGAAAAACTAGAGCATACTATGCTAGGAGAAGATGGCGTTATTGCATGCTGCCATCACATGTCCATCCATGGCTGTCAAAATTCTTGGTGCAGTCAGTATTTATCACACTATATCCATGAATTGATGTGCTCTTAGGTACCATTCATGTGTGTAAAAAGGGAGGACAGTGCTGCATGTACTATTTCACAGGGATCTAGTAATCTACCATTTTCCTAATACTCAGCATTCAGGTCCTTATCCTGAGAATCGATTGCAGACCTCAGATGTTGTGATTTGGATATTTTCTTTCAGGTATGGAGTGTCTGCATCAGCAGTGATCTTAATATACTCAGCAGCTTAGTCAGAAATGAACCTAAGAAAAGACTAAATCAAAAACACAGCGCTTCCAGTGATCTTAGCTGTATCAAAAGAAAGTAATGTCTCCCATTTAATGAATCTTGTGCCTTCAATTAAAGCAGATGTATAAACACTTTACGTGACCTTGGCTGATATAGTGGCAAGAGGAGCTGCAAGAGAGGAAAGAATTAAAAGAGCCAAGGACAATCTCAACTGCTTTTCAGCAGGCAGTGCTGACAGCAACACAATAAAAACATTCCCTCCTAGAAAAAATCAATGATCTTGAAAATCATCACAGAAGATCTAATCTTGACTCCTTTTGGTATGCCTGCAATTGGGAGATTGCTGATGCACTGGGGTTTCTGGGCAGAACTCTTTATTCTACAACCTGATTATTTGCCCTGTGCCTCAAAATTCCATGGGAAAAAAAACAGACTTTGTAAGAGTTCATATTCTTCCACCTTGTTTTTTAAATGAAAGGATGAAAAAGTTGCATATTGGTACTTCTCCTTTCCTGTAGACCAGTTTTTTTCTTCCTCACCCCTGAAAATATTCAGCTGAGTTAGAGGACAGGTGAAAATAACCTGGGATGAAAAAAATGAACTCTACTAATGGAAAAGCCAAATAATGTCCTTTGTTTTCATAGTGGTTTTGATAGACTGGTTTTGAGGAAGAAAGGAATAATTTACATTTAGTATTGCTAAGGATGAAGAAAGATGTGGGTTTTTTGGTTTTTTTTTTTCATTTTAGAAGCAGATGACTGTAAAAGAAGAGAATGAAAAGTCTCTAAAGTTGATTTCTGAAAAGTGTAAAAAAATTTTATAAAAATCCTTCAGAGGGATTTTTTCAATCAATTGAATTATTAATTTCATATTTTCTGGTAACTTGAACTGAGAAACTTTATTTTAAATTATAGTACTGCATAATAAATTGATATTTATGCTCAAAAATATTTCATATCTGTCCTCAAGATTAAACTGCTTTTATTTAAGGAAATAATGTCTTAAGTTGTAGCATCCCTATCAAAGCCAGGCTTGCTCAATCTGTATTCTGTGAGTTACAGTATTCTGCATGGTGTTTTAACTTGGATATGAAGAAGACAAGCTCATCAATGGGGAAATGGTTATTGTGATATGAGCATGTAAATAATGGGAAAAGGAAGATAAGAAAGCTCCTTCTGGCATCTCCTCTGGCCATAATCACCTTGTCCTGATATTCTATTTGCTCTTTTTTCTTCCCACTTCCTACCTTCAGCAATTCATGAGGAAATTTTAGAAAAAGATAATCTTCAGGCTGACAGAGAAAGTATGACCTCCTTCATGAGATTTATGAGATTTATGTTTTTTGCTCCTTTTGTAAAAAGAAAAAAGGGGGGGAAAGTGTTCTTTTTGTAGTCATTAACAGAGAATAAAATGTAAAATCTGCCCAACCTCTTTCTGATTCCCTTTCTACCCTCATTATAAAAGATGTCCCTATATTAAGTCCTATCATCTGACTGTAAAAGACCTAAATGTATCCCCCTTGGCACCCACTGACAGGCATCTTTGTATAATAGAAGAAGAGGAATAATTGGCAATCCTTTGATGATACTTGATTTTCCCTAATGGAATAGTTGTAGAATTCTTCAAGATGTCATTAATAATTGTCAGTGTGGGAACTGTTACTGCCTGAAAAGCCCAGGAGCATTCAAAGATGTAATGGCAACCCAGGCAGCCCTTCCAGCATATTTTTCTTGTGCCAGGAACACTGCTGAATTAGCTGGGAAGACATACAGACTTTTTTGACTTTTTTTTTTTTTAGCATAAGCAATTGTTGTAACAAAATCTCGAAATGTGAAAAATTGCCATTGAAGTTAATCAAAGGATCTTACAGCAGTGAGACCTGAAGGATTTAACTTAGGAGCAATTTACAGTTTCAGTCTGACTGCACAAGACGACCTTGTAGTTTTGCAAAGGTTGTCTTTATAATCAAAATTGGTTGCTACATTATAAAAATGAAGAAATAAGTTTGTGAGGAGGTTATCTCGGAAACAAATTTTTATGGAAAATAATTTTATCTAATTATACAATTAAAGACTAATCAGGGAAGAGATTTAATATATATCCAAAGCCAATTAGTCTGTATGAGTCAAAGTTACCTAGGGTCAAGAGCTGTCCTCTGAGGAGACCAAGTTTTATTCCCAATCAAGCAAGAGGTATTTTTACAATGTAAACTTTATTTAGCTTTAATTAAAAACAAGAGTAATCTACATGATACTTCTGAAAACCATGTTCAGATGGTGATGTAAGAATATAGTTAAACACTACATTTTACTTATGAAATGTGGAATAGTAAAACTTCTGTTCTGGTTTAAATATGAATGTGGGTGGTAATATTTACTACTTTCAGACAGTATAAAAGTTCAGCAAAAAAAAAGTCACCCGTGATCTTGAAATGACATTAAGTAACATTTTGAATCATGAAGAGACTAATTATTTGAGATTGTTAGATTAAAGAAAGATTCTTGTGACTGACTGAAACTTGGTATAGTCTGATGATGTTGCCATGTGGAAATATTTCATTTTTTATTTTGTCCACTTTAGGTAGATAGATAGTGATACTTTTGTTATCTGTCAAAAGAGTGGAGCTTTTTCATGAGAGCAAACAAAATATAGCACAAATGGCTTTTTATAGACTGTTATCACAAATGTTTACAGGAATCTTAATTATAATATTAATTTTAAATAATTAGTGCTGTAGATTGTATGGTGATATTAATTGGTGCAGAGGAGTGGAGTGGAAGGAAATGTTGGCAAGCAGTGCAGTGCCTCCTGATGTGCAAGTGCCTCTGTACAAAACAGTGTGTACTTAGTCTGCAGACATCTGAGAAAGTTGTTCTTGGCTACTGGTCTTGAATTCTCTAATCTCCAAAGATGAATTTTACTTAACTGACACTTAACAGCACAATCTTAACTTTTGGAGACCACTGCTAAGACCAAAAGACGTGATGAGGAAGAAGAATAATAAAGCTGTCGACTCAACTGTGAACTTGACTAGCTGAGTGCTTTACACCAAAGCAAAAAAATAAAATAATTTATTCTGGTTTTTTTTTAGAATAGAATACATAATGATAGTCGAAAGCAGCTTTCCCAAAGCAACTTATTATTGGAGGCAAAAGAAACCCCAAAACAACCAACAACAAAAACCCACTTTAAAACCCACTCCAAAACAGTAAGCATGAGTGCTGCTGAAATAAATTAACACAGGTATTTCAGTGAGAAAGATTTCCTTCAGGAATCTCAGTATCTCAGAAGCAATGGTATTTTAATGGAGTGTCCATCCTATGCTTAGCCTGTTGTCAGAAAAAGGGGTAGAACAACATGAGGAGGAGTATGATGAGTAGTTACCCTGAGAGAATGAGTGGCATAGTTTGTTTCAGTATCAGAATATGTGTTGAAAATTTATGAAACAGTAAAACATGGGGAAATATTTCTTCTTATTGCCTAATCAATCTAATAGATGATAGAGCAGCTTGAGGTTTTAAAATGAAAAACATTATTCAGACAAAGGCATTTTTGCAGTAAACATCCATCTTCAGCTCTGCCATGTATGTGTAATGTAGCCTTTGAGAGATGACTTAAGACTGTAAGCAGTGAATAGTGTCATCAGAGAGTGCAAAACTGTGGAGAAACTGAAAGCTGTGTCTGTGTTACAGGTAAGTCAATGTACATTTAAACAGCATTGCTATAACTGAAGCCAATATGAAGGTGTTACTACAGTCTGGATACGACAAGTGACATTTTTCAGCATTGAGCTCAAGTAGTTGACATATGAACAGAGATGAAAGGAGGAAAAAAGGAAATTCTGCTGTTCATCAAAAACCAGAGAGCACATAAAACTGTCAGCTGTAGGAAGGACAAAATTGGCTATTGCTTTCCTTTTCAGTTGTTGCTGCTTAAGAGCCGGCAGAGTAAATATTACCCACTGTCCATGAAAACACTAGTGGAGTTGTTTTATATTTAACACAACTAGATTTGGTGTCTTGGATTGGGCAGCTGGCATGTTAAAATTCCTGACTAGCACGGAATCATTCCTCCAGGTCTGCACTGCTGACCATTTTGAAGGCCTCTTTATAGTGAGATCTCTTAGTTACTCTTGTTAGAAGAGCAAAAATATATAAGAGAATATTTTCTTTGCAACCTGTCTTATCTCATTATTTCAACTGAACCTGGGGATATTTAAGACTTACAGAATGTAAAAGAAAAGGTAGTGAATGTTGGTGAGTGGAATGCATTGACTCTGGCTGGGTTCCAGGTACCTTCCAAAGCCACCCTATCACTCCCCTCCCCGGCTGAACTGGGGAGATTAAAGAAGACATTGTGGTTGAGATAAGGACAGGGAGGTCACTCACTGAGTACCATTGCAGGCAAACAAACTCAGCTTGAGGAAATTAATTACATTTATTTCCAATCAAATAAGACTAGGATACTGAGAAATAAACACAAACCTAAAACACCTACCCACTTCGTCCTTTGTCCTGGATTCAACTTAACTTGCAATTTTCTCTACCTCCTCTCTCCAAGTGGCACAGGGAGATTGGGAATAGGGGCCATGGACAGTTCATCAAACATCTCTGTTGTGGCTTCCTCCAAACACTCTTTGCCTGCTCCCCTCTTCTCAAGGGAGACAGTCCCCCACAAACTTCTCCCACAGCAGTCCTTCTCACAGGCTGGAGCTCCTCATGAACTGCTCCAGTGAGAATATCTTTCCCCAGGCTGCAGGTCTTCAGGAAAAGGCTGTTCCAGCATGGATCCCACACAGGGTCACAGGTCCTGGCAGCAAGCCTTCTCCTCCTCTTTCCATGGCTCCACAGTCCTGCCAGGAGCCTGCTCCAGTGCCACAGGGTCACAGCTTCCTTTGGGCATCCACTGCTCTGTGTGAGGTCCTCCATAAGCTGCAGGGCACCTCCTGCCTCACCATGGTCCTCCATGGGCTGCAGCATGACCTCAGCTCTGGCCCCTGGAGCACCTTCTCTCTCTCCTCCACTCACCTTGGTGTCTACAGAGCTGATACTCTTACATATTCTCTCTCCTCTTTGTTTTCGTTTTTACCTGTGGATTATTTTTGTCTTGGGTTGCAATGCAGGATGCAACCAGCAGTATGTATTCTATCACCATTTGTTACAACCAGGTGGGGCAGTGTTCTTTATCTTTTCCACAACCCATCCTTCCTCCAGGGAGATATCTTCTGTTAATGGGCCACTGAGTCCCACTACATGACTGATAAAATTGCATCATCCCTTTGGGAGATGCTCCAGCCACGGGGAGGAACCAAGCCTTCCCTACCTAGATGAAAACTGAGATTTGGAACACCAAAGCAGCCTTTTTCCACTGAATTCCAGAGGAAAACCTTCTACAGCATCCCTGGACCTTCAGAGGAAAACAGTACCCTTCTACAGGAGCACTGCTTCAGCTGAACCACATCTGCCACTGCAGGAGGATGCAGCCACCATTGAATGGGACTGCTACCAACACCCTGACTGATTGACAGGGTGTCAGGTTCTATTCTGACTCTGGCAATGTTTTGGGTTTGAGGGTTTTTTGTATTATTGTATTTTTTATTTTATATTTTTTTCTAGTAAAAGACTGTTATTCCTGTTCCCATATCTTTTCCTGAAAGCTCCTTAATTCCAAAATTATAGTAATTTGGAGGGAGGGGGTTTACATTATCCATTTAAAGAAAAACTCCTGCCTTTCTTAACAAACAGCAGTCTTTCAAACCAAGACATTTTACCCATATTAAAGAAATCACCCCAGAGTCAATATCTCTGCTGCTGAGAGCTCAGCCTTGCCCAGCAGTGCGTCTGTCCTGCAGCTGGCTGGCACTGGTTTTATCAGACATGGATGAAATTTCTCTCCTCTTCTCACAAAAGAGAAGCCTTTCCCACTCTAAAACCTTTGCACAGAAGTACAATACAATTGGTAAAAGTGAATGCAGTCATGAAAACTCAAACTTCCCCAAAATGACTGGACAAAACTGATGATCCAGCGCTGCATTTGTCAAGTAAATGCTGGAGCTAATTCCTTCGTGATGGAAAACTAAGAGAGCATAGATAAGAAATTCATTATTTAATGAACCATCTCTTTTAAATAGATTCCCCCAACAGGGGTTGAAAACTGTTCAGCCATTGTCTGGTCAGTTGTGCAATGTGTGGAACACGAGACCAAGACTGGTTATTTCAGTCCAGTTGCTGATGAACAATTGCCTGCATGATGAAATAACCTGATGTTCAGGGATGCTGTATGCAATCTTAAGAGAGGGACCTAGAAGTGTATGATCTCCTGTGCATGACTGTTCTTGCTATTGAGAACGGAGAGGAAATAGAGGACCAGCTGAGATGGTATCAGGGAATAGTCTTTTGTCACTTCAGAAGTAAAACTGCTCCTGTGAAGAAGTACAACTTCAGGTAGTGAGCATGGGAGTCCAGATCTTATTTGAAGTTCTCAGTTTCATGGTTAAACTCAAAAGCAAATTTTCAAACTATAAGTACTGTAGAAATTCTCTTTAGTGTGTATAATTCTAGTGGGTTTTAGAGCATTGTTGTTGCTAATAATCTTGCTACTATGTAAAAAAAACCAAAAAACCTGATAAATCAGGAAAGGGGGAAAAAATACTGAGCCTTTCCCTGAACCTGTAATGCTGAATGTCTCATTAGGGACAATACACAAATCCTTGCAAGACTTGCAGCAGGGCAGTTCACTGCCCTAGTCAACAGCCTGTAATCAAAAGTATAATCCCATTGAGTTTACAGTTCTTGTCTCAGGCATTTCACAGGAGTGTGTGTGTTAAAATTAACATGGGCCTTAAACTTTAAAGGGAGTCAGGATTTGACACTCATTAAAAAGGAAAGTTAGCACTTGAGCACTGAGTTTTGGCATTAGATTCTGCTCCAAGAGATTATAAACACAGTGGTTAGGCCTCTTTCATATGATTAAAGGTTTATATTGCTAGGGATTCATTGCTTTCCATTAGACTCTACCAACAAGAGACCTTGCTTGGGACATAACTTGAAACAAAATGGATAATTTCATGTATCTCTTTACACACAGGAGAGGGATGTCTGAGTAAAGGAGCTTTTAGTGCAGATCTGCTATCCTATAAAAGAGACAGCAATGTGTAACAACTATAAAAAGCTCTGAACTTTGATGTCTGACTCTGATGTTACAAAGTCTCATTCACTTTATTGCTTGTTGCACAGTGCCACTCACATCTGAGATCTTTCTCCCTGGTGGTTTTTTCTTGTTGGCCCTTTGGGGTTTTTTCTTATTTTTCAATCAGCAAAATGACAAGTGACTTAGTGTTTAGTTTAATGTTATCTGCAATAGGTAAACATTACTTGATTGATTCTGTCATTAACAAGGAAAAGCTAGTAAGAGAAAAAACTTGCTAAGGAAACCCAACACAAAACTCCCTCAAAGGTATATGATACAGGTCATGTTTTGATTAAATTATTTTTGCTCTCTTTTCTGTTCTGTGAACAGAACTTGTTCAGAACAGAGTCTTGTTATTTTTGTGAAGCTCTTACATCTGCTTGAAAAGTCTCATCCAACTGAGCTTGCTTTTAGTTGACATGACCAACACATTGTGACACACAAGCAAGGTTTCTCGCACTTAGAAATTACAGTTTTGTTGGAAGGAAGCTCAGGGCTTCCACATTTCAGCCACAGTTGTGAACACATATAAAATGTATTCCTCTATGGCAGCAACAAGCATAAAGTTTGGCAGCAGAGGATATGTAGTCAGAGATTCTGCTAATCACACAGATTTTTGTCCTGTGAGTCTAGCACACCTTTTTAATCTTGTTAACTTTGCTAAAATGGAATTTGATGTGTTTTTTTTTTTTTTTCAAGGGACCTTGGTTTCATACAGAATTAACTCATTTGCTTCCTAGTAATAATCATCATATGACTGAGATCATACTCTGATGGCCTATTTATCTTTTCTTCAATTTATTTTAACATTACTACTGAGCTTGTGTAAAATAACTAGCCTGTATGTCTGCTCTAGTATTGCAGTCTGGGAGATAAGAGAAGACAAGAAATTAACACATTAAATACATGGATTATAAACTAGCCCTACCACCTATTAAGAGTTGAAATGAGCATTTTGCTGTCTATATTTAAAAGGTTTTTTTGCTGCTATAGTCCCTGCCAGTTACTAAATTGCAGGTACCACCAGCATGGAGCTTAATACCTCAAGATTGCACAGAAATAGCTTTTTTTTTTTTTTTTTTTTTTTTTCTGTCATGTAAAAAAGGTAGAAACATTGGTTTGATTCTGTGTGATTATTTATGTGATTTGCCTTATGTAATAACTGCTCTTCAGTCTCTGACAATTGTGTGTCCTTTCCTCAAAAGCTGGGCAGAGGCAAATATTTTCTGCAGGAACTGAGGGAAAACATCCTTTTGGTTCCCACTGTGTTTAAGGATGATAGTAGAAAGATGGTATCAACTCTATAATCTGTGCTGTCACCTAATCAAACAGTTTTGAAAAGAGGGCTGAACACAAAGGAAGCACAACTTGCAACTTCCACTGGATTTTCAAATTGGAAATGTATTTTTTTTTTTTTTCTTTTGTCATCTTTGGTTCCATATAATCAACAGAGCCTGCCTGGGCTCACACTAAGCCAACAATTGCTCCTCAGAGCTATAGAACATTTTCATACCATTCTAATGAAGTAAATTTTCTAGATTCTTTGTTACTTAGAGTAGAAACCCCGATTTTAAACCAAATTATTTGTGAGATACTAAGGAAACCTGGTGTCTGAGGCACTGCTGCAGAATGAAAAGTCATGGGCAAACTTTAAATTAAAGATCAAGTTCTAAATCTAAGCTTACCTGTGGAGGAAACAGCATGTTATGCAAATAGCATCAAGATTAACCTGATCCATATGCCCAAAGAAACCCAAAAAAGCTCACTTTATCCATATTGGCATACATTTTGCCATGCTATTTGATCTGTCTATAAAAACTGATCCCAAGTAAATAGGCATTTGCATATTAATCTGGATTGTAGCTTGCCTGAACAGCAAAAGATAGTATTTTAAAAGTTCATCACATTTTGCCTCACATCAAGGAAGACTAATCTTAGTATAGCCAGGACACATGCCAATTTTAATACCCAAGGAAAATGAAGAAATGTTTCTTAGTTGTCTTTTGCTTGTCTATTATTTGGTTTGGGTTTGGTTTGACTAAATACAAGTCATAGACTTGAACTGTGTGGCATTTATGCTCACAGCAAAAGCTTCTCTTAAAGCACTCAGTAGTCCAGCCACATATTTTGCTTTTGAAGAAATTGTCCTTTTCCAAACCCAGTGCCCTTTGCCATGAACAATTAATACATTAACATTTGCTAATAGCTTAGTTGATATTTCAGTCAGTGTTTAGATACTCTGGTATGACCTCTTCAATTCTTCCAGCCTTCTGTGTTGTTTTTCACCTTTCTCAGCCTGAATCAATGTGAAAGTTCATCTCAACCTCAATGGCTCTGTAGCAGCACCAAAGTTACTACCATAAGTGCTCAATATTGTATTCCTAAAATTTGCTGTTTAGCATTTGATAAGTGCAAGCATTAGACAAAACCACCTTTTAAAAATGAATAAGCAAATCATATTTTCTATTGAGATACTTAAGTGAATCCCCTCCTTGGACTTTATTACCACCTGTGGAGACTATATGGCTTTTATTTTTTATTTGGCAAGACATGCTTTAATGACAAACTGCACTAAGATATTCACATTAACTTTGGACTGTCCCTGAGTTATCAGAGCTCTTGCCTAAGGAAAACAAATACTTTCTTAAAAGGATTTGAAGACTTATTTCAAAACAACATTACAGCACTGTTTTGTGACCAAACCCACATTCGTCTCATTAAGTTTATAAATCTCTAAGTCGACACACTCTTTTCTAGATTAAATTTTGTTTGTTGGTACCAATTTTTCTCTTAATAGTTTAAGAAATACTAACTAAAAGATGGCAGATGTTCAAATTGTGAACAGCTCCCTGGAAAAAAGACTATCTCTGTGTTACTTAAGCGTTACTTCTCTGCAGTGGAAGCAAATAAAAGCAGTAAGAAATAAATGTCTGTAGCAGAAGAAACCTCACTCAGAGACTCAAAAGTCTGCACATCAGAAAGTACAGGGAGCTCCATGTTCCTTAGCTGATCATATTGCTCTGACACAGGAAAGTTCTCTGACAGTCCAGATTTGTATCACTTAACTCACCTGCAGAAACCAAGCTGCAGCACATTTTGAGTTTCCTAATCCAGCCACAGGAAAAAAATGTTAGCTTCCATGTTTGTGTGCAAATTAATGAAGGTATTCAAATTGTCAGACACTGGATACTTTAGGAAGCAATTTCACTGTAGATCAGAGCAAGTTTTCTTGTTTCCTTGGGTACTGGCATTTTTCAATATATTTTTCAGCTAGCCAAAGGGATCATTCTTGTGAGCTGGAAACAGAATAGCACCTGCTTGAGAATCAAAACCATGAGCTCAAAGGCTTGAGTATGCTGTGATATTACTGTTTTTTCTGAAGGGTCTGAAAAGCCCTGATGTACACTAGACAGTAAATGTCAAAAACTTCTGCCCCCATTAACTGCTTCTGAAGTAACAAAAAGACAAATAAAAGCCATCCTCTGCTTTTGACTGACAAGGAGCTGTCAGCCTCCTGAATTGTCTGTGTGCTGAGGGTGTTCCTGGGCAGCCTCAGGGGCTTGGGGATGGCAGTGCTTCCCAGAGGGATGAGCTAGGTTCTGCAGCCTGCAGAAAAGCTGTGATAAAGAAAATACTACAGATATCTACAGGCTGCTGAAGATGTGATGCAGAGCCTCACAATGGAGCTTTTTGTATCTGAATATTTTTTCCATCATAAATTCCATGTGGAAAAACTTCTGCAGATGATGTTTTGCTGTTTAGGGTGCACGAGATGGGAATGCCTTTCCCATGTTAGTCTAGTGGTCTCAATCTAGTGACCTCCTCCTCCATACCCTAAAAACTCACAGTGGTGACTGGGATTGAAAAAGACTTGAAAAAAAGCATCAAGCTCATGACTGTTATTCTTCCAGTGCATGCTGCCTATCTTGTTTAATAGACAGCACTAGAGTGCTATTGATCAAGAAAAAATTCTTCCCCTAGATGCAGGAATTATATTATCTGAAGAAAAAATAATTTACAACAGCTAGTTTCATTGGTGTTCTCTTTGTAGGATGCCAAAAAGAGGGAGATGCATTGCTAGACATGATTTCTGTGCTTGTGGTGGGATCTTGTGTCAGTTCTCTGACTCTTTGAGTTCAGAGATGTAAGTCTTAGTGACTAGGAAAAGGCTGACCAAAAGGCTTTTGGGTTAGGGTTAAGTAGCTCTTGATAATAAAAAATTAGATGAGAATTTAAAAAATTTGCCTATCTGAACTAGAGATTATTTATTTTAAAATTCTCTAGTCAGCTTTTTTCTAGCTGAGAAAGGATGCTTCTGTGAATTGTCATTACAGTGTTTTGTTTCTCATTCCTTCTATCCCTCAAGAGTGAAATGTTTCTCATTTATTAGGCTGTTACCAAAAAAAGGTCTCTGAAATAGTTTTTTAATTTTTCCTTTTCTCTTTAAGTTAAAGATTATTTTAAATAGGCTCAGCTTTGTTTAAGTATCTGCAAGCTGTAAAGGAATAACACTTTTTAAGTATATCTGTGTACATGTGGATAGGCACATCCAAAATTATACACACAGGAAATCCATCTGAGATCTACTGTGTGTTCCAGCCTGTAAAAATGGGCCTAGAAAAAGTGAATCATCCTTTTAACACACTGTGTAACTAGCCAAGTTATATTTTATTGGTATTCTAGTCCTAAGAAAATGCTGTGATAATTGCACAGTACTAACCTGCTGAAGTTAAAATGACTCTCAAGATTTAGCTGGATGAGTGAAACATGAAGATAAAAGTTAATAGAGGTGTGTGCAAAGAGTGACCTAATTATGCTGGATGCTGTTCTTGTCTTAAAGCAAACTGTTTTCAGCTTTTCAGTCTAACCAGTGAAAAGGATGAGTAGTCTTTGATCAGCCTAGTGTTTGTATACATAGGCAAATCTAGATCATAAGCAGTTAAGCCTGTAACTACTTTCCCAAATCCAGATTTTCATGCAAAATCATTACCTACTTGAGAACCCTAGGAAAAGCTTGAGGAGTCAATAGGAAATCCTGGGAGTGCAGTTTTACAGTCATCCTTTAAAAAACGTTCATAAATTGCATTGTATTTTTTTAAGCATTACCAAAACCTTAAAAACACCCTTAAATTTTTATTATTTAATTATCTTAATTTACTTTTTTTTTCAGAAAATGAGTCAGTTCTTAAAGCCCATAATTTTTTATTCAATCTATAAAAGTCTATCTTGGGTTCCTCTCTTCCCAAACCCGTACAGAGAACTTTGACTGCTCTGTGTGACCACAGACTTCATCATATATGCCGTGATTCCAGGAAGAATGAAATGGAAGGCAGGTCCCTAATGTGATAGTTTTTAATTATTTACAATGCTAAGTGTTTTTTAATGGGACTTATGTACCTCTGCTCCAGATCACTTCTCCATCTCTTGCCTTCAAAACTCAACAAATAGTGGCATTGTAGCATAGTTCAGCACTAATACTCCTTCTTCCAGCTCTTAAACACTGATTATACTTAATTGGAAGATATGATGGATATTCAGACTTGACACCATTTAGTTTCTTTTCTCTTTCTCTTCTTATTTTTTTTAATGGACTTTTTGTTGCCCCATTGGAAACCTATGATTCTTTTACATGTCTCTGCAATGCTAACAAGCTTGATAAGTAAAATAATACTTAATCATCTAGTAATGGTGTGTAACTTGGAAAATGAAGACCGCAACTGTTGTATATATTACTGTTGTAACTCAATACCAAAGGTATAAGGAATGTTTTAGCCCTTCCCCCCTGTCCCTATTTTATTGGAAGAAAGCCAAATTCCCCTCCCTGACCCTTTCCTAGAAAAGACTGTTATCTGACATCCTCTATCTCTTTTGCCCTGGAACCACCATGAAATAAACTAGAACATTAAGAAAGGCAAGGAGCCTCTTTTGAACCTTTGTTTATCCTATGCAGTGCCTAGCTCCTTCTTGGAGACTAACACAGTAAATAGCTAGGAAGGAGTTACAGCTTACTGCATATTACTTTGGGGTCAGCTGAATATACAACTCCATCCAAAGTGCCAGCTTTAATTTGCAAAAGCGTTTTCCTCTGCTTTTCAGGGCTTTATAGACAAAAACAAATTTTCTCCCATTTCTCAAATTCATACATATTCCTCTCATAGACACTATTTTTAATTTTTTTTTTTTTTTTTTTTTTTTTTTTTTTTAATGCTCAAAGCCCTGTAAGGAGAGGAGCAGTATGAGCCTCTTACAAATGAGGAAACTGAGGCACAGAGCATGGTAAAGACCAGTAATCTCTGGCAGGGATGCACACAGCTACAGGGGCACCAAAGTTTCCAGAGTCCTGTGAAAGTGATCTCAGTGGTGAACCAGTCTGGGAATTCTTCTTAAGAGCACTCCAGGTTAGCCAGTTTATTCCTATGTTTGCACTAGATTCAGCTGATTTCTTGAAGCATTATTTACATGTGGATCTTACATAGAACCTTGGCTTTCTGGAAATTATTCCTTAGGACTTGATATTTTGTGTTCTGCCGGTTTGGGACAAACATGAGTTCATGCAAATATCTATGGAGAAAGAATATTAAAAAAATAAAGAAAAAAAGGAAAGTGATTTTAATATGTCTTCCCATGTGGAAATTTGCCTGTTCTTCATGCTGCTGTACAGTATAATTGTTTGCTTTGTGTTGCATGACATAGAATGTTGTTTCTTTTCCCTGACTCACTGATACTTGAGGAGGGCAATTACAGTAATATATTTACATTTTTAGATAATTATAAAAGTGTGTCAAACACAAATATTTCACCTAGTTGTTAATGTTCCAAAACAGTAGGGTGTGCAGAACAGTCTTGACAAGAAATCTTCCTGGCTAAAGTGAGATGAGTTTTGTGAAAATAAATAAATAAATAAATATCAGCAGAGCAAAACACATTAATAATTAAAAACAAATGCTAGAACATAACCCAGGAGGTGTCACCATATGCAGCTAGTGTGACTCATGCAATAAGAGCCCCTTATTTATAGCTAGCTCTGAGTGTGATTCAGAAATGTCTGATGTTTTGAGCATGTCCTCACTCTTGTATATCCCAACATGGTCACTTCTAGCTGAGTCCAACAGTAGGAAATACTCCTCATTTCTTTCAACAGAAGCAGCACAAGTTTGAATTTCCCTTCATAAAAGGTAATAATCAAATAATATAAATACAGATCTGAGAAGAGAATAGATGGAGCCCAGAGCAAGCAAGTTTATCTTTACAGCTAAACTGCAGGCACTGGGATGCACAACAGGCTATTATTTTGTACTAGAACATTTGAGGAGCAAAACAGCAGAACTGAAAGCAGGTGACTTCTTCTCTTTCAAGACCATTATTTGGATAAGGAAATTTTCTCCTTCTGCAAATGCTAACGCCTGCATCTGTGAATTTTGTACCTGATTGACAAGGGTGATACTCTCAAAGTATTATCATTCCTTGCTGTATTTTCTACATGTTAATTGAGCACTGCTATAAAGGAGAAGAACCTGTGTGCAGTACAAAATTTTTATTTTGACTAGGTACAAGCCTATAATTTTCCAGCTGTGTCTGTGCAGTACTTTCAGACACATCCTTAAATGCCTTGTGGGGCAATACATGCCTGTAGTCTAAAATCATAGTTCTTTTGAGATATTTTGCTAGAAATGGGCATTGAGCTACTATGAAGCAAAAAGAGTAATTGAATGAACAACACTCCATTAAACTAGAGAGGTTGTGTCAGTATTCTAATTATTGTGGGCAAAACTGATTAACTTAGTCTCATACTCTGGACACGTATTTATGGAAATTGCAAGAAGAGGAGAAAGGAATCCTTTCTCTGCAATGAACTCATCAGTGCACAGAAGCTCACAGTGGTGGATTAGTCTGGAAAAATTAGGAGTCAGACTTGGCTATTTCTTTAATGGAAATATAATCAGCAATACATCTTGATGAAACGTGCACTGCCATCATATAATACCCACTTGGAGGTGAGGTAAGGGCTGGAGGCAGTAGTCCAAAACCATTAACATCCCCCAGGGTGAATATAATAGGATGATAAATGCTCACTGTGAAAGGATTCATTTCAGTTTTCAAATGATTTTGAAAGTAGAACAGAAAGTCAGTAATTTTATATCAATTTAGTCAGCCCATACTTTAATTCAGTAATGAAAGACTTTATGTCCATCCAACCTCAGTGTATTTGTAATGCCTGAGTTAGGTGTTGGCATTATTTTTGTTTCACAAAGGAAAGTGCCAGGATAGGAATCCTTCCTGTGTACATCATCTTGATTCATTCTTCTGCAGCACAGCATCAATGGACTGAGTTTCTTTAATGGAACAGAATAGAAAGGCCCAGTCCCTGGAAAGATATTTGGGTCAATGGACTTGCCCTGACAGCATCCTTTCTTTTTATTTCTGCCAGGAGTGATAGGGGCTGAGATGCTCATCCTGGATATTTTAAAACCTTTTAGAGAAGGTAAAAAATGGCTTGACTATTTTGATTTTCAAATGGAGAGGCAGTGCTTTAGCAACTTACTGTTCAATGAAAATAAAATAATAATGCAAGATATTTGGAGGTGATATAGATGATATAGCTTCAATTTATCTACTCTCAATACAGCACTAGGCACCTTGTGGATGACAGCAGAACAAACATTTGATTTTAATTGGATCTCTAAAGTGTCATTAACCCCAAAGGATTAAGTTTTCTAGAATATAGACTGTATAGGTCATAATACAGAGAAAAATATAATTGTGTCATTTGACTTTAAATCTTCATACTTTTTAAATCATCCTCCCCATTTTAAGGGACATGAAAGCAGAGAAAACACTGTTTCTCTGCCTCTGAATGGATATAATAAAATGTTATTGCTTTGTCTGAAGTATTGGGCTTTGAGAGAGATATTAAAAAGAAAATTACCTTCTCATGAGCTATCTTGCTAATAAATCAGTCTGGTACCTACACTACTCATAACTGAATAAATGGGGCATTTTTTTACCTCTGCTTGGTAAAAAATAGGTTGCTGCAAATGGATCCAAATTGAAAAATATATAAATATATATATATATATATATATAAAATTAGTGACTCAGATTTCACCTTTTGGTCATTGCCCTATTTATTGAGGAGTTTAGTCCTGCTGGGCAAGTGCATCATGGACTTTGCAGTGTCTCAGCACACCTGAATCCTTGTAAGAGCAGATGCATCTAGCACCCTGTTAGTAAAGTAGCAGCAAACACAAATCTGGGAGTTCTTACCTTTGACTTAGAACAAAATAGAGAAGCTGCTTGAAGCAAGATGTGTAGGAGAGATGGCACTTGTACTGCTCTCTACCTTTTTAGTTTGCTGCCACCCTGAAGGCAGTCAAGAATATTGCTGGTGCATAATATTTGTATCTTACTACTACTTAAAGTAGTGTCCTCTTATCAAAATTTAAGCACAATAGCTCCCACAAGCTCTTAATGGTGTTATTAATGCATCTGGAAAATAGTCAGCTTTTATGAGATTGAGGATCTGGATAGATGTGGTATGAACTAGAACTCTATGAGAAACACTACTGAAATATTTTTGTATTCAGAGTGGGCATCAAACGTTGACTCCTGATGTCTGTCATTACAGTATTGGAGAGAAATGCTGATAATGAGATAGGATGGAAGCAAACAAGTGGGTTGAATATAGTATCTTCCTATATGGATACTTAAGGTTTTTTTCTAGTTGGATACTTGGTGGATAAATGAGAATCCTTCTTAATATTGTCTGTAGGTGTTGCTCATGTAGCCAAATGTTTTGCAGATTGTCAGGGAGTGGACAACAAACACTGCATGGTCTGGAAAAGATCAGTGAACTGCAGGCAATGTGCCAGACAGGCATGAAAACTCAGTGTCTGAGGCAGGGAGAAAAGAGGCATGTGGTACATCTCATCTGTAGGAAAGATAAGTCTTGCTGATAGTAAAATCCACAAAGTCAAACATTACCTGAAAGACCACTATGCTGAACTCTAGCCAACTCCAGTTCACCTAAAATATACAAACACCTGGGCCAGTTCTGGAGTCTGAGAGCTGAGCTCAGGGAGCACAAGGATGAGTAATCTGAGTGGTAAATCCTGGTGTGCTCTGTGTGTCTTTCATTTGCTTTGTGACTGCTGCTCTTTCTTCTGACATTGTTGGCAGGGTGGTTTTGCTTTTGTAATTTTTGTACTCATCTCTTGAGCTTCTGGAGATCTGAGGGAAAATGGTTGCAGAACAAAATGTGTTATCATTCCTTCATGAGGAAGGAATTCTCTTTGTTAGATATGTTAGATTTCTTAGTGTTTGCTAAAGTCTTTTCAGGAGAAGTTACTGATGAGATTCAGGATAGTAGCTGGCATCCCTGTCAAAGGATTTCCTTAGGCCCTGCTATATAATATCCTTTAGTATTGCTACACCAGTTTCCCAACAACTGGACTAAATACTTACCTGTGATATGTCAGAGGTGCCTGACAGGCTGCCACTGCCAAATTACTCAAGGCAGGTACCTACAATGTCCATTCTTGCTGCTCAGTGGTACAGGGAATGGGTTATCCCTGGCTGAGAAAAATGTCAGGCTTGTGGGAGAAGCAGAATCAATCACCTACAGTCTTTCATTAAAGAAACTGTGGAAGGATTTGGGTCTCTCCTCAGAAATTCTCTACCACCATTCCCTATTAAACCTCTTAGAGTTATCCTGGAGACAATCATCTGGGAGGACTAATTGTGTGTAGATATAATGGACTATAAATCATTCCTTTTTTAGAACAGTAGATGAGTTGTAAGTGTAGTCTTGAGCTAGCCTTTGTGCTTGCAAAGGACCAAAACTAGCCTCCTCCTGCCACTTTCCCTAAATTTGGGATATTCAGAATTATAATTCAAATTTTAGGGGGATATTGATGTGTATGGTGACAGTATCAATTTATTTATTTATTTATTTGTTTGTTTGTTTGTTTGTTTGTTTGTTTGTTGCCACAGGAGCATAAAAATGATGTGAGGTTGTACAGGATCTGCCTCTGAAGGCAAGGGTAACTCAGGTTCTTGCTAGTGGGTCATTTAGGGTAGATTAGAATGAAAGGGCACTGGGTGATTGGTGTTCATAAATATATATATGTGTTGTTGCAAAGGAAAGGAGGTATATAGCTGTTTTCATAATTATCTATAGAAATACAGTCATATCAAAACTTAAATGAAAGCACTTCAGAAAGGGTGTAAGGAAAAGAAAGATAAAGATAGGGTAAGAGTGGATAGCAGAGAGGAAAGATATCACCACTGTGGCTCCAATGATGAGACTTAATGTTTGCAATTGTGATGTCTGTTGGTTGAAGTGATGCTCACAGTCTTTATCTGCCAGGGGTGGGAGAAGCCCATGGAAAGTTCAATGGGTTAATATACACTTGGTTTTACATGGGAACACCCAGCTGCCTCCCCTGGGGGAGCAGTTTCACACTGATGCAACACTGTGAACAATGTAGAGTCCTCTGGTGAGAAGCCCCAGAAATTAGTCTGGAGGCACTTCAGGGCTCCTTAATGATTTATTACCCCTTCTAAGGTGTGAGGACAGCCTCACTGAGCCAGTTATTCCCCATCAGAAGGGATGAATTCCTTCAGGCCTACCTGTAAACATCTTGGTGCTTCCCCAGGGGGAAGTTTTCCACCTGAGCCAGGTGTGTAAGGGAGAATATTGACATGATAAAAACCACTATCCCACCTAGCATGATCTGCCTTTTACTCTTCCCTTATCTGGCTCAGATAACTCTTCTCCTTTCCCTTATTTAAGGGGTGCAAACCTGCTCTCAGTAAAGCACCCACTGATTTTCCAGATGGTTGAATTTTTGAGTCTTTAACCAATATATTACAATACCCATTACAATAACCATTAACATTTCAGTGTCTCTCAGATGTTTACTCATCTGACAAGAGATTATAATAAAAACTGTTGGATAGCCAGCAAGTAGAGAAGTGGGTGATGTGATTAACTGCTTTTTCAAGTGATTTAGATTTATAGAAGTTTGATAAAGGCATTTTTGCTGCTGTGCTCCAGTTATAAAAACTCTTTCAAATTCTCCTTTATTAAAATAAATAAATTCTGAAGAAGAAATTGCTTAATATATTCTTAAGAGTGTTTGACAGTTCTATGCTGATTTTCTCATAATGGTATTGTGCAGCTGCAGCTCTAAGGAGCTGGAGATGAGAGCTGGGGGAACTGTGCTGTAGGTCAAGCTAGAGAAAATTAAGAGAAGATCTTGAAGTAAAACTTCTCTAGGCAAGTCTCAGGTCTGAAAATGCTTGTTAGCCTAGACTTTACTATGGGAAAAAGAAAGTTTCCTTTCAACCAGCTACTCTGGTCTGTATCTCTCCAGCCTCACAGATTGGAGAAAAAAGAAAGATCATGTAAATTTTAGCATTTTAAACTGCAATGAGGAATTAATTTTTTGGCTGTTCTGATTTTAATGGTGACTTTTAAAAACTGAAGATAATCTATTATTCCAACAAGACAGTCCATTCCATGGAAGGGCATTGAGGGAAGTGTTGATCTTCTAGTTTCCTAAAATCTGTATCATAAGTGTAATTTTAAGGTTTGAACCAGGCAAGATACCAAGGACTGCTGTCTGCTTTTTTTCACAGAATTTAGGCTGAATTTGAATTTCTCCAAGTTCAAAAGTCCAAGAATTTTAATTAGAGACTCTTAATTTCTCCTTCATTGATATTTCTTAATTTGTGAGCCATAAAAAGTAGAGGGATTTAAGGATATATATATTTTTTAAATAATTTTTATTGTATTCTATTAAGCCTACATGTAAATGCTCAAAGACAGATGCAATGCTGAATTATTACTCAGAGTAAGGAAAACAGCTGAATTCCATATGCACCTTGCCATCAATTTTTGAGTATTGAGGATTAATTTACTGCCACTTGCCTTAATGTTTTAGTCAAGCATTCTTTATTATGTAATAGACTGAAGTGTTATTCTTAAAACTAGAAGTTGTAGAAGAGAGAAAAAACGTCTCTCAGATCAAGAGGAGAAAAGAGGTGTGTGTCACATACTTTGACTCACAATTCAGACTTTTGCAGCTCTCCTATAGTCATGGGCAGGAGTCTAAAATAGAAAAATGGCAACTCAGGAGGAACAAAATTATGCCTTGATGACTCCCCCAAGGATAGTTTGAGCTTTAAGTCAGGGCAAAGAACACTGATTCAAATGTAAGGTGCCATATCTCTCCCCCTTTGTTGTATATTTCTCCTCTGAGGTTCCTCTTGCTTCTGGTTTTCGTAAGTGTGCTGCATTTCTTAGTAAAGCTGGGGATAAAGACAAAAATAAAAGCAGAAGAGTGATGGTATTTTATGTTAAGCACCAAACTTGGAAGGGAGGATGTAGCTGAGGAGGAAAATGTGGGGAGCTGGAGCTCATTTCACCCACTGTAAAATACCCTCTGCAAGGTAATGATGAAAATGCTTTTAACCCCAGGATGAGTCAGCCAAACCCTCCTGTTCTGATCTAATATGTCTATGGTAGTCTTTGGCTGTGAGCCAGCTGTTCCACACAGAAAGCCCAAATTTGTCTTCCTTTAGCAGCTGGGGGCAGCTTGCCAGGCAGTGGTACCGTGGTGTGAGTGAGGGGCCAGTGTGATGATGCAGAACAAATGAGTCCATCACACTCAGTGGTTTATTTGCTTTTTTTTTTCCAAAGGACAGTCACTTTATAATGTGTTCCATTTCTAATTATGTGGCCTAAAAGATTGAAGCCATGTAATCGAAATATTATCTTAATTACACTAATTACAGGCCCTTATACTGAGAGAAATCTCAGGATATTTCTAATGTGAGCAGCTAATTAAGGTCTAGTAGAATAATGTCAGCTTAATTGCTTATGTTTGTGTGGAGGTATCAATTTAGAAAAAAACTTGGATATAACCTGCTATAATATGGTAAAAAGTCATGTTCTTAAGTGCACTTAAGATAAAATTACAGGTTTTAAATTGGTTTATTATCATCAGCCATCAAGGGAAGTATCTTTAACTTAGGGTTCTTTGTTGAGACTTATGTTCAACAGAGTGTGCTTCTAGATCAATATGAGGTACTTGATTCATTAAATAGGATAAATAGATTTACCTATTTAATATTACAATTAAATAATTGAATGCTATTTATTTATCACTTGAAAAGCTACTTTGCAGTTTAAAGTTTTTTGCTAAAGATTTAATTTTGAAAGTTTGGGAAGGCAGTCAGTGAAGACAGACCTCTGATGACTTGTGGTCACTCTTTGACTTTGGGAATTGAGTCATGGTCAGGTCTTTTGAGAGAGAAGTTTGTTAAAGCTCTCTTTATGCTGCAGGGTACACAAAAATTCAAAGAGTCAACATAAACCTTGCTGGAAAGGCCACATCAAAAGGGACACATGATAAGAAGATGAGGAATTGGGTTTCCCTCAGATCTCTGCCTTGGGCTTCATACATTGGTCAGGGGCAAGTTTCCTACATTGGAGGAGGAGCTGCTGAGCCACTGCCTGCTGGTCATCATGCCCAAAGATTGTGTTCATGCTGAAAGGCAGAATTAATTCAGAATTTTGGCTTACAGACCACATCAAAAATTTGCTTTGGTTTAGAGGAGGAGAAGCTTGAATTTTATTTTACTTTAATTCAGTCCTTTAGCTTTAAGCTGCTTCCCAAATGTATATTTAGTAAGAGGACAAATGAAGAGAGTTCATAACAGAATCATAGAATGGTTTGAGTTGAAAGGGACATTTGAAGGCCATCTAGTCCAAATTTGCTGGAATGAGCAGGGTCACCTTCCACTAGACCAGGCTGATCAGAGCCCTGTCCAACCTGCCCATGAATGTCACCAGGAAAGGGGCATCCACCACCTCCCTGGGCAACCTGTTTCAGTGTTTCACCACTCTCATTGTAAGAAATCACTTCTTTATAACTGATCTAAATCAACCCTTCTTCAGTTTCAAACCACTACCCCACTTTCCATCACAGCTTCTAAAAAGTCTGTCCCTATCTTTCCTATTGGACCCCTTTAAGTACTGGAAGGCCCCATAAGTTCTCCTCAGAGCCTTCTGTTCTCCAGACTGAACAACCCCAGCTCTCCAAGCCTTTTGTCATCTCATTGAGGTATTAATCTCCAGAACAGATGAGCATGTGAGAATGACTGAGTTTTCCCTTTCAATGGATGTAGCCCTGAAAATGATAGGTAAATACTTGGCCTCCCTTTTGTGTAGGGAATGAAGAGATTTTTCATGAATTTTTAAATTATATTTCGAAGGGGTCCTTGTTCTATTTGTTTCATGAACAAGTTACCCCCATTTGTGATTGTGACACTACTGTCCACTCTTTATTTCTGAATTAATATTAGTAGGTATCACATGGTTTGGAACACACGTTGACTCTGAAGCCCAGCTGGGCATCCAAACCTTCAGGCCAGCAGCAGCAGATGATGGAGCCATTCTATATTTCTTTGATGACTCAGGGCAGCCATCATGCTGGGGAAGAGGGGCTCTTCATTGCAAGGAGCTCTGCCCACCTAGCCTTCTCAAAGCTTTATTCTCAGTTCCATTTACACAGAAGTATTCTGCACAGCACCACATCTTCCAAGAATTCCATCGTCACCTTTCCCCGCATTTTGAGTGGATTCTTTTATTTCTGGCCTTGCAGTTGAACCAAACCTACTCACACACTATCATCATTGATTGTGACATTCCTTTTGAAATATTTCAGAGCCTGTTTTCAGGTTCAATTTTGTATCTCTTGGACATAGTCTTATTGAGTGTCATATCTTCCACACTGAGAACAATTCAAAGCTCTGTCCTTAACTTCAGCTTAGCATCATCTTTCTTTGTTGTCATTGTCTCCATGTGTGATGTCTCCCTTCCTTCCTACAACACCTTTCATTACTCTCCAAGATCAGAGCTGTCTTAAGGGAAAACTGTAGTCATTTTTCTTTGATTTCTTAGACTAAATAGCAATAAGAACACAGGCCATGAGCTAGAGACTTTCAGGCTTGATTAGATTTCAAACACAAAATTTTTTTAGAATAGCAGCTGGAGGAAAAAATTGAAGCTGCAGAGGTAAAGGAACAAAATGTTCTGATAATATATTTAAAAGTACAGTGAGAGTGCCTGTGAATGTAAAAGCAAACAAAGCCCTGCAGCCTTCTTTTACAATGTCTACATCAAGTTTTCTTTCTGAGATTGTGTCTTTCAGCTATTCTCAGTCCCTCTATTTATATACAAAACAACCAAAACTGTTCTTGCTGAGTGTAGAACTTACCTCTATACATAGTGGTGTTTTTATTTTGGGACTTCATGGATTTTAGTAGTCTTTATTTATTCTTCTGCAACATCTTTCTAGATGAGAAAGTGTGAGTTTAAAATTATCAGTGGATAGAAATTCAGCTGTGAAGGACTTTGAATTGACTTGGATGCTGGGTTAAAATCCAATCTTTCATGAATAATTTAAGCTGTTTTGGTATACATCCTTGAGGATACATCCTTGGTTGTAACTGACATATGGAGTTGTCACTTACATACTCAGCTTTTCATGGTAGAAATGCAATAGAACTTTTTGGAAGTCCTTTGGTAATCTCCTAATTGAAGTTGCATTTTTTCCATGGCTGAAATGAATGTTGGGAATGTGAAGAGTAGAGTCATTAATTGAGAGTGTTCATGTAACCCTGTGGCTCCATTTGCCATGCACACGCCTCTGCTGTGATTTTATGGGTCCTTGTGGTACCAGAGGATAATGCCTGGTCTTGGCTCTTGGCAAACAGGAATGAAATTGCCAGAATAGTTCTTACAAGTACAGCCATATTACTGTTCACTTCTGAAGGGCTGCACAACAGAGCTGTGATCTGAGTGAGTTTCTTTGCAGGCTGGAACATGTTCCCTGAGCATAAATTTTGTACAAAAATTGGGAAAGTTTTTCAGAGCCGTGTAGGACACTGTACTGGCCTTCTGGGCCTCTATCTGGGATCCTTGTTCTCTGTTCTGAGGAGTGCTCCTGATAAAGTAAAAGTGAGTGATGCTTTTAGTTGACATTTCTGGTAATCAGAAACATGGGTAAGCTTGCAGTAAATAAAAGGTTAAACAGCAAGGCCCAAATAAAGATGGTCAGGACATAACTGTTGTTAGTCCACTTTGAATGAGCTTTTCTCATTTAATAGCATTTCAGTGAGAGTCTCAGCACTCTTGGCAACATGTTTAATACCATGTCTTTTAAATTCTTTCTTAATACTCTAAATTCATAATTATGACAACTGAAATTACTCATCCAGTTTAATTTTGTCTGTTTTAATACACTGGAGATTTTTTTATTTGCTTGCCCTCACACTTGTCTAATTTAAAAGTTACAGATAACTGAATATTTCCATGTTTATGGTCTCTATAGTTGGGTGATGTCAGTTCTCACATTCTGTAAAATTTTAATAAAGGAGTTTAGTGGAAGCTTGTGGGGATGAATCCTTCTATTAATATCAGTATTGTGTTACTTTTGCCAAGAACATTCAAGTCAACAAACCTGAAAAGAACACAGGGAAATGACTAACAGTTAAGCATGGAGTTGTTGAAAAAAAATTATGTCAAACCAATCTAATTTTCTTCTCAAATTCTCTCAGGGTAAGAGACATTGTGGTTAGAAAAGAGATGGTAAGTGCCATGGACCCTGACTTTGCTCAGGCTTTGTACACTGTCCTATAAGACAGTCTCATTAGCAGACTTGGGGAACATAATGTGGAAGAAATTAATAAGGAGGATGCAAGGCTGTTTTGAAAATTGTAGAGCACTGTTGCTGATCAACTGTAAAAATGAAAGAAAGAACTGACTGGGATTCAGTAAGGACCTGCCTAGGCTCTAATACAACTCAACATATTTATTAATGGCCTGATGGAATAGCCTGTGTGTTATCAGATTTGAAGATAGGATGGACTCCAAGAATGACAGAAGACAAGGTCAATAATGAAAATTATCTCTACAAAATGGAGAAACTGGCTGTGACAAATAAGATGCCACTCAAGAGGGAGGAATTTCTTTGTAGAAAAATGAATAATCAATCCTACAGCATGATCGTGGAGGGGTTCACAAGCTGAGAGGCAATCAGCAGTTATGTTGAAGAGGAGAAGGCAAACATCTCTCATGGTGTATACTGAGAGTTGCATGTTGTCTGCTCAGCACTAGCAGGGTCCTGAAGTATAGGAACATTTCAGGTAGATACTACTTTAAACATGTAGATGTTGTGCAGTAAAACTGATTTTCTGCACAAGTTATGGCAGGCAGTAAGAAGTTTTGTAGCAGGAAGCAGAAGGAGCTTCCAATAGGGTGGGAGAATGCACTTAATGAAGATTCTGTCATCTGCCCTGCTCTCCTGCCTGTTTCTGGCATCCCTAGGGAAAGCCTGCAAAAACCAGTTACCTGGGTCAGGGGCAAGGCTCATCATGCTAGCCATTAATCATAAACTGGATGAAACTTGTGCCACAATTACCCCAAAGATACCTTTTACCTCAGTCTGCTGATCCTGGATCTTCCCAAGACTGGAGTAAAAAAAGATCATCCCAAGTTTTGTAGGAAGTACCATCTGCTCACAGCTCATACATTCATGGTGACAAAAACATGACTGAAGAAATTCCTTAAAATTAATTCTGTAGTGTTGCAAATGCAGTGAAAGCATAATTGGAGATTTAAGAATTGAAATGTTGAATTCACGGCAAATTAGGTATTTCTGTAGTCTTGAGTTGTGTAGTCAAGTAGGTATCTGATGAAAGAGAGATCTTCTCTCCCTAATTCTAAATTAAATACTGACACTACTGGATCATTTAATATCTTTAAATTATATACAGGGCCAATATATTACCCTTGTTTCTTTGCTTGTTGAAAGTCCACTCTTTTTCACGCTGACTTTTTATTGCATTGTTAGAACAATGTATCATATGTATTTTCCATAAAATGGTAATTGTAATTATCCTTAGGAAAAAAAACTATAACAAAACACACATAAAGCAAAGTTTATGCTCTGTGACTTCAGCTGTTTGCTTTGAAGTTGCCTTTGGTTGTAGAGCTATACAAACTCTGCCTTCTGGTGATGGTGGCAGACAATTCACCCCAGCAGCCTCTTACTGGAAATATGAGAATTATCCCCTTCTTTCTCACCCTCAGAATGTGTCCTTGTCTGAAGTGCAGATCACCACACTGGTCTGGCTGTGTTCACCCTTGCATTGGTGTCTGTGAGTGGATTGGGGTTTAGCTGTCTCCTAGAATACAAATAACTCTCCATGACTGCAGGCATGGCAGAATCAAGGGCATTTTAATTAACTGATAACTAACAAATGCAGAAAGAAAACCAAGCAAAGCACTTGAGAAGATTATTTAGTATCACAGAATATTTACTAAAGGTGAGAATAATGAGAAGAGTCCCACATCTGAGTGTTTTGAAAGTTGTGGGAAAGGAGAAAGTGACAGCATTTTTTACTGTTGCTTAGACAATGTGGAGATCAGGATTTTAGGATTTCTGCACCACATGTTATGAAACCTGGTTGACTTTTGAGGTTAAAAATTAACAGGAGAATTTCCTGCAGTTTCTGAACAGGGTGAAACAGTTTTAAATATATACAAAAGATATACTTATTTAAGAAATTGAAACTTTTCTCCAGAGTATGTCTTCATCTTTAATTCCATCTCTTTTAAAGTATTTTTTTTTTTATAATAAATCTTATATTCCTTTGGAAACAACAGAGGGTTATTTTTGGTACCTTCTGATGGGCTTGTCTATGCCTAGCATATAATTAAGTTAGTTTTATATGTGACTAATGAACACCAGTTATTCTCCTGAATAACTGTGACACATATATGGAGAAGACTTTCATGTCTTAATTGCTTGACCCTGAAATTAGCACAAGCAGATGGGTCTGAGCAGACAGTGAGACTGACATGAGGTAAGAGACCACTAGTACAGTCAGTAGTATGTAGTGTGTGAGAAACTATTTTCCTTATTGAAAAAATCTACCTCTCTTTCCAATCAATTTCACTCTTTTAATGTCTCGTGGTTGGCTGATGTGAGAAGGATACCAGCTTAGTTATTTAACACCTGTAATTTGGTAAGATGGAATGATAAGGCTGCAAGGAAAATTGCTGTCTAATATCAAGAACATATAAAAAGATATTGCTCAGTTATAAATAGAAGTAGAAACTTTATTGTGGACTTTCTTCATAGTTATGGATAAACTGTTAATTATCTTTATCCCTGAGTATGTGGGGAAGAATTTAATTTTGGAATTTAAATAAATTTTAAGTTGTCTTTGTTGCAGAAATACCTTGTGTATAGGTTACATTACCTTCAGCCAACCCAGACAATATCAAAAACTTCCAGCCCTGTATGAAGTAATTTAGCACCAAATGTCATTCACAGTCCATGTCATATGAAGAAGAAGGAGTTGATTGGGGATTTGGGGGAGGGAGAGCAGCTCTGTAATAGTTGTGGCTTTGTAGAGGCTGTTACTTGATGCTGTTTGACTGCTTGGTGCTTGCACCTTCATCTGACAGCTCCTCCAGGAGGTGTGTCACAGGGAAAAAGCAGCCTGGTGCTGGCAAAGATGGCCTGACCTCATTACTGGGGCAGACAGGTGTATTCTTTAATCACAGCCTTAAAGCCTCAGGAAAGCCTGGACTTTTTCCAAGATCAGCTGGGATTAGCCTAGCCCTTTGATGTTGCTCTAGACATCCCATGGAGGCTCCAGTGGAAGAGGTGAGTGAATGCTGGCTGGCTGCAGTCCTGGGTTTCTTGGGCGAGACATCTGTGAGAATGATTTGTGTGGGAGAAATTGGACCAAAAAGGAAAACTCTTTCATACTAATTGCAATTTCCAGTGGTAAACCTGGAGGTGAGCTGCCACTGACAGGCTCTTAAACTAATTAACCAAACAGTCCAGTGCCCCATGCTGTGTAATGTTACACAACTATGCATAAACAACTCTGCTGAAGATTTATTCTGACCCCAAACTTCCAGCAGGCTCTGCTGAAGTCAAACAGGCTGTTTGAAGTGTCACGGTGATCTGCAGTCCTCCTGTCTGATGCACTACATGCTTGACTCTAATTAACAGTAATCAAATAAGGGAAACCCTAATCAGCATTCAGCAGCTATTACCCTCAGCTTAGCAGAGAGAAAACATAATTTTAGAAGAGAAATAAACACATGGTATCATGTGGAACTATAATAAATCTTTTTAAGTGGCTTTGTGAAAAAAATGTATTGTTGTAATATGCCATTAAACAGTGAATTAAGGCCATTGGGGGATAAAAAGAAAGGGTTGGGAAGGAAAGAAATTCCATGATATCCAGAGCTGGCTTCCATTGAGTCCTGTCCTGAATGTGAGCAGCATTTTTTATCTCTCTTGACTTTGGACATAGAAAGTGTCAGTTATCCTGCACCCTTAGGAAATACAGACAAATGTTATTTTACAAAGAATTATCCCCCTCTTTCTTAAAATGCTACCATACATAGCTCATTGCAGTCTATAAACACTTATGATTTTGTGATGAGGACTTAGAAGGAGGCGTCACACAGGTATCAGTTCCCACCATACCATGATTTGATCTACATGCTCTGCTTCTCACCTTCATAGGATCTTGAGGAGCCTTTCAAACTTTTCAGGGTGGTAGAAAAGTGCTTTAGTAGATAATGTTCATCAGTAGATATGACCTTTGAGCCACAATCCCTGTGCCTTTATGCTATACTGCTTCTTGATGCATGAAGAGAAAGATTCCCAGGAGAGGTCTGTGGTCACTGCAGTTACCTGGAAGCTTCCTATGGTCTAGAAGACAGAGATGCTTTCAGGAAATCATTTTCTTTGAATGACTACAGATGATAAGATTTCTGACCTACCTGGCCTTTGATTATCAGTTGTTCATTCCTTGCCCACAGGTCTATACTCTCTTTACTGTATCTGAATAATTGTTTTGCATCAAGTCCTTTAAACCCACTCTCAAAAAGACATTGCAGACGCTGAGCTTCAAGTTCCTTTTCTCCTTCCCTGTGCTCCCAAGGACATAAACGGATGTTCTGTGACTGAAGGCCTTTATTTCCTCTTAAGTACCGTGGGTTTGTGCATAACTGTAAGCAATTTCTCTCCTGACTGTGCAATTTCCCTTGGTGATGTTTAAAGGAACATTTTTAAAATCTATTTTTAAACTGTTAGAAATAGCTCTCCAGAGCTTCCACTGCTGAATACTAATAACTTTTTATATTAGCATAAAAGGATATCTTTATCAAAGATCACTGTTTTAGGGGGAAATGGTAGTATATGCATCTCAAGAGGCATGGGGTAGCTGTTCTTAGGCTTATGGAGGTTTCTGTCCTTTTTCTCCAGCTTCCATAGTTTTGTTAATGCTAAATTAAATGTGCCAAAGGAGTTGTGGTGAGTTTTTGCTAATGTGCATGCAAGCCTTATCAGAGGGTGTTACAGAATGCTGATTTCTCCCAGATGCATGTAATTTTAACACCTGCTCATCCTGAAACTTGGATTACTTTGTCTTGGACTATTTATCACTGAAGCTGTTGGTGACTTTGGTATTTTTCCGTGAGCTCATATGGCTGCAAGGAGTTGCAGAGAGATAATGGAGCAAAGGGCAAATAATGGTAAAAAACCTGAGACTGCTGTTCAATATGTCTGGAAATTGTGTAGCAGGAGGCAGAGTTCAATTAAATAATCTAGGGTTTGTGTAGGAAAAGGATTTGCAACAACTGACTTGCCCCTCAAAATCAGCTTTCTTGTTTACCTCAAGCATATAACTCATTGAATAAAACCTAGGGTGATCCTGGTATATCAGTTATGTATCCTTCATCCATAAAAGCTAAGCAATCCTGTCACACAGGAGCCCTGGAAGCTGTGCCTGGTGTGACCTTTTCCCACAGTATCATGCAAGTGTTGTGAATCTCCAGCCAAACCCAAGTACAACTGAGTAGGGAGAAAATTCATCTTCTGTTGTTCAACCCAGGCCTTGCTTTCAGGATTCCTTTGGAAACCTGCTTTGTACAGTGAGCTGCAGAAGTTAGGAGAATGAGTTGAAGCTGCTAATATGCTTGGAATATTTGAAGAGATATTTATTTCACAGGCACATTACAGGCTGGATATTGCCAAACACTGCATATTTGCAGGAATCTCTAGAACCTCAACACATTCATCATTGCTCCTCCTTCATCACACCACTTGATATTTTAAGATATTGAAGATAAATGAAAACAAATCCTCACATACAGCAATAGTTTTGGCTCTTTCAATTTCTTATCCTGCAGCCCAGGTGCCTAATGTTGCTAGTCAGCAGGATTTCCCTGTGATCTAAAATGTAGCTGATGTGTGATGTGGTCCCAAGGAGGAGCTGAGGCTCCTGTGAGTGCTATCTGCCCATCATTGGAAGAGTTTTACTGACTTGTAGCAGAACAGATTCTGGTGTCCCCTTGTCTGTTGAGTTCATCCTGGTTGGAATGGATGACATTTGAGGGCAGCAGCACCCAGCTATGAAATGTGTTGGCACAGCAGTGGCTGCACTGCAGGATCTGCTGCATTTACTGGGATGGGATGGGGTGGGATGGGATGGGATGGGATGGGATGGGATGGGATGGGATGGGATGGGATGGGATGGGATGGGATGGGATGGGATGGGATGGGATGGGATGGGGAGAGCAGCTGGATACAGCAACTTCTGCTTCCACCGCTGACAGGATGTCAAACATCAACAGCCAGCACACTGTGCTTCTGATCTGTGAATCTTTGACTTGAACAAAAACATGTCCCATGTCTAGTACCTCTCATCACAAATTTTTATGAAGCAGCATGAGGTTCTAGGCTGGACAGAGCTCAGGAGTGGAAATACAGCATTATGGGTTTTTGTCTTTTTTCTCCTTTATGCTGGAGTAAGACATTTCCTCAGGGATGGAATATATAATTACTCTTTGTGCAGACCTTTCAAAGTTGAAACATTGAAATTGGGATGTAAGTATCATATACTACTGTTGCATTAATTGATGACTGAAATGCATAATTGCAGGTTTAATTTTTATGAATGAGGTTTTAAGTGCCTGGATCTGGAAAGTACTTAAACCCTACATCAGCCATATTCCATAGTGTAATATTGCCCCTGTGATAATATTTTAATGACATAAAGTAAATCCAAGACTTATTTCTAACACCTTAACTTCCCTTATTTTTCAGTAAGTACTTCATTCTATGGTTTCTAATATTCATAGACTAATATGGGAAAAGACCTATGACAGACCTTTTAACATTAAAAATGTTAAGCATATTTCTTAAAAGTGCCCATTCTATACTTTCTGTTTTCCTCTCTTTATTATCTTTATTCCCTGTTTCTTTGGTGCACTACAGACATTTAATTGGTCTTTGAGAACTGGGAAAACATGGAGTTGTTTCTTTCCCCAATGGAGAAAGAGTGCATGTTTTAATTTTCACCCTTAATTTTACCTGTCTCTGCTTCTTTTGGCCACAAATACTTTTTCATTGCTCTTTACTTTTGTATGCCACAGTCAGTGATAACATGAGTTGCTTCTTTCATTGATATTTTAATGTGACTGCATGAATCATTCAAGTTTTAAAAAAATATCAAAGCTGCCACTATAATTCATATTTTCTGACAGATTAGAATTATATCAATACTATGTTCTTAGCTGAATGCTGATCATGCTAACCTTAGTTCCTACTGCAGAAATTTTAGGATCCTAGTCTTTATCCTCTGGTAATGCTGCGAATAAAGTGTCTTGGGAGAATAAATCATTATTTCTGATATTTTGAACAATCTCCTGGAAATGTTTCTTTTTGCTGTATAACAAGCCTGAAATATGCTTTTGAGAGGAAGCTTTTTAAAGCCAGGCTGGTCCAACCAGGCACCTGTACCACTTCTCTCAGCTTTTATGGGAGTGCCTCTTGTGGTTCCTCATGCCTCTCATTTTGCTGGAGATCCTTGGTGGGTGTTTTATTCAGCTCTGAATCACTGAGCTTTCATTAACCTAGGCTGGTCAGACACATCATCCTGGGAGCTGCAGTATTTTGGAGCACACCTCCACATTCTGAGTCTGATAAAGACCAGGTTAAAAGAAACCTGATGCACAGTTTGCATCTACCCTGAATTCTTCCACAGTGGTTTGTGTTTCTAGCAAAGCAGCAGTGAAGTGTCCCTGGACAATTGCTACAGAACCCAATATTTTCCACTGTGATAGTGTGATAGGGTTATTGTGTATACAGTAAGTCTAAACTTCTACTGAAGTGTTTCTTCCACTTTTTTTTTTTTTTTTTTTTTTTTTTTTTTTGTTACACTCTAGAGAGACTGCCTCTGAGATTAAGGTTGTTGTTTCAGTCTCTTTTCTGCTGAGGCTTGCCACAAGGGTAAAAATACCATGTATGATGGACTGTCTCTGTTCCACAGAGGATGAGTAAACTTTTTCATGTGTTCCACTGACATGCTTCAAAATAAAACTGAATTAAAAAGGATTCTACTTAAAGAGGTATGAATCAGTTCTTTTGCATTGGTCTTAAACACATTCCAGACTTTGTTTGGAAGTCAGATTTGATTAAATAGTGATATTTCTCTTAATAAATTTTGTTTGATCTGATGTAAACTTATTGTAGCTGGATAAATTCTGTAATTGCTGGCAAGATTGTGCTTTGATTAAAAAATATCAGAAGTTTCGATTCCACGTTTATTTCATTGCTTTTTTTTCCCTCAGTCAAGATCCTTTATCCATAGTAACATTTGATCTCTTAACTTGACAAGGAATTTTTCAGTGAAAGATTCCTGCCTTCAACATCATAAGGGAAATTAATTTTTTCTTAGCATCAGTCTTTAGTTCAACTAAAAGATGTCAAAATGACTGCACTTCAGAATGAAAGTGTCTATTTCATCAGCATAACAGATAGTGTGCATGCAGTAGTGCTTTCAGATTTTGGAAATGTCACTGTATTTTTATTGTGAATTATCATGGGCATTGACAGACTTGATGTTGAAAGTTAGAAACCAAGGTATTAGAGGGGAGAATGTGCCTAAATTAGGTGATGTAATCTTAAAATGTGAGTAATTACGTGGTAAATTGAGAAAACGCCAAGTAATTCAGTTCAAACTAAGACTCTTTGAACTGTGCTTATTTTAACACTGAGCTAAGTATATTGTTCACTCATTTTAAGTTGTGCTTGTGTGACAACCTGCCTGTATATATTACTCTTGGTTGTTGCAGAACAAAGAGCATCAGCCATGCTGACACATAGGTACACTTGGGTCATCTGAAATCCCTCCAGTGATTCTGCAGCTGTGTGTATTGTGTATGATTTCCAACTACAGAATAAGGTACCCAAAGTGTCATATGAGTGCCTCCAGCTGTCATGTTTCCAGAACCACAACAACAAGGCTGAGCACTGGAATGGAGAAGTGAACCAGCAATTCTGTGATCTGCTTTCCCTGTCTTATTTTGCTAACTTGCCTGCTGACTATTGAAATCAAAGCTTTTGCCAGAGATAAATTTTTTAGTAGAAAATATCTGTTGTTAAACAGTTCTTTTCTGTACTGTTCAGCTCTCATTTTAATACATTTCTTAGAAAGAGAAAATATACAGTATGGTTCAGTTCTATGTGAAATATTATAACAGGAAAGCAAACTTACCCACTTGGTTTCCAATGTAAATTTTTATTTAAAAAGCATGTTTGGATAGTCATCAAAGTTTTGATCAGTAACCTGAGGTTACTGATCAAAAGGTCCAGACAGTACAGGTTTAATCAAATGAACACCCTGCTGAATAATTTAGGAAATGTAATTGTTTTCTGGGCTTGTAGCTTATTGTGGCCCAAAGATCCAGCTGCTCAGAAGACAACTGTTAAAGGAAACAATGTAGAATGAAGACAGAATTTAATTTTTTTTTTTTCACAAGAGTAGTCTGATTTCAGAACAACTATAACAGAGAGGGTACTATGAACTGAAAAATTTTTCTATCAAACCAAGGATCAAGAAGGGAAAAAATAATAATGGTGAAGGAGGGAGGAGGGGAGGTGGAACTTTTAAAGTAGATGAGGGATCCAAAATAGACCTGCCATTTTCTCCACAGAAGAGGAATCCCTGCAGAAGAGGGTTGATGGCATTTTGCAATTAAGCCTGGATGGAGTGGCTGCTTAGCAGCATCTAATACACTTTAGTTGGCAGCAGCTAATGGCCCTCTGGGATATAAGTTTCCCAAAACAATGAAACACAAAATAAAGCATCCTGTGTGTCACTGGCAGTTTAAGCTGCCTCTTGATAGCAATTATTGTAAAACTCTTTTCATAGGATTATTTGTGAGACAGCTGTCACAGGTGCACCTCTAAAACACTAAGTTTAACACACTGCCCCAGGTTTGTCTTTGCCAAAGCATGAACAGATTTTTCCATTTCATCTGACCTACAGGTCAGAGAGCAGAGGTGCTTTTTTTGTGCTAGATAGGTCTGCTGTTCATTGGGGAATTGTGTTCTGTCAGGAAATATATCTCCCTGAGGTTTTTGCTGGGCCACAGTGGAAATTTGAGAAGGGAGAACTGAGACTGTAGATTGGCTGCATGGGTTACTGTGGTAATACTTAGGCATGTGACAAAGCTCTTAGACTTCCAAAGAGTTCCAAAATTTCAATGGCTTCTGTGAAGCATGTGAGCCAGATTCAGAATCACTCTGCTCTGGACTAAAGCATTACTTCCAAAAAATGGGGCTGATAAAGTGCTAAACTGACATATCAGAGTGATAGTGGCATATTTATTTTCCTCACATGTCTGCTAAACTCTGGTCTGGTTGAACCTTAATGAGTTTATTGAGTTTAATGTAGTTTTATTGAGCTCCAGTTGTTTTCTGCAATAGCTTTCTCTGTCTTGTCTCAGGTGTTTATGAAAACTTAAAGCAGGTAGGGCACTAAAATATTAAAGAGGCATTAGTACTCCCCACTTCATTTTCTGAGCAAGACAAAATACTACTGGAAGCTACCATGGTCCCTAAAATGTTCTTTTCATCTGGGCCTAGGGAACTGGAGGTTGGTTTTGTTTGGTTGGTTCTGGATTTTTTTGCTTCCTGGACAAAGAGTAATCATGAAATGATGGCCTGGCAGTACAGTTTATTTTTTCCAACAGCATATTCTGGATTCTGGGTGTGTCCTCAACATTAAATTCTCTTCTGCCTAAGGTACAGTGCTATGGTGCCATTGGATTGCCTGTCATATAGCCTGTTTCTTACTGCTACTTGGAAAAACCTCTCATGCATTATGCATATTTTGTTTGTTGGTTTAAACTTCTTTAGCAATTTATTTATTAAAAAAGAGAGAAAAAACAAAGCAGAAAAAAACCCACAAAACCAAACAACAAACCAAAACAAAAACCCCCTAAGTTTTCCTAGCACCTGGTACACTGATATTTTGTTTCTGTGTCAGACTCAGGTCCTGGAACTAACTCTGTGTTGATTAGAGCCTTGAAAGCTTTCTGATTATTTTTTTTCTCTGCTTCATAAAACATATGATTATTACAGAAGACTCTGACACACAGAAATAGCTGGAAAAAGTCTAAGTGCTGGTTTTGGAGCCAAATCTAAAACCTCATGTGTAATGCTGAGAGTCAGCAGGATTTTCCAGATTTGTAAACTGTATGATTACCAGAAGGGAAAAAACCCAAACTTTATGTCTGCATGAAACCAGACTATACAAACAGTTTTCAGGGTTACTTTTAAGGAATCTGGAGTACATAAAGTGGGTAGAGCCCTCAAGGAAAAGCTGTGTATCAGAAGATTGGTGCCACACTGCTGGCAGTTGTGTCACAGCCCTTTGAAGAATCACTTTGCTCCATGAATGTAATGATAGTTAACTACTGTGCAACAGCTGTCAAAATGCATATTGATGAAAAAGCACACATTCCCCAAGATTGTCAGGTCCCCTCTTGCTTCTTTACAGGAAGTTTATTAATTTTTAATTGATAGTTTAGACTTCTAATCAGTGTGGCATTTAATTATAAAGATGACACATAGAGTTACCATGATGCCATTTTTCATGTTCCTTGGCTCTGTTAAACTCCTGCTAAGATTACTCAGTGTGTATTTACAACTACTATGATTGCAAAATGGGCATAATTTTTCATCAGCTTTTGTATCAGTTTTCCCCAAGACAAATTACATGCCAAAATGCAGACCTTGTAGTCTTGCATCCCTGTGAGCACAATGACATGACTTACAAATCCTAACATGCAGGAATTATTCATGTAACAGTGTGTATTTATGTAATGGTCTGATTTTAATAAAGTAGAATAGAAATCTAACTTTTTAAAAATAAATGAGCAAAAATGATCAAGAAGCATTTGGGATACTTTATGTGACTATTATTTGCTTACCAATGAAAAAAAAGTTTTGCTAAATCTTATGCCTATTATGAAAACCATTATATTAAATTTCAATGTTTTCTGCAAATATTATATAAGAGAATTTGTCCTGTCGTGTGTCAGGTTTCTAGTGGAAGCTTTGTTGAACTCATGATGATTTAAGGACAATGACACAGAAATTTAAATATGTCAATAAATTTAAATATGTCAATTTAAATATGACAAACTTGACCTACTTTGGAAAAGACATACAGGTTATCAGGTAGGTGCACAGGCTGCTTGTCAAGTTGGAAAAGGTAGTAGCAAGCCCCAAAACCCAATACATGTTGGGAACAATCTTTATGATTTCCACTGGGAAGGCAGTGAGATTGATTGAAACAGAATAGTGTGCTATACCTGTAGAGCACAGTGTGGCTGGGAAAGGAGATGAAGTAATTGTCTGTATGGGATGGATAAAGTTATGATTTAAAATCTCCAGTAGAGATTTATCACTCAGGAATGGGAGACAAGGAGATGGAGGGATTGTTTTTGTTCCCTCACTGGCAAGTAGACATTTTTGTCTATATGACTTTAGTCTGGTTTGGAATGGTTGCTCAGATTAAGACACAGAAAATTCAGAGTGGGACCAGAGGCTTTTACTGAAGTTCTTACACAGTATTTTGGTGTTTCTTTCAAAATCTGACTTAATTCTTCAGATGGGTGTCCTGCTCTGCAATCATCCTGTTGGTTGTACAGTGGGTATATTCCTCTCAGAGCAAAATGAAGTCTGAGTAGGTGTATAAAAGGGATTTTCTTTGGGGATACTCCAGATATTTACTGGGTTTTTAACAGGAATAAATATGCTTACCTTTGGGGTTTTTTATTATTTTAGTGTTTATTACTACTTCTAAGCAACTATTTTGGTGGTTGATCATGCTACATGATAAATTGATGGTGATAAGGGAGTATACTGAATTTGCTCATTCAGAAGATGAGTTTCCAAATTTATGAAAGAAACCAGTGTTAGAAGCCAGGTTTTTGTGAAGGTAATCAGAATGTCATCTGAATGTGCTAACTTTACCACCAAAGACACAAAATTTGTCCTTCAAAGCAGGTGATGGAATGTTGCTATATTTTGGGTCTTTCTTGGTACTTCTGTGTCTTACAATATCCAGTTCTATTTTCTGCATAAGATGTGCCAAAGAAAAGGGTTGGAATGATCTTCTCAAGAGGATTGGATGCAGTAATTATGTGATCAATAAATTTAATTCCTTTTAAAGAGTATGACTTTGCACCAGTTTGCATTGAGATTATGACTGCTGATGTTGGTGGATGACAGAGATCAGCAAATATTATGAGCTGTTATTATTTTGCCTTACTTTTATATTCCTGTCCCAACGACAGAACTTTCTGTCAAAGGAGTGCTTAGCATGATCATGGCATTTAGCATAATGGCTCAAAATTGTGTATCAGCTTGTTCATAGGCAGCCAAAAAGCTCGAAAATGTCTTAAAAGCTTGCTTGAAAAATCACCAGATTACCTTTTTCCCCACCTTCCTTAAAACATATACAATATGTCCATTAAAGTTAATTGTGCAATGAGGAACCATCACTGGAACAAGCAGCCAGAACATAACACTGAGTTCCATTTATTTTCAGTTGCAAGAAAAATAAATGCAAACAGGGAAGAGAAGGTATGTCAGCAGAGATAAAGCCAAGTATAATCACATTTAGCACTAAAAAATCTCTGTCTGACTTATTCACAAAATTCCACCTGTGAAAATCAGTCTTTGTTTGGGCTTCTGGCTCCTCTGACATTTGATTTAAGCTAGATTTAAGCAGCCCTTATCAGAGCTTCAGTGAAATGAATTATACTTAATAAATGTATAGTGTATATACCTGATATGCATGCCAGCACTGTACACCATATTATTAACATCCAATTATGTAAATGAGCAGCAACTTAAACTATAATTTCTTAGACCTATAAATTTTCAATTCTAATGTGCTGCCAGTTGTAAGTTTGCTCTGTTTGAAAGTCAAGGCAGTAACATGACAAGAGTGGCTCCCTGACTACCAAACCTGTGACATGCCCAAGGGCATGGTGGAAACAGGAGAAATAGTGCAAGGAAAGAGGAAGCAAAAAGTATCCAGACAACATGTTTTAAAGACTTTCTGTGAATGAAGTTCTTCAACTAAAGCTGTTTCTGGTGTGGCAAGCTCTCAGGATGGATGCATTTGGGCAAAACTGTAGTGCAGCTGGAAATACTTGCCAATGGGCTGTTTTTTGTGTGGTTGGCAGGAAGCATTGACTTAGGTTTCATCTTCATAATACATTTTTATGCAGGATTTCAAATTAAAGGAGTAATATGAGTATACCGGCTTTGATTAACTCATTTTCTGAGGGCTCCTCTCTATCTCAAATGATAGAACAAACCCATAATAAGAAGTGCCCCTATCAAGGCATTCACAACTCTTTTAGTGTTTGAGTGTGTAAAACAGAAGCCTCTCTGAGTCCCTCTGAGAGAGAAAAGAATGGAGGGATTGAATTCAAGCCTTTAGAGAAATTAAAATATATTAAGCCATACAGACATGAAGCAGAAGTGTAAGCTTTAGTTTTATGCAAGTAGAAATATTATTAAGCTACATAGATATGAAATAGAAGTGTAAGTCTTAGTTTCAAGTAAGTAAGAATATGCTTTAACTGCCTTAAGAGAGTAAAAAGCCCTAGAATCTAATATAAGGTTCAGGCCTGGTTGAAAGTTCAAAAACTTAGCCCCAGACATAATGAAAGCAGGTAAGAGCATCACTTACATTTTCTAAATAGAAGAGATAGAACCATTTAAGTGAATAGATAGAGCTATATAGCTATATATAGGAGAATATGGATATATAGGAGAATAAGAAGAAGAAAGAAGGAGAAGGAGAAGAAGAAGAAGAAGAAGAAGAAGAAGAAGAAGAAGAAGAAGAAGAAGAAGAAGAAGAAGAAGAAGAAGAAGGAGAAAGAAGAGGAAGAAGAAGAAACAGCATTTTGAACTCTTTGCCTTTGAGACTGATGTGCTTCTACAATAAACAACTTTACAGCAACCAACAACTGCTCTTGTCTCTTTGAAGACCTAGACCCATGAATAACTTGACATTTTAGATTTCTGTAAGATCATCAATAGCATCTCATACTATCTGGCAAAAAAATTCAGGTCTGATGATAAGTTGAAGGGCCTTCCAACTGAAGTTGTTACTGTGGACTTCTATCTGGAGCTGTGGGAACAAATCTGGGATGCTTGAGCATGGGCTCTGGTTTTCTCAGTGACTAGGGGTCATTGTCTAAGGAAATAGATGGCCCAAGAGGAGAATTAGAGAGGCTGGCTCTTTTTTTTTTTTTTTTTTTCCCCATATTCCTTCCCTTTTTAAATAGGGGTGGTGAATCTTTCTTGAAACTTCCTTTGTTTAGAAGGAGATGGCACATTGCAGGAAAAAGTATCTGGCTGCTCCCAGGATGAGGGGTCTAACTGGGTGTGTGTTTTTGAATGCATTTTCTGCAAGCTGAGCAAATGGGAATTTTTGGCTGACAGAGGTTCTGTTGGAAATTAAATTTTGACTATAGAGAACATGATGATGAATAGCATCCCTGTTTTGTGAATTTCATCTAAGTACTGAGCTTTTTTTTTTTTAATTAAATGAAAAATACTTTTTGGTCTTGTGACTAAATGCATTCTGACTTAAATAAAATTATATATTTTAGCTAAACTACTCAATAAAAAATGTTGCCCTGTCCTGTGTGTGATGCTTATTAGAAGCTCACGGGATATATATTGCTGGAATATAATTTGGTTGCATATCACATTCTCCTATATAGTCACAGCCAGGACTTCTCCCATAGAAAATCTGAGGGCAGATGAGAAAGAAAGGTGTTGTCCCTTGATAACCTGTAAATCAATTGAACCACATCATTTAGTGGAGGGTCACAATTAAGCCCTGTAACACATTGATTTGTGGACAAAAATAAACATCTGCAGAAAGATTGTGGAATAAAATTCTCTTAAATTTTTTCAAGATTCACTGTAGAAAGGGAGTATTTCCCAAAGAATTCAAACAATTTCTGTTATTGTAGGATTTTTTCATAACAAAATGTAAATTATTTAATGTAGGCTACTAATTTTAATCACTAAAATTGTCTTATTTCCTTTAATAGTGTTTTATAAAGCATTCTGAACAATGTGAAAAGAATGAGACCATTTTGAGTTGCAAATGAATCCCTTTTGGTAATTGTTCATTTTTAGAGGTAGAATGTCTCACAGGACACTTTAAAACTGAAAGTATGAGCTAATAATGTTCTTTTCACTAGACTAGGAAGAACAGGACTGCTGTCTTAATGCTAACTCCTTGATTTGTCTAAAATTATAATAAAGTCTACTTCATGCTGCCCTTACAGGCTTTTGTTTAATCTTAATAGGTTTCTCCATTAGAGATTTATGTCCCAAGAGTATTATAATGTATTTTAGTATTGCACTCTAAAGGAAACAGTTGCAGTGCTTGCATATAGCAGTAGATTGAGGACAAAGGTATGTTTTACTATTTTTTGAGCAATAAATGTGAAGCACAGAATAATGAGATAATCAGGCCTCTGATTAGATCAGTAACTGTGATTCAAAGTTGGGTCCTGTTGGATTTTATGAAATCCTGTGGGGTTTTAAATGTCACCTGGGCTGACTTTTGACATGAGCACTGTCAGTGACTCACTGACAGTTTTTGCCATGAATTGAAGTGTTGAGTATACTTGCTTTTAGTCTCAGTTTAATACATCAGTGGTCTCAGGTCTAATTTAAAAACAAGGTTCTAAATCTGATGGGTGCAGACACAACTTAGGGACACCAAGCCTAAAGCTATGAATAAATAAAATCAAGCAAGAGGAAATAATTTATTTTTTTCTTGTTTTCCTTGACAGAATTTTTGGGCATATCTTACTGCTATTGTTAAGGTTTTTATTATCTTCAGTTTTAACTGCTCATTTATATCTGATTACAGATTGTAATACCTTTTGGTGAATTGGAGAACTTTGAGGTTTTGTGTCCTTCACTGTTGCCAGCCCTCTTCAAAAAATGTTAGAATAAAGCCTCAGCTGGAGCTGTGTGAGATTAAATGACAGTTGTTGGAACAATTGTATTTCCACACTTCCAGAAAATTTGGCACAATGGTTGTTTTTTGTTGTGTTTTGCCAATGTAGAAATTAACATTTTCATTACTCTCCTGCCCTCAGGAGAAGCTGCCCCTCCTCTGACTCAGTTATCTGCTGTAGCATTGGTGGGCACAGTCTGAGTCCTCGTGTGTGATGTTCTAACAGGTCTTGCAGGTATTTTGGTCTTTCTCCACCAGAAACAGAATTTTTGATTCAGTGAACTTTCTCAACATTTCTGAGAAGGGATGGAGAGGAACTGCTCTAAAATATCAGGAAGTTTACATTTATATATCCATATAAACATAGACATTTCAAACTCTTGCATAAGTACATAAAACCTTTGCTAGGATTACCTTCTCCTTGCAGTTTGGTAATGAAACTCATATTTAAAAATACTTCCCCAGAAGGCTATCAAGACACTGAGCATGACCTACTAGTAAGAAGTTACTCCTCATTTCCTTCCCTGGGAGAGGCCTTGGAGTTATGTGGAATTTTTAGATTTTTATTTTTATTCCTTATAGTTTACCTGAAATTGAGAAAATCTTTGTTATCAATTAAGAAGACAAATAAGCTCTCTACAACATACAGGAAAGGGTATAATTATATTCTCATCATTGTACAGGGGAGGCATTTGTGAGTAATTGGTGGTTTAAGTGAGCTGTTATGCTTCCCTCTTTTAAGCATAGCTACTTTATAGAACAGCTTCAAGCTTCATTTTGGTTTTTACCAGCAAACTTGTATTTCTGTAATTGTTCCTGTGAACATCCGCAGCTCATGTCGTGGTCTTAAGCTGAAAGGGCTGTGACCTGTCCTATCAAATCAACACAATATTTGTGGCTATTAGCATGATTTTACAATTAACTTTTAATTAAACGTGGCATTACTCTTGCCTTTCTGGTTTCTGAGGCAGCACTGAAGTCTTTCTGTTGTTGAAAATCCAGCTGTTGTCCTTTGAGGCTGCCCATCCTAGCTCAGGCTCCTCTCATATTTTCAGTGTGCCATTTAAGCTACTGCTTTGCCCTGTTCTGGATCTCCTACTTCCTTTGCTCAGTATTTACTACAGTTAACAGAATGAAATAGAAACTTCAGCTTTAAGTCCTTGGCTTAAAGTTTGTCCACTAATTCATCTTCTACTTTTTTGCATTTCTACTTTTAAAATACAGCTGACCTTTCCTGGTAAAAGTGTGTTATATCTAAATATCTTCTCTGATATCTGAGCAATAATAATGCCCAAAAGTTTCAGCAATGGATATGAATTTGTAGAAAAATATTTGTCCTGATTTCACATTGAACTACTTGGACTGAGTACAAAATTTTCGGTATTAAACCACACAGAAACAAAGCTGTGTGTGTCAGGCTTGCTATCTGTCAGTGTAGGCAGCAGTGAATTACTCAGTGGTTAAAAGATTTGGTGTTAATGAACAGCAAAGGAAGTAAAACATGCTTTTCATACTAAGTATTTCATTGAAAAAAAAAAAAAAAAAAGCAAAGAAACCATGTATTTTCATTCCTAAGCTCTTGACTTGAGTTCAACAGAAACAACATGACCAAAATGTTGTGGCAATTTCTGTCACTGGCTGTTTTGATTCTCAAAGTGGCTTAGCTATTTAGAGAAGTGTTGAGGAACAGCAACTGCACACCCTAAGGCAAAGTGGCTGGGTTAACTGGTTTGGGTTTAGGGGTTTAGATTTTATTCCTACTTGGGATAAGTGCAGACATGTAAACAACATCAGGGTAGAGTATAGGGCAGGACAACTTAAAGCTATGTCAAACACAGTGCAAAACTGGCTGAAACTTGTGGCCAGGCTAGTTTTTTGCATCACCATAAAACTTTTGATTTGTCTGTTCCTAATAGAAAGATGTGACATTTTGTGTATAAATGGGAATTGCACAAGGATTGCTTTGTTACTTGGATTCTGGAGTCAACCACTGCTACCTAAATAGATAAAACATAGTAGAGGCTTTTGCAAAGTTCCTCAAGCCCTTGCTTGTCTCAGTGCTTACTGGAAGAAAAATTTACAATCTCAAAAGCTTTTCAGTATTTCTGATGTGGGTTTTCCTCTCTGTATCTCTATATTTCATACCTTTCAACTCACAGACTGCCACAAGTCTAACAATGCTCCTGCTCACTCTGAAAAGACAAATGTACTTCAGCACTGGATGAATCAAACAATTGATCAAATTACAAATTTTCTGTTCAGACTACTGTGATTTTGAGTGCATATTCCTATGAATGAAAAAAAGAAAAACAAACCCAAACTAAACTCAATATAAATTGATATAATATTCAATTGCCTGCATGTTTTTTTATTCTTTTTTTGAGAAGTAGCTCAAGGCTGTTGTGTGTTAGCACTTCTTGGTAAATCCCAAGTGCTATAAATTCCAACTGGTTTCAGGTACAGTTATGATTAAAAATAATGCTGTGAAGTTTTATTCAGCTCTTCAAAATAGAAGAGAAATAACTGAAGAGCCGTGATAAAGAGCATGATTGAGCAGTAAGTACATTTGACTATGGCTGTTTAAGAAATACAGTGATTTGGGAGTTGCTTTATTTTAAGAATCCCTTAGCCTTGAAGTCAGCATCCAGATGCCAAATTACCTAATTTGAAACTGATGTGTGCAACTCAGGGAAGAGAGATCCCAGCAGCCACAGCAGCTCCTCTGGTAGTTTCCAAATTCTGTGAGATGTAATGGTTGGGATGTAGAAAGCAGCTCTCCAGTCTGCATTCAAGCTGTGGTCTTTCTGCTGGGGCTGACAAATGAGAAATGTTGCATGCTCTTAGAAGTGAGTTGAGGCCACCAGTTCTTCCCATATGTCACTGAGCTGCTGCCAGAAGTTAATGACTTTTAGCCATTCCCGTTCTGAGCTTTGGTTATAATGAGCAAATAGTGACAAGCTACCTAGCTCATTAATCCTAGAGCTATGAAAAGTCGTTTTTAGCTCTCTCAGAATTATTCTGTGTCTTTGGCAGAAACCTTCTGCTTCCAGAAGGCTGAAGGATGCTAGGCAAGCAGACTTCTATTCAGTGTGGGTTGGCTTTTTAATATTATTCTGTGCAACACAGCTACAAGTGAGGAAACATTAACTTTGTTCAGTGCTTGGATTAGTAATTATTTATATTTTCAGTTCTTACTTTTAGTAGCCAAGCTAAAATGATTTTAAAGCAAAATTTTAAAAAGTCTGCTGGTGACAAGGAGTAGTGGGACTCCTGGCATCACGTGGGACAGACAGAGGGAGGATGTGCTTTCAGGTCACAGATATACTCCAAAGGACAACAAACTTGAAAACTGCACATCATAGACAGGAAAGTGTGTAACAGGGTACAGGAACTCATCCATAGTGAAACCAAAACCCAAACTGCTTCTTGCAAGTACTGGAGCTAGCTAATTTCCAGCTGTGTTTCTAGAGACACTCCTACTCCTGCCCAACCTTATTTTTCTTTCTTTTAGGATGTAATAGGAGAGATTTCCTTTCTGTGTGGGCAATACTGATCTGAGCTACATGTTTGCTCTGAGAAGCTGTCCCAGAAGCCCATTTCCATCTGAGTCTGGGGTGTGACAGTAGGAAACAGACTAGAGGATTATACCCTTTAGAATTATTTGATCCATGTAATGGTCCAGGGCCCATGTGTGTATTCCTCTGTCATGGAGTCTACTGTGAATTTGGCCTCAAATACAAAAGGAATGATTAGTGGCAATGCTTCAGGGCAACAGTTTAGTCTCTATATAAGTCAATGGTGTTATTTAATCAACCATTTCTTGCACACTGTGCTTTGCAAAAGAGGCAGAGAAGCAACACAAAATGTCCCAGTGTGAATCACCAGCAGCAGAAACCTACACCCTGTATCAGATTTTACTTGCCCCTCTTGGGTTCTGCTGTTTGGTTTTTTTTTTTTAATTTATTTTCATCCAACTAATTGATATTGCTTTTAAACACTGTGTTAGTAGCTGAACTTCAGTGTTCCAGCCCCACTGTGTTAGGTCATGTTTGACTCCTGTGGTAAATGGGTCAAAACACAGTTCACTGCAGACAAGATAGTTTCTTACACCTGTTATTAATGGCTGACATTACTGAATGTTTTAGACAAGGTCTCCTTCTCCTGCATGCTCTCATGTGCTTGCTTTCTTGCTTGCACTTGCCCTCACTGTCACTCCTGCAATCACTGTTTCCTGCTCTCATGCACTTCCTTGCTCTCCCCCATGCTCTTTCCCACTTGCTCTTGCTCCCTCTTCTTGCTCTCCCCCCCCTCATGCTGTCTCACTCACCCTCACTCTTCTCATGCCCTCTTGTACATCACCTTTCACACACACTCTCTTTCTTGCCATTTCCCCATTAAGCTGTCAAAACCAGACTCCTGATTTCCAGCTGCCTAGAAAATCCTTTAAATTATCTTCTCAATTCATAAGCACTTAGAGATGCACAGTCATACTCATGGTGCAGGCTTGTCTCTCATAGGCTCAATTACCTTCTACTTATTGTTACTGCAAAATGGTTTTTTTTATTATTTTTTAAGTGAGACATATTTAATTGGATTGTAGACTGACTCACATTTTAAAATGTAAGCACCTACATTTTATTCTGCAATTACAGTCCTGGAACACTTTCTGTTTCTTCTCCTGCAAACTAAAGCTCTGTGTGCACTGTGCATGTGATTTTTGGCTTTAAGTAGCCCCATAAACTTTTCATCAGTTTCAGCAGCCTGACATACATAAAAGTGAAAGTACTATACTATACTATACTATACCATACCATACCATACCATACCATACCATACCATACCATACCATACCATACCATACCATACCATACCATGCTATATGGTATATAAAATCTCTACTTTTAGAATTTTTTGGGGGATGTTGAAGTTCTAAAATTTATTAACTAGTTATTAATATTTTCTTCACAACATTTTTTCCCACCCCAGTAAACCAAATGAAAGAAGACCAAAGGCTGAATATTTTTTTCATTTTTTTTTCAGAAATCTGTTGCCTTCAAAACCAAGCCAGTCTTATTTATTAAAATAGTCAGACAGCTCAAAGTCATTTGTGTGGGTGTGTTGGTTCAATTACTTCATAAAGTAGGCAGCATCTAATTTAATTTATTTTGTAGAATAAATTTGAGATGTGAAACCATGTTTGTGTTCTCAGAGACATGACATAAGTGACTTTTTACATGTCTTTGCTGTTGAGGGAATTCTCAGGACACACAGACTCAGATCCCACACAGTAAACTACATTTCCTTGAAGTGTCTCAAGAAAATAAACCATTTGTATTAGTGTATATCTGTGATTTTCCTGCCTGTGTTCTTTAGTAAGTACAGGTTTTGTATGCAAGGGACATACAAAGAAATGGGGCTTGCAGAATATAAAGAGAATACTTTTTGAAGTTAACAATGTATTCAACTCAAGTCATTAAATTAGTCTTAGAGGATAATTTACAAATGTCAGTATTATAAGTTTATTTTGATGTTCACAAGTTCTAATCCTTATTTAAAATCTATACTCTATGCAGGTTGGCTGATTTTCATGGGCTGTGGCTAGATCACTAGTACTAATAAAGGCTGTGTCTTTTGCAATAAAACTTGTGTCAGGTTGGGGTATTTCTTTCACAAGTGAAAAAGATAATGGAGTTTTATATTTTACAGCTGAGTGCCTAGCATTTAAGACTATCACAAGCTACAAATGCCCCACTATTCTGTTTTTCTTGCTGAATTCCTGACCATACACATGGGGTTTTTTCTGCTGGAGAGCCACAGGAGCACAGGATCACACCTCAGCAGGATGTACTGGCTCACAGAGAGAAATAGATGGGATGAGGTTTTCTGAGTAAGACTGAACAGAGACAGGTTGGTGCTGTTTCTAAATCCATTTATACAATTGCATACAAGGGCAAGTAACTTTCCTTTCATGCAAACATTGTCTTCAGAATATGTTATTGAGCTTGTATTTAGCCAAAATATGTTTGACAGAACCATTTTGACCATCCTTAATGATTGAGTATGGCTAGTAACATAAAAGGGATTAAATAATTGCATGCTATAGCACTTTATATGCAATTACCTTCCAGTGACCCTTGCCTTTTGGCCCAGGAATGTGTGACAGATGTGATGTGTTTCTATTTTATATATTTTTCTGAATTGTGACAGTTGGATATTATCAGTATCTGTCTGCTAGCCAATATTGTAACACTCTCAGCAATAATTCATCTAATGGAAATATTTTATTAAACTCTAACTTCTGGTTCTCAAAAGAATGTGAAGCTTTGTTTCTTTTTTTTTTTTTTTTTTTTTTTTTTTAACTAACTGTTGGAGTCCTTTTCTACAGTGCTAAGCACAAATGGGTTCCTTAAATTGCAACAAACATAAAAGCTAAACTGTCTTGGCATCAGATGTTCCAGGGTAGATTTTTGACAAGAATGGAGTGTGGACTCTTTTGCCAGGCCTAAAGGGATAATTTAATGAGTGCATTAGTTTCTGGTATATTTTCTTCAATAAAGCAAGCAAGCAGGTTTGAGATTTTTTTTAATTACTTGATTGAAAACAAGGTTAAGTCTTTCCAGCAATTAAATGAGGCTAAAGTGCATGTTCCTTCTTCATAAAGCAATGAAATCTTGTATTTTCTCATGTGATCAGTGTTTGTTTATTTTTTTTAAACCAAACAAAATTATATCAAAACAAAAATAATGAAAACACTCCTGCCACATAAAGAGGAATTTCCTAAAGATATAATTTTTTTTTTCATATTACTCTTATGTAGTGATGAGTCATACTGTTTTTTTGCCTTTTCTATCAAATTGTTCTTGTATCCTCTTGTTCTTGGAGAGCAGGAGATGATAAATTACCACATTTCTCCAGGAGTCTGACACCTGCCTGTTTTCCACCCCCAGCTGACTTTGCTGCTCCTAAAGCAACTCCATAAAATACAGCAATAGTCCAGCACAACAATGAGTCTGCTTCCTAAACAAGACAGCCCCTAGAAATGTTTGCCTTTTGTTTTCAGCAAAATCTTTACTCTAAGCAGATGTAGAATTCACCTGTAATGATGCAGTGTGTATTTAAGATACTACAAATATCAGTGAACAACCTTTAATAGGACATAACAGTTGTCAGGATGTGTTGGTAAAGGTTTCCCAGAAGAGACTATATTTCAGCTAGAAAAGGGCAAACCTGCCAACTTATTTTGAGATTAGAAGCACAATCAGTGGGAATGTTCCACCAACTGCACAAAGAGATATGGAAGATAATACTTCATCTTCAGATGAAGCATTGCCCTTTCTCCAAAGTAATATCTAATTATTAATGCTTGCCCAAGAATAGCTGTGCTGCTTCATGCATCTCACCTTTTTAATACCTGCACTTTTACACTTGGTCTTTAGGAATGGTAACATCTAGCATAACCTTTAGAGTTTAATTTTTGGTATAAATTATGTAAAGAAAAAATCATTTATTAACCACTAACAATAGAACTAGCAGGTCACCCTTGACAGTGACTAATAATCTTCAAAGAGAACTCCATGTTGAAAAAACAATTGCTGAGACACCAGTGGCAGAAAAATCAGAAAGTTATTAGCACACATCATACTGTCACAGCAAAAACAGCATGACCAAGTCTTTGTTGAGAGACTGGGATTTAAGAATTTAGGGGAGGTGCATTCAAATAGTTGGGTTTTCTCATTGCTGGTAATGGTATGGATGAAAGAAAGGGCACAATTATCCATCATCAACAAGCTTTAGCAGAGTTTTATCTTCACTTGATAATGATACTTTCTATGGGTGACTTTAGCTGTTCAGTGGGACTTGGATGAACAAAGCACTGCCATTTACAGCAGTCATACAGAATGAGAGAAGAACAGTAATTTCTATGTTCCTGCAGAATTCCATGCCTCAGCAAGTGTGAGCAGGTGGGGTTTACAAACATGTGAAAAGTTCCCTCTCCCTCTGTAAGACCAATGATCAAAAAGACTTGTATTCTGGCAGTTTGTGTCCATGTGTTTTGTTTATGGGAAATCTGTTATTCCTGCTCTTCAGTAGGTTCAGGAGAGCTATAAAAAGCTTTTTTCCTACTGGAATTGTCATAAGATGTTCAGGTATTTCTAAGCCTTAAATAGGTGCTGTGTTTCTAAGAATTGAAGAACTTGGCTAATCTTGAGAATAAGTAAATTATTTCCTTTTGGTGTCTCCATCCTACCTTTGCTAGTCCTGAAAAATTTTATATTTTTCTATTCAGTAGTACAAGAACATGCATATTGTAAATTACTTAACAAAAATGCTCTGATTCTTAGTTAAGCTACAGATGTGCAAGGTTCCAGATGTTAGCTTAAGGCTCAGATTCACTGCAATTTCAAGCAGAAGCTCTCTGCTTTGTGTAGCAGAAGAAAAAGAAGACTTTTTCTATTTCCTCTTAAAGGTCATGTTGTTTTTCAGAAAATGTCCTCAGTATTTCTCCTTTAGTCACATTGGGATATTAACCTCTGAGGGCAGAAACACAGTGGGATTCCTTCAATGGTCTAATTGCTCTACAGCACTTCCTACAGAACTGAGGAGCAGAATTGACAAGATTACTGTGACCAGTCATCTTGTTTCAGCGCAGCCAATTTGAGTATTCATGTTACAGCCTGTAAGGATTCATCCTCCTAGAAACAGAATTTAATACAACCTGATTTTTCTAGAGAACCTGATGTCTAAAAAGTAGTCAAAAATAGCCAAATTGGTGGAAGAATTTTTTAGACAAGTGAAAAGAGAGATGGACTGGAAAGAAGCTGAACTGCTGGCCTCAACATGTTGTGATAGGGATTTGAATTATGGCTGGAGACCAGCCACTGGTAGGATAGCCAGGGGTCAACACTGGGGCCAGTGCTATCATTCCTGACCTAGACAACAGGGCAGAGGGCAGCCTGAGAGTCTGAAGGAAATGTGAGTGTGAGGGGTGGTTGATACCAATGTCTGTGCTGGTGTCTGAAGGCATTGTGACAGGCTGGAGAAATGGAGCAAGGAGAAGAAGCTCATGAAGCTCAGCCAAGACACATGCAGGATCCAGAGCAGAATAGCTCCATGCACCAGCACAGGCCAGGGGCTGAGAAAGAGCTTTGCAGGAAAGATGTTGGGCAGCCAGGTGGACAAAAACCACTAAACATGAGCATGGGTAATAAACCCTTGAGGCAAAGAAGGCTGCATTAGGAAAAATCTTGCCAGCAGTTTGAAAGGTGGCCCTTGGCTCTGGTAATGCCTGCCACATCAAGAGTTCTGTGTCCAGATCTTTCCTCTCCAGTACAAGAGACATGGATATACTGGAGGAAAGGGCACAAAGATGAGTAAGGGAGTACATACAGGGACATAGGGAGAGAAGCTGAGAGCTGGGATGGGTTACCTTTGAGAAGAAGGCTCAGCACAAGGAAAGCATTTTGCTACAGACAGAGTCAGGACACTGGAATAAAGAGAAACCCTACTGCCTAGAGAGGCTGTGGAGTCTCCAGCCTGTGAGATATTCAAAACCCAGCTGATGATGATTCTGGACAGCTTGCTGTATCTTGAGCTGAGAGGCTTAGACCAGACAATCACCAGAGATTCCTTTCTGAGACTAGCTGTGATGCTGTAAACTTGGTACAACCCATGAATCCCTGGTACAGTGCCAAATGGAAACAATTACTGTGTTTTTACAGCATTTTCAGTGGTTATTTAGCCTGAAGGTAGATACATTCTGCTTTTGCCTAGACTGATCCAAACAAATGGGAAATGAGCTGCAGTTTTATTGTGCCAGACCTGTTTTCTAGCTGTTTCCACAATATTGACCCACTTAAATGGAGATAGAAATTAAGTTTTGAGTGCTGAAAATATCCAATTAATAGAGATTGCTGAGCAACTCTTTTGCAAAGCTTCTAATCTGCAAACACTTTTCTAATCAATAGCTACTTCTGTTCAATATAACCCCAAGGTGACAGTATTCTGTCAGCAGAGTGAGACCTGGAGCTCTTGAAAACCTGGAAAGATTCATGTCTTTGGGAATTTTTTTTTTTTTTCAATGCATCCTACAGAGTAGCATGAAATTTAGCATTCCTCATTCCCTTCATTTATTGGTATAATCATCTCTTAGTTGCACAAGGTTTCCAAATAACTTTTTCTACAGTTCATACTATGGTTCAAGCATGTATGATGGATCATCTGTTGGTGGGTAAATGCTTGCACATCTTCCCCAAATCCTTTGTGTCCTCTCCTTCAGTCATTAACTAAATCCAAGCCAAGAATTGACATGTCTTGATAATTTCCAGTGATGCTGTGAGTGGATTGAGATATATTGGCAAAATTCAACAATGTGTATTACAATGTATTTTTTGCAGTAGCAAGTTTTAACCTGCATTTCATGATGAGGAAGGCCTCTGTGAACTCACCTGCAGTGCATAGTGGCCTGATTAATGAATATTCATGCAGAGAAAATGGTGTCTGCTCTGATGGACAGAAGAGCAGTAATTGGTTTCAGAACTGATGAACGTTTATGCTGCAGTCCACCCCAGAGAGTGCATGCTGGAAACATTAGCATCCTGCTTCCCTTGTTAATGCTCAGAATGAGTGGAAACAATTTAATTTTTTTTCTGTGCAAATTGAGTAAGTGACAATTGCTAATTGTATACTATTTTTCTGCCAAGTCTCTCTCTAGGTGGCAGAAGTTTCTTGTACGTGGTGCATTTCTTAGTGTTGTCTGGGGAAAAGTGTCACAGGTTCAGATGATGCTCCTGATTAGCATGGAATTGCTTTTATTTTATTTCAGGGTGCATCAGAAGTAGCTGGTTTTCCTCTATGACCCTCATCAGAGAGACACCTGTGATGGGTACCTGTCACTCAGCAGGAGCAGCAAAGCTTGTTCAGCACATTGCTCCAAAAGGAGCCACAGTCACACCAGGACCCCTGAAATCTCTATGCCCAAAGATGCAGATAAATGGAACAGGAACACCAAGGAAATGGCCAAACTCAATTTTGAGGGGAAAAATAAAGATGGATAAATTTCATGCTTCCACATAGCTTCTCTATTACATCTTTCATTTATTGAAGGGAGGTATCAGTTCAAAAGGTATTGTAGAGAAAGGAATCAATATTCAGGTGAGGACAATGTGCTACAACCTGCAAGACAGAGATATCTGTAACAGGAATGCAGCAGAATTTCAGTTTGAAAGGATAAATTCTTGCATTCAAAACTGAAATGCTGTATATGAAACTTGTTTATTTGCAACATGTTTTTCCCCAAATGTATCAGTATTTCAAGGGCACTTACTAAGAAAACCAGATGGGTTTACAGATGGAATAGGGCTGTTATGGATTTGATATCATATTTCTGTTGTTTGAAAGAAAGTAGGAAAAATTGCCCTGATATGTAAAATTGCTGATTAATATCTAAGCACTTGCACATGACAATCATTGGGTAAATCACTTTATTTTACTGCAGAGATTACAGAGAAAATGTAACACACATAAAAATTTCTGTTAATTTATCCACACAACAGTGGAGATATGAAATCTTTAAAAGGGTGAAGATAGAGTGCATAAGTCTGTCCTTAGTCAGCTTATTCTAAAATATAAAGGCATCACATTTAAAACCAATTTTAGCCCATTGATCAGGTGGAGGTTGAGAGATGAATGGATTTTTTTTTAATCATTAGAGTAGCAGTCCTTTGTATCTGGCACTTACCCAATGGTCTGCCCTGTACCTTGTGAACATCATTTCATTTTGCAGGGCAGCAAAGCTGTATTAAAAGATGCTGTTTCTGATGGGCCAGGAAAAAAAAAAACAAACCCTCAACAAAATCATGTTTTGCAAGCTTTTGTGCAACACAGCCTTTCTGAACCTGCTTACTTCTCTCAAGTCTGGAACTGAAATATTTTTCTGCAACCTGGGGATCTAAATGTGAGAATATTTAGCTTAGGAGCAGACTGTACTTCTTTCTGAGTGTGGATGTGTGCCTGGGTCTCTTATTGTAGGAAAAACCCTTTTTCCTTTTCATATGTCCTGAGATTTATGCAGTTGGCAGGAATTTCAACTTGTAATTGTGAGTTGCTGGATGTTAACCCAAACACTTTCTTTCTCTGCAGGCATGGAATAAGCAATAGGGGGGAAAAAACAAAAGGGCAAAACAGCTTGCTTGGTTATATAAACAAATCAAGTGACTACTGCTGCCCATCAAGTTTTTCACTGCAATAGGGACTCACTTCTCCTGGTGAGTTGCTGGTGCCAAGACTATTACATGTTGTACTTATCATCAAATCAGCTTTCTATACTAATTAAATCTCTTGGAGCTCTCTCTTGGCATCTCTTGTGCAGACTGGCTGTAGCTCTGGACATAGGCATAAATATGTGGTTGTGTCTGTGTAAATTCTCAGTACCATTTATTTTGATTCCTGGAATGTGAAAGAATAGGGCTTAATATTTTCAGCTTCTTTCTGCTACTTTAATTAAAATCAATAACTGTCACTGTGATAATGGATGGTCTTCCTGGACAAGAACTATTGGCCTGTTCAGAGAGAATGAAGTGAAGGGAAAGGCACTGTAAGATTTTGAATTGTCTTGCCCACTAGATATGACATTGAAATCTTTCAAAAACTAGTTTTTGCATTTTCTATTGAAAGAAAAAGATACATGGAAGTGGATAGTATTTAAAAATATAAAACTGATCAGAAGCTGTTTGCTTTTTAATACAGTCTCAGAGCTGAATATGGAGATTCTAAGCATTGATCCTGACTTTTGCTGATGCTGTGTTTTCAATCTGAATGAATTTTCAGAATAAATGGGAATCACACACAGAGCTCTGTCACTTCTTGGGCTCTGTTTTAACAAACAGTCTTCATTCTGGGTACTGACCACAGTATATCCACAATTCAGTTAAAGATTAAGTTTTTAAAAATATATTTGAACTACAGGTCTCATTTGGGAATAAATGGAATTTGTATATTAAGGTATAATTTATATTGTTTGTTCTACACCAGGCAAAGGCAGAGTCTTCCTGCATGAGGAATTGTTTAATGTGCAGCAGGCATCCCTGGTATGGTGTATGTAAGAAATGAATATATCAAATATATCCTGTAAACAAAGCAATATACTCTATTCAGCTCTGTCTTTCAGAAAGAAAATGCAGTTCAGCAGTGTCAGAAAAAATTTTGTTTCTTCTCTTATACTATTCCTTTTTAGTTCAGCCAATCTTTTTGTTATTTCATTTTTCCCACAAAACTCAGCTTATCAGAGTAACTTTTATGGCCACTTTCTTTAAGGCAGCAGAACTTCCATGAGTGAAGATTACTTGCTTTGGTATATAGAACTATAATGCAGGAATGGTCTAAAATGGTAAAGTAATAAAAGTGGGTCTTGGAAGGGTACTAGTCTGCACTCATGGAAAAACAGAACAGTGAATTTCCCAGTAATGCTGCCACAGAGCAGCACAGCTTTTAGCTTAGGAAAGGATGCAGCAGCCAGAGAGCATAATTTGAATGTCAGTTAAGAAAAATCTACTTAGTTTTGTCTGAAGTTAATTTAAACTCTATATTACACACAAAAAGGAAATTATTCATTAAAAATTGAGTTGTTATCAAGCAGTTCTTAAGCAGGAGGCTTGATTTCTCTTTCTGGCTTTCCTGACATCATCTGTCTTCTCTGTATTACACACAATTGGTTGTTGGTTGTTTTTTTTTAATTAATATTATTCCAATTGGACAGTTTAGTGAGGAAAAGCTCATGATTCAGCATGCTCATACCACCATGTCTACCTTAATATTTTGCTTGATAGGCAGGGCAGCTTCTGAGGATAATGCTACTGACAGAACAATAAATACAAGGATAGTGAAAATAAGAGGGGGGGGGAAATATAGGAGTGATGGAATTAGAGATGTCTGGAAATCCTGGTAGCATTTTCATTAGTTTTCCTTATTTGCTCCTTAAAACCCTGCTTGACACCTTTGTCTGCACTTATGCAAAGCTGCAGGCAGGTTCTGTACCCAAATGGCTGGGAATGCTGTTTTTTCTGCTCAGACTGGCCTCTGTAATGAAACTGAAATGAAACAGCACAAGTGAGTTCCTTTTTTGTTACTAAGACAGCAAGGCTTGAAGTAGCATTGCTGATTCTCACTGGAGGTGGAAAATTCAGTCCTATTTCAGAAATAATGTGTAGAGAAACTTAAATTGAATATGATAATAGATCTATTCATGGATTTATGCCCCCATTTGTGAAAAGACAATGGTTTTTGCAATCAAGTGTTATATCAGGCAGCATTTAGTTTGTTAGGACATAGGCTAGTGAAATCTACACTAACAGTGAGTAGATCAGTGTTAACATGCAGCAATTGCATCTGGCAGCTACCAAAAGCTGAATCAAAAGAGTTCTGTTCTAAATATGTTTCTATAGTTTTAAACATTTTAGCTTCTGCTTGACTATGTCTTGTGTCAGAATATCAATATTCCTTGGACTGATATTTAATTAGATAGACTACAGTGTCTCAGTTTCCTCAGGAAATAAGGAAAGTCCAATGTTGAGGAGATGTGGGGCAAAAACTGAGTTATAGCAGCCAAGAAAATGGGATGGCTCATGCTGCTTAGCTGGTCTAAAAGGGAGTAAATGATAATTACTTGACAGATTGAGCAACAAGTGTTTTATTTTTTAATCTCTCTAATTTCATGATTACAGAACATTCTCTTAAAATGCAATGGACAATGAACAATTGTTTTTTGTTAGAAATGTAGGAAAAAAAACCCTGAAGAATTCAGCAAAACCCATGTTTTGTGCCTTTATATCTTCTGGATGCTGGTATTTTTCAAGGGTTTCCTGATAAGGCTTATTTATACTTTTTTTTTTTTTTTTTTGGTACAGTTTTTCCTGAATGAATCTTTGTGTCATATAGACCTTCCCTGACTGCATTTTTACCTTCTGTATTTGGGGCTGATGTAAAAAAATGCACAAGGTCTATGGTGGTAAGGATTGGACCAAATGCCCACCCCACCTGGAAGTAAAATGCTAAATAGTTTTAGTGTTGTTTTGTGAGCTCATACTAATTATTAGTTGTCATTCCCCCATGAATTGGATTAGAATTGTTGCATACAAGTTTGCAAGATCTCTTTTTGTTGACTCTAAGAGCAACATGTTGTACCTTTCACAAGAAAAAACAAAAATCCAAGGGTCTTATGAAATTTGACAAGTCCAAGTGCAAGGTACACCTGGTTCAGGGCAATCCTAGACGTGGGACCAGTCTGAGAGATGAAATCATTTGAGAGCAGCCAGAGGAGGACTGGATGAGGCCCTGAGCAACCTGTCCCTGCCTGTGACAGGGAATTGGGAACTAGATTAATTTAAGGTCCCTTCAAACCCAAGCTTTTCTATGATATGACTTTATGACTTCCTAAATTCCCACTGAAAAATGTTTAGCCTCAAACTAATAATTTTTATGGGTCTTTTTTATGGATCTTTTTCTAATCAGCATTAACTATGATGTTTTCACAGGATGTTTCTGAGTGCCTCTAGTTATGGAGTTTGACAAAAACTCTTTGGATACAGCAATTTCTGCAGCATTGTGATTCCACCTTGTGAATGAATAGCTTTAATGTGTCATAGCTGTCTCTCCCAGTCATCAGCTGCTTTGTAAATCATGCCAGTTGAAAGCATATTGGGTTCCCAGAAAGCAATTATAAAAGACTTTTTTTTGTATTTTTCCCCTCATCTCTCATTCTATCTGAACCTGTCTCTTTTTCATGTTAATTTTAATGTAAACCTTTTTTTGTTTGGATTTTTTTTTTTTTAAGGCTACGTAGTGTCTGCAGCTTGATGCATTAGCGGTGCCCTGCAATCTGGGGCAGACTAGTTCCATATCAGTAATTTAATAAGTCATACATAAAACAAAACAGCATAGATTTATTTTGTTTTAAAATTGAATAGGGTCAGCTGTGTGAGCAATGTATCTGCCAGCTACTGTCATTGTCCTGCCTAGGCAGGCTCATTTATCTTTGTTAGTAAACAACTTAAAAGGCAAAGAAGGTGGATGGCTTAAGGGAATGTTATTAGGACACAAACTCTCTGATGTCTTGCCTAAATCCAGGTTGAATAACTTATTAGAATCTACCAGCAGTCTGCAGTTGGGGGATGCAGCTAAATATACCACTGTTATTAGCAGGTGACAGTGGAACAGGCAGTTGTCACAGCTGGGAGGTCAGCACAGTTAAATCAATCACAGTCAGGATGTCTGCAGAGAAAACAATAGAGTTGCATCTTGTAATTTCTGACAATCACCAACATTTGAGGTGCATGCATTCAGTTGCAAAAAGTCTTAAAATTTAAGGGCTGCTGACTGGACATCTTAGGCACAACTGAGGAATCTGATTTTTTTCCTTTTTAAACATAAATTCTTTGGCATGTGGAATGCTTTATGCTCTCTGGTGGGAAATTATGATTTGTGATATATGAAGCAGTTTAAAAAAGCAGTTTGCAAGAGTAACAATTAGTGAACAGGTTGTTTGGTTTTCCAGTCACTTAATTTCCCATACCATCAATTCAGTAGTCCTATGGCAACTAATATCACAGCATTTGGAAATGTAGTTTAAGCATGGGTACACAAACATGCTGGATGGTGGGAAAGGTACTGAAGAACCAGAGTAAAACCACTATAAATTAAAAACATATAATCTGCCTTCATAAAAGCCAGCATGAACCTGCAAAGCTTTTCTGGGACCATTAAAATGTCTGTATTTCCCAGCAGAACTCATTTCCCTAAGTGCATCCCTGTGGACTCCAAGAACTCCAGCTATATTTGAGAAATTTCTCAAGGGCAGCTGCTTCCTGTGGGTCTGAAAAGAGCATTGTTTTGCTCTTTTTCTGGAGACAGCACATACTTGAAAGGATGTGTTTAGAGGAGAAAAAGAAGTTGTAGAGTATACCAGGTATTATGTCAACAGCTGCAAAGCTACTTGTCATGTCAACTGTAGAACTTGGACAACTCTATTGTGAAGAAGTTTGAAACACTTGAATGATAAAAATTTATAATAGAAAACTCCTATTGGGGTCATGTATGCTTCTCAGTATTCAGACTGCAATAAATCTTTCCAGTGCTATTGTCCCTTTTTCACTGAAGCAGAATGTTTCCAACATTCATCTCTCTTTTGCTCCAGGAGACTGTTTCACAATACACTACTCCTTACTGTGTACCTAGTCCCTGAAACTTTTTACTTTGTTGCATAGAGGACCAGAGATTAATATTTTTTTATTTTTTGAAATTGGCAATGATGGGAATGCACATTTCTTAGGTGAAATTAAGTACCCTGAAGTTGCTGAATTTGGCCTCAGGTCTGTTCTGTAGAAATGTTCTTCAGCTTTGCATGTGAAGAAATGCAGCGAGTTATAATGCTTCTGCTTTCTTCTTATTTGTTCTTTGCAGCATGGAGCACAATGTATGGTAAAAAGTTGATGAAATAGAGGTCAGCAAAATCTAGGAAGGCAGTGAGAGGTTTTCCTAAAAACCTGTTGAAGAAAGGAGTACAAAGTGTAGCAGATGATGCTTGTTTGCTGTCTTGCTAAAGCTGAGAATTTCTCATGAGCAGCAAATTCTTTCTGTGTCCAAGGTGCAGGGTGCTGCCCCTTTGCTGGAAGTTGGTGGCATGGAAATATGAACATATGAAGGTTTCTTGCAGAAAACACCAGGAAACTGTTGAAGCTGCACTTATCAGGCACTTGGAAAATGAGAAGTGGCTGAATGGCAGTTTTGATTGTGAAGCTGGCAACACAGTGCTGCTTAGACCCTTTCTTAAACTTCCAAGACTCCCTCTCACACACACGTAGAAAAGGATAAGAAATAATGCTGATCTGGGTTTTTTTTTAAACAAAAGTGTGACAAATATTGTAAGAACTGTGCTGTTACTTGGCCCATCAAAAGAGCAGAGTAATGCAACCCAACCTCTACATGAAGAGATTGGACACAAATTAATATCAAAATTGTGTGTTTTATATTACACAATACTTAACCAACTAGGTAAAAATAATTTCACGAGAATTTCCCCTACTAGAGAAAACAAAAACCAGTCAATTTGCACAAGCAGGAAGAAAATAAAATTTAAAATTTTCCATGAGTTTCACATTGTCTAACATTACACTTTACTTAGTTACTTAAGAACTATGTAAATAAAATGCCAAGACACACTTCTCTCAGTGATCAGTTCAAGTTCTCAGCCAGCACTGTAGGAAGACAACTGATAAACTCTGACTAACTCTTCCCATCAACTCCTTAAGACCATTTCTATTGCAGCATTGAAGGTTAAAGGCCAAAGATCAAATGTCCTGCAATAATTTTTTAAACAAATTTTTTTTTCTTTTAGTAGTATTAGTTTTGAGTTTATTATTGGATGAGAAACTATATTAACAATATCATCTTTATTCTAAGAGGAAAAAGTAGAGACCTCAGTTCTTTTAGCAGTTCTGCTGCTCTTTCAGTATTTCTCATTTTGCTGCTCTGACTTCTGTGTATGAAAACCAAAGGAATAGGAAAGACCTGAAACAACAGAATATTTCTGCTTCAGTGGCTGGTGGCATCTGTTAGTAACTGCTGTATCAGTGATAACACTACCAATTTATGAAAGAAGAAGCAGATTTCCTACAAACAGCTATGAAAAGTGAAAGTCTTTTTTAGGTAAGGGTTTATCTGCCAAATTAATAGGAAACTGTTGATGTTGCTGTGGAGTTAAAATAAATGTATCAATTAATAAGACATTGGTTGGTAAAGTAGGAAGCTGCATGAATGAAGTAAAAAAATACAGGTTTTTTTATGTTACCTGTTATCTCAAAACAAACTGTGAGTGCAATAAAATTTAAGGATTGATTAATTCTAATCTCTAAATTATTTCCTTTATTGTTTCCCTGCTAAGCAGTCACTCAAGGAGATCAAGTGGAAAGTATCCATAGTCTGACCTTGTTACAAGTTGGAAATATGTAAGAAAAAGGGTCAACATTTCCCAGCTGTATGTCATTTTCCTCTGGGATTTTTTGTTTTCTGGTTTGTTTGTTTAGGTTTTTGGTTTTTGTTTGTTTGGTTGGTTAGGTGTTTGGTTGTTTTAGGGTTTTTTTTCTTGTGGTGTGTGGTGGGCTTTTTAATTGTGAAAAGAAGTTGTGAAGAGCTAGCCAGAGTTTATCAGTTGTCTGACTACTGTGCTCTCTGAGAACTTAAGGTGTTCACAGGGAGAAGTGTCTTGGCATTTGATTTGCATAGTTCTCAAGAAAGCACTTAACAAAAAGAGGAAAAAGCCAGATAATTTTGTTATCTGTGAATACCTCACTGGAGTAAGCCCAGTCAGAGCACTGGAGTAAGCCCAGTCAGAGTAACTCAATATTCATAACAATATAATTCTGTAATGCTTGTATACCCAGAGTGAAACTAGCAAGGTACCTCCACTTTTAAACATTCTGCAGGTGGGACTAATAACCTGAACTAGAGTTAATTAGTTAATTAGTTATTAGAGTTAATTTAGTGTTAAAAGCTTGATGATAACCTTAGAGCCAACTGTAAAGCTTATCATTTTAAGTGCTGGTAAGGGGCTGTTTTCCAGCCCACCAGAATCCTGTTAATACAGACCCTGTCACAAGGTTTCTGATGAGCAGAAACCAGGTAAATTTTTTTACCAGGAAAGTTCAGATTTTTTCAGGATTTCTATACACAAAGTACATTTTAATGAAAAGTACTATGGCAACAGCTATGGCTTTTTAAATGAGAGGCTTTTATTCTGCTTTAGCCTTATGAACTGGTAAACTTCAACACTGCAGCAAAGCAAAAGGGCTCCCTGGTGTCCTGGGAGGGCAGCTGGGCTTGCACATTTGAAAATAAAAACAAAAACAAACTCTCTAGTGCTGCCTTCTCACTAAAGAGAATCCAGTTGAGAGAAGCTAAGGATGGCAGCATGCTGGAGACAGAAAGCTTAATGATGATTTCTGATAGCTTTCTTTACCCAGCCAGGAGATATGAAGAACCAGTAAGTTTGGTCCAAAGGCCTCCCAGTGTCTTTGCTTAATTTCATGGGGCTGCCTCTATTCCTTGGAATATCTAGAATAAACCAACTTTAGACAGCTGTTAACCACAGCAAGTGCAGTGCTTGTTTGCCTGACCTAGAGAACAGGGAAACAATAACACTCTTACTCCCATTCCTCACCAAAACAAAAACAATCCTCCCCAAATGCAGGACATAGAAGGTCTGATCACCCTCAGATTGAAGAAGTAAATAGTTTAGACAACTTAGTAGCTAATTTTCTTGTGTTGTCACACTGTAATTCTCAGATATTAGTAGATGTGCATGTGGGAGCAAAAAGCATCAGGAGGATCCAGGGGTGCACTGGGGATCAAGGTCAGGCAGGGCTGAAGTGGCTTCAGGAGACCATGACAGCCTTCCTGAGACACTGAGCCCTGAACAAAAGTGCAATATCTGTCTTCCTTGAGGTGTTTTAGAGAAAGGCACAACTGCTCCCAAACCTTGAATTCTTAGGGCTGGTGAGGTTTGGTTTTTCTGTTTTATTGGAAGGTGTCCAGATCTGCAGATGTTAGTTCATTTATAGTTGAATTTCACTGTCGCTGGTAAAGGTGACTTAGAAAACACCCTGCTGCAAAAAACAACTTTGTGAATAGATAACATATTGCAAACCACGTATGGTGGCATACCTGACCTTTTTTTAATTTTTTTTTTCCTCCTCAGAAATAGCAACTTTGGATAGAGAATCCAACTGTGGAGCAAGTCAGCAAGGCCTCAAGAGGTAAAAAGATATTCTCCACACTATATTTATGGGGAAAATTTTTTAGAAGTTGTCTAAAGGTTGATCATTGCTAGCTTTTCTCCCTCAGCTTCTACTCCTTCAATATCCAACCATCAGGAAAACTGGAATTTTTGAGTATTGAGTTTTCTTGGTCCTAGGGACTACATGACTCTCTAAGGTTTATAGTTTTGTTACTCACCGATATTTTTTTCAATTTTAATAACCAGCTTCTTTTTTTTTTTTTTGGGGTGGGGGCAGAGGGGAATAAGGAGGAGACTCATTACCATTTTTGATAATAATAAACCAAGTTGTGCTGCATATGGCTTAGCTGGTGTAAAGCCAGTTGCTAAATGTACATGCACTTGTATGCAAATGTCTTTGGCACCAAGCTCAACACCACCTTTCACAAACTTGGGCCACCATCATGATGCTATTTTTACAAAGCACCTAAAATCAAGAGCAGAATACAAAAGAGACTGCTAAGGTAGCTGTTGAAGATAAAAATTGATTTAATTTCTTAGCTAGAGCACAACCTCCTACTCCATTTGCTGTAACACTCAGATCCTGGGGTCACTCCTGTGAAGGCATTTTCTGTTATTCCAAGACAAAATCACACATAAACCACATGGAGGATACAACAATTATCTCTTATTAATATATGCAGTAACGAGCTAGGACTATTATTTTTGGGTGGAGATTTTCTGTTCACTCTTCTGCTGTTTTCTCTCAATGAGTCTGTACTGGCCAAACATCTTCCAGTCAGATGTGGAAGAGTAAAGCTCCATGGCATCTTGAGATGGAATGACTCACAATTTTGCTGAGCTGCTTTTGTTATTTTCTTTCAGGCTTTTTATTTTGTAAAAAGGCTGTGACAGTTCTACTTGAAAGTGATTAAATGATGTAAAGCTTCAGATCACCCCTTTTCTTTCTGTGTCCTTTCTTTATTTATACTTAGTAACTTCAATATCTCTTGCTTCCTGACTGAAGTGAGTACAGCTATAGTTTCATCACAAAGTTTTTTTCATTAAAACCTGCCCAAGTCATGTATTTCCCATCTTCCTCTACGTATTTAAAAAAAAAATCCATTAGAAGTACTACTTATACTCATTATGCACATGCAAATTGTGCTTGAAACTAAGCAGAAACTTCTGATTTCTGAGATTTTAACTGGCAGCTGTGATAGCAATGGGGTTTTGCTTATATTTTTTACATTCCAACTGAGAATTCAGTCAAAATTGAGCAATAATAGGCTGTATAGAGCTAGGAAATTGCTTCATCTTTTTGTCATCAGAATGAATTAATTTCTTCTTTCAAAGCTATCTGGTTTCAACAGCCTTGGTTAATTTATCAAGTGCAGTTTGCCAGTGCCCTGTAAAAATGGTCATTCTGCTGTGATTAACTTGGTCATGGAACCATGTGCATTTCAGTTGTGACATGCAAAACTTAATACATTTCTATTTAATGTCTATTGAGGTGGTGGAGTGTTTTTTTTTCTTTCTTTGGCTTGGGTTTATAGTTGGTGTAAATAACAAAATGTAAGAATATAATGTCACAGTAGAGCAAAAAAAAAAAAAAAAAGTTTTGCAGAAAAAAGAAAAAAAGTCTTCCACTTGTGACCAGTGTTGGTTTTGCTGAGGATTAATCCTTCCTCAAGGAAGAGAAAGTCTTAAAACTTTTGCTCTTGTGATGTCTTCATCTATGGTTCTTGATTGCCTGTATTTTACTTTATTTTAACATTAGAAAGCATAAAGTTGTTACATAGGCCCTAGAACCCTGAGCTCAATTTAAAGAAGGAATGGCTAATTTCAATGCTGTCTTCTCAGGCCATAAATTTCACAGATTATGAGTGTGAATAGCTGGAAGCAATGTCCTCTTTCTCTTTAGATTTAAATTTCACTGCTGTGCACTTCTGAAAGGAAAAAAGGAATACTGGCTGTCAGAGGAAAATTCTCTAATGCCTCACAAAGGAAACATACCTATTTCTCTTGTTCTTAGGATAACTAATTTGGGGGCTTTAGACCTCCTTTTGCATGCTGTTCTCATCTATTTATAATTTTATGAGTGCCTCTGTGGTTGCCTTCCTTAAAATATTATTTTCTTCTGATGATAGCATGAAAGCTTTTCAAAACAGAGCACAGTCCATTTGACTGTTGGTTATCTGTTGGTTGTGTAAAGCAATTTCAAAGCACAAGAAAGAAAACCATGGTATGGAGCATCTTGCTTATTAGTGTGGTGGAAGACTTATTTTCCCTGAATGCTTTGGACAAGAAAGCAGTGGAAAAATCATCTGTTAATTTGAGCAACTTTTTGGAACCATTTTGGTTTCTGAATGCTATTTAAGGCCTTGGCAAAATAAAATCTTTTACCTTGAAAAGGGGATGGTTTCAACTTTGTCCATTATGCTCACATCTGAAAGTCTTATCAGTGATGATGCTAAAGGGAGGAGCTTGGCAGCATGATGGTGTTTTGCAGGGTGTTCATGAATTTTCATCTTTGTTAAAGACAAAAATAGTGTGATTCCTTATCAAATTCTCCCAAATTGCTCTTTGCTGTGTTGATCATTCCTGTACAAAACAGTAGGCATGAAGAGCTGATCCCACAGGCACACAGGTGTCAGCCCTGAGGTCTCTGCTCACTTAACTCTGTCCCCCAGCTCACTTCAATATTTGTGTCACCTTAGTCTACAGCATGATCTCTGAACTGGAAGTGCTTCAGTATTCCAAGTTGGTAAAACATGCTGGTTTGACTCCTCAGGGAGTCTGAACCAAAAGTATGACAATGTGGCCAGATTAAATTCTGTTTATATTTGTGTTGTACCCTAAAATGTCTATCAGGTTTTGTGGCAAAGCTTTCATATTCTTTACTGAGTTATTCTGGACTTCATGATAAGAAATGAATGTTGTGTTGCAGGCTTTGCACTATCAGAAATGTCTGTGGTTTGGTGCTTTGTCTTCACTTGCTATTTCATCCCTCTTTTTATTCAGACCAAACACATGAATAAATAGTTTTCTAATTTAGCATTTTACTATGCTTGAGTTTCTCAGCTTGGTTTTTGTCTTCTTCCTGTAGAAAGATGAATTTTTGTGAATCCCTGGCTTCCTCCTAGGAGTTGTTTGCAACTAATACCTTCCCTAGTTGTCTATTCCTTGACATGTATTGGAGGGGGACTTTATTTTTAGAACTACTGTCATTTCCTCCTCTGTTCCTCTGTGGACTATTTATTTTTGTTTTTCTCTCTCCCCTTAATATGGCTGTTTTAAATATTTCTTTCATGACACTTCTTTACTAATGCTTTTTCCAAAATATGAGAATATTCCTTTTAAATACTCTCCAAATTACTATTCAAAATGTACAAAATGTGGTATGTCTCCCTTTTGATAATTTTCTGATTGCTTTTCCTCATTTTATGTCCTTCTAGGCAAAAGCTGTGTTGTTTGTTTAAGTTTGAAAGAGTGTATTTCCTGACCAGTTGCCCTGTTTTGCTCAGGCCTTGGTAAGACTTGCTAATTATCTGTGCAAATAAAAAAGTCCTGATGGGGTCATATCTCTGATATCTGGCTTTTGAACCATGATGTGAGCTACCATCAGGTGTGGACTTGCAAAAAAAGGAATCAGGGATGTAGCTGAGGGTTAAGTTTGCATCTGCTATTTAGGCATTATTCTTTACCCCTGTTGATTGCTTCATAGCACAATTGTAGAAATATATGTCCTATTTCATTTGTGTACTTGTCTTTTTATTCTGCTGGGTATATTATGTACTTTAAATAGTAGGGCATACTAAATTGTTACCCTGGTTTTTTCTATCTTTGTAGTTTTATAAAATACAAACACCTAATTTTTCTCTCTCCTTGTAAATCTGAATGATAGATCCGTGGCAATTTAGCTAATTGGGAAACATTGAAAGGCTGTGGTTTATGAATTGAAATGGAAACCTTGTAAAACTGCTTGTAATAGACTCTTCTGGTCTCCATTCCCTTACCAGATCTCTGAAAATTCCTTTGATAATCATGTTACCTTCATCTGATATTTTCAGTTATTTGGGGAAAAAGAAGAAAAAATTTTCCTTGGGGATTTAGTGTCCCCTTGTCAAGTAATGCAAAAAAGAGTAATGGGATGCCATAACAAATCTATTTGTTTAAATGTCCTTAATAGCCACCAGTAACACATTTAGTGATCTGAAGGGATCATTGTCAGTGATGGTTCTTGTAAGTCTTAGGGGATCATTTGTGCTGTTCACATTTAAGTGTTAGATGGAGCTGCCAGAGCAGATGGGATGCAGAAGAGAGCACAGAACGGACTCCTCCAGAAAACAGAAAGTGTTAGGACTGATTCCCATTTTCCTGATAATAAAAGATGCCATTGGAAATTACCCTTATATTTTGGGTGTCTAAATTAGATATCTAAAGCCAAAGGAACATTCCCAATTTTGTTTTTATATCCTCATTTTTTCCTTTTCCCCATCATTGTGTGCTTAATTCATACTATGTTACATTTGTGGATGTATATAGTGGCTTCTTATTTCAAGCCTAGCTGGAAGCTTTTAGTGGTTATTTTTGGGCCATCTGGAACATGAACCTTAATCTTCCTAAGCTGTATTTTAAAAGGGCTGATGGACTCATTTGCCAAAGTTTAATTTGACAGGAGAGTGGTTTTATCTGTTCTATCAATTAAAGCATAGTCTATTTGTTATCAGTCAACAATATCATTTATGATAAGTACTGTAACTGCTAAATGCATTATGTTGTCCATACGGTGGCTGTCCTGTTGCTGTCTCTCTCTTCAAATATACTTTTTTTTAATTGGAGAACCTATTGCTTCTGCTTAAAGCATGTTAATCAGGAATATAACACTGAAATAATACCAGGAACTCAGCCCACAGAACTCTGAGTGTGGAGGCTTAATGTAGCAGAGCAGAAAGCAAAATGGAATTACTGTCAGAATCACTAAAAACTTACTCTTTTCAAATTTGACTGAAGAGTTGTTACTGCTATTTTGAATCAATAAAAAACATTGTGACCAGTACATGTTCACTTATCCTGAAAAATTCATTTCCAGAGAGCAAGATCCCACTTTGTATAACTGTATACATCAAAAAAATAATTTGGAAAAAATGTATGTACTCTTTAGCATCTTTCACAGTAGAGGGAAAATTGTTTTTAAGGTATGTTTATACCTTATAAGGAAGCTTTCCACAAACAGTGTGGAAGTTTATTTTGGTGGCAGTGCTACAGAAATGCTTTGAAGCGAGCTTCCCAGCATTACATGTCAGTAAAAATTAGTGCTGGGAACAGTAACACATTTTTTTCTCTCATTCTTCTGTGTTTTTCCTGAGCCTTACCAATGGCTCTTGAGCTCTGTAGGTGCTGTATTTTCCCCTTCCTGTTGTGCTATCAGTACGTGCCCTGCACTGACTATTCCTAACTACCAGGAAGTTCAGCCAAGAGTGACTTCTGTGGCCATTGAAGAACATGCCCACAGAACAGGTCTCACAATTTCTGTCTGTGAAGTTGATGCTGATGAAGATTTATCAGAAGGGAGAAGGTGCAATTAGAGGACTCCTCCCCTCTTTGAATGACTGGTTTTTAATAGGCTTTATGAGCTGTGCAGCACACTTCAACTCTGTGTCCAGGGAAATATGTGAATACCCAAAGGAAAATAGAATTTGCAGTACTGAGCCTTGCAAAGGGATATGGGTAACTTGGAGGCTCTCAGGAATATTTCACCCTTTTAATCTAATTCCTATGTTTTCTGAAAGGTGATAAGTACCAGGGAAATTGCATTGTGCTTTGGTGTGCCAAGCACTGATTGGTAACCACAGTGTCCCACAGAAAACTATTAGCTGAGTGTACTTAGAAGTCGTAAAATATTGGAAGGAGTAAGCTGCTGACAATTAAAATGAAATAGTAATTGTGATGATGCTTTGATATCAATTTCTGTACTTTTTTTTGCTCAAGAAATCATTCCAAAGCACTTTGAGAAAATACAGGCTACATCAAACTGATGCTTGTTTCAGGCCATGTGCCTGATTTTCTGTCTGCAATCCTGTTTTCAGGCAGTCTGTCAGGACTTTCCAAGTTATCCAGGCAATGAGATACAAAGACTTGCATGCACAGCTGCTGTAGAAGTGGGGAGCTTTTAGCTCTGTCTGAGGTCAGACATGCTGTATGGGTGAAGACATCCACAGAGCTCTGCCCCTGTACCTTGTATCTGAGCTGTGTTCTGCAGTCATTCAGTCATATACTGGATTTGGATTTTGCATATGCCAGGCCATTTGCATCATCTGCAGCACAAGACTCTTGAGTGGAAGGTGGGCACTTGGATAATTGTAAGTCAATCATTACTGAGGCAGAAAAGTCAGGAAAGTAAGATTTTGGCATTTATGTCAACAAGAGAAATCACAACTGGTGATGAGCCTTAGCATCCTGAGCCTCAGTAATTCTCATTAAATGCATGTACAAGGTGTAGAGTTTATAGGTAATTCCTCTAGAATAGTGCTGGTGTCTGTATGGGCTCTGCAAGTATCAGTGCAAGGGGACCCATCCTGAGATAAGAAATATATGAAATAAAGTATGTGCTGTATTGTCTCAGCTGCTTGGTGCTGGAATGAGCAGCCCATCATTGCAGACTGAGTACTTTATACATACATTTGTCAAAATTAATCTTGTGGCTACTATATCTTAAGATGTTATTTCTTGGATTCTGATAAATGCAGTCCCCAGGGCTGACTGTGGTGCTGGTGGACAAATGACTGACTGCAGAGCTTATCATCATGGCACAATAGCAAATATTTCAGTCTGGCAGCTGTCGTTTTCCTTAACCCTTTTGTCAGCATGTGTAAAATTCAGTCAAAAAAAAACCGCACAAAAAACAACTAAACTAAAAACCCCAGCTCTGTGACATTTGTATTGTTTTGGCTTGACTCTAGACCCTAAATCTCTATCTCATAGTGCAAAACAGTCCTCCACAGATCCAGGTGTGGTCCAGGCAACAAAAAAAAGTCTCAGACAAATAGACATAATGCTCAAAATATTCTAGTGCTGACACAGATGATCTGATTGGACACTACAGAATAAATGAAAGCAAAAAATTTTGGGTTTGGTCTCAATAAGAAGCAGCAGGGCTGTACTGTGCTAGTCCACAGCTCATTTTACAGTGATCTTAACACTAAAATTTGAGAATTCCCATGTACCATGTTCTTCATGGATTAGGTCCAAGCATAAGCTAAATTAGACCACAACCCACTCAAGCTATGCTGAATTAAATTCACTGAACTATGATGCTCACTGTGAAGTAATTGTGTTATTTTTGGGTTTTGTGTTGGCCATAAGCTGTTTACAGAAACTTGCCAATTTAGGCTCACAGAGAAAGTTATCTTTCAATTACAGTTTGGGAGGAGGTTGATGGTGGTATATTGTCCAAAAATTTTAGAAATACCTAACACTCTTTTGGATGATGGAGTTAAAGTGTTACTAACTCTATACTGCCTGGGGAGTTAAATTGCCTCTTTTGAGGTATGAAAAAAAGTATAGTGGTTACTGAAGAATCCAGATTCATAAAATCTCTCCTCTTGCTGTGATTTTTTTGGTAGTTTCTTTCAGAGGTGAGCAAAAGGCAGAGGCTGAGCAGAGGGTCTGGAGCCCTGACTGAGGACAAGGGTGTGAGTTCTCAGGCCACAGTCATGCATCACACAGACCTATGAGTGCTGGGTCACAAAAAAAACAGGCTCCCGCTCTGGCTCTGTTGTCCTAGCAGCAACAAGAAAACTGTATGTGATTGTGCAGTGCTTTGACTTTTCAACTTCTTCAGTTTGCACTTCACCCAAACACAAGAGAAAAGCACAAATATATATATATATACACACACAGAGATGCAGTTGTACATTTGTCTGTATGTATACACACATCTCTTCATGTTCATTTGTATAAACACATTACACACATAAATCTGCATCATCAGAAAGTATGGATATCTTATATCATGATCAGAATACACTGCTTCAAATTTTCACCCACGCTGTTGTGGAGGAAAGAAATAGAATTAAACTCAGGAAGAGGTGAAGGGTTTTTTGTTCAAGAGAAGGATCCTGATATGATCGAAATTTTCTGCATCATACTGCTAGTCTAAGAACCTCTGTAAAATATCTTTGCATAGAATACCCAAAGATTACATTAGCATGTTTAAAATATCCCTTAATGTATGCTGATGCTTTCTGTATGAAACCCAAGAGCATTTACAGATAACTCTACCATATTGCATCCTATGTTTTGGAAAGATAAAGCTGAAATTCAGCTGGCTGCCTTCTCATGAGCTTGCTAAATTATCTATAATTTTGAGCATTGAGTTTGTGGGTGAATTTGGATAATTAAAGTCTATTCCATTAGCTGAAATATATAAGCATTGCTACCTGCACAGTTGTGTTCAAGGAAAAATGATTTTTAACTTTTGTGGGGAGCTCTTCCTTTTGCAGCGGAGTTTTCTAGAAACAGCAGCATTAGAAGAATGTTAATATTTGAATATCCCTATAAATTGTTATTTATTCATTGCAACATTTTTTTTCCAAATACCTTATCACTTTGTTGTGTTTTTAGTTACACTTGCTTTCTGCCTTTGTGTGATTCTTTTTTCCAAGAGTGCCTATTTGAGGACTTGAAAAAATGAGAAGAGGCACTCTGGCTTTGTGTTATAAACTGTTTGTTTAAATATTTTACCTCTTTTTCACCATTCTAATCATTATTGGAAAGCTGTCTTGTACCACTTTTAGCATGAAGACTTCAATAGCTCCTTATCAGGTGTTTCTCAAATGGCCAAGTGGGAAATCTTGTCCCTGTTATCTCCCAGTATGGGTTAATCTATGGCCCCAACAAGAGCCTGTAATGTGCTGTATGCATTGCTTCTACCCTGAATTAGCAAGCTATGGAGCTATATGGGAGAAGGTGAAGGAAATTTGCCCTGGAACATTTCTCATTTCAGAAGGTAAGAATGATTATCATCAGAGCTGGTTAACACCTTGTGGGAGTGTTAACTAAGTAGGGCTCACCAATCCGAGCAAGTGCAAAATGTTTGAACTATATTGGCTTTTTCCCCAGCTACTCCTACATTTTTCCTGCTTTAGACACAGGATTTTTCCAACAGAGTGTTCCCCTCAGTGTTCTACTCTCTCTCCTGTGCTGCTGCTTCAGTCCTTTAAAAGTCTGTAGTTTGTAAAGTGAAGTCATGTTCTTTCACTATGGTCCTGTAAGAATTTAAAACAAACAAAAAAAACCAAAACAAAACCCCCAAGCAACCAACTAAACAAACACCCAGGAAACTTGATGGCCACTTCAGTCCTATGATCCCTGGGCCTTTCAACAAGAGGTGAATGGGAACACTGATGGCCTCAGAAAGCTTTCCCATTCCAAGCAGAAAATAACCAGGGTATTTTAAAGGTTTCTGCTGGGAGATGGAAGCTACACCAGAAAATTTAACAATTTGGTGGCTGGGTTACTCACCTAGGATGAATTGCTTTTAGACATTTACCTCCTCCCAGGCAGCTACTCTGATGTGATTATCAGGGTCTTCTTCTTCTGTTCAGGCTTTCAAGGCATGAACAGTTTTCTAAAGAAAACTTTGTTCTGGAAAGCTGTTGTGTTCCCATATATGTTTAGGTTTGACAGAACATTATTAAAAATAAAATCTTTCCCTCCCCCGACTTTTCCACTTAAAAAAAGTATATAAGGGTTGAATATTTCCACTGAGCATACCAAATACTTGGAGGATCACACAGTCTGAACTCAACCTTCAGGAGAACTAAAAATCATTGGGGTAGCTCAGTGTGGGCAGCACTGGATGAATCTTTGCCCTGCACAGGGCAGGCAGGAGCAGCAGCCAGTTCAACATGTCACTGCATTTGGGCTTGGGACAGCTCAGCCAGTGCACCTCTGCTCTGGGGACTGCTGCACCATCTGCTCCCTCCTGGGGCATCTCTGACATCTCACCATGCTGCTCATTAGAGAGAGCCCATGGTTGTTAGTTGAGTCAGTAAAACACGAGCCTGGACATTGCCTGGGCATTACTTGGGCATCAGGGCAGAGCTGAGCAGAGCATGCTGAAGTGCTCACAGATCTCATAAACTTTCCCTTGACCAAAATGGCTTGTTCTGCCCTTTTGTGATATTCAAAGCAGGTAAAAAAGTGAGTGTTTATAACACCATGGAATGCTGTTAACTCTTCTTTTTTTTATGGTAACATATTTTCTAACTGCAGCAATTTGCCACCAATCTTTATAAGGGTGTAGAATATAAAGCACATATTAAAAAGTGGGACTAAATCAATCTCAGATGATTAAAAATTATTATGATTACTGCATAAAAGTGTACATACATATGAGACACTGAAACTGGAAATGTGTAGCAAATTATGCAGGCAGGAGAAATGTCTGAATTCAAATGGCAGGGCAAGTCATGGGAGCTTCCTCCCTGCACAGACTTGGTTTTAAAAAGGATTTTTTTTAATTTTTGAGGGTAGTTGCTATTTACTAAACCATGGTGAACATAATTACTCCTGCTGTTTGCCAAGAGGAAAATTCTAAAGCAAAATCCTAACCAGTGTGTTAGGGCAAAGAACTTTCCATTTGCCCCAGTGCAGCTACAGCAGGATCTCTTCTGTCAGCTGCCCATCCATCTACCTTCCCAAACTTATCCTGGCCTCTCTCCATGTGTCCCCAGCAGCTGGTGGGGTAGGGGAATTACTTTTCTGTGTGTTCAAGCTAGTTTAGCTCAGTGCTGCTCTGAACAGGGATTTGCTGCCTCAGTGATTGGTGTTGGGACCTGTCTGAGCTCCTGCTGCCACCACAGAAAAATCTGCTGCCATGTGTCACTTATTGTTTGCACAGTGGCTTGGAGGTGGATATGATATCCTCAGTTTCCTCTCCTGCTTTCCTGTGTTTGTCCACAGTGCTCTTTTTCCCTTTACTGCAGGACACAAGGGCGTTTTGGACTTGTACCTTTGAAGAATTGTAGGTGAATTTCAGATGCAAATGCCTTGGTCATTTGCACTTGTCACACAAGTTTAATTCTTATGAAAAGGAATCAAAGAAAATGCTGTGTGCAAAATACATCATAAAGAATAGTTAGGGATATAGTTAATATAGTTAAAGAATAGTAGGGACATAGTTAAAGTATAAAAGTAATGACAGCAAATCAAATAAACTTGAACACTATCTTCCTGATGTTATGACGTGAAATCCTCTTCCCCCCTTTCCCAGTTTCCTTTCTACAGATGTATTGTGATTTGGCATTAGAAATGTTGTTTTATCCTACTTTTGGGAAGGAGGGGTTAGTGAGACAGTGTGATGTCCTGCTCCCAAAAACCAAAATTAAGCTTAGGAAAGATGGGTGAGGGGTGCATATGTGCTCATATACACCCAAAGACATTCCAACTCTGCTTTTGCCTTAACAAGGAAATACAAGTCTCTCAGCTGTGTTTTTTATTTATTATCCTCCTCCTTAAATTATAAATAATTAATTTCTTTTTTTTTAAAATAAGCTCAGGAATCAAGGCACTCTACTATTAGAGATAACAATTATTTAATGAGCAGTGCTTGGTCTGAGAAACTCAGCTCCTTATGAATATATCCACATTTATAGATATATATTATTAATAAGAGGTAGTTTAGGGAGGTATTTATTTTAAGTTTATAGGATTTAGTGTGGACTTGGTGAGTCAGTATCTGCTTTGGATTTATTTGAAGCAAATGTTAAGCAGACAGAAGAGACTGACATATCTGTAGTGGTTCCATAGTTGTCTGAATTATTGTTAAAACCCCAGCACTGGCACATCTCTAATTTAATACGCATTTCAGCAGTGACTGTGAAAATCTGAAATGTCTCATTCTCCTTTCATTAGAGTCAGGAGAAAAATACGAGATCTGTATCAATATGAGCAGAGATGCTCCTGGCCAACATGAAAGCATCCTTTTATGTAAAAAAAAACAAAAACAAAAAACAAAAAACTAATCTTTTTGTTCTAACAAGCTATCTACTGCAGGCTGTGTTTCTTTTCAATCAAATATTATTCTGTGACATAATTCTTCATGCCCTCAAATGGTTAATTGCAAAGTTGAGTTTCCAAAGGACCACACCTCACTTCTGAACTGAACTCACAAGAGACACAAAATAAGAAAATGGCTTGGGTCTGGAATCGATGAAATTAATAAAAACAGGATCAAAGTTACAGACTGCAAAACCTATCTGGGTTTAAAAGACACAGAGCCCTGCCCTGCAGTGCAGTGAGGCAGGACAGGCATCCTGTCTGGCTGGGGCAGGGAGCATCCAGGGATTCTGCCCCAGGCAGGGCTAGCTCTGCTCAGCACCTTGGTCTCTGGGACTGCCTTTCCCAAAGCTGACTTGCAGCAATAAGAGGGGCTAATGCCACCTCCCTGTGCTGCCTTTTTTAACAGGTATCTCAGATTGTTTCAGCTGCTTGCCAGACAAGCATTTTCATTTAGTTTAAAGGTACCTCCTGAAACAATGGGGTGGAGCTGACTTTCACAGAAGACAGGTTTGATATCAGTAGGAGATAGAGGCCCTTTGTAAGCCTGCAGAAGCTAAAAGTTAATTTTCTTCCCAGTATCTGAACAGGGATTATATCACTATGTTTTATAGCTGAACCTTCTGTAGGGGGTCAAACATCTGCTCAATAGAGCAGCCCAGCACCAGGAGTGTGTCTGATTAATCCTGCTGTGCTCTGAAGGGGCATCGATCCTATCAACCCCTTTGGACAGTCCTGCACTTATTTCAACAATTGTCTGCTGCTAAATTACTGTAGTGAGAGTTGATAAAACAATTGAAAATAAATGGGGTTCTTTAACACATATATGTTTGTGAATTTGCTACCTTAGCATCTAGTTTTAGGATTTACTTATTATGCTGCAGGATGGGAAGCCATAATTTTGATGAGCTCTAATTACACAGGTAATGTTGGTACAGTTACCCATTTATGAATGCTTTGATCTTTTGACACAGAGTAATGCTCAGATTTAATGCTTTATGTAGTACAATAAAACTCCCTCTCTTGATACAAGAATATACACCTCAAGAAGGTTAAGTTAATTGCTTTCAGAAACAAAGGAAAATTTAAACTTTAGGGCTAATTAAATTCCCATCTGCGCTTGTAAATTATTTTAACTACACTATACAGAATGTAAGTGGAGTTTATCTGCTTTTCATTGAAAAATAGTATCATATTAGCACAGTAAAATCTTCCAATGAGACATTTTTCCATTAACAATAAAAATAATCCATAGAACCTTGTTATGTTTAAATTTATTTACTATAATGGGTGCATGTGCAAAAGTCAGAATTATAAATAAGCCAAACTACCAAAGCAAAGAATGATAACATAGCTAGAGAAGCATTCATTGTCATTTTGTTTCTCTTAAAAAATCTCTAAATAAAGTGCTTCATCAGAAATTTAGGGAATTTATTATTGGCTTGACACTGATAAAACTGAAAAAATGAATAATTGTGTGCCATAGTCATCTGGGAAAGTAAGGAAGCGTGTTGCCTTAACAACACTTGTCTATAATGCTTTTTAAAAGTTCTAAGTAATCCTGCCAATTTAGAGACTCAAATAGTTTAAAAGCTGTCTTTTTTTCCAAAGGAAGACAAAAAGAAGGAAACATCTATGATGACTCACATACACTAAACCTAATTTTAAAAAAACAAATCAGACAGAAACAAATGCACACTCTATGACATCCTGCTCTACTGCAGCAGAAGATTAAGTCTCTACAAATTGCTTGAGCTCTTCTAGAGGGAGAGCACAAGCACAGGTCCATGTTTTGGTGAGTCACTTCCTAGGGACAGGCTGCATGCTCATCACACAGTCTGTTAACAGCTGGCAGGGCTGGAAAATGATAACACTTCTGAGATATGACTGTCCAGTCTGGCTGCTTGCAGGAATCTGGCTTTTCCCTTTATGTTGAACCAGACTTGCACAGCTGTTTAACTTACAAAAGGAGTGTTTTCATTCTAGAAGGAGAATGGCTTGTGTAAATGGGCAGTTTATGGAAAAGCTTTGTCAGAAGCACTTTAATAGCAGACTATAACTAGGTCTTTGGATCCAGAGAAGAATTACTCATTACTGGTACTAGGAAATATCTGAAGATTTTTTTGGCCCTTTCCTGTTGTTTACATTCTTTCCATAAGCATTTTTCAGCTTCAATTGTTGGATTTTTTTGGTCCAAGGTCTGAGAATTTTTTCTTTCTAAAGAAAGACTGAAAGTATTTAGTTCTGAAGTTTATCACAATCATCCCATCAAGTTGTCTTTTCAAATTTGCTCTCCCCAGAAATTATTTAAATTTATAAAATGTTTAGTAGAACTTGCACAGATAAAAAATGTTCTTGTCATCACTGTTGTGAAAGTAAACGATAAAATATAAGGGAAGAGTATTGTTAAAGTTAAAATTCAGAACAAGATAAAAACCTAATTTAATGCAGTTTTGTAATCTGGAGATTTTGAAGTATACATTTTGAAGTTCTGCATTGTCAAAGCATCTGTTGTCAAGTTATACTTAGCAAGAAACAAAGCAAAACAAAAATGTTGGTAATGCAAACTTACTTGAACTTAATGTAAGTGTGCTCCTTCTGCTGCTGAAATTTTTCTTGAAGGGTTGTTTGGTTTCTTTAATTCTGCTCACGAGAATAATGGGCATAGTATAAATTTTTCATATTAGAAAGAGACAATTCTTGACACTCCTGGTGCTCAGTAGAGAACTCCCTCACCTGCAGGGACCTGTGGCTGTGGTGGAAAGGGCTTCTCCCTGTATTCTTGAAATTTAGATTGTGCATGTGCAGTTTTAAGGGTTTTTATGGGAAGGAAAGGTAACTTGCTTTTTTCATTCTACAGCCCATTATGTTATACTGAAACTGTCAAAATTTTAAATGTGTGTGGGTTTTGCCTTTTTCTACATGTGGCTTTTCAGGAGTCTGGCTTTTTCATATTTTCAGGTTTAAAGAGGAAAGCTGCCACAAATGACAAACACATGGTGGGACAGAAATAATAAAAATACTGCCAAGGAAACACACATTTTTCATGGCAAAACATTAACATCTTAGTGTACAAGAGTAACATTTGTGATTATATTTTTGTGTACATGTTGTGAGATGAATTTAGTTACCTTTGCAGAGAGGAGCTGAACTGTGAGCACAAGAATAGTCAGTGATATTTGACTTGAATCTTGAACGGTTATTAAGTTAGTTATTACATTTTTGTAGAAAATTCTGTGCTTGTTTTTTCCTCTAATATATGAGAATATTAGAACATTTATGTATAAATCCTCATTATATCCTTCTGATGTAGGAAAATAGTGTCATTTTGCCTGAAGAAGGGCAACTGGCAAATGAAAAGATTTAAGTGTTTGAATTAAGGGCCTCATCAAGATTGATACTGCTTTTACCTATGAGGCATTGTTGGGGCAGATACAATATTTATTAGATTGAGTAAAACCATATACTTGACAGATCTTCTCCTTGGATGAACTTTTCCACGAGGGGTTGTCTGTATAGATGAAGTACTGGTAAGGAATTGCAAGGAGCTCTGGACAGCCTTTCATTAGATAGGTATTTCAGGCTACAGTTGTTAAGAATAATTCAGCTTAATGAGGTTTTTTTTTAAATTTCAAATTATTTGTGTTGATGCAGCAATGTGTTGATGCATTGAAACAGTTGGTGACCTGAATTTTGGTGTCACATCAATGGCAAAAGCAAATTACCTTCTTGGTGTATAGACAAAGCTAATGGCTTTATCTAGCATCTTCCTCTGACCTGCTTGTTGGCTTTGACCAGGTCACATATCAGGTAAATGTGATCCCCCTCACATTTTCTTCTTTGAGTTATATGAATGTAGCTTAGAATGCCTGTCTGGTTAGCTGTTGAAATTCAGATCCCATGTCACACCTGTAAGTGCCCCAGTAAATCCACTTGAGTAACTGGAATAAAAAAAAAACATTAAGGACAGGACTCTTCTCTGTTTGACCCAGCTTGTAGCTGACTGTTTACTCTGAGCTGAAACTGAGAAGTTAGACATTCTCATTTTCTCCTTCCCTTCTGCTTCCCAGTGAAATGTGTTGGCTAGGAAGCCACAGTGGAAGGGCTGCTAACCTGATGAAAAGCTTTCATAAATGTCCCTACCCTAAATCAGGAGAAAGTCCAGACCTTTCAGCTTGCTGTGAGAATTTGGAGGCAACAGACTAGTGAAGAACAATTACCTGAGACTGGGAAGAAGAAGAGTTAAATTAATTGCTTAGGAGTCAGGACTTGGCTAATGTCACTTGAATGACAATAAAGTAATAAAGAGTGATAAAGTACTGCCCTTCACACAGGGTCATTGATTGGCCACCTGAGGACAACATGCAGTGAATTAATCAATTCCTACCTTTGCCTAAGATTTTTTCCAGTGCAAATTTCCACTAGAAATAACATATTATGATGTTTGGCATAAAATTTTCTCTAAATATTCCAGTGAAAATTTTGCATGCATTATTGTTTACTTTCTGTAAAAAACCTATCCTAGTACAAGACCTCTTTCCCAAGCAAATTGGTTTAATTTTCATTTCAAAGGACTGGAATCCAGTGTGTGGCTTTTTCTTTTCCCTGGTTAGCTCAATGCACATTTTTAATGTATCCATTATTTGACTGATCTTGAAGTGGCTATAGAATGATCTGCTCATCACACAGATAGATGTCCATGGAGGCTCAGTGGTCTGGCTGTGATCACATACTGTAATGTGCTACCTCAGCAATAGGCTGGGGACCAAGGAGTTTCCCTTCTACACTGAAAAATTAATTAAGCAAGAGGATGGAGGCGGCCTAATCTTTTAATAATAGTCCTCTTAGGCTCTGTTACAGACAAACTCTATTAAGTAAGAAATGCTTATGATGAGCATGAGGCATATTCTGATCAGAGCCTGAAGCCTGTTTGCTGTGCTGAGCCCTGGGTGTCCTGAGACAGAGCAAAACTTCATGTGCCCAGCATGTGCCAGGGCCTCCTCCTGATGGCATTATGGCAAAATAGTGACTGCACTTCTGAGTAGCATGTTTCCTTGTGATTAAAGTCTGCCTAGCTCTCCCTCTTCTCTTAAAGTGCTCCTCTTGCTTATCTCCTACCTCTCAGATCAGCAGCTGGACCAGATATAACTTCACTTTACAGGCTGAATGTGCTAATAGGCATTTCATAAAGATAATGCCTAATATGTTATAGTCAAATGTCAAATACCAATATCAGAATCAAAAATAAATTAATAATCTCTTTTTCACTTAAATGATAGCTTGATTAGTGTCACTAGCAGTGCCAATATTTTACTCAGGTTTCTTTGAGTTTCTAAGGAGCAAGATGTGAGGCAGAAATAATTTTTTTTTTTCAGAGCAACAAAGAAAGGAATTTAGAACTTACAGAAACCCTATTTTTCTTGCTTTTAAAAACAATTTTTCTTCCCTTGAGTGTGGCACACGAAAATCATCTCCACAATTACCGTATGTTTATCAATGCTTGCACCTGTTCATGCTACCGGGAGCTGTTTAAAGCGCATTGAAAGCATTCCTACCCGCAAATGTCAGACTCCTACGTGGAGCTGACATCCTGCTGCAAATCCTGGCCCTCTGAGGGGCCTTGTGACTCCAGGAGCAGAGGAAGGGAGCAGCCTGAGCGCTGGCAGGGCAGCAGGAGCAGCAGAGGACAGGCGGCTCAGCCCCGCAGGGGCAGCGCAGGGCGAGAAGCAGCAGCAGAGCTGCCAGCAGCACACTTGAAACACAATACAGAATGTTTGTACATGCCGTCCTGACTCCTGTCTCCTGACCTTCCTTTCCCCACCTGCCCATGCTGGAATTACCATAACCCACTTCCAGGGCAGACAGTTCCTCTCTCCAGCTGGCCAGTCATTTCAGCAAAGCTCCGTTGTACGAATACAGAGTTAGCAAAACTCTTCCTTGTTTCCACTTCTCCCTCCTGCTGCCTCTCAGCTCCTTTTCTAAAACTTGGCTGCCCTAAAATTGTGGCATCTTTTCCCTAGCCATGTTGTGCTCCCTTTCTTACAGCTCTCATTTCTTCTATGGTGCTGCACTCAGCAAGCAAATAAGTTTTCTCTAAGAGCTTTCTATTTTGAAAGCTAAAATTGTCACCACCAGTTTAGCAGATCATGCCTTCAATAGCACTAGCCCCCATGATTCACAGAGATTCAGTTCTAAGAAGGAAATATATTGGTAGTATAGAGCAATTATTCTGTTGTTCAAGTATTTATTTATGGCAGCATTTTATGATCTTGTGTGCTCTGTGCCTCTGTTTATGGATGCAAACTTCTTTTCTTCCCCAGCTATTTATATTTCATTAACATCTAGAAGCCTCAGCAATGGCCCAGGATCCTTTACTTATATATACTGGGGGGAAAAAAGGTACTTTTGAGGAAATCAACATGAGCATAGCAGAATTCTGAAAACATTTTATTTGTTACATCTGTTTTTCTGGATGTCTGTTAAAAGGAGTAAGAATGTCAGCTGTAGGAAGTACATACAGGAATTCTTCATCTCATAAGATTTCTGTTCTAATTTTTATTAGTAACCTTAATGCTGAGGGAATGTACATGTTTAGCTGATGAAGACTAGAGTCCTTTTTCCCTTAACTATAAACATTACTGAGGTAGCGGCTGCTGTACAATTTTCTGCAGCAAAATGCATGCAGAAATATGCAACATATTAACTAGATTATTTCAGTGGAAGTACGTAGGCTTTTTACTGAAGGATGATTGTTATTATTCTTAAAATAGAATTATACACCCATGTACATATGTACAAATGCTCACAGAAAAATAGTCTAAAAGAAAGAACAACTATGATGATGTCCATTTCCAAAGTTGAATTAGAATCTATAAGTAAATCAGTTTGGCCTTATAGATGCTACTCTTGAAGTAGCCCAGCAGCTTAGTAAATAAGGGGAATATGAGTGTAGAAAATGTAAGGAAATGAGACACAACTGCCCAGATTTTAAAAAATCAAAACACTTTTTCTTTAGGGGCAAGCACTGACCCTAGGAGTAACATCCACAACTTTATATTATGCTTAGAACCAGCATCTCAGTGACAGAGCATCACAAGCAACTGGGCACAATATGTTTGCCCTCCAGTAAATAAACCAATGAGAGAATAAATAGCATGGCAGGAAGAAACAGAGTGAGGCACACATCCTCCTGAGAAACAAGGTCATCCTTTCCATAAATTAAGAGGGAATTAGAGTAGGAGAAATAAGTGGAACATCCTACTGCTGAACAAATGCCTTAAATGTTTGTTACAAGCAATGCTAAAGCAATCTCAGGAAATGTGGGGTTCAGATTGAAGTATTCATCTCTCCAGATGTATACCTAAGGGGAGACTTTATGAATTTACTGTTTTGTTGGGGTTTTAAGTCTAATGTAAAGAACCTATATTGGCTTATCAAAAGCTGACTGAGGTTTACCCTTAAAACAAACAACACAAAAAATAAAATTAAAGCTCTCATTAACTGCAGTTAACTTGAGAACTTTATCTTCTATTTGCTAGATGATAAACTGAGGAAAATGGCAGGTACTCAGTGTTTAATCAAACTTTAGGTATAGAGTGTTGGCACATCTGTTTTGAAATCAAACTAGACAAACATTCATCTGTCTTTTTTTTATCCTTTGTTGATTTCTGAACATTTCTATCTGTATTTCTAATCAGACTCACTTTGATGATAAATATAGAAAAGTTGGTTGTCTTGTGTCTGTGATAATGGCCTGAAGATGCAACAGCATCCCAACAAAGAAACAGTTAATATCTCTGATTTACACCATCTGAGGGGGAAAAAAACCCCACCAGTTTTTGCCCTCAACAGAAAAGCTGTATAACTAAACCTTAAAACAGGGGATGAGTGCTTTTGTTTAACCTGTGTGTTGCAGATTTTCAATTGTCAGATCTGCTGGTGAGTAGACCTGCTCAAGCCTGAGAGTGCCTGTTTTTTCCAGATGGTCCCATCCATGCACACTATCTCTGGCTCACCAAATTTATCTCCTTAGATATAAATATTTAAAGGGCATAGACTTATTTTTCTCTGACATTTTATTAATAATCACATAGTACTTGTATATTGTCCTCAAGATACTAGAAAAACATGGATCCTCTCAGCTGTCAACAGGATCTGCATTTAGGGTCAGAAAATGCAAACAGAAGGGGGAAAGTGTGCTACCACAGGCTCAGTGAGTTAAATATCATCAATTCTTGGTTCCAGTCTGCCCTTAGTTTATTGCACACAGCCCAAGCCAGCAACAGTGAAGAAACAGTTTCCTAAAAATAATCACACAGCCAAAAATACCAATGTACAAAATACAGTTGGACTACATACTCGAAGAAGGTAAAAGAGTCTGTGTTACATCTATAGAATGAGGTCTTGATCATCTTCCAGAGTACATTCAGGAGATTTAGGTTCCTAATTAAGGCAGTTCTCCACAAGCTTCCTTTATATAGTAAGCATCCTTCAAATCAGAAAAAGAAAAGCAAAAATCTAGTATCTGTGTTCAGCTACTAAAAGCTGTATTCTGTACACATTATTTCAAATTATTTCAAGTATTTCTTTTTCTAATGAAATATAGATTATAAATTGTGTTAGCATTTTTCTACTTTAATTTGTGTACTTACTAAGTTCTGATTTCTATCACAAGGATTCCCTTAGTCTCTCATCTTACCATTAAATGCTTTTTAAAATGCTCAAGTGACCTATCTGGGAAGCTGTTCAAGATGGTCTCTTGAAGAAGCAATTAGGTGTCCTCTAATCTTCCAGTTGAAAGTGGGGATAAGTCATCAAGACAAGCTAGATGTTGGGAGGTTTTCTGCCAGAACCTTCTGTTTGACTGTCATCACAAGATGCTTAATATCTGTGTATGTTAGTTATTGTTTAAAAGTATTGTTTAACTGCAGATGTTACTGAGGTTGATGCAGAACTTTATATTCTGAGCCACCAGGATTCTGGTAACAGTGCTTTGAAATTGCCAGGCAGCATTCAGTGAATGTGGTAAAGAAGTGATGAATCCAGGGAAGGGTTCCCATTTGAGAGACAAGTGTAGAGTGAGACATTTCTCTCTTCAGATATGGGGCTGCAAACAAGCACACTTGGGTAGAATACTCCTGGCCAGCCCTGTTCTTCAGGCTGGTACCTCATCTTTCCTTAGACATCACAGTACCATACTACCTTGGTCAGATAGTACATTCCACATGAATTTAGGAAAGGAAACATTCCTACAAGTCAGGAACTAGTCTTCTCATCTATTTCCATCATCAGAAACAAATGACAAAAAATAAGTGAACAATCTCAGGGACAAAAGAAGACTCTTTCAAGCCTCTACCCAGGTCACAACACAAATGTTAGCTGGGTATTCTCTGATTTGTAACTATGCACTTAGAAAACATTTTCTAAACTTTGAGACAGTATTCATTAAGCTCAACTTGGGATCATCTTCAAGTAAATTATACATATATATGGGGATATTTGCTCTTTATCACAAGGTGTGTGCTCTCAAGTCGTGTGACCATTTTTCCATCCTTTCATCTTTAAAGAAATTTTACTGGACCACAGAAAGTAGATAACAGCAGATCTACAATCTTTTCTCTAAAGTTTGATAAACTAGGAAGGAATGGAGAATGGATGTTTACTATGGTGAGTTTGATAAAAGGATGAAAATCCTCTTGAAAATGAAATTACCAGTTCCTTAAGACATACTGTGTGTCTTTCTTCATATAGAAACATTTACTTTACTTAGAAATGAAAATAATTAAAAAAAGCTTCCTGCCTGCTATCAAAAATAAACAAACAAAAGAAAAAATAAAAAAACAACACAAGAACAACAACAACAAAAAAAAAAACAAAACTACACAAACCCATAAAGGATAAGGTCATGTGCCTCAAACAGCTGTCTTTTTATAGGAATTGCCATGCCATGAAATAATTCTAACATTTTGGAGAGCAAAGCAGCTTTTTTTACGTCATGCTTCTGTTTATACATCAGATTTTCATCAAATACTCTTTCTTCCTAAATTCCTCACATACAGCTTTCCACCAGCACTAGAAAACCTGATCTTCATTTGCTCAAATTCTCTTCTTTCCCTTTTTCCCCTCAAAGAAAACCCCTCAAAGTTTATTCTTTTTGGTGGGAGCTTACTTGTCAAAGGAGAAAATCAGTTGTAAGAAACAGCACAAGTACTTTCCAGGAGTTAAAATAAAAAGTGGATGCTGGTCCCTCTTAACTCTTTCAGAATATAATAAATTCTTTGCTGTGAAACAGGTTAAAAAGGTCATGTGGGCATATTTAAATATTTGAAACTTCTACTTTGACCACATTTCTTTGCCTTGAGTGTTTCTTTCTTAATGATGATTTTACATACATATTAGATAACACTCTAATATATTGTCTCTCACAAACAGCTGAGCCTAGTGCTTCAGTGAAAAGTGAAAAGTCTATGTTGCCTTTGAGAGGCTGAGATATACTCAGAGGGAGCAGGCTCTGGTGTTGACTCTGATGTCTACAGCCAGCTTTGTGAAATATCAGTTGGGATTTCTCTTGCCTTAGTAAAACTAATATGCATTAAAGGTACTGCAAGTAATCCGTCACCTCATAAATTCGTAAAAAGCTGGATGAAAGAAACAAAACATAAGCTGACTTTTAGGGGATGAAATTGTAAAATGCCTTCAACGAATAAAATGAATTCAACAGAAGCTGGGGTTTGTGGAGTTTATGAACTTATAGTTGATTTTTGTGCTTTATCTTATTTGTAAGTGCTCTCAAGTGCTGCAAATCTGTGATCTGTTTTCCCTAGTTTACAAAGAATTTAAATGCAACCTTTGCTTTGTGAAGGATTTTCTAAGAACTGCATTTAACCTGTACTTTATTCAGAAATTCACCACCACAGATAAGGGAATTACTGCTTGCAGAGTTTTTTGCATTAACTCTCTCTTTTGGAAAGCACAGATCCATAAATTCATATAGAGAGTTTTGCAGGTATTTGAATATCAGAGTTTGGTGTAGCATGATATTCAGAAACATAGCATTATTATCTGGATTTTTTTCATAGTAGAATATGATAAATAACATTTATTCTGAAATTATTTGGTAAAGTGCAGCCTGGCTACAGCAAAATCAATGGTTAGGACAAAAAATAGCTTATTTTAGCTCTTGTTGCCTGGTGAACTTTTTCATACATAAATGTCTAAATAAATTTTCTAAAAGCTTGATCTTGTGGATTTCAGGTTAAGAAAGAAATGCTACCAACATTAATTTTGTGTCTGCTCAAAAATTACACAGATGGTTTCAACTCCAGTAGTGGTTACCCAGCACAGACAAAGTGAAAGTTATATGAATCTCTTTATTTTAGATGAACTCTCTTTCAATATGACATCAGATCAATGACAGGTCAGTGATAATGCCAACACTGTGCACTGAAAACCAGCACCTGCTTTAGTATTGATTTTCATGGGATGCAGAGCTGGGTGGTCAGCTAGCAGTGTGCTTTTGGAAAACCCTCTAGTGCTATAACCATATCAACCCCTGCACAAACTCTCAGAGATATTTGACCTCAGATAAAACTTTACAGTGTATATTTATAGCTAGCACCAGAGTTAAATGGGTTTTAAAATGGATTTGTGTAGTAAAGCTAGGCTGCTTCTGAGGTTATCAGTTTAGCAGCTGAGCTTGTTTGCTCGTTATTATTGTGAGCAAGAGTTATGAGCTTTAGTTAAAGATAAAGCCAATCCACTCCTGGTCATAAACCAGGGCAGACAGGCTCAGGCTTTCAGCAGATCTCCTGCCCTCTTCCCCAGTGTATTAATAATGGTTTCTTTTTTGTCAAGCAGGCATGCTGTTTCTTAAGACATGGATCAGAAAATCAGAGCTTCTCAGAGAAATTTTCTTCTTGTTGGCACAGACTGTCTTTTAAAAATACAGCAAAGTTGTTGCATGTATGGTGTCACTTTTAAAGTATTGTTTGTTATATATTTTCATCCTTAAGGTGGCATCTACACTGAGGAGAAAAAAACCCATTTCATTCTGTAAATGAAATTGCCTTTTTCCCACCCTCAAATTCAGACACAGAGTTACAACCTGTTTTATCTGAGTGGCAAAAGCAAAGGTGTGCTCTGCTTTCCTACATTTCCTGCTAATGTAACAAATGTGCTGGCATCCTGGTGCCTAATTCTTCTACATCAATTTGTCTATATCATCTTCTACACCACCTAGACACTCAATCATTCTTCTTTCATGGTTGCAGAGATCTCAGATTGGTGCAGAGCATGTCCAGCACACAGACTGAATCTAAAACTATCACAAGGTCTCTATGGCATATGCAAGTATCTTGAATCAATTGATTTTTTGTGAATGTTCTGCTAGTTAACTCCAGAGACTGGAGTTGGACTGTTTGGCCAAAGCAAAAAGGAGTGCCATGCCAGTGTGCTTGACCTACACTTACCTCTAAGTACATGGAAAATTCAAGTCCTAGATTTCTTTCATGATCTTTCTATTTCATTTCATGACTGTTATTTTCCCCCCAACATTTCTCTGATCAAAAATCCACCATACCTGCATCATATCCTTTGAGTATGTATCACCTCCAAAGTGGAGTCTGTGATGGAATCATGTACACAAAGGCAAGAAAATTTGGGTTGAGAACATCCTGGGAAGAGCACTGTTGATGAGAGATGGCTGCAATGAAATGCTGATGCATGAAACCTTAATATTACAAGCTGGGTCAAGTGCATTGTGCTTGGCAAACTGTGATGTGCTGACCCAAGGGTCGTGGAGACAAAAAGTTGAACTGCTCATTTCAATCAAAGTAATGGGAATAGGCATGTTACAAACAAAAGGAGGCCATCAAGCTGCCTTCCTAGCACAATCTAGATGCCAATAGAACAGGTTTACATGACAGTAACCTTCAGAAGATGATTCCTTTCCATTGGTTATATATCTTAGCAATAGTTCAACCACAGCATTAGGAATTAATTGGACTGGTCACAAGTTAATTAAGTTTATATATGTGGAGATTGCTTTACCTGGCTACTCTTTGTAGTTGGATAGAGTAGTTAGCTCTTTATACTTATTTTACTTCAAAAAAGTGTGAAGTTTAGCCTAGAATCCGGAATTCCTGCATGGCTAAGACTTGCTCCTTGGAGATATGAGAGAAAGATTTATACTCTAGAATTACTCAAATACCTGGAGGTGGGAAAACTGGTTCAAATAACAACTCTAACCGTTGGCTGTTTATTTGAGCCTCTCCTCTCTGCACCTCTGAATTTACCTGTGGTCTCTGAAACAATGATAACAATTTTACTGGAGCTGACACATCACTACTAAAAGAGAAGAGGCTTATTTTTTCCACTTCTGGTATGAAAAAGGCTATAACCAATATGTGACATACACATATAAACCTGATCTTTGATGTAACACTGTACTTATACTAAAATTGTGTTCATTTACATTGTTAAAAAGAGACAGAACCACTCACATAAAAACAGAATATGTTAAGTCAACCCCAGTGCAAATTCATGGTCATCATCTTACATGGTGACAGCCCAATATGTCTTGTTTTGTCTGGTGACTTTCAATACATGTGAAAAATGTTAGAAATTAAAGCTGCAAAATTCATTGGTTACAAAGCATCCTTGCTACATGTTGATATGGAAATATTTTGTGCCATGGATATTCTAGTGGTCTTCAAAATGCTATAAGGCATTCAATACAAATTGAGATATTTGTACAGAGGGTGTCCAATAACTTTAAGGGAAAGTCTGGGGTCTTTCAGTCAGTAATTGCAATTAAAATATGTTCTTTGCTAATACCTTTGTGTAATGACGTTAAGTAATTCATCCATTGAGAACCAGAAAGTTAAGAGTTTGATATATAACTACATATTTAATTTTGTGTGACTGTGTGTAAGACAGGACAGCTGTTGTGAAATAGATTATGTTTAACAAGTAACATCTATTTGTGAGGTGTGGCAGAAGTATTTGGTTGCTTAAACCAGTGAATTGAAATACAATTTAGCCACCACTAATATAGAAATAATGTGGGCTCAAAGGGACATTTAAAGGCAATCTAGTCCAACCCCTGCAATGAAAAAGGACACCTTCCACTAGACCAGGTTCCTCAGACCCCCATCCAAGCTGCCCTTGAATGTTTCAGAGGATGGAGCATCTACCCCCTCTCTGGGCAATGTGTCATTTATACAAACTTTGGAAATTGAATTATTCAATGCTAATGTACAATGTTGCCTGTCATGGTTTGCCTTTGATATGTCTTTATTGAAGCTTCTATATATTAATTGTATGCATATCTAAGTGGAGGATAAAAAAAAACTTTGTTATCTGTACTGTGAAAGAAGGAATCTGTGCAGGGATCCGGTAGCAGGATTAATTTAAGAAATGAAATTGCTGCCAAACTTATCAAACTAGATACCTGTATGAGTTCATTATAATATTGCTGGGGGAAGGGTTTCTGTGATAGCCAATAGGAAATTCTGCATTAAGGTTGTCCTCTCACTTATGTACCTTAGTATAAACAAATGTAAATTACAAATAATTGTGCATGCATGGAAACAATATCATGAAAAAGTACCTAATGATTGGCATCAACTTCCTCTTCAGTGTTTCTTCTCATCTCCCAGCACCCCTAATGGACACTTCTAGTTTAGGAGCCACAGTTATTCAATGTCTTCCTGCTAAATTGTATGAGACATTTCTATGCATAAAGATTTTTGGGGTGAAGTCTTTCCTAAGTGGGTCTGATTGGGCTGATCAGCTACATTTGAGTGGCATAAAAGACTTCCAGCTGTTATTAATTCCAACTCAGCAGCCCCAGAATCAGTCACAATGTTTAATGTATGTTTTACAGAAGTACTTGTATAAAGCTATTAATTGAAACTATTTGTAGGATCTGTTCAGAGTGAGACTTGGTACTGATGATGAATGGCTTCATTGTGCTAGGTCATTATGATCCTAAGTAATTTTGTTAGTTAGTGCTTTTCCTTTTATACCTAAAATCAAATAATAATGATGAATTTCAGAGAAATGAAAAAAGGTATAATTGGCAAAATAGGTTATTACACCCTGTGACTGGAGGTAATGAACTGCAGCAGGAATTAAAGACAAAGCTTTACTAGTTAAACTGAATTTAGTCTGTCTAAGTAGTGAAATAGATATTTCTGCAAAGCCATAATCTTCTTGGGTTATCTAAAGGTAATACAAAGTCCACAGCCCATACATCTTTAAACTAGTAGTGTTCAAGGGGCATAACCCTAGAGGTTTGATTAATAACAAGTATTAGGTCATAACCAAAGTGGTTAAGTGCAAAATCAAACCAGAACCAAATCTGCTAAACAGGCTTTTGTCATTCCCTGTTTGTGCACAGCCTACCTCCAAATGTTCATCTGGCAAAAAAGAGTCCAGTTCAGAACAGAGAAATGCCTGGTGATCAGTGTCCATCATCCCTTAGTGTATGATCAGAACTGCTCAAGTAGGAGTTAATGAACTGGCAGATATTTGCTGTGGCCACGTTCAGACCAATCTGAATATGCAAAGGGATGTGTGTCCTCTTCCTGCCCCACAGCATCCCCACCTTTCTCAGTAAATGTATTGAGGTTTAAGCCTGTGCTCTGTAAAATCCTAATATATAGCTGGAGAAGGACCCATTAGATATCTCTTATCTTTGTGAACTGATGAATCATTTAGAGATACTGTTGTATCTGAAATGGTTGGTTTGCATATTTTTAATGTTTTATCACATTCTTGTCAATATGTGTTAACAAGGAAAAGGGCTAAAGAATTCCAGAAGTAGATGCAAAAATTAAATTATTTATAAAATAGTCACAAAAAAATGATTTTTATTTGCTGCCAAGGAAGGTAAACTGTGTTTCCTTCATTAATATTTGGGAGGACTTGATACATAGGAGATTTCTTAATTATGGATGCTTTGTTCATTTTGACTTTCCCTTTGCAAATATATTCATCTGCAGTCTAACAAAGATTTAAGAAATATCTTGTAGCTTGAAAATTTTAGCCTTTTAGCTCTCTAAACAGGCTTTAGAAATAATTCCATGCATTTCTTAGCAAGGAGCCTGTTAGCTAGCTTTCATTTAGATTGTGTGTCCTTTACTTTTCAATATCTTTTATCCATTAAAAAAAATAAAAATACTCCAGCAATAGAGCTCTCTGAATAAAATCATTCTAGGAGGTGTAAAAGTTTGAATTCACAACACAAAAGGGAATGTTTCCCATGCAGGGATTGTGGAATGCTAATAAGCCTGGCACATCAACTTGCTGCAGCTCCTTACAAGTCCTGTAATTCAAAAAGTTCACCTTGAAGTTTGCAGATAATTTTGCAATTCTTTGTACATGTAACTTTCATTGTTAATACAGGCAATCTTTTTCATAACAAGAATGAGACAATCAGGTTTCAGAAGAAACCTTGTCAACACATTAATTTATTTTGGTAATTTCTTTGTCCCCATATCTCTTTCATTCTAACCTCAGTTACTGTGATAAAATCTTATTTTATTTTCTTTCTCCTATAACTCCTGCTATTGTCAACACACATTGATTTTCCAGTTAAACACATTGCTTTCTGAGCTTTTTGTATTTCAGTCCAATTGGACCAATCTTCTTTCTTTTATACCATTTAAAATACTATAAATTTAGTGGTTTGGTGTTTGTTGTTTTGTTTTGGGTTGTTTTTTTTTCGGGGGGCGGGGAGAAGGGTGGCTTGTTTGGTTTGTTTGTTTGTTGGTTGGTCTTTTTTATGGACAGCAGGTAAAGGCAGGGGATTCCAGCCCATGAGAAGAGTTTGGGAGAGTTAGGGCTGGTCAGCCTGGAGAAGAGAATGATCCAGGGACAGCTCATAGCTTAAGGGAGCCAACAAGGAGGGTGGAGAGAGTTTTGACAAGGGCAAGGAGTGAAAGGACAGGGGGGAATGGCTTCAAACTGAAAGAGGGCAGGTTTAGGTTGGGTATATGGAACAAATTGTTTCCTGTGAGGGGTTTAAGGCACTGGAATATGTTCCCGGAGAAGTTTTGGATGCCCATCCCTGGAATTACTCAAGGCCAGGTTGGATGTGGCTTTGAGTGACCTGATCTCATGGAAGCTGTCCCTGGCCATGGCCAGAGGGGTGTTAACTGGATAATCTTTAGGCTGCCTTCCAACCCAAATCATTCTATGATTCACTGTTTCTGTCTACCCACTGTCTCCTCATCTCCTGTTCTCTGTGATCATTCATATCAATTACTATGAACTGAGGGTTTAGGAAATCTTTGGGATATGATGTGTAGGCACTTGCCATTAAAAACAAGAATGGAAAGAAAATACACAGATAATCCAACAAACAGTTATAATCTAGCATAAAAATATTTTCGTGCTTCTTTTATTTTATTTTTCTTCTGGATAAGGAATACATATATTATTTCAGAAAATAAACCAGGAAATTTGAAAAGGGTTTCCCTGTGAATTTAAATTGAATATGTGTAATATTTCCAGAGAAATATTGTCCCTTCTTGAGCATTTTAACTGTGTGTATGAGGATGCATAAATTGCAAATTCAGAGAATCATATAATATCCTGAGTTGGAGGGGACTCACAAGGATCACTGAGTTCAAATCCTGGCCTGCACACCCTAAGAATCACACTCTGTGCCTGGGAGCATTGTCCAAACACTTGAGCTCTGTCATGATTAGTGCTGTGACCACTTCCCTGGGGAGTCTGTTCCAGTGCTGAACCACCTCTGGGTGAAAACCTATTCCTGATATGCAATCCAAACCTCCCCTGGCTCAGCTTCATGCCAATCCCTCAAGTCCTATCACTGGTGACAAGGATGAAGATTTCAGTGTCTGCCCCTCCTCTTCCCCTCCTGAGAATGTTGCAGACCACAATTAGGGCTCCACTCAGTCTCCCCTTCTCTAGGCAAGCTGAGCAAATGATGAGCAAAGAAATAAATCAAAGGTTTAGACAACAAAGTATTTATTCAATTGATATTTGAAGACACTTTGTGAGGGAGGCTAAGATACCTTAGTCTGTCTTGGAAATGAGTATGCATCCAAGTAAGGTGTAATGGCATGCACAAAATAATGTTTCACACATGCTAGAAGACTGGAAAGTAAATAATTGATGTCTAGTTTCTGTGGAAAGGTAAATGAGATTTCTGCAATTTTAGTTTCATTCCCTCTTCTCCCCCTGCCCCTGTCTATTAGGCTGTCTTGCATGTAAATGGCAGAATTTTCACATGACATTCTCAATAACAGTCTTAAATTTTGAAAAATGTGTATATCTCCCTGTGAACATAGTGAGATATAAGCATAAAAGGAATTTGAAGTGAAATGAATTCACCTGACTAACTTCTGTCTGAAAAGCATTTAATCTCTATTTGCTCCTCCCCAGAAGACAGCTGGGTACAGGGAGGGAAGATAAACACCCCTGTCTGCATTTCTCAGCAAAATATCTCAACCATGACCAAGAGGGATTGCCTAGAGGCATGAAAGAAATGGCACAAAACATCCATTCAATCTCTGTCTCTTCTACCATCACCACTTAGTGTGAATTCATTGTATGAAGCATTTCATGAAGATGACTTTTCAGGTGAGGACTGGGCTGAGACTGATTTGCCTTTCTCAGCCCACTGGACAGACATCTGTCAGAAGATAACCACATCTGGCAGCTGTTGTTGCAGTGTTGAGCTGCACAATCTAATGCTTTGTAACTCTACACCCACTGCCATGAAATTTAAGAACTTTAATATGGAAAAGCCATATTGTATTACAAATTGCTCTCATGCCTCATCAATGTGTTTTTCTCAACCAGCATCAAACTAGGTGCTAAGAAAAATCTCCTCAGCCCCCACTAGCTGCAGCAGGCCCTCAGCTTTGGACATTTCTGGGCACAGACCTCTTTCTCTCACCAGAGCTGGGCTTTATATTCTGTTTGCAATTAAAACACACACAGGAGACAGTTACAGTCCAGCTGTGTCCACAGAAAGGTCTCACATTTCAGGCAAAACACTTCCAGAAGCTGAGAAAGTCATTAATTAATACCTTTCTCCTGGCCATGGAGAACACTACATTTGGGATACAGTCTGAAGTCCTGATCCTCTGCAATAGTGGGAGGTGAACTGTAAAACACAAGAGGTGCAGAGGTGATGTGGGAGGAGTGTATATTTAAAAGGATGTTGAAAGTCCTTTCTTTATATAATTTAAGGAAAGAGAATGAAAGGAGTGAGAAGAATAAAACCAAAACCTAAGTGAAAGGATTATGTATAAGAAACAGCAGATTTCCCAGTGGTTCTGAGTACAGTTGATCTGGAAAGCACATGATGTAAGCTTCAGGTATGCCTTTCCATGGTAATGGAGAATTTAAAAACAAAAATGAAAATACATTTAAAATTAAATAGGATGTATTTATGAGCAAGACTGCATGTCAACCTTGTTTATAATAGCAGGAGCAGATTTAGTATACCTGAAAATCTCATATTACTCCTATGCTTTAAGCTACCATTAATACAGCCATCAAAAGTAAAAATTATATTTGGACAAATCCTCAGAAGTGTATTTAACTACTACTGTTGAAATCACTGGGAATGTAAAAAGCTAGTTTGCTAGTCTGCTCAGAAATCCATACAGTAGAAAAGTGTGTTTGATTGTAGTGTTACACCACTGCAGATGGGACAGCACTGAGCACTTGTTAGGGTGCTGTATCTGACACAGGCCAGGTATGAATGCCTTGATTGCCACTGGAAAGAATGCTTGCAGGAATGCAAATCTGTGTTCTTCTCTGCAGAAGATAAAGAGTAATAACATATATGTGTTTGATATAATGGGAATGGCAAAACTGCTTAAAATATTCTCATCAAGGCTGCCCTCCAGGAGCTTATTGAAAAGGAGGTAAAATAAACAAATCTGTTTTTACAATTTTACAATTCCACATTGATGGAGCTGGAGTTGTTGGAAGGAAACTAGTGGAAAAAAAATGATAAAGCATCAAAAAAGTGAGGTAATTGTGTTGTGCTGATAGCATGATTGTGTTAAGGGAATGAAAAATAACCATATTTAAGGTGGATGATCCAGTGAAGGACAGCAACACAGAAACTAAGAAAGAGAGAGAGGGACTTGTGCTTTAACTGAAGGCCATCAGAAATGCTGATTTTCTCTAATTAAATATACCTTCTTCTCATTTATTCTTTTTAAATAGGAAGAAGCAACTCAGTTGTCACATCAGATGATGAAATTAAGTTTTTTACTCCCTGACTAAATCTTCCATCTGGCAGCAGTGTAAGTACATCATAATAATAAATATATTCTTTCTAAAAGGTCTCTGACATCTCTCTACAGGAACTCTCTGTCAGATAAAGTTCAGATTTTGATAATTTAGCTAACTAAATCTTTTGGGTAGGATTAAAAAGCACAAGTTGTCATTCTTTCTTGCATAAATACTACCTAACAATTTCTGCAGTTATTTTTAGACTTTGAACTGTTCAAAAGGACCAGGAAGCCCAGCTGAACTCAGCCCACCACTGGGGCAGTGTGGAGGGCAGCAATCCTTCCCCATTCCTTGGCACTGGAGAGGCTGCACCTGGAGCACTGCTCCCAGTTTGGGGCTGCTCAGTAGGACAGAGAGGGGCTGAGGTACTGGATGGAGCCCAGCAGTGGGACACAGGCTGGGCAGGAGCACAGAATGGACAAAGAAAGGCTGTGAGAGCTGGGATTGCTCAGCCTGGAGAAGGGGAGGCTGAGGGGATGGAGCCCTGATTGCTGCCTGGTGGGAGTGTGCAGGGGAGACAGAGACAGCTGGCTTTCCACAGTGTCAGGATAAGAGAATGGATGCAAGCTGCAATGCAAGAAATTCACATTCGTAATTGGAGAAAATAAATGTTCATAAATAATTAGGGCAGGTTCAAATATCACCACTGGAGGTACTTGAAGCATGACTGGGTAAGGTCCAGAGCAAACTGATTTCATTCTGAAGCTGGATCTAAGATCTTCAAAGTAGGTCCTGCTCTGTGCACAGAGAGCAGACTGAATAAAGTCAAAAAGTCCCTTCTGTCATAAGCTGTTCTATCTTCCCAGGAAAATCCAGTTATCATTCAGATAAGGAGACATTTTCTCATACTTCAAATGGGTAAACAGTTAAATAGGCTGCCTAAGGTAACAAAGCTATTTAGTGGAATGAGATTTCAGTAAGTATTTGGTTTAAACCTTTCTTGTTTCTTATTTGAAATATGCCTTCATAAATTTTCTGAGAATCTGTGTTTATCCTAACTCATTGGGCCAACTCTTTTTTTTGCAGACTACTGATCCATTCAGTGCTAGCAATACTGAATATACAACTGCTCATGTACTCTTCCAGGCTGTGTTCATAATTTACCCTTGCATATTTTCATTTGTTGCAATGTCAGGAAGGCATGACAATTTCATTTCATGTATGGATGAATACACAAAGGTTAACTCTTGCCTTTAAGCAGACAAAAGAAAGACATGTGACTATGCATTCATTGATTCCAGATGAAATCCAATTTTTTAAAATTATTATTGGTCAAATAAATGTGAGGAGAAAAGGAAGCTGATCTTATACACAAACATACATATGTATATATAGATACACATACTAGACTGATTTGTTTAACAAAGCCACCAGGATATAGGAAATGGGAAATGTTGGCTTTAGGGGGTTCCTGGGGGGATTTGCATTCACTGCTTCTCAGCCAGGCTGTGTGCTGACACTGAATTTCTGACAAATCAGTCAGCTCCTGAGGAACAGGTGCCACACACAGACTGCTTTGTAGCTGCTGTTTAGTGCCTTCTACTGCCTTACAAGTGTGTAAGATCACCTACACCAATCCAGCAAAATGGTAGTTTAGACCCTTCATGTTTACATTTAAAGGCTTTCTAAAGCCTCTAGTAAAGAGTAACAGCCTCTAGTAACATGCAGGCATGTTACCTGAATATAAACTAATGATCATGTTCTTTAGAGTCTTGAGGATTTTGCTTTGCTTCATACTTCAGGTAGCAGTGCTAAATATTTCCAAATTTAAAGATGTTGAAAGTGCATTTGCAAGTCCTACACTCCCTCAAGTCTGTTAAACTGCAGACCAGGGTCTCTCCATAAAAAGTCAGTCAGAATTTGTCTCATCCTTCTTCTTTTTTTAATTGAAAAATCGTGGCTCAAAGCAGAGATGAAAGAGTCAAATTGTAGTCCATTTGCTAGAAAGAAGCTCATGCTAGTTATGACAATAAATTTTTCTTTAGAATACAAGGAAAAACTTCAGCTAAGTGCTCGCACACAGCACAGCTGTAAATTCTTGTTTATCTGTCGCGCTGCAGTTTGCGCGCCCGTGTTTCTTGTCTTGCTGTGATTATTGAAGAATGTTTTTTCTCTCTCTTTAGGAGCTCTACAGTGCTGGCATTTATCAAGGGAAGACACACAGCACAGCCTTGCATAAATAATGGCACTGGGCCAAGCACAGCTGAGGTGGTTGCCAGCACAACCCCACTGAAGTCAAAGGAATCGCTCTGGGGTGAGTTTGGCTCAGGTCATGGAGAACTTTAACATGGCAATTTTCAATAATGCTTCAGCTGCTTGAGGTAGTTGAGTCTGGGTTTGCTTTTTAGTTGAGTACTGTATTTTTGTTCCAAATAAAGGAGCTGAACTTCTGCTCAATGGGGTGAATGGGGCTTTTGTAAGTGGACTACTTCTGCAGTTTCTGTCCTCACTTAATCTGCTGTGAGTGCTAAATCACTCAGCTTCAGAAGATGTCATGACAATAGTACTGGGTCTAGTAAATTCCTGGGAAGATGCACTGTGCTGAATATTTTGTTGGGTTTGCTCTAATCTTGTGCTTAATATATTGTATTTTAAGTGACAAGATGCTGCCTGTGGCCTGAATGCCAGCACTCTTCTACACTGGTCAGAACCCTGCAAACAGCACTGATTTTATGGTGCCTGGTTTGGTTTGTCCTGTTGGCTGTCATATACATCCACTTGTAGTAATCAGCTTCACAAATAAAGAACAAATCAATAAATTACTTCTAGTGTGCAAGGATGGAATAAACTGTGCTAAGCATGTAGTAGTAGGGCAGGTCAGTAAGTTTATAAAAGTATTATAAAAGTATTATAAAACACCAGAGAGTTTTCAGAGGAAGCCAAAACAGATTTGGTTGTTAAATTTGGGGGTGTATGAAAGAATGGCAAACTGATCCAGATGTCAGATTCATATTTCTAAGCAGTGCTGAGTCAGTACCTCAGCCTTAAACAGAGGTGCTGTCACTTGGAATTCATTAGAATTCAGGCCTGGGTTTAAGCAATTATTGCTAGATCATGATAGCATCACATCTTTTTTAATAGTAGGTGTTTTTCTTAGAGTCAGATGTCAGGGCCATGTAATGAAGTGAGAAATTGTGGCATATGTTTAGATCAAGTGGCCCCAGAGATGTGTCTTAGGACTTGCAGAAGTTAAGTACCCACCAAAAGAATCCAGTGAGCAAATGTGAAGGATCCCAATGACATTTCAGGGGTTTTTGGTTTTATGTACTAGATTTTATGCCAATAATTTGTGGAGGAGTAGAGAAGACAGAACTAAGATCATGATAGTAAAAAACAAATTGTAGAAAACATTGCGTGAAGTTTAAAATGCAATCAAATGAACAGTTCAAGCTTGTGCAGCTCTGTGTCATATTTTTCATTTCATAAAATAATTTTTCTCCTCAATTGGTGGAAAAAAAAAACAACCCCTTTGGAAATAAAGTGTCATTTTAAAGAATAAATCTGTTTACAAGTTTGTTACAGTACTCCCGAAATTAGTATTTCAATTATTTTAAATTTTAAATATAAAATTATTGCTTGTCAGTAGACAAATATTATATATTACCCTGAACAAGAATATCTGTCTCTGAAGTGAAGATGTAACTGGTTCTTCTAGCCTAGTTAATAATTTGGAATCAATAGATAGCTAGAAGAAATGTATCTAATCATAATATTGGAGAAAGTGATGAAAATTTTGGAGAAATAATATTTACCTCTTTTACAGAAAGAGCAAAAAAAATTCAGAACTATGCTTTTTTAAAAGCATGTTGTTAAATAAGAAAGACTTTTTTTATTTATTATTTTATTAGTCTGATTTTCTCATACTTTTGCTATGAATATTCTCAATTGAGTTTTTTGTTTTTTGTTTTTTTTGGGGAGGGGGAAAGCATGACAACAACAAAATACAAACGTGCATCTCCTTAAGGAGGAGTAAAAACATTATTAAATCAATGTGTTGTTCAATTAATGGATAAAAAAACCATTAAGGATTAGTCCTGGGGAAAACACATCCCCATACCTGTTCATACCTGGGGTTGTTCAGCCTGGAGAAAAGGAGGCTCAGGGGTGACCTCATCACTCTCTACAGCTCCCTGAAAATTGGCTGTAGTCAGATGGGGTTGGTCTCTTTCTCCAGGCAGCAACTGAGAGAAGGAGAGGATACAGCCTTAAGCTATGCCAGGGGAGATATAGGTTGGATATTAGGTAAAAGTTTTTTACTGAAAGAATAATAAAGTATTGGAATGCTTTGCCTGGGGAGGTGGTGGAATCACCATCTCTGGATTTAAAAAAGACTGGATGTGGCACTTGGTGCCATGGTTCAGTTGAGGTGTTAGGGCATGGCTTGATGATCTTGGAGGTCTCTTCCAGCCCAGTGATTCTGTGACTCTGTGATTCTGTGACTCTGTGGTTGTGCCATGCAGCCTGTGCACTGCACGGGCTCTGAGGCTCTCACAGCCACATCTGGCTTTATTCATCTTTCCTGTCTGCCACAGTCTGGAGCTGCTGTTTGCTCTCACCTACAGTGTGTTCCATTAGCTGCTGGTAGCCAAACAAGTCAGACTGAGGGATAAAAGCAAGCAGGAGCTCTGTCTCTTCCTTAGAGGCAAGTTTCACTGCAAGCACTTGGGGTGTAAATCCTTCCTTCTACTTGGCATCCTTAGCAGTGCCAGGGGTAGCAGGGACACCCTTTAACCTCTGTGGCCATGGCTTTGACTCTGGCAGGGGTAAAAACCAATGCCAGACAGATGACTAGGCAGAAATGCAGCATGTTCTGCAGTGGCAGTTTGTAATGAGGTTTACCAAGTTATTTAATTTCTGAATAATACAAATGTTCCGCTGGAAAATCAACCCTGCCAATATTAATGGACAAATTGCAGAAAGAAATACAAACTATTTGAACAATATATAATCTATCTGTGATGGACTGTAGTAGGTAAGACCTCCAAAAAGGAGAAACTAGGTGGTCCTTTCTTTGACTGAAGCCACTGTTGCCAATCTACTAAGCTAAACACACATTTCACAGCTTGTTGCTTCTTGAATACATTCAGTTGAGTTCACTCTGTGTGCCAAGTACTTGTTCAGAATACACTGAACATAACATCTAGTTTTTCTGCCAAAACGGCCTCTGTCAAGCCTCCCTCTGCATTTAGCCAGCTACAAAAGCTGTTCCTTGCTAGTGAATTCCAGCACCATCAGTGTTTTCCCAGAATAATTATAGTAAGTGTCCTTCTTTCATTGCTTTATAATGTGAATGTTCAGCTCCCCAGTTTTCCAGAGGACACAACAAGGCTATTCCTGCCTTGGCAAACAGAAGGCTTGGAAAGGATGCACAGGCTAATACTTTGCTTGCCTTCTGTTGCCTCTCTTCTTTAATAACTCAGGTTTGTGTCAAACAATTCATTAAATCATGTCTTTAAAATCTTTCCAGGGAAGTGGGGAGATTCCTTCTGTTTGTGTTACATGTGCAGCCTTAAAGCAGCTTCCTTTTCAGGCAAGTCTGCACCTGCTTGTCTGTCATCTCCCTGGACAGTCTGGAATTATACTTGCAAATAGAATTGTCAACTTTTGCAGGGATTTGAACACAGTGACTTGCATGCTAATTCTCCTGTTGCTTCTCAGCCTCAGGATAAATAGCATTAATTTCCCTTGAATCGTTCAGAGGAACACTCAGTACAGGGCATAAAGTTGGGTTTGGTCACTCAGGGTTAAAACAATAAACACTTTTATTAATAATTTTCCAGAGTGTGGTTACTGTGTGCAACAGGAGACAATTTCGGGGGTTCTATATAAATGAGAAAGTGATGCAACTTGGTTAAGCCCTGTTTAAAAAAGCCTTAGACTAGATCAGGACCATTATATTAACTCTTTCATTGCAAATGTGAGGCAAGTGCATATTTTGGCAGCAAGGAGCAATCTGAAATCATGAGCTCATCCTTGCCAAAGCTGTATTTTAAGGTCTCTTCATATTTATGTGCCTAGCTGCAAAAGCATACCAGCAATGCACCAACCTTCAAGTCACAAGTAGCTCCCATTAGTAAATTTTTAAAAGATTTTGGTTTGCATTCCAAATATATCCAGTTCTCTGGCTTGCAGAGAAGCAGCAGAGGTTTGGCTTCACAAAACAGCATTGCCATCTTGAAGATGCTTTTGTGTAAGGGTGGGTGACACCTGTATTGGGTCTGGTGAGCCCAAGAGGGGTGTGATTGTGCCACTGAGTTCCAGGGGCTCTTCTGAAAAACAAACTCATTCCCAGCTCCACCAGACATTCACATTTCTTCTCTTGTGCTGACCCCAATGGTGGGCTGGCACTTGGGAAGATAATTCAAGGAGTTAAAGCAGCAGAAAATTAATCCTACCAAAAAGAAATGAAATAGCCTTCTGTTTAATAAGTGTTTGAGTCTTCAAGAAGAATGTTGTCACATCTCAAGGACAGCTTGCAGTTAAATCTCCTCAAAAGTATTGTTAAGTAATTTGTGATGAAATTATGGGAATTGTGATTAGCAGGTTCAAATTTACTGGGTTCCAAGTCTATAATCATCACAAAGAGAACATTAAGAAACTCACAATGGGCTCTGCTTTGGTTCCTAGTATTTACCTCATCCAAGTTTTTGGGTCTGGTGAGGTGAATAAGACAGAATTTGTTTATCAGCAATGCATAGATATCTGGCCATGCTATTGTTGGTTGTTCTTCTGTCTCTTTCCTCTGCTTTCTGAGGATGTCTAATTTCTCCAGTTATTTACCTTGACCTTTGCTCCCCTGTTGGGGAGGCACACTTGAGTAATGACTTTTAGAGCATCTTCTCAGTAATAAGGTTTGGCTAGAACAGCTCTGAAAACTTTCTGATGCTTCTGAGCAAGGTCACCACATCTTGACACCTTTGTACATCTGTTATGGCTTAGGATGGTTTAATGGTGAGGCTGTAATAAGCCAAATACAAATTGTGGAGGAGTGGTACATTCCTAGTTAGTTTCTAATGTATGAAAGCATTATTATAGAAGAATATAAGGATCCAAGTTTGTTGGTTTTTCCCAGCTTCATCAATCATATTAATAGGATTTTACCTTGCCAATGGGACTCTTCACAGGTTTCCCAAACAGTGGATTCATAACTTATCTGATGAGCTAATAAACAGAGACCTTGCTTATGGTGAATCAGGCAAATTAACAGATAAGCAAATTTAGGAAACAGTTCTGCTTCAAGGAACTTCTTTTATCTTCATGTTTCAAATCAAGAAAAACCTTATTACAAATAAAAAAAGTCAACATCTCATTTCACTGTAACTAGTTTAGCCTATTCTGTGAAAATATTATGAGAGGCATTAAGTTAAATGGAAGAAGGAGAGCATATTGCATGCTTATGTATCCAGGTTTGCATATCCAGAAAGTGGGAAACATCTCCTTGATGGGTGAACTGTCTTGATGGTTGCAGCCTTCTCTGAACATCAGACTTATTTATGACCCTGAAATAGAAGAGAGTTTAATCAGTTTTTTTTTTTAAAAACACATTTCAAAAGGAGCTTTTATCTCACTCAGAAGAAGTTCAATAAGTTAATTGGACACCACAGGAACAAAAGCAGTGCAAGAAACTCTGCTGTTTGCCCACCACTATGAATTCAGTGAAGTAATATCAAAGAGTTACAAAGATTTGAGGGCCTTTGCCCCTGGGAATAATGTTGAATGAGGCTGCTGCTGGCTTAGCTCTACTGTCTGCCCCAACCACCTTGTATACAGATTTTGTCTGAGCTGTTTAACATTTGCATTTTGAAACACTGATAAGAGTCTCAGCCACAGACACACAGGCCTGGTATTACACAAGTGTATGCACAGCACATTGGTTTCCTCATCTGTAACTCCTTTTTTTCTCTGAATTTTACTCCTTGGGCTGCAAGAAGCTGGGCTCACTACTGGCTGTTTAGAGTGCATGTCCATTCACAGCAATATGCTCACATTACCATGTTTGTCTCTCTTATCTGGTTTGTTTCTCCAGGGGTTGCCTTCTGCCTCATGTCAGCCTTTCCTTCCAGACTACAAAGGTGTGTGTGTCAAAGAGAAGAGAGCACATAGTGACTCCTGCTCTGTCACAGGGAAGCAAAGAGGGCCACTGTTCTTGCATGCCTTGTACACTTTTTCTTTGACAAGTTATCAGATTTTCTTGATGTCATTACTTGTTCCTTGCAATGGAGATGTCTACTGGCTGTTTAATGAGGTTTTGAATGACAGTCTCTGCATGCTAAACAAAGGGTGTAAGTATTTACAGTATTTGAATAAATATTCAGCACATCAGGAAGTAACTAGGGGTGGAGAAAGGCATTCTCTCTCTCACACACACATATTGTCCAGGACCTAGAAATATGCTTAAATCTTCATGTTTTTCACTCCAAAGCACTCATTTCACCAATCTTAAGGAGAGGTAACAGAATCTGGCTTGCTGCAACTTGACTCTGCAACTCAGCCAGTGGTGACCTTTGAACACAGGAAATGTTATGGTGAATTCTGCTTTGGAAGGTACCACAGGTAACAGAAATACAGAGATTTTGCTGCTTGCTACAGCAAGAGAAAGCCTGAGATAAAATTAAGCCTTTTGTTTCTTCGTCTACTCTCCCTTTCTCTTGCTTCTTTCCCTCACTCCTCACCCCAGGGAATTCTTACATCACAAGAAGCAGTAATCTGAACTGCAAATTTCACATCAGTTATTGAATATAGGCCAATATTGGTGTCATGATTTGTGTCTTGCTTGTGTTCTGCTGGCTGAAAACAGCTTTCCCTTAACCATATTAGCTCTGTCATTTCCCAGCAGCAACAACAAATTGCAGCAAAAAAGAAACTTGAGTACTTTTTCACCCACTGATTCCCATTTCCAGGTATTCTGGTATTGTGAATTTGACTGAAAGCAGAACATTTTTTTCATGTTTTTTGGTCTTTCAACCCCTGACTGATAAGCCTTCTTCATAGTCAAGGGGTAGAGAACTGATAAGCTTGTTGTACATTGACCAGCTCTCTTATTTCTAGCCCAAGAAGGTAGATATTTCAGCATGGCTATACAGTGCTTTAGGATGGAACAGAGAAGGGTCAGCCAGGTCACTGTCATCTTGACCTAGGGGCAAAGCTAGTGCTTGCAGACAGCTCAGATAATTTGATTGCTGTGGTGCTGAAAAGGCATTATTTCCCCAGAGCATCCAGAAATCAACTCCTATGTGGTGAGCTTAATAACTGATTATTAAGAACTCTAATAACTAATAACTCTGCTGGGCTTTCAGAAAATTTTAAGAATTATGCTTATTCAGTATTTAAATTGTGGGGGTTTTTGATATTGTATGGAGGATAGAGATTTTAATTTCAAGAAAATTGGACTGGAGCTAAACTGAAACGACACTATTTAAGTTTTTTTTTTTTTTTTTTTTTGAGCATGAGATTTTTAAAGAGTAAACAAGTAAATTTTAAATAGAAAAGGTTGTATTAACTGCCTCCTGAAGCAGTGGCAGCTGCCCTAAAATACAGGTTCTAGAGCCAGAGGAGAGTGAAAACTCCCTTATGCTCACGAGGCAAATGATTTACCAGTGACATCAATTATAGCATGGGCAGCCTCTCCTAAGTAAAACCTTTTTTTTTCTTCCAGGAAATGGGGGCAAATGCAGAAAAGAAGAAAATTAACCCATTGAGCCTGAGATAGCTTCCCAGGATCAAATGTCCCCCTGCATGGACCTTTGCATGTGTTTATGAAATGGTATTTTTCTTTGACAGGGCACAAATGAGCTCAGCAGCTCAGTTATTCCTATGCCAGAGCTTTAATAACTTGCTTCTCAATATGATTGTGTATTTCCTGTCTCTATACATGCCTCTCTTTGTATAAGTGTCAAAACGTTATTCTGCTGCTATTGTGGCCAATATCAGCTGGAATTTTGTCATTTACTTTGAGGAGGAGAGGCCAATTTCATATTTGTTACTGAGAAGTGCTTCCTCAATAATGTGAGACCCTGTGCATCACTCAGTGTTCCTGTGAAAGAAGCAGCATCCCCAAAATCCCACATAGTCAAAGGCAATAGAAAGAAATTCACTTTGTAAGGTTATGATCTTTTCTATGTCCTACAGTGGATCTTGATGTCTTTTCTGCTCTAAAATCATGTTACTAAAGGACACATGTGAGACAGCAGGTCAAATTGGAAGAAATGCACCATTTAGATCTGAAAAGAGCCTCCAGCTACAATGGGGTCAGCACCTCAGAATACAAGAAGAAACATTTTTATATAAACACTCAATAGGACTTATCATTTCTTTGTAATTCAAGCCCAAGAGCAAGCCCAAAAGTAAGGGGTGGAAGGGAAAGTAGTGTAATAAATGTGAGAGGAAAAGAAACAGCAGGAAAGCTACAAAGAACACAAGTTGAAATAGTGTTGCACAGAAAAAAAACAAATATGCTTCTCTGCAATAAACAGAGCAGGAAATATAACCAAAAAAAAAAAAAAAAAACCAAACAAAAAAAACCGAAAACGAAAACAAATAAACAAAAAAAAAAACAAAACACAAAAGCTTAAATGAACATGGCTGCAGTACAGGGACTGTCCATGATAAAATGTGATGGGACAAGCAGTGAAAATTCAAATACTCAAAAGATTACTACATATTCTTAAATTTTCTATTATTTTTTCTTGTTGACATGGTGTTGTCAGAATTTTGATCTGTAAAGGCTTATTTTTCCCATTATTTATGTGTTTCAGCTCGAGAAAGTTTTGTTTAACCAGTTGTAAGAAGTATTTGCTGTGATGACTTTTAGTAGCAGCCCAGTTTTGTTACAGTGGTAATGCCACTAAGAGAATCCCCAGCTTTTGGGGGCATCATGTGGCTCTTTCCAAGGAACAGAGCAGTGGAGGCTGAAGGAGATTACATACTAAATCATGCAATACATGGGTGTGGGGGAAATAATCCCATGTTTTGTTCTCTTTCTGCAAATCTACCAGAGCCAGGCAGGCCAGCTGGAGAGATTTTTTTCTCCTTTTATATGCCTTATTTTAACCATCATCTAAATACTTCCCTTAAAGCTAAAATTATTTTAAAATCCTCAGGTAGTGAATGTAACATATTCACATGCTCAGCATAATTGAGGGCCCTGGTTGGCACCATTGTAAAAGGCACACCACTTGATGACCCTTTTTTTCCAAATGCATTGCCATTCCTACTGGATTCACCCCAGCAAGGCTGTCTTAGAGTGGTGTTTTCCAGAAATCTGTCCAATTGTTGGGACCTGCCTGGGGTGCTGAGTGCTCTCTGCAGCCACTTAATACTGATGTTAGGGCAAGATGCTTAAAAATGCATGGCAGATGGCTCACAGCAATGATGTGAGAGGATTTATCCTCCAGGAGAAAACACCTTATTCCTGTTCTTTGCTGGTGACTTTGTCATATTGAGCAAGACAGCAAAATGAATGAAATAAGATGTCTTTCCCACGAACATTTCAAAACACGCTTGAAAAGGTTTTTGCTTTGAAAATGAATTATTCAGTTTTGCAATGTAAGATGGAGGTATTTCATTCATTTGGACTGAAAATGGGAAGCATGAATTTTATTATTTTACTTCTCAAGACTGGTTTCTGAGTTACTTGAAAAAATTAACTGAGGTGTAGCTGTATCCTTCCTAGAACCTACTGAATTTAAATGTGCATATTTGTATATATGGTGTGTGTAAATGTAAATGCATAAATTTATACAAATATGTGCAGCATATGTAAACACAAATATATAAGAATATAGGAGTATGAATGCATGTAGTTAGAATTTGCTTGAAAAAAAAGTGGGAATTACCCCAAGTTCAGCTTATCATTTTTGAGAGATTCTGAAATATTAGACGGCCTGGATTTATCAGGTGTGATAACCTTGCCTTGACATATATAAAGTTTGCCTGTGTATCATTGTCTCCTGTGACCTTTGGTTAAGAATGTTGCAAGATTTCAGATGGGAAGAAAAGATGTGAGAAGTCAAGTGGATAAATTGGAGAGGGCTCCTGTACACCATGTCATATTATTAGCCTCTCACCCAAGTACCAAGACAAAAACTATTAAAGCAGAACTGTGCAAACAGTTTTTCTGGTAGCATGATTCCAGTTCAGCTTGAGTTTTTGGCTGAGAGTAATAAATTTTCCTTCTGAGCTCTCTGGTGACAAAGGACAATTGTCATCTGTGGAGGCTGAACTTTCCACCTGACCTTAAAAGCTCTCAGTGCTTTAACAGATCATACCTTAAAGTCCTTTCTGCAGACCTAGTGTAGAGACCCAGAGTGCAAATAACTTCTCTGCTGTTTGCACTGTGTTGCTGATTTTTATTAAGATTAGGAAAGCAGATACTCTCTGCAGTATGGATTTCCATGCAAATGCCTGATGTTCCCTCTGTGTTTTTTCCTGAAGTCCCATGCCATGTGTGCAGCCACTCCTCTGTCACATGTGTAACTAAGGCACTCTGTATAGAGGCACCAGATTCCACCCTCTCCAGACACCAAATCTGGGATGCTTACAAAGTCCTCGGGTGCCTTTCTGTTGGTGAGGCTGAGAGACAATTCCTGTCAGCATGACTCTGTCAGCTGCTCTTTGAAGTGCTCATCAGCTTTAAATATCAAACCTAAGGTGTGCAGACAAGGGATTATTTGAAATTTAGTAAGTGTCAATGAAAATTGTGCTCTAGGCAAATAATGTGTCAGTATTAAACTCATGTTAGCAGAGCCAGGGTGTTGCAATGTGACCACAATGCTGGTCCTTCTGCTGCTCTGGAGTGCACTGAAGCCAACATCCAGGGAAAACTGCTCCTGGTGTAACACTGTATGGAGCCACCTGAGACTGAGTCACCCATTTGTTGACATCTGCATCTTCCTGCTTCAGTCACAGGCTGAACAAAGTTTAGGTATCTAGGCAATTCCACACAGGATTACAAAAGGCAAATGTCAGTTTAAAATTACTCCTTCAGCTGTGATATATGATCTCACAGTGAAATAGAAAGTCTGAGTGTGGCTGAAACAAGACAAATCCACTGAGTTTAGAACTGAAGGGTGTAAAACAAGTAAATTCACCTGGAATTAATACAGTTCTTTTATATTAAAATACTAATGATCAAACAAATGGAAATGTTGCCACTAAAAAGAATTGGGAACCTGTTCTCTGTGAAAAACAACAAAACCCCAACTGCCTAGTGTTTTTAGCACAAATGTCATATGAATAAGAACATCAAAAAGAACTGTATCCTTTGCACTTCAACTACACAGTAAGCATTATAAAAGTAAATGTGTTAAGGGTTGCAACTGGATTAGGGAAATGTGAAAAAGGTATGTATTTCTTTTTTTTAATGATATTTTTTCTCGTAGTCTCAGGTTGCTTCACTTCCCTTTGATATAGTCTCAGTGAAATTCAGTCATTCTTTGGTCAAGAACAGGACTCTCCAAAGTTAAGTTCAGTAGGAAAGGAACTCCCTAGGCAGGATATTTACCACTGGGTGATTAGACTGGGAATGGATTGTGCACTTGTTGCAAACAGTTAATTAAAACCCTGAAGATAATGTGCAGGGTCTCTGGCAGCCAGCTGGCACAAAAGGGCAGTGCTTGGATCTCTGCCTAGAGCCAGGGGAGCTGTGTGCAGCCAGGCATCTGCAGGGGTGGGAAGATCTGCAGGTGTGTGGCACCAGGCTGTGCCAGAGGCTGATGTCCCACCTGCAGGTGAGCACAGCCTGGCACGCCAGTGTCAAACCCTGGTGGCAGAGGAGGGGCAGGACCAGGCACCTGGGTGGCTCTGGGGTTTTCTTAGTCCAGTTTTGGTGATGGAATGGTAAAAAGCAGCATAAGGTAGAATGGTAACACCTTAAAACAGCAGAGCTCTTGTGGAGAGGAGCCAGCAAAGATCTCATGGTTTGGCCCATCAGCATCAGGAGAGCAAAAAGAAGGAAGAGTACAGGGAAAAGGCTTTGGACCCAGCCCTTTTTTGGCTAATTATGTATACATGAGGAAAAATGTGCTTTTGAAAAAAAAAAATGGAAGGGTTAGGGGTTTGGGGTTTTTTTAATACATTGTTAATTTTTAAACTATTTTCTCCTTTTGGCTAGCCAAGTTAACTTCCATTTTCTAATTCTGAAGTCAAAATCCCTAACTGACTATGAAAATGTACCCCAGGAGCAGACTGCAAAGCTCAGTCTCCACATACAAGGCAATAATTTAAGATGCCAGATTTACATTCCCTTAGAATTTGAGAGCATTAGAACCTGCAATAATATAATAAGGGTTATCAATGGATAAAATTAGTCTGTACTCAGTTCTGATACTGCCCAAGTCTGGAAGCCTTATATATACATATATACAATATGTGTGATGTCTCTCCTAGTGTGAGGAGTTTTGAATGCTGCACCTGAGCACTCCCAAAGACTCAGAGGAAGATGAAGTGTTTGTAGGTTCCTACTTTGGGAGAAGCAGGAAAACAGAGAAGAGGTGAGTAGTTTTAACAAGTAGTGACTACATACACAGCTTAATAATTCTTAGCCCCCTGAAAATGCCTTATCACCTCTACATAAATTAGAAGTTAACAATTCCTAAAATTAAGTCTATTTTTATTTCTTTTTAATTTGCTTTTGATTTCTACTTCACTAGTGAGAACAGCTATGAAACATTCCTTAGCTACTTTTTCCCCAGCAAAGCAGGAACTGCTTTTGGGGATCTGAAGGAAAGCATTCTGGTTTTGGCTAGCAAAGCCTTGGTCTCCCTTCCCTGGCATGTTTCCCTGGGACACCAGTCTGTCTTAAGACTTTCAGGAAGTGAAGCAATTAAGGGGCATTATAATAAAAGGAAAAGATAGCAAAAACTGAACTGCCTTTTAACTCTATACCCCATTAAACTTCTGGCAATTGCATGTTCAAGGCCATTGTTCCCTTGATCCCATTTCTCTTCCCATGGACAGACACATGGGGCTGTAGGCAGTGAGGTGCTGCACTCCACAGCCTGTATCATTTTCACACACTGTTATGGTCTGTGGTTCTTCTGACTGCCCAAAGATGCTTTTGAAAGTGAAAAATACTCTGTTGCAGTGAAAAATAATGATATTCTAAAAAAGGAAGTCTGACCTATCTGAGTTGAAATTAAATATTAGGAAGGCCAGGATGAAAAGAGTGAAAAGATGAGATCTAAAGATGAAGCTGTTACTGTGCCCAGGGGCCTATTGACCCACTGGAGTCGTAGGTCAGGGCAGGATAGCTCACTTTTGGCTAATTAGAAATCATGCAAAAAAACTTATTTAAAAGCAATGCCTTCTGTGAGCCTGGAGACTGAGAGTTATGCTGGGGACAGGAGAATCCAGAGACTGAGAAGGGTTTTGGATATCTAATTGAGAAAAGAGAGATATTTTAAATTAAGCATTGAGCAGACCTGAAATACAATAGTTAGTTTTAATGGGTATTCATGAAAGAAAACAGCAAGAGGATGAGTGGATGAGAGAAATACCTGTCCAAACTGGCTAGCAGGGGAAGGAGGAGCAGAGCATGAAGGGCAGCCTGCAGGGAGTAAGGGAGAGAGTGGAAAGGGCAGGGAGCAGCTTACCTGCAGGGCTAGCAGCACCTGGACCTGCATTAGCAAATCCTGCTGCTCTGCAAATCCTGCCAGCTCTGTCAGAGCAGAGCATTTCTGTGTCATTCAGTCACTGGGGGAGTGCACAGGCAATTTCCTCCTGCCTCAGCCCTTGCTTCACCAGAAAAACAAAAGTCTTGGAAAATGTCAATGATTATGTACTGCAACTTGATCATATGCCTTGCCTGAGTATTTCTACTCTTGATAAAATCCCAGTTCTTGATTGATACTTCCATGCAATAAAAATGAGCAGCAGAAAGGTCACTCTAATTTTCATCTGTTTCTGGGTGAGGCTGGGGCAGATATTTTATGGTGAGCTCTTTCCTATCAAACCCAGTCCTTGAAACTGCAGTTAATTATTGACAGAATATCTTCACTCATGTCTTAAAAATAGTTGGAAAGTTTAAGTTTATGTTGCAAGCTGACAAGAGTGCTGCATGCTGTGGCTTTACACTATCACACTTACTTGCACTAAGGAATTTAACAGGTTACAGTTGAAATATCTCACTAAGCCTTCACCAAAAAGTCTTCCTGCTCTGGCTCTTGCTGAGTGAGTAAGGATCTAAGCCAGAGTCCTTTTTTAGTTTGAACTGTTTTCAGATTTCTTCTGAATATTGTATTTATCCTACTGGGTAAACTGAGGCATAAGTCTGGGAAAACCTTTTACACAAAAGGTCATTTTCTCCCTGTTAGAAAAGATTACTGGAGAGTATGTCATGTTCTCCCAGCAGGTACTGTCAAAGGCTGATGTCTGCCTCTTCACAGGAGGCACAAAACAGTGTTAGATCAGAGCTGCCTGAAAGCTCAGGCTAAAGAAAGGGAAAATAATCACCAAGTACCTTTTCAAACCCTGCATTGACACTTGCTGGAAAGCAAAAACAAGCCTGTCCTGCAGAGCTGACATTTCAGGGGATGTTTTGTTATTGGTTTTCAGTGGGTTTTATGGCCTTCCTCTGCCCTGTGTTTTCTAGCTACCTGTCAATTGCCATGTACCTGCACCCTGCCTGCCTTCTTCTGAGCCTTCTTCTGCTGAGACTTCCCATTTTCAAACACATATGGGTGTCTGGCTTGAGAGTTTTTTTAAAGTGGCCTGCAATTTGAGATGCTCCTGGAAAGGCTGACCTATCCCATTTGGCAAGACCCATTTGACTAAAGGATGCCAGTACCACCTGGAATGAATTTTCTCCTCCCACCTCCACCACTTTGTTTTAAACTCTGCCAGACAAAGTCCTCTCACCCTTTTCCCTTGAGCCACCATATATCAAAATGCAGTAGTGCCATGTAAGAGTATATTGGCCTGGTAGAAATTTCATCCCTGTACTGAGAGCTGTAACAGCTTCTCTTGGGAGGACCCACTTATTTACTTGTTGCCCAAAACAGAGTAATGAATCTGAAGCACTCTGCACCTCAAATGATGCTTCACTTGAAAAGTTTGAGCAAGCTGAGAGCAAAAGTAACATTGGAAAGAAAGGAGCAGGGAGGTAGCATCCCAAATTCAGCACTCAGTGCTGCTGCCTCCACTTCCCTGGGAATTTCTGCACATCATTAATGCAATACCTGCCTGCTCTGCAAATGCAACAGCTGCAATTTTGTTAAACACTGAGAATGGTTGGGGCTAAGACCTTGTTTTCCTGCTGACTCCACAACATGTGTAGGCACTGAGTCCACGTCCATTTTTTTGCTTGCACTGAGTGGGTTTGGGTGTGTGACCACCTCTGTGGTCCTTGGAATGTTAGAGGGGCTCCACAGCAAAGAGCAAGGTGAGTTTAATCAGCTGGTGCATCACTACTGCTATGCCAATGCCTGCACACATAGAGGAGGTATTCTGATTTCAGAAGCTTAAAATATATTTTTGCTTTTTTCATTTATGTTTTAATGTTTTATTTATGTTTATATTCTTTATTTTATTTTCCACTGGGAAATACTTACAGGACTGCATGGCTAATAAATATCATAAAAATTAGCTGAAAAATATTAGCTTCTTCTGCAGCTTTGTTTTGTTTTTATTAGTAATGCTAGCTGAAGTGCAGCCATTAAGATATACATATTAATAACATGTATACATGGATTGAGTACGAACCAGGTGTGGGAGAGAACTTTGGGAAGGACTTGACATTAGCACAGTTTAATTTCAATTGTAAAGCTTTTGAGTTTTTTTTGGAGCAGAGTTTGGCTGCTGTTAGGTGCTTTTTTAAAAAATCCTTTAAAAGAGAATGGAACCAATGCTGACTGCTCTCAAATGCATCAAAATAGGTGCTATTTAAGGTCTTTTCACTCCTTGACCTCCCTGCTGAGAGCACCAATGTCCTGTCTATTTAGGACTACTTTGAATTCACCAATGTATCAAGGGAGACTTGAGAAAAATCTTCATTATTTTCGAGAACCTTACACTTAACAAGTGCCTGGCTGCACAGAAAAACAAGGCTCTTATTTCTGAAGAGCTCACAGCCTAAACAGACATGGCTGCAAGTGGGGCTGACAAAGTGAAATGCCAAAGCTAAGTGACAAAGGAGAGAAGTGGGATGGCAGTGATTTACTAAGACAATTGGTGAAAATGTGTGCCTGTCAAATTAGTCTTTATGTTTTATGGAAGAGCCCTATAGCTGCACACATGATTGATACCCTTCAAGGACTGATTTTCTGGTGATTAATGGAGGAAAATGTCACAGCAGCAAGGAACAGCTGAGGAGGGAGGCATGAGGAAGGGTAAATGCACGAGTGCTTGCAGGACAGGTAAGTTCAGAACCATCAGCAGAGGTGAGGAAAACCAGGAGACAGTGCATGGAAATGAGAAAAGGATCAGTCACAGAGAGCTCCAGGGTGAAGGGACTGGCACTGCAACACCTGGCACATGGAAATGGCCAGCCTGGTTGGGACCAAGTTATCTCCTTTATATAAACTTCACTGTAAATATTTCTACTAGGACAATATTTGTCGTCTGTTTTTATGATTCTCCAAAGTGGCTGTTACTGTCACCAGACAAATAATGAAGAAAATGTCCCTGGGGAAGCTCTGCATGTGAATAGAGGATCTGCTGCCAAAAAGTAATCCTAAAATTCCTTTTCTGGTATCTAAGTATTGATGTGACCCAATGGTGTCTGACTGCCCTCACACTGTGTCACCAAAATCAGTTTTACTGAGGATCACAAGGGGCCATGACTGAGGAGCCTACTCTGTCTGGGTAAGCTCCTGTCAACCACAGAATCCATTTCCTGAGTCTCAGAAAAGCACAAATTAGAAAATGTGGTGCATGGTTCATGGCATCCAGCCCTTGCCTGAATATTAAGGGTTAGTCATATATAGATCTGTGATTAATTTCAGATTTGCTTTTAATTTGTTTTGCTGGCACAATGTTTTCTGCTGGAGTCACATGAACATCCTTTAACTTCCATGGTCCCAGGACACATGCACAAAGCAAAAAAATTCTTGTTACCATTACACAAATGGGAAATGAACATACAGAAAACCCACAGCAGTCTGCCCAGGTTACAGAGGACATCTATGACCAAATATTGCAGTGACCAGATGTGGAAGGCTGTGCAATGTGAGGAGCTCTCTGTCAAGCAGAGCTCTTGCAAGCTGCTCTGATAATTGCTGCTGGACTAAGCACAGGTGCTTGTAAAGCAGAATTGTTGGAGTTGGGTGGGCCAGAACACTTTTATTTTGCACATTCAGATTAGCTTAGGCATGGATTAATTTAGGCTGTTCTTGGGTTTTCAGAAGATAACACTATACTGATAGATATGAGAAGAGACTTTTTTTGTATTTTTATGCATTATACAGAAGAGTTCTTTATACACTAATTTGCCTAAAAAAACTTGAGTTTGCATCACAATTTGTCATGAAACTATCCAGTGTCCTATTAAAATCTTACAGATAAATGAAAAATTATTTAGATGTCCTACATTTTCTGGTCCAGAACACAGAAATTTTTAATTTGAACAGAAGTGTGTTAAACTGAATTTTCAAGGAGGTAAAAATTCACAGTTTTTGACTAACATTGTTTTAACTTTTTTTCCTTCTGCTCAGTTATTCTTTCAGTATTTTTGTCTTTTTTTTTATTCCTGTTTGCCATAAAAGTCTCTCCAGAGCTCTGTTTTGTAAACAGGCCTTCTATTAAATGTATAATTGGATTCAATTAGATATATTTTCACTTTGAGAAGAGTTTTTCTGTCTTCCCTGCAGTTCTAAACAGTCTCAGTTGCAGTGATCAATACTGATTGTGGCTGGTGGGTAGTTCAGGTCAATGTGTAACCAGGAGTTATCCCTTGCCCGTGGCAGAGGCAGGTGGAATGTCCCCAGGTGGATCACTGGAGCTCAATGATCTTTAGCCTCACTTCAGAACCAGGGCTAATCTCTTTTGCTAAAGAAACAGGTGGATATAGTGACTCAGAGGGGCTATTTCTCTCTAGCAGAAAGACAGATTTCAGATCTTTAACATTATTCCTAAACAGACAGTGATTGCTGTATTCTGAAAGGAGAAAAGGATATGGCTGGATCAACAAAAAGTTATATTGCAATAATCTTTAACACTTTCAGTAATTTTGCCACAATTTACAGTTCCTTTACACTTTAACATTGTTACTGTCTTAATCAGTTTTTACTTTAGGACTGGAAAATCTGGTATATATATATTTTCAGTAAAAAAATATGCATGAGCATATGGTCCCTTGGCTATGAAAGATGTTTTTTTTTTGAAGAAGTCTATTTAAGACAAACTTCTTGACCAACTCTGTATCCCCCTCCTTCCTATATGCATTTAGCTAGCCCAAAATGCTTCTCTGAGACAAGGTATTTTCCTTGCTGCTGCTTTTAATGTAGTGTTGATGTCTTTGGCAAAAGAAACTCCAGCAGAGAGACAGAAACTGTAGAGTGAGATTGGAAATTTCTTGAGTTGGTTGGATGTGAAAGCAGCATCTCTCTGTGACTCAGGAGAATTTTGTGGAAGTGACTTGGATGTGCTAGTTTGTTATGAATTTAACAAAGCCCCTATCCAAGCAATGCACACTGTGCAAGAACAGCCCAAACACTACCAGAATAACCATCCTGAATGCAAAGCAGGCTGAGCCAGACAGCAATGTACAGCTGCCATGTACAATCTGCAATGTACAGATTTAGAAGGTACCAGAAGAGATACCTTTTCTACACCCATCACATCTACATTCACCACAGGAAGAGCCACTCCCTTACTGAAAACATATCAGCATTGCATAAAATCAGTCTGGAAGAAAATGCCCTTATCAAAACAAAGCCTGCTATTAGAGATTAAATTTTAATGGGACTCTCATTTTTTTCAAGCAAGCCAGATCAAGCATTTGCCCTTTTACTATAGCAGTAACTTCAATTATGAGAGCTGTAATTAAAGGCATGTCAGTAGCCCAGAGAGTGTTCATCTGGTAGATTATCCAGACCTTTTACTAATAGACTGAGAGTAAAATAACTTCCTAAGGTGTTTCTCCTCTCCCTCCCAACATGAGCCAATTTCCTCTCAACCAAGGTGGTGATTATGGTGTTTATCAAAGGTTTATATGATGCTGGAATGGGAAGGTCAAAATCCATCTTCAGGTGAGGAGAGGGGTCAACACAAGAGTTGTGACTGTGTGGGTCTTGCCTTTCAAATGCCTTGTGCATTTTGCCTTTGAACTGGAGCTGCTGCAAAGGTTGGATGCAGTGAGAGTTGCTTGCTCAGGTGTCTCTTGGAGAAAGGGAAACCCTGGAACAACATGCAGAGATGAGGCTGGATAGTCCTGATGTGCCTCAAACTACTTGCAGAGGGCAGGAGTATGAAATTAATCCATTGCTGGGGAAAGAATTCTGCATGATGAAGGAAAATCTTCCATCTTTGGGATGTGGTGACCTAATTGTGGCTGACTACTGTTTTTTTGGGTTTTTTTTATAAATAAAAACCTTCAGTTATTCTTTTGGCTTCTCCCATTCAATTAGTGTTAGCTTTGATTCAAAATTTGGTTCTAATAGACAAACTGGTTTCCTACTATATTCTCTTTCCTCAAATGTAGTCTTAAATACTACATATTGCTATTTAGACCATCTTTTCATTAAAATTGAATTGTGTGATGTCATCTTATCCAATATCTTTCTTATCCAATTCTCTCCCAAAATCATGCTGATTTCCCATGTTCTCTTCTTGGCTTGTAACAGACTGTTATATTTTGAAGGGGAATCACCAGGAGAGTGTCTCAGCAAACCACATAACCAACTCAGTAGCTGATGTGCTTGAAGCAAATATTTCTGGAGTTACCAAAACTGACAGGAATTGTATGAGTGCTAAAGCAGCATGCAAAAAAATTCAGGGAAACTTGAGCAATTCGTTTCACTCTATAAAGATTTGCTTCTGTCCTGATTTACACTGTCTTTTTTTTTTTTTTTTTCCCATGCAATAATAGACAAAAAGGTCTCTCATCTGTCAGATCTTGGAATGTGCAGCACTAGAAGTGGAAGAATGAAAATTCCTTGCATAAAGATGTCTCCCATTCCTCCCAAATATTTGTGTGTCATATCTGTGCAGGTAGCTTGTCAGGCTCCCTTAGAAGCCAATGCTGAGTAAAGATTAATCTCTCCCTAATTCAGAGCAATGCTTAAAAATATGAAGAAGCATCTTCAAGCTACTTAAAAGGTTGACTATGGTACAGTTAATGGAAAAAATATTTGGCATTTTAAGAGCCTTCAAAGACTCAAGAGAGACATGAGTTTAATTCTTCCCAAGCCATATTGATTCTTACCTCACGCTCAGTTTGGATTGATCTGTTTAGTATGAGGGTTTGGCACTGAAGACAATTTTAAAATGTCAAAGAGCCAGTGTAAAAAAAAAGAGTGAGAAAATGCACATAGAGAAAACTGTCATCAGTATTGAAAAACATTGCCTTTCTTTTTGGTACTGACTAGGCTTTGTTTGGTATTTTTAAAAACTGGTTATGCACATTTGTTTGGAGAAATGTCTCATGAGCAGCAGAGGAGAAAAGATTCCCACTTACCACCACTGAGTGAGGATTTTCTGGCAGCTGCTGAAAGATCACTTTAATCCAGATGCAGGAAAAGGGACTTACTGCCTTTATTAGAGAAATAAACCCTCAATATGTTCAGCTCACGACCCACAGCAATCTGAAAGGGCTGGAATGGTGCACTGCACTAGGGAGGGCTGCAGTAGTTTCTTTTTAAAGGTTGTCTCTTTGGCAGCATTGGTCTTACCCTGCCAAGTTCCTGGGATGTGCAGGCTGCAGTGGCTGCCTTGGTATTTCTCTGTGGCCCTTTAGGACAAAGGGATAAGTTTTAGCCCTTTGCAAAGTCTTTTCTTCTTCTCTCCCTTCTTTCCCAACAACACACACACACACTCAAAATATGTGTTATTTTCTTACACACCTTCATAACTAGAGCTGATTGCTATTAACACCCTGACATTTCTGAAATGCTCAGTAATTCTTTCTTCTTGCATCTTCTTGCAAGATTGACTAAGTGTGACTTTGGCAGGATACACACCACATGAGGGTTAGGAGAGAAGTTCCTTCATGCAGGAGTGCCTGAAGATCTGTGCCAGTGAAACTGGGTAGGAAAAGAAAACAACCTGTGAGGAATGCAGAGCAAGGGGAGAATCAAGAGCAATCTCACATGGAGGGGTTGCACTTGAGCCTAGAAGGACATTTGCAGTTTTCTTGCAAAATTATTTATAAAGGAAAAGTAAAGAGAGGGGGAGTGTGAAGGGAAGAGGGCAGGAGAGAAAGCAGAAGCAGAGACTGGAACATGCAATAGTTGTTTCAGGTGCAGACACCAGCAGGGAAAGCAAAGGCTCTATCCAGAGCCTGATGGAGGAAATGGAGGGAGTGGCTGTGCAAATATGCAGTCTGGAGGAATCTATAGCATCTCACCCTTCTAAGGGCTCTTTTAGATGAGAGAATGGCCATCACCATCAGGCTGAGCTGATTATGCAAAGTTCCTAGCTGAAAAGATACTGTGTTGAATGCACTAGCTCTTTGGGTTTTAAACAAATCAACAACATATTTGCACACATCTCTGAAAAAAAACCACCCGAAAACCCATCACTGGTCTGTTTTGGAAAGGTGGGTACAACAAACAGCAGAGAATGTCTGTTGCATAGCACAATCTCCTCTTTTCATGACTTCAGCCTGAACTTGGAGCAGTTGTTTCCAGAAGAGCTGCTGCTGCTCCACAGAAACTGGCAGTGGTATTGAGTCATTTGGCTCTGCAACTGTTTACACCAGAAACTCCGAGCAATACAGGATTAGGAAAATACATTGATGAAACACAGGAGAGAATCAAGTCTTCATTTTGCAGTCTGTCAAGATTCCCTTGTTTCTCTTTTTTTCCTCAGACCATATGGTAATGAGATTATTTTATTATCCCAGTGCAAATGTTGAAAATGGAAAGGGTTGGAAAAACTATCTTTTTGTTTCTGGAAAGCAAGATGGGATTTATTCATTAACAAGTTCATCTTTTTATTAGTATTGTATTTTTCCCATCAGAACAATCAGGCTTTGTTCTAAAACCAAATTTCTTTGAAGGAAAATCCCTCCCAAGGAAATTGAAATGGTGATTTTTATATCTATTCATTAGGATTATTTATTATTTTCATTTTGCTTCCAGCAGTTGAGGGCACTTGAGAATCTGAGGTGGCTCTTTGAGCAGGTGGCAGTGCTGGTGCCTCTGGGCAGCGGTGTGTGTGCTCCCTCTAGTGAGCTCTGATCCCCAGGACCTGGGATCAGCCTGCCCTGGGCAGCTCCCAGGGCTTCAGCCACTGTGTTTTCTAGCTCAGGTAACATTCACACCAATTCTTACAGCTTACACAGGCTGTCACTGCTGGAGCAGGGGCATGCAGCCGAGTCTGGGTCTGCCACAGGTTGTGCTCTGACACATCTACATCGTGCTCTGGCTTTTCTACAGCCGTGTACAGTGTTCTGAAAATCCTTTTCATCTTACCTAGACAGCTCTTTAAACCTTCTTTCCAGGATCAGCAAGTTTAAAATAAGGAGGAAGAGAGCACTGGCTGACTGCATCCCTGTGTAACACTTTGAGATGCTCAGGTAGAAGGAAATCTCAGTGGAAGATAGACCTGAAAGAAAACAGTGGTGCCAGACCAGTGCAACTCAAATCTTATAGCAAATTGCTCACATGTAACCTGCAGCTCTACCATTTGGTCATGCTGACTCTATAGTAACACTTGTTTAATATATTAATATTTAAGGGAGAGGGGAAAGTGTGCAAAATCTAGTTTTTACTGGGTATTTCTGTATTTGAGTGGTGTAGAGATGAGCATATTCTCTAAAGGAGAGCCTGGGATATAAATATTACATATCGAGTAAGAATTCAAATGAGAAGTAATAAAACCTGCCTGTTATATTTCAGACTCATTTCATGGTCAGCAGGAAGGATATTAATGAGAAGGAAGGGAAATATATGTTGGTTTTGTCCCAGTTTATCCTCCAGCCTTTAAAACATGGAACATAAAAACAGAGGACCAAATTATTTAATAGCTGTGTGTGATTACTCACAAGATATAGATGGCAGGGTCTGGGTTTGCAAGGAAGGATAAGGATTCTGCTGCAATGGTTTATTTCTTTTCTTGGACAGAAAGGTACCTTCTGATTGCTCTCAGAGCAAATGTCAGTCTTGAATAAGCTAGCATGAGAAATACATGCCTAAGAGGAAAAGAAGGGAAATATTTGTTTGGAATGTCATATGAAAGCCCCTGCAAAATCTGGATTTGGATAATCAAGTTATGAGTTAAGTCAGGGAAGTAGAACATGACTTTTATTTAAAACATATCAGTGACAAAGCTGTTCCACAATGCACACAAATCATTAAACCCCCAATGCATGTTGAGCTGGAGGGAAACAAATAGATTTCACTGCCTTCCCTTTTGGCTTCTGAAAAGGGCAAAAATTGTGTAGCCTGCAGAGGAAACATCAGTCTTGGCAGCTCTGCATCACCTATTTCTCTTCAAACTTAGTGAATGGAAAAGATGTAGACCTCTAAGCACAAATTGTCCATTCATCATGATGCAATAGAAACAGCTGAAGTTAGGTTAATAGTCACTAGTGTGTGATTTGTCTAAATATGTATATATGTTTATATCTTTATTTAAAGTCTATAAAAGACTTTGGTTATGGGCATATTTTCAAATATTTGCACTGGAGACCAGGCAGAACCTTTAACTGTTTATGGATATTGGAGATTATGAAACTGTTGTGACCACTGGACTGGATTTTTTAAAGGGTAAAATACATCTCCAGCTCTATTTGTTTTCTTACACCTGTTATATATTTCTAGAAATTCTTCTGCCATGTATAGCTTTGTACAAAAATCAAGCATTTAATAAACTCTCAAGCCTTCTGAATTATCCTTAGCCAGAATTAATTTACAGAGAAGGAAAGTAGGAAAAGAAAGCCAAAAGTCTTACTAGACAAAAGTTTCCCAAAATTTTGGTAGGTATTTCATTCATGTATGAGATAACTTGACTCTGAGAAAACTTGTTCCCCCCTCTCCCTCCCCCCATTTTTACTGGCAGGAAATCTTGCAAAATGAGGTTGAAGCTCATTGAGTTTTCCCCCTCTCACAAATTTTACTGAAAGGCACAAGATATGTATGAATGGCATCAGAGTATAAAAGTTTCATGATTCCCACTGCTGACAGTACTTCCATGAAGAAACTGGGCTGATCCATGGAAACCAAGAATTCTGCAGAAGAACTCCCCCCTTCCCCACCCCCTTTTAGCCATACAAGGACTAATTGTGGTGTCAGCTGCCACAGGAATGCAAGGCATGAATCTGGTGAATCAAAAGAATAGCAGCTGCTGTCTGCAGCATTCCTGTTCCTCCTTCATGATTGATGGCAGGGAGAGCAGTTTACAGTCTTTGTCCTGGTTACAAGGAGGGGAAGGGTGTGACTTTGTACATGTTTTTAAAAGCTTTCTTTCAAATACATATATGTACACATATCTGTGTAGCAACTACACTTATTTTTTGGGAGAAATATTTGCCTACTGCTGACTACATTCTCGAAGCATGTTAGAAACTTAAGATATTTGGGGTTACAGTGGTGCTACTTCCTTTCTACTAGCTCAAATTTTCTTGTAATGATGTGAAAGTTCTGGTGCACTAAACAGAAGATGACTACTGTGTTTGAAGTAGGAATATTTCCTCTGCTCCCTTAGCTGAAGTGCCACTCTTTGAAGTGCAATAAGCTAGGCATAAGTCCAGCATTTAATCTCAATTCTAATACAAACTTTGCATTAACTTGTGACAGAGTTGCATGTCTGGAAGGCCACCAAAATTGGGTCCTAAAGCTTCAAGCCAGCTGCAAAGCAAGACAGTGGTATAAACTGACTTTTGTAGCCACCTAATACATGGGAAAGAAAGCCTGTGAATATAGAGCTCCTGTTGTCTGTACCTCTGTTTCATGCAAAGTATATATTGAAATGAGACAAAGTTAGTAAATAACATTAGACATGAAGAAACAAGTCCCTGCTATTCTGCATGGTTCATTTTGATGCTGTGTTTTAAAAACAAACAAAAAAAAAAAACAAGAAAACCCCAAACAGGCAAAACCTGTAGTTTTTTTCTTATCCATAATGTTCACAGAGCTGAATTTTAGTGCCTTGTTTAGGTAGATCACCATGAAAGAGCATCCTTGCTACCTTTCCAGCAGGCCAAAACTGGTACAAGAAGATGGGAGAAGCAACAATTTAATTTTTTCTAAGTTATGATATTAATTTTGACTAGGATTTTTGTGTATGTGAATATTCTCAGAGCTGTAGGTAAGACAACTGAATGCAAATATATCCTCACAGAACAGCTTGTAAGAACACACCCTTTTCTTTCTCTTTCTCTGATTTATCTGACTGATGATATCTGTTCCTACAAGCAGTTCAAGAGGCCCAACTGTGCTTCAGACAATTGCTGAGACCTTGAAGTTAAGAAAGTAATTTATGTTATAATTTAGCACTGCAATTTTTAAATGTATATGCAACATGATGGATTTCAATTTGAGGAAGTGGCTCTATGGTAGACAAGACTCCAAGACTCTTGTCCTACCTTGCTTGTGTGTAGGCTGCCTCCATTTCCTCATTTCAAGGGAGAAAAACTTGTACATGGTGATGGGGTAGTAATTTTTACACACATGCATTTTGACAACTAATACTTGTAAAATATTGAAGTTGTGGACAAAAGCTGCTCTGAAAATTTTAAAATGGCAGCCCTGGGATTCAGCATCTTAAATTTCAGAAGGTGACCATTCAGTCACACAGGAATGGAATTAATGTTCCTCTAAACCTGTAGATGTTTTTTTTTTTTACATCCATGTATTTCTTCATTAGTCATTGTAGGTTCATAGTGATATAAATCAGAATAGCACTTTCCTTCTTTCTTCAGCTGCTTTTTCACAAGTTACTACCTGAGCTGAAGATACACATCCATGTGCCATATAAAGCCTTACTGTGCCATATGAGGTTTTACTCTAAAAAACCTCCACCATCACTCCTCATAGTTCCACTGCAAACAGCCTAAAAGATTTTTGCTTAGATGACACATGCATGTTACATTAATAACAGTCAAGAAAAAAAAAACAGATCAATAAATACACTCTGGCCACTAAGCTTTGCATAACAGTTGGTACCATGCTGGGCTACTTAAGAAAATTAGAAAAAGAAACAATTGAATCATTTTATTAATTTAATAAAGAAAAAAAACTATCAGAAATTGGAGAACTTAGCAAAAATTTTGAAAACTAATAATTAAGTCTAGAGATAAAATTAAGTACATTTTAAGGACTGCAAAAGTGTCCATTCCACAACCTCTATGGTTTTTAGCATAGATTTCAGTTTCTGGAAAACAGATACAATCTTTAGAGCCTACACATAGCACTGAATAGGATGTTTAGAAAATGTTATTGAGACTAAAAATCATATTATTTATTTGTTGATTGTATTATTTAAGGTATGTTGTATGAATTATTTGATCCTGACATAACAATACATAGAGAGAAATGTTTTCATTTGTCTTCAATTCAGATCATGTTGCCCCAGAATACAGCATGAGGGAAAACATTATCAAGTCACAATTTTACCAGATTTGTGCCAAAACACTGAGATATGTGTTGTAAGAATGATCTTGAAATGTTTTAAGTTTCTTATTGTACATAATAAAAGTGATAATTAAATGCATAAATCTAAATTATTATTTAAAATTTATTTCTCCTCTAGGGCAACAGTGAAATAATGTCTGAAAAACTGTATTCAGTGCTAGTCTTCTGGGCCCAAGGAAGCTGAACTCTAATTACTGCAGGAGAGGAGAGGCTATTGGAAAAGTTATGTGGAAAGACATCTTCTTTTCACATGAAAAATTAAAAAGTTTGACTTGTTTATCTAGCAAAATCATGACTGCAAGAAGATATTTCCTAGAATACATGGAGCAATGTGAGAAAAGAGACATTAAAAAAAAAGGCAATGTTGTTATGGGGATAAATCAGCTATGAATTAATTTGGGCTGAATATTACACACATTTCCAGTGAGTTGCAGAGCAGTGGGGTCAGAAGTCTTTGACCTTACTTGATGAATGAAGCAGGGAATTTTGATGAGACTGCATGAAATTACAGGAGCCAGAAACAACTTTACCCTTGTCTTCCTGTAAACAGAGTGAAAACTACCTGAGGATTTATTCTGAGTTCAAGGATTCTTAATTCAGTTCACTTTCCCTACTTTCTCTTGGGTTAAGGACATTTGACTTCTGAAAGAGACTTTTCAAGGGGGAGATGTAGTGCAGTGAAGCCAAGCCAAACCAGCTCGATGGTTTCAGGGTCTGTTCTTGGTTTTCTTGTGTCAGCAGAGCCACTGGTGGCTGCAAGAACAGCTTGGGAGCTCCTCTCTCATCCACTCTATTGCCCTAATGATTCAGTTGTGCTACCACCCTGTAGCTATAATTGTTTCCCTTTTTGCTGAGAAAACCTTAAACTAAATCTCAAACTGAATTGCCTTGAATTTTAAGTTGCAGCCTTGTTAAGCTGGAATGTGTGATGTCTTCTAGGCTGTTTCTGGCAGGGCTTCTGAGGATGAAGGTGGATGAAAGGTTTCTTCTGCTGAGACAAGTTTCTCTATGAGCAGTCACAAGTGTAGCTCTTGGTAAGAATGGCAAAGTCAGTTCAAGTACTTTCTATTCTCTTCTATTTTAATACTTGGAAAAGCTTTTACAGTTTTATAGTTCTATTTTGTCTGACCTCCACACAAGTTTTTTCCTTTCTGGAGAGTAAGAGACTGCAATGTTGGAAGTTTTTCTGCTTTGTTTTTTCCTCTGGTAACTTCAGCAGTCTCACTAAGAGCACAGCACCTCAGAAAGTCACACTGGTACAGTGAAGAAATGCTGAAGAAAAAGCTGGACCAAGCAGCAGAGAAACTTCTTGATCCAGCTTTGCTGCCAGAAAAGTGTTTGTGTAACTATACAGTTAACATGGTGTTTAACCCCATGTTGTACAAGACTAATAGGATAGCTGACAGGTGATAAAGGGAGTGCTTAAAAGACTGGGGACTGGGCATGTTTCCCAAATCCAGAGATAGGGTTGTTCTGGGAGCTTGCTAGAATCTCCCTCTGATGGGTATATCCACCTATTGAAAGGCAGCTGTGCACATTTACATGGTTTTGGTTTGTTCTTGTAGCTCAGGTGGAGGATTCCTAAGTGCAGTTTATGATCTCCAGGACTGATGGACTGGGTGTGACTGTAACTCCATTAATTTTCACTGGCCCTGACAGCCCTCTGAGAATGACCTGGGAGCAGGAGACTGCTGGCAGGAAAGGCATTTGTCCCATTCCTGGTGTTTGTCATATGCTGGTGAGACTGGATGGGATCACTCAAATTTGGCTCTGAGAATTGCACTTGGTGTTATTGGAAGATCCCAGTGTAAGACGGACCTGAATCTGGCTTAAGATTCCTTTCTCCACAGATGAAGTTGCAACTGGTTTATTTTGACAGCTGTTCAGCTGTGGTTAGGCAGCACTTTTTGGCTGTTGGATGCAGCAGGCCTTGGGCACAGGGTGTGCAGATGTTTTTTTTTGCAGTAGAGCTCCTTGGGTGGTGGTTTCCTGGCAGCTCACAGTGACCATGTTAGTGCTGGTGTCCTCTGCCCTGGGAGGGTGCACACACCCATTGAAGGGCAGAGCATGACTCTGCTTTGGTGGCCAGGATGGCCATGTGGTCTTCTCATGCACCTCCAGTTCTTTCCAGCTACACAGACTAGGTAAAGAAGTAAGAACAGTTTCTAGGAATCTGGCTGAGACCATAAAGGAAGGACTGAGTGGGACTGTGAAGCCCTGTTTTTGTATTTGGAGGCATGGGGATGTTGGACCTGATGAGATGTCACAAGCCCATGCTGCTTCATGGGAGAAGAAAAACACACTGAGCTTCACCCATGTCCACTTTGGTACAAGAGGAGAGATTTCCTTAGATGAAAATGTCTGGATAGTCCCCAGTAAGAATATGTACACAACAACATAAAGGAAGGTAAACAGAGACAGCTAAAACAGCCTCCTCCATTCTTGGGAACATGGGAACATGTTCCATGGGAACAGAAAATGTCCTTCCTATTTCCAATGAAGGAAATATTACATAAAAAAATAATTGGAAGGTTTTGAAAAATATAATTTTGTGAGAAGTTATTAGTGAAGGAAGATGCTCTTAGAGGGAAGCTCTGCATAGGTCAGCATTGAATTGACTATTTAACATATTCAGCAGCCAATGTTGAATTCCTGCTCCCAACATTTGCAAGTGTATTGGAGATGTGTTCTGCCAGACTGTAGAGCAGTTCTTCAGAGAGATCAGGAATACTAAACAACAGAGTTCATTTAAATGAAATGCATTTTAATAAGAGAAGAAATCAAATAATGTCTCTAGAAACATAGAGGAACATTAAAAAATAGGGGGAAAGAAAAAGTAGTGACTGAAAAACATTAGAGGAGGCATTGGATCAGTGTGACAATCCTTACAATGACAGGAAAGGTGGCATATGCTTTGGAGTAGGGAAATAAGAATGTATGGAAGCAGTAACATAATGTTATGTGTGAGTACAAGTTAGAACCTGGAAATGGTTTCCATTTCATGCATTTTAAAAGGATATTAAAAATTGCAGAGTCTGAAGAAAGCAATAATATTTACTAAAGAGGAAGAGAAAAAGCTGTATAATGAGATATTTGCAGATCAAGTTGTTCTTTATACTAGAACAGATGGAGAAATTACTTGATTTGTATATAAATGTTCCATGGGAAGAACAAATGGATACAAAAGTGCTCCTAATTTAGCAGAAAAATACACAACAAGAACTAATAGCTGGAAACTCAAAGAGACAAGCTCAAAATTAAGTATTAGGCAGGGAGTTTTTATTATTATATTTTTTTAGGTGTTATTAACCACTGGCAAAATGAACACAAATCAACAAAAGCAAGGGTGGGATATCTTCAAATTAAGAGCCAGCTTTGAGCTAGTTTGCTTAATACAGTTTGAAGACTAATACATGCTACAGACAGAGATTCTTTCTGTCCAAAATTTTAAGAATTGTGTTGTATTTAAAATAATGTAAGCAGTGAAGAAATATTCTTTCACTGCTTTGGTATTATCCTGTGACACATTACCTATACCATTTTTTTCAATTGTTTTCCATGTGTTTAGCATGGCTACGTCTAGTTACAATGTATTTTAATCAGAGTGTGTTATTTTTTATTATAATTGATGTTAATTGAAGTGATATCAGGTGTCTTATTATCTCATGTAGTACACTGAGCCTTCCTCTGAGCCAGACTCTTCCCAATTCAGTAGTGTATTAAATCACAGTCCACCTGGCTTTGTGGCAAAAGGTAGTGAGTGCAAACGTGAAAGACACCAGAAAAAAAGAAAGGTGATAGGGTTTTTGTAACAAATGAGAAAAGAAATCCAGAGAAATTTGTTTCTCAGGATTTGAGAGAGATGCACAATTGCTAAGGACTCCAGAGCTACCCAAATGCTGTATCACCTCTCCATTTCTAATAAGCAGCACAAGCATCAGTTCTTCTCTGTAAAGCACTCAGGGGGATGCAGTCTGTGTAGATTTTGGCTGGGACAGAGTCAATTTTTTCTTCCTGGTAGTTTCTGTGGTTCTGTGTTTTGGATGTGTGCTGATAACAGTGAGAAGTTTTCCTTATTGCTGAGCAGCACTTGCACAGCATGGAGGCCATTTCTGCTTCTCTCAGCTCCCCAGCAGCAGCTGGGCTGGGGGACACAGGGAGCTGGGAGGGGACAGAGCCAGGACAGCTGACCCCAGGGTGTCACACATCAGAGCCTTATCTGCTCTGCATGTAAAGCTGGGGCAAGGAGGAGGAGCAGGAAGGTGGGATGCTGCTGCTGGTTTTCCTGAGTCATCTGATCCATCATCCTGATGGAGCCCAGCTCTCCTGGAGATGGCTGAGCAGCTGCATGCCATTCAAAGTGGGGAGCAAATTCCTTGGCTTGCTTTCTTTGTGTGTAGGGCTTTTGCTTTACTTACTAAACTGTCTTTATCTGAATCCTTTACTTTTTAAACTTTTATTCTTCCCATTGTCTCCCCCATCCCACTGAGGGGAAGTGAACAAGCAGCTGTGTGAGCAAGCCTAGTTGTTGGCTGGGGTTAAACCACAATACAGACAGTTATTGAAATGAAACTGTCCAATATTTGTACCCATAGGGAAAATTGTGTGGTAGTGGATAAGCAGAGTTTCATCTGGTCTTAGAGATGGGCAAAATTTAAAGCATGGGCGTAATATAATGACAAAAAGCTCAGCTACTTAGCCTTCTTTCCTTTAAGTGCTGTAGCCTGCAATGCATTAATTATTTTTCTATCTTTACTTTACAGGCTGAGTTCTCCACCATACTCATAATATTGATTTAAACAGCCTCAGTGCTTTAGGTTTTTCTATTTTCCTCTGTTCTAGCTACAGTTTGAGCATCTGTCTGGACAGCTTTGGTCCTGCAGTAGTTAAACATCCTGTGACTTGTCTTCAGTTGTCACATTCCAGGTCCTTCCAAAAGGCCCATATGTGCTACTTAAAACTTTTGTTTAGCTCATTAGCAATTTTAGTGCAGCTTGATGATATGCCAGATGCTCTCCAGCTCAGAGAAACATGCCCATCTGAGTGTGAGTCTCTCCTGTGAAATCTGCTTTCTGCAGCAGATTTCCTCAGACACACCAAATTCCTTCACAGCCCTGAAGAACTGATTGAACATCCCCTTTTGCCCAGAGATTTTTTTGCAGGGATTAATGCTGCTTTGTGCTCTGCTCCCAGCCTCAGCCCAGGACATGCTGGAGGGTGAGGACAGGGACATGGTGTGGCCACTGCAGAGATCCCTGCAGGCTCTCAGGGAAGATGGATGAAATACAGCTGCAAAGCACCTCTTGCAAGGCAGAGCCTTTTATGTTTAGAGTGTATGGGCAGTATCAGCTGTCTTAGATACTGATTTCACTGAACATTCCTTGTGCTTAGCAACATCACCATTGTGATACACCAAGTATGCTATTTGTGAATGGCATATTCAGTGCTATTTTTCCTTCAGCTCTTAACCAATAAAGTGGCTTTCTCCATATGCTTTCTCCACCAGAAAGGAAAATTTGTGTTGGTAGATTGATCTACTTAAGGAAATGTGGTGCTGCTTCTTGTTTCTTAAGATTCAGAGCTCTTCTAGACTGTTTCTTCTGTGTAAATCTCTAGGGGAATGAGAAAGAGAAAGAAAAAGGAGGACAGAAAGGATATTTTAGGCAGCTGTTTGGCAATCTGTGAAATAATCTGAGGTCTTAGCCCCACAGGTGTCCATGTGACACTCCCCATCATTATTTATAACCTTTTTGCCTTTACAAGCAAAGAGGGCAGGAATGTGCAGGCAGATTAAGCCAGACACTTTCCCATGTCTAGATGTGGCACTCCAGTTCATGGGCAAAGATACTGGGAGAGAATATTGTGAAGGGATGATGCATGGGGAGCTGGTGCTCTCATGTCCCTACACTACCCCTAATTTTTGGAAGAAAAGTAGGAAAGAGATTCAGCTTCCAGATTGGTTGCAGCAGAGCCTTTCATGAGAACTGTAATCAGTCCTGAAAATTCTTTTTTTCCAAAAGCCTTCAGATATATATTTTTTTTCATCATATGCAGAAAATAAAATGAATGTATAAAGAGTTCTTACATGGGGTTTCACACTGGATTTTAAAGCTAAAGCAGTGTCAGGCTTGGTGTGAAAATAATTTCATTAATTTTATTAAGTAGATCGTCAGTTACAGCTTTTATATCTGCATCTGTTTAGAAAAAGCAACATTAGCTGTAGTGCCCAGTATGTCTGGTTATTGTAGGGAGCTGGATAAAACTGCTACTTTCAAACACAGTTGCCATTTTCAACCAGGTGGCTATGCTGAACAGATTATTCCATTTTGTTCACATTTGCCAATGTGTTTAGCTATTTATAGGATGTATTGCTGATGGAAACTATCATAACCTGGGTGAGCAAAATTGGGAAGTATAACAGTGGTACTTGGGATTCATATATTTTTGATAGCTATTTTCTGTTTACTGTACTTTTATTTATTTTTCTCTACATTTTTCTCTGCATGGGCTGTCATTTAAAACCCCAGAGTTCACTGCCCACCCTGAAAGTTTGCTGTTCCTTGACTTCTTTGGCCTCTATCTCAAAAGAAGGATGTTATAAGTAAAACCAGGGTAGACACCTCAGTTATTCCAGACTCACAGAGTCTTTAAAAGGAGCAGAAAGCAGGTTCATCAGAGTGCAAATTCAGGGAATGCTATTCCAGGGAGATATGTATGTGCTAATCCAGGACGAACTCTGTAAGATGTCTGGGTAAGGTTTGTGTGACTGTGGTGTCTTATGAGCAAGAAGAAAGCTCAGAGAGAAAAGTGTGCATAAAAAGGCACTCATCACTAATAAAATGGCTTTTAAGCACTCCTCTCACCCTCTCCTCTGATGAGGGTATGCACAGCAAGGAAAACTGATAATGGATTTTGAATTATTCTGCATTAAATTTTACTTCCCTTTGATTTGTGGTTACCTCCTTTTTACTTAAATGCTTTAGAGAAAGTGCTCTGCAGACACCAGCTGTACTGACTGGCTCAGGTGGTTTTTAATTTAGCTTAGATAAATATGGTACTTGCTTCAGATTAGCCCAGATGAAAAAATATTCCTCTTCTGGGTAAGAAAGTTGCCTTGCTCAGTAGAAGCCAAGTCGTTTTGGGTTTTTTTGCCATGAATTGTCTAAGTCTTGCTTGGAGACAACTGAGTGTCCCTAGTGATGGAGAGTGCCATGCAATCTGCTGTGACAGTGGCACTCCTGCTCTCCCACAGCTTACAGCACTCCAGAGCATCATGATGCTGTTCTGGTTGGTGCTTCTGCTGGGCTGTGGAGCCCAGGAGGAGAAAGGTTCCTAGTGAGAGGAGGAACCTCTGCTCACTTCTGCAGAAAGTAGAAGCTGGTTAATATTTTCTTGTGCCCTTCAAGTGCAGGACTCCCTTGCAGATGGCAGCTCCCTTCAAGAGCTTGACTGGCTCTCCCAGCCAGCAGCTGTGCTGTGCCTGCACAAACCCAGAGTGGGCATTTGATAGAAAGGCAGAAAGAAAAAGTGAGAATTTGGTGCATCTCTAGCATCCCCTGCTCTGTTTTCTTGGGAGAGAAAGGCTGTGCAGTGCTAATGCCCACGTGCCAGCAGGCTGAAAGCAAAGATAAAGCAAAGATAAAGCAAAGATGAAGCAAAGATAAAGCATGCAAGACAGACACTACTGTCACCACCATTGCAGAAATCACAGCCAGGAAGCACAGGGATGACTGAGTGCACCTTTATCCTGGTTCTGCTACACTGTACATTGAGTCCCTGTATAGCAACACACTGAACATCCACATTTGGTTTGGATCAGGTTTTCCTGACCACCTCTTTGAGGTGAATAATTTTATCATATCACTCTACCAGGCTTTGCTTCCCCTTGCCAAGTGGTGTGGCAGCTCAGGAGCTGAACTCCTTCAGCTGAAACCTAACTAGAAGATGCTCTCCAGCAATTAGTGTGTGCTTTGTCCACAGAAGCAAACTAGAGCAAACTAAAATCTCACAAGACATGCACTCTCTGAATTTTGAGTCCTTAACAGCAGATATTTTCTCTCTTCTTAGGATGATTTAAATGCAGGTGTCAGGAACATTTACAAGAAATTAAGTGTGTTTATCCAGTTTTCCTCTGATAACTGATTTATGATTTACTGACCAGATTTCTATTGTTTCCAACTTGCCTTCTCCCTTCTCATTGTCTTCCAGTTACTGCTTTGACTGGCAGAGTCTAGTCAGGATAGGAATTAGAAAATATCAGGTCATTGTGTGACTATATGCAAGTGAAAGTTGAATCTTATTAGAAGGTCAGTCAGTTAAGATAATCAATTTCTTCTCCACAGATAATGTGATTTTCTCTGGCCTTGCAAAATGTGAGCATACTACTTGACTTCATACACCTTGTATTTTATGCCTCAGTGTGCAATGATCGTTTGCTTCTAACAATTAAGCTGGGGATAATCTCCATCAATCTTCTTAATAATCTCCTATTATATATTAACAAATGAGATGAGAAATCATACACCCTTACTCTTGTATTAGCTCTGTGCAGATTATATTTTTTAAGTTCTAAATTGCACAATGCAGCCTAATAACTATTAACTGCCTACAAGTTCATGCTAAGGGATAAGTATGCAAAAGCAGAAGCACTTGTTTCTGTTCAAAAGCTTTTTGAAACAGGAGGGAAAAAAGCCCTTCTGTAAAAGTGAGGAAAACCAGCTTGTTGAAGTGTTAAAATCTATCCATGGAAGGATTGGGAAGGATGATTTACTTGAATCCTCTGTAGAGGCATATTGTAATCCTTACCAACTGTTATCAAATTAACCATAGCAGTGAGAAATGGTTACAGCCCAGGCACCACAGATAAGGCATGAACACAGAGATAAGGCTTCCTCTGAAGAGATGATGATGATGCTATGGCCACAATTACATTGTTCTCTAACTCTGTCAAGCTGCCTCGAGAGTGGGGGAGTCAATAAAACATTCCTATCATAGACTAGAGGCTCACTTGTATTACCCAACAAAATCAATCAAAACAAAAATTTCATTTTCTAGTGGCCTTGATGTAGATTCCTCAATAATTTTCTAATTAGATATTTCTTGGATAACTTGTGATGTTCACTGGGGAATGACTAAAACGTTTTCCACATGATGTTAAAAGATTTTCTCCTGGTACTATCAGGGAACATTAGGACTTTCTAGGCTCTGAAGCATGGCAGCTATTAAAGCAGCAGAAATCTGGAGATCCTGTCTTTGGCAGTGTAGTAAATATACTGATATCAAAATGTTCTGCTTAATGCTGAAGTCATTAAAAAGCAAGAATGATTTCTTCAGTGAAAGCACATATTCTTAGGTAATAAATTGCCTTTTGAAAAGCAATGCCTGTCAAACTCATGAAAATTTTCCATTACTCTGTGATCTTCCAGAAAGTGATTGATAAATATTTTTAACTTCATCTCCCATTGCACCATTTAATGAACTCACTTGTGCTTGGTTGCTCCCCATTAAGTTTTGTAGGAGTGTGTCACCTGATTAAGTTCTTATTTTACTAAGATGGTTTCAAAGGTATAGCCAAATTACAAGTTTATGGATGGCTAAATTGCCAGTTTTATTTTCTCACTCATATGTCATTTAAAGAAGCCAGTGTCTTTTTCCCACATCATTCAAGTACAACAAATAGATAAAATTGCTTCCTCTGCTCACTGCACAAAAGACTTGATTCTAATAGGATCTGTAAAAGTGACTCAGAAAACCTTAGGGAGACTTGAGAATCTGGGGGTTGTACTTAGGTCAAAGCTGAAGTAGAAAATTTGTTCTTTCTAGCCCATTATATCTCTGAAGGAAGCTCCATGGAGATGATCCTCAGGAAGATTACTTTATAAGTGAGATAAAGAACATGGAAGGACTGGGTTGAAGAGTTGTCAGGAGGATCCTTAGCTGTTCCCTGGGCGTCCAGAGAAAATTGTGGGTGAGGGTAATACTTCTATTTTGGTAGTGGCAGATGATGGGAAATTATAGCAAAAGGTTATCATCTAGATAAAGGATATAAACTAGATGGAAGGTCTCTGGGAAATGGATCTTCACTGAGTACCTTTGTAGTGGGAACTGAGACAGTTTCTTGAGGCTGCCTCAGCTCTGGACCAAGAGCAGTGTAAGGGAAGAGTTAAGATCCCAGATGGACTTTTCTGCTGGATGTGCTCCAGGCTACATGCAGTACTGGCCTCATCTCTGTGCCCCAAGCCTCAAAAAGCAGCAACAGAAAAATGTTGCAGCTCATGAGCTGCTCATACAAATGCCAGAGGATAGAGCTTGAGTTGCTGGTGGGGACAACTGAAATCCTGACAGTGAGCTCTGATCTGATAAAACTGAAAAGCAGGCACAGCTTCAAAGGATGGGGTCAGGAACAGTCCTGGCTATGCTGCAGCTGCCTCAGAGAGACTTTTGGGGGACACTCAAGTGTTTATTTGTGACTAGAATAGGATCATTTTTGTAACGAGCCTTAAAACCATTTCTTGCTAATTTTGCCCTTTTATCCACTGAAAGGATTCTCTACTCATCTGCATCCATCTCCTTGTAAAAGGCTGTCTCTGTTTAATGACTTTGTTCCACTTCATCCAAAGATTAATAGCAGCACAATTATTAATTGTGAATCTATAGCTTTTTTGCCAAGGTAGGGAGAGTGTAACTGCTCATAGACATTAGCTCCAGATGAAATGCCACGTTCAAGGTCTCAGCTGTGAAGCTGTGCTTTTAATTAATTTTCAGATTTTTCATTCGTTCTCAGAGATATCACAAGAATCTGCAAACACTCATTTAATCTCCATGGGTTGAGCCCTTCTTTCATCCTCCTGGTGATGGTTTGTTTGCATAGATGACTGCATTCTTGAGCCCACTGGCATGACAGCACCAAAGGCCTTTGAAAACTCTGGGAGCCTGTTCCACAAAATCAGAGGTCAGAGGAACCTGCTGCTAGATTTGACTGCAAAGACTCCCAGCCTAAGGAGATGCAGAAAGGAAAATGGCTCAGAAAAAAAACAAACCAGCATCCAGACACATTCATGCTGAGAGCATCCTTTAGCCCATGTTGTTAGCTATTCCATTGTTTTTCTAGTCCTGCTAGAAATGGTTACAGAATACAAATCTGCAGACTGTCAGATAATTTTTGCACAGTGATCAAATTTTTGAGTTAATCTTCAGCAAATTGAGATGAGTTTTTGACACTGAATGTTGCAGGGTTTTCCAGCCCCAGAATTTTGTTTCTCTTGGCAGTACTCCCATCTATTGGAATTGTTCCAGTTTTCCGTGATTGATTATAATATAAATAATTTATAAATTGTAATGAATTGGAGAACTCTTCAGCTAAGCAATTTTAGGCATTGTGAAGTGCAAGTAAGTTTCCCAGACTTGTTGATTACTTATGCCCGTGTTTAATCTTGGCAGATGTGGCCTTTTTAAACTATTTTACAAAGTTTTGTATTATATAAAATAGAGGAATTCTCATTTTATAATTCTCTTTATAGAATGTAAATATCTAGTGAACATTTTGAATTTTCTCTGGTGTAATTCATCATATCTCTCTACCTTGAAAAGTATTAAATCCTTGGTCATGTGCTTCTTATTAAAAATTCCATCTTATTGTTCTTAATTATTTTGCCTGTTGAGATTGCACTGAGTTTTTAAATTATCATACACTGCTCTCCAATTTTTTCCTTTCTTTAAATATTCATTTCTTCTATATTCTTGCAACTAGGTCTCCTTCCTTATCAGGAGGAATTTTTTTTTATAACTGGTAATTGTTTTGGGTAATTTTTTCTTTTTTCTTTATATATAAAGTGGTGGGGCTTAGAGGTTTCTAGTAGCATATCAATAATTCCAAGTTTACAGCTCTTGAAGTTTTTTGTAATGATTCTGGTAACAACTATTCTAAGTGAGGAAGAAATGGCTTTCTAAGTTTTCCCCAGGGTTTATACTATGATTGAGTGTATATTCTGGATGCACAGTGTAGATATATGTTGACTGTGATTTTCTTTCATAGCAAAGACCAATTTTGGTTAATGCTTATTTCCTTTTTTGCTCCTTAATGAGAAATTCAGATTTGAGTCAATTTACATTAAACAAAACAGGTCCCTTTAGTATGAAATTTTTCTGTTCCTTTTTTTTTCCTTTTTTTCAAACTCAAATATCGAAATCCTGCTTTTTGAGATGTGCAGTACAGCCTTTCACCTTAAAATCAGCTATGACTTGTTCATTCTTCACATTGTAAATGGAAGTTTAAGGAATGGTTTGTTTAGTTTTCCAGTGGGATTTTTCTCATCTGGGATAAAGCTCATCCATCTGTTAATTTACTTTAATCAGTTACAAATTTAAACCTCAAATGTTTTAAATTTATTAATCTGATTCAAATTAAGCAGATAAGTGTTAAGTATGGTGGGCCCCAGCTTGCAATGTTGCATTGGAAAATGAAGATACCATGTGCCAACTCAGTAATATGTATTGTTGGTTTATTTTAAAGTGTGTGGTCTTTGTGGAAACACAGCATCTTAATAATAGTGGTTTCCTTGACATATTTATAAATTGTAATCAGACTATGAAAATGCAACAATGTAAATCATGGTGCCAGGACAAGGGAAAACAGGCAAATTCCAGCTCAGTTCTCTCCATTGCAGCGGGAGAAATCAGTATGTCAAGCTTTTGTGCAACCCTCAGACAGGCCTGAAAAACATTTATTTCTGTTTACATATTCACAGGCTCATCACAATTGGTATTATAGTCCCTTAAAATTAAGTAGTAAAGGAAGTGTTCTTGAAGATCATTTTGTGTGTGTTGATATTCTGGCCATACTCAGATGATCCTGGAGAAAAGGTCCCTTTACTCTGACCCCAGTCTGATATGGAGGTCTGCATCTCACAGCTGCCTCTGTGGCGCCAGTCTCAGCTGCCTTCAGCATTCCAGAGCTCTCCGAGCCTTGGTAGCAGACAGGAGTTAAGGACAGACCAGTAATTTGTGCTTCCCTGCCAGTTTTTTTAGTTTGTGTGTAACTGTTCCAGCATAACCCCTTTGCTTCGCTGAGATTAACTTGTTTTGCATTTTTAAGCGTCTCAAAATGAAGCCTAATAGGCACTAGGGCCCCCTATTTTCTTCAAAACAATAGATTTAAATAAATTAGAGTTCCAAACAAACCCATCAGGGTGTCAGCAGATGAATCTGAGCATCCCAGAAGCTGGAATGTGTTTCCTTGACATGTTTGAAGAGCCAGGGGAAGGCTGGTAGCATGACAAGCCAGAGGTCTGTGGGGGTGAGGTTGCAGAGCTCATTCCCTGTGACACCACAGAGCAAGGCAACTGCAAAAATAACCTCTTCATTGTGGCAAGCAGTTAGAAGTAATCAGGATGCTGTAGCAGGTAAAACACCAAGACTCTTCATTACATAGTATGGGTGAGCCATACATTTTAATCTTCCCATCATTACAGTAAATTTTTCTTAAATCTGGTCTGTTTTATTTCCTAAAGTATGAACACTGCTAGCCCCTTTTGTTTTCTGTCTGGCCTCAAGCCTATGTACACATTTCTGTGTATATATGTGTGCATTTTTATCTATATATCTATATAGATTATATATAGATATAGATAGATATAGATATAGATATAGATATAGATATAGATATAGATATAGATATAGATATAGATATAGATGATATAGATATAGATATAGATATAGATATAGATAGATAGATATAGATATAGATATAGATATAGATATAGATATAGATATAGATATAGATTAGATATAGATTAGATATAGATATAGATATAGATATAGATAGATAGATATAGGTATATACATATACATAGGCAAGCATATATATGTATATGCACACACATATTAGGAAAACATGTTCCTTTGTGCTTAAAGTTAGTACATACATAATGTCGTGAGTCTGACACATTTTGTGTGGCTGGATCAGTTCTGCTACAACATCTTTTCCTTTTATTTCAATGAAGATAAAGAGTTGCTTCTTGGTCTAGGTAGCCATATGTCCCTTACAGTCCCCCTAAAAGCTGTGCCACCTTACCTCCCTAGGTTTGTGTCAGCTGTTCTCACATGTTAGATGAATGCTTATGAACTATAGCAAAAGTGGACCCAAATAATGTTGCATTTTGGCTATAGGAGAGCAGCAGGAAGTATAATGCAGCATTACAGTTGGTCATGTAATGGAGAAGCAAAAAGAGAGAGCTTTGTTTAAAGAAACACTACAGTTTTATATAGGATAGTTTGTGCAAAATAGAATAGAAAAGGCTCATTGGTCCAAGAAAGCAACACCTCTTTGAAAACATGCTTTCTGCAAAATATCACATATCCAGCAGGTGTTTAATCATTGTTATTATTTCTTGCCCTTGAGCAGTCTGAGAAACCCAAGGCTTCAAGGCTGCTTTTTCCCTGGTTCCCAGCAGCAACCAACAACAAAATAATGTTTTCTTCTCATTGTAATCAGATCCCAACAGCATTCTGAGGTGATGTGAGGTAAATTTTTTCCTGTGTAATGCCAAGGAAGTGAAGGAATTTTGGCAGTATCTATCCAAGATTTTTCCACAGTTTGCAGGGTCAGAGACAAAGTTGAAATAAAAGCACAGCGTGGATGTTCCTTTGTTGCTTTCCTAGTCCTAGAAAATATCTTGGGGAGGTAAAATAGGTTTAAAAGAGAGTGCTATGTCTATTTCTGAGACCAGATAATGATCTATGCATTGAAGCTTCTGCTTCTGGAAAAAAGAAGCAAACTTTGAGGGTTTAGTGGTTTTACAGATGGTAGCCAAGATCCTGTCCTTGCACCCTCAGGGGCAGACCAGGCCTTGATGTCTGTTCAAGTGTTCATGTTGCACCCTGCTCTGGAAGCACAGGGTTCTTTTATTGGAGATGAGTGATACTAACAAAGGGTTTTCTGACAGCACCTGCTGATGTTGAACCAAATCCCTTCTCTTTTGGACAGTGAGGTTGGGGGAGTGCTAGTGGGGGCAGCTTGATGTTAAAACACAGTTGTATGCCTGTGCAATCACTTTAATGTCCAAGCATGGTCTCCACAGGCTCCTGCTCTCTCTCTCTCTCTGTGCTATGGAGGCAATGAATACCAGCAAGGCAGAAAGCAGAGCTCTGGAAATTTAAATCTGCTCAGCCAGCATATTTGCCTGGCCCTGCATAGTGGAGCTGCTGGTGTGCAGATGGTGAACCACTTTCCAGAACTGCTCCTCTTCTCCCCTCTACACATGCCCTACGTAGGCACCCACTAAGCCAGGAGATGAGGGAGGTGTTTGATTTCCTTGTGAGAAATTAAATAATACATTCAGCTGAATCTGATCACTCCCCACTGAGGAAGTATTTTTTTCACAGAGCTGTCAGCAGAAAGCAAGAGTGTTACATTCAGATCATGAGCAGTGAGTATCAATTATCCAACGTTTTTGGTGGTGGTGTGCCAAGATTATGCATTTTGGTTTGCATGGGTGTGACCATCATTCCTGTCTGTGCCACCCTGAGCTTTGGACTCATTTTGCTTTAAAATTTGAGCTTGCTTTAGGCCGCCATGAGCAAGAAAGATGACAGCTGCATCAGTGTCTGTCATTAAAATCTGAGAAGTTGAGTAGTGTGTTGATGGCAGCAGGGTTATTTTCTATTTTTCAACAATGTGAAAGAAAAGTCAGATCAATTATGCATCTCACTCCTACACTACTAATGGATGGACAGACAAGGGGCTTTTTCAGCTGACACCTAGCGTGCTAAGCAAAGAGAAAATCAGTTTGATTCCTTCATGTAATGAATGATAAGTAGGTGAATTAGTGGGGTAAAATGTGTGACAGATAACAAATAACTTACACACTGTAATTTTGCATGGATGCCCTGATAAATGGAAGTGGGCACATGTTGCTGTGCAGACTTGCAATCACTCCTGATTGTGCCTTGATGTTTAAATATGTTCTGCTTCCAACTGATTTCCCAGATGCTCTTAAAATTTTAGGATCTTTTCAGGGCACAGAAACTTGATAAATCTTCTTAATGAGCCTTAGAACTGAATCTAGCAGGTTGTTGTTTTGGTTTCTTTTCCAAGGAATGACAGCACTCTATTGCAAATTGTGATATTTGTAGTTATCTCCTGAACTCCCAAGTACTGCTGTGGCTGGTGGGAAACTGCTCTCAGGTGACACAGAGGACAGGCAGGGGTCATGCAAACCAAATTCTTCATCACTGGCTGTAACAGCAAGGCAGCAGCAGAGGCAAGGCTTTGCTTAGTTACAAATCAATGCTGCACTCATATTAATAAATCACCTGGCTTTTTATTTACACAATGATGAAGAGGAAAGGTAATAATTTTATTTTTGTTCTTTCATGGAGTCCATGAGCCAATGATAGTCTGTGATATGGTTTCACAGCCATGGATTATCAAAGCTCTGTTTAGTTCTTTCTTTGTAAATGTCCCCTTCTGAAAGTGTTGGTTGATTGATTCTGACCAGTACAAGAACTTTTCTTCTGTTTTCTTATTCTCTTAAGTTGTTCTTTGACAGGATGGTCAATAACTCTGTTAATTTGTCCCTCCACTGACTCTTTTTAGGGCTACAAAAGTAATATATTTTCTAAAACATCACTTTTTTTAAAGTTTTAAGTCCTGTTAATGAAGTTACAGGGAATATTATTTTATTACTGATTAACTGAAACTATTAGTAAGAGGAAAAATAAGTATTTGTGTTCTTAAAAAATAAATGCAAAGATCTCACAAGCTCTGAGTTACAAAGAGCCTTTTGATATTGGAAAGGATTTTTAGGTCAGATGAATGTTTGCTTTTGTCCACATTCTAGCAGATAATGTAATTTTCTGAGTTTATTTTTATTGTCTCCCTCTTTTTCATTATTTTTGATCCTATTAGGTCAACAAAGAGGGGAATGTGTAGCCTGACATCCAGGTCCTACTGGAAACACCAGTCCTTTATGTCATGGCTGTCTTTGGAATGGAGAAGTGGGGTGCTACTCTCAGCTCTCAGTTTGAGAGTACATACTCCTGTCTTGGACACTTTGCCTCAGGTAGCATTTGTTTGGAAAATTTTAGAAATATTTTGGCTTTTTTCTGCATCCAAGCGAGGAGGAGCCTGACAGAGCCCCTCCCTACTTACAGCTTTCCTAGGTTAGACTGAATTTTCTTAACTTCCAATTCAAGCACAAAATGTTGTGTGATGTGGCACTGAGCCTAGAGAAGACTCTTGATTTCCTGAATCAGCAGGTGGGACAGCCACAGGGTTTAGACATAGGTCATTAGTGTTTTCCATATTGATTATGTGTGATGATGATCCACTTTGCTGTTTAGTTGAATAGGGTTTCATCATGTCTCATATTTTACTTAACTTGCTGTACTTTATTTACTGTATGCTCTTAACCTGCCAACTCCAGAAATATTTATAAAGGAGAGGTAGCTGTGTTTTTTTAGCAACAGGTAGAACCAGATGTGAGCATGTGCACATGCATTTTTATTTAAAGATTTCAGGCTCAACAGCCTTCCTCAGGTATGAAACAAAGTTAGCAGACTTCAAAGCTAAGCACAAAATGAAAGCAATTGCTCAGGTACATACCAAGGTAACCACCTCTGAAAGAAAGTGTCATTAGTATGTGCAGAGTAGAGACAGCTGATAAGGCACTTACCTTGCTAAGGGAAAGGAAGGAAAAATAATTTATAGTCTGTGGAACATGGAAAGGTTAGTGGAGGGGAAAGGAAATTATACTATGACATGAAATCAATCTCTGTTGAACCCCTGTTTTCTGGTGACCAGTAGCTCAAACTGTTAGTTCTAGGCTCACCTTTGGAAAGCATTTTGGAGATCTTTAAGGATCAGGACTGTGAGATCAAAGGTGGCATGGTTGTGAAAAGTGCTCTTTATATAAAATGGGGATATTAAATCTGTGTCAAGAGTCTTCACACAGCTGAAACTCAGAAATATTTCATTCAGCACTTCTAGTCCTTTGAGTGTGTCATGCTTAGTCCCAGAGGATGAACTTTTGAGATTGGAAAGAATCTTTTAGGTCAGATGTATGTTTGCTTTTGGCTGCACTCTAGCAGACAGTGTAATGTATCTTGTTAAATGGGATTTACTCTGGCTAAGTCTATTGACACCTCCCTTTCATCTGCAAGATAGCTGTACCTAAGTGCTGCTGCTGCTGTGCTCAAATCCTCAAGTCTATACCAAGTTTTTATTGACTCAATTTTGAAATTCCATGTTGATCTTAAAAACAAAGTCAATCTCCTTCACTGTGTCAGTATATCACAAGTGGGCAGGGGAGTCCTAGAGCACACACTGCTGCCCAGACATGAGATCTGCCCCTGGCACACTGTTCCCCACTCTGGAAATAATATTTTGATTAGAAAAAGGATTTCTCAACCCCCTGGACTGATCTTGCAGTTGCAGACAAGCAACCTGGCATTTTCTCATTCTGTGAAGTTCCCTCCTCCTCCTGCATCTCTTTCACTAATCTTGATTCCTTGGGCCTGGAGAAATGCCATGGTCAGGGAGATGCTCAGATTGCCCAGAGCTGCTCAGGTTGGTCACTACTTCAGGTTGCTCAGAGTCCCATCCAAGCTGGCCTTGAGCACTTCCAGGGATGGGGCATCCACAGCTTCTGTGGGCACAGAGCCTCATTCATCCTGTGCCAGAGCCTCACTCACCCTGTGCCAGAGCCTCACCACCCTCACAGTAAAGAATCTCTTCCCCACTTGCCCTATCACTACCTGTCTTAGTAAAAAGCCCCTCTCCAGCTCTCTTGCAGGTCCCTTTAGGTACTGGAAGATGCTAAAATGTTTCTCTGGATCCTTCTCTTCTCCAGGCTGAAAATCTCTGTCTCTCTCTCTCTGTCAGTTCTAGTAAGAGAGATGCTGCACCCTCTGATCATCTTGATGACCATCCTCTGAAGTCATTCCAACAGGTACACTTCTTCCTTATGCCGGGGATCCTGGACCCAGATGGGTTCTCACAACAGTAGAAGGGGAGAGTCCCTTCCCTTGCCCTGCTGGCCATGCTGCTTTGGATGCCCCCCAGGATACATTGGCTTTGCTGGGTCAGGTTAAGCTTCTTGTCAACCAGCACCCCCAGATTCTTCTCAGCAAGGCTGCTCTCAACCCATTCTCCTCCCAGTCTGTATCAGAGCTTGGTGGGACCTTCTTGTTGCTCACTGCATCCTGGGCTCCTCTCCCTTGCAGAAGCCCCATTGCTGCAGTGGCAGCCTGCTGTCACCTCACCTTTCCTGGCTCCATACATGCAATGAACACTGAGGGAAACAGCCATAGCATCTGTGACACCAGGTAAATGATTTTAGGTGTGTCATTACAATTGGGTGCCAGTTAGTGGAAGATCTGGATATCTTCTCTTCACCAACACTCATTCAGGAGTTGTCTGTCAGGAAGGTGGGATGGCAATTCCTTTATTTCTCATTCCCTCTCCTTAAGACTCTTTCTGGTCTGTGCTATTATTCAAGAAGGTGTGCTCAGCTTAAACTAACACCTTCTCTTTGCCAGCAGCCACTGTGAGGTGCTTCAGAGGGATGCAGGGAACTCCAAGGGTTGGTATTCCAGTGCAGTTCTGTCACTGCTCAGTGTTTTACTGAGACAGCAGCCAAGGGGCTGTGGCAGGCTGCTTCTCCAAGAAATGGTGGGATGAGGCCACTGAAGTAATTAAGAAGTTGTTTTACCACTCTGGTGATCCCTAGAGAATCTATTGCCATTTTCACATTAAATAAAACACAGTTAACCTGACATATTGTCTTTCTTCAGAGCTCCTACCAGAAGTGACAGCAGAGAACAAATTAATCCCAGTTTGATACAGTTTAATTAAACAATCTCAAAGATGCTGCATAGGCTCGGATGTTTTGATCTTATTATTTTTATTTATTGCAACAATGTACCATTCTTTGTTAGCTTCTTGCTAGAAATTCAGTTATTTAGTTAAACTTTGTATTCCTAAGTAAGAGTCTGGGATATATTAACTGAATAATATTATTGAGTATAGATGGTGTAGCTGAGAGATATTTCCAAGATAGGTTTGCAAACATTTTCAATCAGGTCTTACTGTTCTGTTCCTTGGGAAACTACGATTGTGATGAGAATGTCACACCTGTTCCTTTTTTCCAGATTTTTTGAGCATACCTGATTATTCTTTTATTACTGCATAACTACTGTTATTACCTATTCTTAAATAAGTTAGATTGAAAGTACAAAATTATTTTATTGAAATATTTTATACAGTTTTTCAAAGATGGAAACCTTAATAATGAACTTATCACTTTGGCATACTCATACAGGTTAATAATTCAACACTGCATTAGCTATGCCCATGTTAAAATAATTCCTTTTCTTTCATTTATCAGAAAAATGCCTACTCTGGCCAACTTGGTAGCTTTATATTTATTCATATGGGTTTTATAGAGCCTGTTGTTATTATAGTGCCTGAAGAGGTTATTATAGTACCTTTGAGTGCCTTGAAATCAATACTGCATATTTACTTCAATAAAACTCAATTGGTTTTATTTCCATTCTATAAACAGAAAAGTGGAAAATGCCAAACCTGAAATTCTGAGGTGGCCCAGCCTCAGTCCAAGGTTTTTTACCAATCTTGATCTGTGACTTGGGACCACTCTTGATGCTACAGGAGAAGTTGAAACAGCTTTTTGTTTTGTTTAATCCTACTTTGGTGTTGGACAATGCCCAGCAAGAGTCCTGCCTGTGTGTCAGGTGAGTAACTCACTTGCCTTTTGATCCAGGAGCAGAACTTGGTCATCTCTGAAGACACTGGTTCCTTTATCACACTAATGAAGTGCAGGGAGCGAAGCTGTACACCAAAGGTTCTCCCTGTTCCTTGGTTCTGGACAGTAGAGAAGAAGTTTCCTTAATCCTGTTTGTAGAGTTTTCCCAGGGCTGTTGGAACTCTCTAGTCTGCCTTTGCTCCCAAAAGCAACTCAAAAGCTGAACTCTGAACTTCACTCCAGTTCAATTTGTTACTGTTATTTCAAATCACTGCATTTCACAAAGAAATTTGGGTTGCAAGTGGGAAAAAAAAAAAAAAAAAGGTAAGGCTGAATTAATAAATCAAGTCCAAACATATTTTTACTAGAGATCAATTCTGCTCTGTAGTAAAATTCTATTGTTAATGTTATTTATCCTATTTTTCAATAATGTTATTTGACCTCAGCAAAAAAACTGGAAGATCTGATTTCTAAACACAAAATTGTGAATCATAACACTTGAGTCAAAACAATAATTTTAAAATAAACATTTTTATTTAAAGTGAGGTTTTTTGCCCCCCAATTATCTTATTTCAAAAATATTCCTTGGAAATTAGTTGAACCCATGCAGTGCTTTGGCCTGCTCAAAAGTGCTTATTGCAGAAGACCTTATTTATCAGAAAATCTTCAGTCAGATCCAATTATTTGAGTTGAGATACCTTTTACTTTGGCCCAGTCTGAACCCAGTAAGTGAATTATTTTGCCTGTTTTGGTGCCAGTGATGTAAAAAGTGACTAGCTGTGCATACCTCTGGTGGGAGGGCAGTGGCTGATTTCTACAGCCAGTGTTCCACCTTCTGCTGAAGCTGTCATCTGCAGGCAAGTGATTTCTAGATCCATCTGTGCTATTTGTTTCAAGCTGTTCAGTAGCTGCTTCACAGTCCTCTGCTGGTTTTTATGGTAAAAAACTGCCACAATAACCTAATAAATCCTCTCTGCCTGCACAAAATCAGAGGATACTTAAGTTTTAGATGTTGCTACCAACTTACATATTTTCTTTTTCTTTTTTTTTTTTTTTCTTTTCTGAATTTGACGGGTTTTCAGCTCCAGTAGGAGGTAAGTATTCACTGAGGGCATTATAGCTCTATCTTCATTTTTCTGCACTTTCCTACTTCTCATTCTCCATTCTGATTTTCTGTTTCAAAAATCAAGTCACTCCTGCAATTTCTTTGTAATGTATTCTGTGCAAGCCTTTTTCCCCAGCACTTTTAGGAATTCAAGTTGCCTTCTTAATTGACCTGTCATTTATGGACTGTATCTGTAATTCTTGGGTGATATTTGGTAACCATTCTGAATTCTGATGAACAAAGCAGAAAATTTCAAATCTGCAATACTTTGGAGACAAGGAGCTGTCTGCAGGAAGGATGCAATTATTATTGTTCAGACTGGTTACTGAACTGTCCTTGCTCATCAAAAGTGCACACATAACTATGTATTTTGAGTGTAAGTTTGATTTGGTCAGCTCAATCTATTACATCAATGCAAGAGTCAAATTAATCTTTTGACACAGACAACTGCAATTTGAGATAAATTGAAACTGTGTTAGTCAAAGGCATGATACTAGCATAAAATCCTGGCCTGCCTCATTACTTAATTAGTTTTATAAATATGTATTTTTACAAAAATTGAGACAATTGTTTTGAAGATCTTAGTTCTTTTTTTGCTCTATGAAGCCGTAACCCAAGCTTATCTCTATTTTTCTTACTTTTTATCATGCAGAAGTTTTATAAGCTGATCATTCTAAGTGACTGGACTTTAAAACCAGATATGAAGGTGGGAGTAATTGCTTCTCAGAAGCTGAGATGGTGTATTAAACACGTGTGTTTTATTTTGCTTTTTCACTCTGTGTGTGCTTGACATCAGCCATTTCTGTTCACAACTGGGACAAGTCTTCTGCCAAACTTTGTATCTTAATGTTGCCTTTAGCATCCACAGTTATGGTATGCCTTGCCTGACTGAAGTTTTCAAGAGCAAATAGGGCTGAAAGTGTTAACATGTTTGGTTACAGGCCCTGTTATATTACTAAAAGCAAAGCCGGATGAGGAATCAACATTTCCCTGACATTCCTTCACTTTTGTCACGGCACATGATCTGTTATTAATAACCATTGCTAGATTGATCGCTATCAGAATTCTCATTATTTGTCCTTCTCTCTGCCCTCTAAAAGAATATGGTAATATCTGTGCAAAGAGCAGCCCATAAAAGGTTATGGGAGGCACAGTTAGATCTGTCAAGAAAGGGTTTTCTTGCAAATGTTCAGATATTCCCATTTAAAGGATCACCACAATGCTGTAAGGAGTGTCCTGCTTTTAAACAAAACCCCAGGAATTATCCTTAAGCCAGATCAAGTCCAGATGGATGAGTTTTTTTACAAGGTTCAGTATAGAGAGCATCATTTAAAATATTGACAAAAGATGCATATGTAGTAAAAAGGAAGCTGTTCTGTCAACCTGCTAACAAAAAAAAGAAAACATCCTCTTCTGTATTAGCCTGTGCTGGGAGATTACTGTGTTGGGAGATTTTTGGCTCAAATTCTCAGGGAGGTATTATTTCCTGTGGGCTCATGTGTATCACTACATGCAGGACCTTCCAAGTCAATTGCATTAGACTTTAAACCTATTTCCTTGGAGTCTCTACATATATTCAAATCTTGGTTTCCACATTTATTCAGATCTGCCTCTCATTTCCTTCTCCATTAAATCCACACTAATGCAAAGAAAGAATCTAGCCCTTTTTCCAGGAGACCATTACTGAACATTTATCCCCTTTAGAAAGACTAAAGCAACTTTTGGCAGATCAGGTGCTATCTTCTGAACATGACTGCCTATATTAAACTTATTAAGGGCATTCCTTAGGCCAGGGAAATACCTTTCCCTGGCTCCCCAGCTCTCACAGCCTCTCAGTAAGCACATTTCACTGTGAAATGTCTCAGGCATTTTATTATCAACTACTAAATGGACAGATGTACTCCAGACGAAAAACACCCATTAAATGAGCACATGCCTTCCATTACTGGTTGTTGATTTAGAACAGATACTCTGTAAATCAGCCACTTTAGAATGATCCTCAGTGGGTTTCAGACAGACAGTCTTACAGCTGAGGGAAGCTATAGAAGAGGTTTTGGGGTAGGAAGAGTTATAGACAACTATTGAGAGAACTTTGGTACTCTTAAATTGATCTGTCTTACCTTAATTTGGAGATTGATAAACATACAGAATTGGAGCATCACAGCAAACAATTCATATTTATGCAGCTGCAGAATCTTAAAGTGCAACACCCCTTTTGATGGTTGAGGCAGAAATGTGTGACTTTAGTTCCCCTTCACTCCACAAAAGTGAAATCATATTCATTCACAGAAACAAAAATTAAAGCATCATTCCAGCAAGCCTTGCTCTTGAAAAGGTCAACAAAATGAAATAAGCCTCATCTTCATGCTAACCCCTGAAAGATTTCCAGGTTCTCCTGTCTGTGAATGAAGTCTTGGTTCTGTTTGTAACTCTGCATTTGTAGACAAATGCTCCTAGCAGATGATTTCACTGTAATTCCTAAATCAAAACAAACTGGGAAATCCACTGCTGTTTGTGTCAGCATCTAACACCACACAGCATGTGTGAGTGCACAACATTACTTTGCATGCTGGCACGAGCAATGAATAGACTACAGAACAATTACCTTTACTCTAAAATTGTGCCTTCTATTATAGTGTCTTCAGTTTTAATGAAGATCAACTATGACAAAGCTACACAGAGTAATGGAAGTAGCAGAGTGAAATTGCTGTTTGAAAACAAAAAGCTGTTTAAAGAGTCACAAAAGGACTGGGGGAGCCATGAGTGAATTTTCTACCCTAACATTTTGGCACTGCTCTGTGGAACCATGTGCTATCAGCAAGGAATGAAAAATTGCAGTTGACATCTACACCTGGCATTTGTCTCCATTAACAATTAATGCAGGGACTCTGTTCTCTTGGCTTGGTCTCCACCTGTCAGGTACTCTTTAGGAGAAAAGAAAGCAGGAAGAAACCAAATAGATTTAGGCTTCTTTATTTTGAACCAGATTTTCCAGTGAATTCTATAGGCAAGTGTAGACAGAACCTTAAGAGTTCTTCTGCCAGCTGTGGGAACAGCAGCTCCTTGGTGGAGATTCAGAGAAGCAGGAAAGCTGGAAGGTGTATCCTCTGCATGTCTCTAAGGAGCATCCCACAGACTGCCAGCAGTGAGCCTGGAATGGCTCTAAGTGGTTCCAGATTCCCCATCTCCTCCTAACTCAGAGGATAATATCCAAGAGCTTTGTCCTGAAAGCTGGTTGATTTTTTCCTGCATTGAGCAGGAATGGCTGCAACTTAAGAAGGCAAAGCAGAAGTGTCACACCCAGCTTTTAAACACGTTGATGTTAGAGGTTTCCATATCTTTCTGGCATGTTAGGGGCACAGTCTTGATGTCTGCTTGTTGTAGCTCCCAGGAGCACTCCTCAGCTCCTAGAACTGGAGGCACACTGCAGCAGTAACCCAGCTCTGTAGTACTTTTGGGCAATTATCCCTACAATGTAAACCTGGGCCAGATTTTTCCAAGGGTGTTGGGGCATGCTATGGCTGAGTTATAACTATCCAATGAAAGGGGATGGTTTGCTGTTTCACCATGATTGTTGGAAATACCTTTGAAAGACAGCACAGAATGCAATAAAAGAAATAACAATCTTCCCCCTCCCTATGTCTGGGCCAGGGCTGTTGCTGAAGAGAAAACCAAGAGTTGTTATAGCAACAGATGAAGAAGATTTTTTTTCAACAAATTCATGTGCCTGAACTTTAGAACCCTAACAAAGCTGTAACTATAAGAAAGTCTAAATGGTACCTCTTAGTCTCATGTGTGTTTTCTTCAGGCTGACCAAAGCTGTTGCTGGTTCTAAGACTCACTGAGGATCCAAGCTTTGGTCTGAGGTCTCAGCCCCTTGGATCCTCAGTCCAGCCCATGGTCTACTCTAACTGGGACTGGTTTTTGGTATAGTCTTTTGCCCTGGAGCCTGTGTGGACCAAGCTTCCATCTGCCCATGAGGTACTGCACAGGCACACCCTAGCTGAGTTTGCCTTGCTTTGCTGCCAGCAGCAGTTCTGAAGATCACAGGGATTTAAAGCAGAGTGGCAGCTGCTGTGCCATCTCTCACCTGGCACAGGGCATGTCCAATCCACTCACAAGTAACCAAATGCCAGCTGCATGAACCTGGATTTGAGCTGGCATTCCTGCCCCGTGCAATGCTGAAATGGTAGCTACTACAAGAGTAGGAGTTTTCCTCACACACAAAAGTAGGAGAAGGGATTAGAAACAGCCACAAACAAGGCATAGATGAGTATATGCTCCCCTAGAATCCAACCAGATATTTGACCTCAGGTTCATATTTCTGTAAACATGTATCTTGGCAAGGTATAATTCAGTTTCTCAATATGATGCAATAAAAGCCATTTCTCATTCATCTCAGCTGTCTTGTTGTGTTATGCTACAAATGATTACTGTTAATTCTGTGTTTAATTGTGCTTAGCATAATTTATTTGCTATCCAGTGATTTTAACTGTTGGACATAGCAAAATATGGTTGTTTTCTCTTCTGCTTCCTTCTGCTTCTCATTTGTGGATGCTGAAAGCAGCTGGACCTGTTCCACGTGAATGGAAATAATTATGGGCACATAACAACAAATTCATTAATCTCAAGAAGGCATCTCATGTGCAGCTATGCTTGGAGTACTCTTCATGAATTGTCTTCATCTTTCCTGTCCTTACAAAATTCCTTTCTTTTAGTTTTCTGTCACAAACCTATTCTCTGAGAATCTACCTCCTTTCTCTTGGTAATGGGGTTTGGAAGCAAAATGCATTTCAACTAAAATTGGCAATGATAACGTTTCCTAAACCAAAATGCCTGTCCCAGATATTGTGGAGAAAAGGAAAGCCCTGAATTTTTCAAATGCAATTGGAACAGTAGGACTATTTTGTACACAGTGAGCCCAAAAGAGAGAAATTTTGCTCAGTGACATTGTCCCTTACTTTTTAAATATATTTTTCCTGGGTTCCAACTGCAGAGCAGTCAGGACACAAATATTTTATTTTGTAAAGTTTAATATTCTGAAAATAATCTGTGTATTTTCTGCTAAACTAATTTTTATTTTCATCTTGGTTTTGCCTTTTTAATCCTTGTGAGCCATTTGTCAGTCCTTTATCAGACAAGGAGTAAACCTTGTTCCACTGGTTCCTAGAGGTTCTGCTTGCCCTTGAAGCCACTGTTGGATGATTCTGTTCAAATCTTACCCTCCAAGGCTCCCAAAGTGCTTGGGTAGGAGTCCACAAGAAAACCAAGGGTGCTGAAGTCAGGCAGCAATTATGAATTGCAGGATAATGGCTTTCAAAGAGGGTGAGAACTGTGCATCCAGCACAGCAGAAGATGTCTTTGTGTTTCAGTTCACACAATTAGTGTACATATTTCCATGCCCTTTCAAGTCTGAGTGTAATCCTGTGGTACAGCTAATGAACTTCCCAAGGAATGCAGATGGAAGCTGCTCCTCCATCACAAAATCAAGTTGATAATGCCCTCATCATTGCCTTTTAAATGCACTCAGTTTCATCATATCAGGGAATGTTTCCAGCTTACCCATATTCAATTTATGTTACTTCTATTTCCTATTTACCAAAAATAAACTCCTCTGTGTGAAAAAACAGAGATCAGCACTTAAAGGAAGGAAGCTTTGAGGATGTCTCAGCTATTGTTCACTGCCATCTGCCAAACAGAATAATGACAAAATAGAAGGCAGTGCATAACTTGTGTCTAATGTGATTAGTCTTCTTATGCTGAGGATGTAGGGAAGAACACCATCAGCAGGTAAAATGGACCCCTGGGTAAATATTTAAAGAGTGTAAGGCCACCCTGAAACACAAAAAACATACAAAATTAGCAGGTTTTCCACTGTAGATTCTGGTTTTATGTATACATAGTACTTACTAAAATTTGACTTTTTTTTTCTGTAGATTCTGATTTTATGTCACTTAATTACCTTGAGGAGGAGCTGTGGTGAGACTGCATGGAGATGGAGTGTTGGGAGAATCAATGTAAGTTTGGTATGGTAGGTTATGATTAAATCCTTACACTAATTAGATTTTGCAAAGGTGCACTTCAGGCAGCAATCAGAATTATGAGAGGTGAATGGCAGTAGAAGCTCAAGAATCTATTTATCTTATAATGTACCTCTCAGCACAACTGTCCTGGTTCAAATCCAGCTGGAAATTAAGCACTACACAGCTGCTCACCAGGGGAAAAAAGTGCAGCCACAACAAAAGTGACCTCAGTTAAGAACTGAGCTGTATCTTCTACCCAGTGTTAAAAGGGGATCTAGTATTTTATCTGATTTCTGAGTCCTTGCCCACTTTTCTCTGAAGGGTTTGATGGTGGGACAAAGAACTCTCTGTTTGCTTTTGTGACTGAGCCTCCAATCTATGAACTGAACCTCATTAGATGGATAGTGCATTCACAGGCATGCCTGGGAACTGGATTTCATGATCCACAAGGTCCATTTGACATCTATAAAAGCAAAAAAAACCCCAAACCATAATCTACTATTTGCATATGCAGATTTATTTCCCATCCTCTGTTTCTCAGAGGATATTTCTTGTGTTTTCAGTTTGTTGCTGTAATAAGGGCTGGTCAGAAATGTCTCAATTTTTAAATTATTATAAATTGCTGGTTAGAGTTGTTTTTAAAACCTCCCTTTATTTTTTTTATTTTTTTTTCTGAAATACTCCAGTAGTAATGCTATTGATAATTATCAGCCCATAAAGGAATTTTCACTTGAAAGATAGACAGACACAGTAATTGTATGAGGCTACAATATTAGATGTAGACTGTGAAATCAGCAGAATTGGAGAGGGGCCTTACACTTTATGCTGTTTAATGCTAGTGATTGGCCCAGGTACCTGCATACAAACTATTTTGAGCTGTGTGTACACATAAATCCTCCTATCACCCCCTAACAAACTGAAAAGCTGTGTGAAGTCTTAGGTTGATATTAATTAAAAACTCTATCCAGCTTACAAATATTCGAGGATGTAAAAATTCTTGTTTGTTAGCAAACTTCAGCTGCCCTTTCCTTATCTTTAATCCTACCACTGCTTACATGCCAGTGCAAAGTTATTTTGATTTGAAAAAACTTGTTTAGGAATTGAGGAGTTTTTCTATTGTCACAGTTCCAAAATTGGGGTATATTAAAGGGCTGTGTAAAAAGCACATTGATAAAATTTCATGGTAGTGTTCTCAACATTTTGAACAATTCTGGTGTCTTTTATGAGTGGAACTTATTGGAAGGTCATAAATAAGTTTCAGAGGAACATTTGAGTTCTTCATTTAGTATTCTTTATTTTCAGCCTAATCCAAAGAACAGATTTAATTTGCAGAGAAGAGAGTGGTGTTTGCATTAATTTCTAAATGAAACCTGAGGATGGCAAACTGTGTGTGTGTTCTCAGATTCACAGTAGGAACTGGGGCAATAGACTATCCTGTAAATGGTCCCTGGTCAAGTATAATTTTCTTTAAAATGTCCCTTTTTCTCCATAACTGGTGTCTTTGGATAGATAATGTTTTGCAAGCAAGGAAAAAAATCAGTTGTTTCAATAGGGAACATATTGATTTAATTGCTGTTATTGCATATTTCCATATCAGCAAAGTACAATCTGGATTATTATTCTACTATAATAATATCTTTTCCAGTTCAACAGCATTCTTCAAGGTGACAATCTCAGCTATTTTCTGTTAGTCTCCCACCTAGGAAGAAGATTTTAAATCAGTTGCATCAGCAGCTTGTTCTTGCTGGCATTGAGATTCTGTTTGCTTCCCCCTCCCTAAGTATCTCAATGCCTTTTTCTGTTCCCTGCCACAACTCCACTCACGAACCAGCCACACAAGATTAAAGATTCAAGGCTTTCTAGCAACAGGAGTGTCCTAGGAAAAGGAGATTGGGTATCCAAACAGCTATGTGTTAACAGCAAAAAATATTCCACTCTGATTATGGACAGTTTTGCAATTTGGTTATGGCAGGATTTTTCACTAACTGACATTGAGTGAAAAAGTTATGTGGGGAAAAAGAAGTGTAAGTATTTGTTGTTGTGAATGTAGCAGACTTTGTTCAGTTTCTTCACTGACTTTAGGACCTGAAAGTGTAGAACTTCATGCTGTCCTAATTGGGATGCCAGGGGAAGGAAATTATTTAGATCTTTGTTTAATATTCTGTAGAAGTGGTAAGTCCTACAAGAGTGTCAGTTAGATCCATGGACCTCTCCAGGGAAGGAGGAGAGCTAGGGAAGCCTGATGATTATTTAATGCATACAAATGCTAGACAAGAATAGTTATATCTAATGAAAATGCTGTGGGGGTGATAGTCACTGTTCTCATTTGTCTCCAGTTTCAGATGACAGGTCCTGTATTTTTCCTCTTTGTGGGTGTCTTCTTTGGAGTTGTAAATGTACAATTAATGCAGCATAGAAATGTGCATTAGCCATATCATTGAAAGTTATCATGGCATTAGCTTTCAAAAATGAATAGTGACTTGAAGCTTTCCTGTGAGGAACTCCATCATACAAAGCATTGAAATTTATTTCAATATTATTTCATTAGAGCTTTTTAATTACTGTGGACAGATAAGCAGGTCTGTCCATTATCTTTGCAGAACATTTGTATTAATAATGTCACTCAATTTGCAATGATTGCCACAGAATATTCTGTCCCTATTAGGAGCTTAGTTTAAACTGAGATGCAAAAGCCAATCTTCCACAGGGCAGAAGGTTCCCCATCCTCTTGCACTGGGTTCCCAAGTGGCAGCTGTTTGTCTCAGCTGGCTGACAGCCCTTCCTTAAGGAACACAGCCAAAGGAAACAGAAAAAATCCCTCCCAGAGCATATCCATAATAGCAAGTCCTGAATGCATGCATGGCAGAACCACTTTTTTTTGTTTTAAGGTACTCCTTCTGTTTATAAAATGTGAGACAAGGTCATTTTGTAATGCAAAACTGTACTTTCAATTATTTACAAATACTTTTATGGGTTAGGGTTTTTTGTTTAGTTTTGTTGTTGCTCTTGTCATTGGTGTTTTGTTGTTTTTATTTTAAGATCATAACATGAAGCCCAGCAATTTATTTCAAAGCATCACTTTGCTTCTTAGTGGGATATTTGTAGCTATTATAAGGGATGAAAGAAGATATATTCTAGTTTATCCATCCTCTTCAAAAAAATTAAGTGTCAAGTTCAAACACTGAATTTCAACTTGAAGTAGAGACAGTTTTCTTGTAATGCTACAGAACTCACCAAGGCTATGTGTAATGTTCCTGGTTTGGAGTGATATCCAGATTTATATATTTCAAGCAGGAATTATATTTTTAGTGAATATGCTAAGAAAATAATTACTTATGGATATTGTTTATGCTACACTGTTCTGCATTTCATCTGTGGGAGAGCCTGTCTCTGTACTCAGAACACACATAAATGAAACAATGAAGAAATTCAGGATTTGCTGTGGCACCACAAGAAATACCCATTTCAGTTGGTAATGAGATTTTTAAAGCACTGCTGAGAAGATTTCAAATATCTATATTGGCTGCAAACAAGTTTTTGTCCTTGAATTATCTTGACTTCATTTAATTCAGGACAGTTCAATGTTTGCATTATACCTCCACAGCTCTCAGAATCTTAAATAAAAATGGGCCATTAAGATCCATTGCACTCCCTCCTCTTTGCAGGTCAAGGCAGTATTGTTCCTTAAATTGCATTTTTCTGGCATTTGTCTGGCCTTGGTAAAGACTTGTTAGGCTGATTTTAAAAAAGGACAGCTACAGGAAATGAGCCACAAAGAATGAAGATGAGAAGGCTTCCAGTTTTGGAAGCTGGTAAAACTGGGTTATGGTATTCATGCCAAAATGTGGCAGGAGTGTCTTGAAAAGTGCATTGGGGATGACTCCTGCTGATCAGTGAAGAATTGCAAGTAAGGATGTCCACTTGTGTCTTCAGGGCATGAAAACACAAGTATTTTACAAAATAATCAAGTTTTTGACATTAAGGTTCTGCAGTTGTGCACTGTGAGGAATGAACAAACTTTTAGGATGCTGGTAAAAAAAGTGAGAGAATACTAGATTGAACTAAGATGCTTCTATTCAGGTTTTTTTTCTTGAACTCTGAGTCTATTAATACAGTTGAAAAAAATGCAAGACATTGTTCTCCTAATTTTAAAAGTAAAACAGATTTTTGGTTTATATGGAAACTTTTAAGATTTCATTTTTGTCTGCTGACTAAAGAGAAGTGCTTTATTTGAGAGAAAAGTTAGGAATTGCACAACCAGCAGTAGAATGGTGGAAAATTTGATTTATGCAACTGAAGATACCCTTAATTTTTAATTCTAATGTCATTATTAACAAAATATTAATAATTAAGATAATTTAGAATTTACCAGAAATAACTAATACAATAAGTGTTCTGCTCAAATATCTGTTTTAAAAAGCTTTTGCACATCTCTTTCTGACTGCAGTCTGTGGGTCTTATATAAATAAGTTTCAGTTCAATGTGGAAATGGCACAGCTGTTACAAAAAAAGTGGTAACAAATGTAAGTTTATGTAAGTGACATTAGATGGTTTATTATGATATACGACTCAAACAGATTGGAGAGTTGCTGGTAAGACTGTCTTTACCTAAAATTCCCTTCTTTCAGTATGTTGTTTTATTATTATCATCATAATTTTAAATTTTATGAGCTAGTTTTGAAATATTAGCAGTGCTCTCCATGCTGCTCTCAAAAAGCCACAGTTCCTCCACTGAAATATTAACTACTGGCATTTTTCATATAAGCCTTTTATTTTCCAGTCTCATCCTGTCTTTAAAAACTTTTTCTCCTGGATTTATATGTCCTTTGTCTTTCTCTGGCCTGTAAATCAAGTGCTCCTGGAGGTCTTCATGGTCACCTTTTAATTATTTGATAAGAATGGGAAAAATACCTAAAATACTATTTAAAATCATCACTTATGTCATGTGAGGTAGTGCTTCTTGAAATGAGCAGGGCTGCTCCTGGTTGAGAGTTCCAGTCTCTCAGCAAAGCCCCAGGGAATGCTCTCCACAGCTGAAATCCCTCTGTGCAACTGGAAAACTTACAGGCAGAGGGTTCCTCGTGCTGAGGTATCTGTCCTTGTGCTTACACACTGCATCTTTGAAGTAGTGACACTTACTCTGAGTTCTGTCATCTGGAGATTCCTGGATGCAGTTTGCTGAGTTCCTTTGTTTTGCCTTTTTTCTTGTCAGAGGGATTGGCTGCTGAGAACAGGATTCACACCAGTCTGTTAGCACAGCACAGCATTCCATATGGCCACACATTCCCCCCCACTGTTTACAAAAGGGTGCCACAAGTGAGTTGATGTGCTCCCACCTCCTCTGAAAGAAAACACTGAGAAGAAGAGAAGCCCTCACTCAGGCAGGATGGGCAGGAGATGCAGCTCCATGTGTGCAGCTTCTGGGAAAGGGGTTGGAGTAGGGGCTATCTTGAAATAGAGATATTGTCACAAATCCAAATCTCAACACTGTATGGGCTGCTATGGAGGAAATTAACTCCATCCCAGCTAGACACAGTACACACTAGGAATGTTCAGTTCACAAGGAAAATAAATGCTCATTCCTCAGACCTTGGGGCTATCTGCAGCCAGCTTTACAAATGTCTCTGTGAGATCCCAAACCAGCTTGTCAGTTTTCTGCAGCATGTAGGGCTGGACATTTCCTGCAGGTCAAATTCTGCCCTAATTGGTGGCATCTGTACAAACACACTTGACAGTGGGTTTGGGTGGGACTGATTTCCTCCTGATGTTTGCTTAGGTCATGAATGAAAAAGCAGCAACAGCATCTTTCCCTCTATAATGTGGTCTCAGTTAATTAGCAAGCTAGAAAAAAAATAGGGAGACATTTCTAGTCATGGCAGTCTGTACTAAGATGGTTAACAGTACATGTATCTGTAGAGTAAAAAGAAAGATCTTAAAGCAGCTCTTCAGAGAGGCAACCTACCAGGAATAATTCTTTCTCCGTCTACATAGGATGCCTTATGTGAAGATGCATAAAAATACTAAACACATGTAAGCTTCTGAACTCAAGTTTGCTGGCTGCATCTAGACATATAAATCAGACTTAAAAATAAACCATTTAAAAAATTAATCCTGTGTGGAAGACAAAATAAAAAATAGAGTGACCACTGTCAGAGCCAATAATTTTCCTATTGTTCATGTACCAGAACACCTTCTATATCCTGTGCTTCCTGGATTTCCATCAGATCTGACCTCCATGTGGGTTTTCTCTCCAGCAGACTTCAGTGTAAGGGACCAGAAACAGGGGCTACCTAACATGAATGATGCTAGCTGTGTGTAGAAGGGTGCCTTTATTTTTCCTTCCCCAATATTTGAGAGAGACTAAGCACTAGCTAATATCCTGGATCTCTTCCATCAATTAATTACTACTCATTTTAATAAAAGAACATCTTTGAGCAGAAAAGAGAAGAGGGTTGTGAAAACCTTTTTTTTCCTTCTTTCCTTCTTTCCTCTGATGGTGCTTGAGACCATCTCTATGTGAGGAAGTGTGAAGAACAATTGCTGTTTCTCTGGGATGGAAATGTGTCTTATTGAGGGGATTATGTGTCAGAAATTTCCATTGTTACAGTACCAATAAAGGGTGGGGTGAAGAGGTTCTAAGAGTTTGGTGGGGGTTTTGTTTTCCTTTGATCCTTCAAAACAGTATGGGCTGGTTTATTTATCTGAACTGATATCAGTGGTATTCTATTTATCCACAGAAAAAGTGCAACTGAAGCTGGAACAGGTATAAAAAAATATTTCTATTTTAAGCACCTGTCCATCAAATGTCTTACCATAAATTCATTTCAAGAGAGATCACAAAGTGACACCTTTTCATCACTATCAAATTAGATTTGGACAAAAGACATTGACATAAGACTCACTGAGTCTTATCTCAACATCTTTGCCATCACTTATAAAGCACAGACCTTTTCTATCTCTGAATATAATTTAGACCACAGTCTTAAACTGTGGTCTGAAATATAAATTTTTTTGCTTTTATAGAAAATAAATCTGAAGGTCTGGATGTCAGCTGCTCTTTCTTCTGTCTGTGAGAAAATCTGCTTATCACCTGGAGGAAATAGTTAAAATGGCTCTAGCAGGATGCTGATACTGATCTAGGGTGTCTTTAATAAGTACTTTTAAAAAAGGCTGGTAAGCCTGACTAGTCTATTGGTGGGAAATTAGCACTGTGCAGGATTTTTTCTTCACCTCAGACAGGTTTTTTGACAAAATTATGATGGGACTATATATAATAACACTTGAACTACAGAAGAAACTATAATTTCCTAAATAGGACTACAAATTCCTAAATGGGGATTACAAATGGCAGTCCAGAATAATGAGCAGGGATTAGTTAATTAAATTTTACCTGTGAATGCTACATTCTGTCTCTTGTTCCTGTTTTAGTTAGAAGACTAAGACATGAGTGAGTTGCTTTAAATAAAAACTATAGTGCTCTCATCTTCAAACTCAATTAAAAGTAATTACCATTTTTTAAAAACTTTTTCAAGTCAGGGAATTGCAGGATTACACTTTTGCATGTTCTCACAAGTTTCTTTCTCTTGGCATGCAAGCAAGTTGCCAGTCATCATAGAAAGTGTTTTGGCAGTACCTTCCTGACACTTCTGTGTGGGAGGTGTAAGAAGAAATAGGGAGTTTGCTCTTTGCTGCAACCATTCTTTCAAGAAGTGATTTTTGAGGTGGTTGAAGATTTCCAAAGGAGAGAATAGCAAGAGTTATAAAATGGCTTTTTAAAAAATATTTAGAGTTTTTACTATATGAGCAGTAGCCTGTTGTGAACAGACTTATGTGCTGTGTATGATCCCACTTCCACCCTACTCCAGCCTCCTAGAACCCAAATTCTGTGCCTCAGATGCTTTCAGGGAGGCTTTCCTGACTTGTGCCTGGAGTCCTTCGGGTGGGGAGCAGCCAGGAGCAGAAAGGAGTGATGCCCCAGTCACAGCTGTCTCCTCCTCAGTGACACCTACAAGCCTTGGTAAAACAGGTTTCTTTGGACTCTGCACAAATTCTGCCAGGTCTAATGAAGAGTGGATGGTCCCCACTTCCTCTGACCTCCCAGCTGTGTCTGTGTGCCTCTCCAGAGCTCCCTCCTCCCCTGCCCAAGACAGTGGTGACATACCCCAGGTGATCACAAACACCCTGTTTGTCATCCTTGTTTAAAAAACACAGCTCCCAATATGATCCCACCCCAGTCTCCTCTGTCCAAGCTGGTGTGATGCCTGTTTCTGCTCCATATCAAACCTGCAAAAAAGCAAAACCTCACAGCCCTTCCCCACGTGCATGATGGTTCACCATCAAGTACAGCTTGGGATGATGCCACTTCCCATTTTTGGAGTTTTGTGCAGGGCCAGAAGCTGGACTTGATTATCCTTGTGGATACCTTCCAGCTCAGGATATCCTGTGATTCTGATTTCTTCTTGCTTCATCCTGCCAGGAAGGGAGATATTTACAGTAATGGCCACAGCCTTGTGTGTAATCCCAGAGCACAACCTGAGTCCTTTTTGGATGAAGGCTGGAGTCTTCTTCACTGCTCTTTTCAGCAGTCTTGCCTCTTTACTTTAACCCTACCTAAGGAAGGAAGCAGCAGAGTGACACACTGTCATCATGGCCTGTGTGATGACAAATACTCTGCTGGGTGACTAAATCACTTGGTCTTCCCCATGACAGCCTTAAGCCCAAATAAAGTCTCAAGAAGGAGGAGAAAAGATGTCTTTTACAGGAACAGCAAGCAAGCAAAACTTATTTCCTGGAAAGAATGCTCTGTGTGCAAGATCTTTGATGTGTGAAGGTTTTAAAGGCACACGGAAAAAGGTAGGGGTCCAAAATCCAGACATTTTATTTTTTGAAAGAGAAATATTTTTTCCAATACTTTCAGTACATTATTTTTCCTACTTAGTTTTTTCTGTGTTTTGAGGCCACATGAGTTTCTAATTCCCAGACAACAGGATCAGAATCAAAGTCTTTTCTGTGACCCCCATTCCCCTCCACCTGCACATGGCACACTTCATCTTTCCTCCTTGCTGCCCTCCTCCTCCTTTTGCATGAGCTGCCTGGACACTTGGCTGTCATCTCACTGTCACTTGCCCCACTGAATGGAAGGGTTCATCTGCAGCAGCCAAGAACAGAAACATTGGCACAAATATTCATAAAAGTCAATTCCAAGGAAATGCAAGGAAATTGCTGTAGTTCTATTGAAACTAAATCTAAAAGATCACTCTGTGCTTCCACTTCCCTATTTCCAGCTGCCTCATGCAGACACTTCCCCTCCTTGCCTGTTTTTTGCTTCTTTGTGCCCCAGCTCCACACAGCTGCCAGACATGAGCTCTTCCCAGCCAAACTCACTCACTCTCATGGATGCTCTGCTCTCCTGGAAGGAGGCAGGTTCATTTTTCAATTCAGTTTTTACTCTCCCAAGCCATATTTCTTTCCAAAGTGTTCAAGAAGATGTGTTTACATTAAATAAAGACTTGCTCTCCTTTTTTGTTACAAATTATGACCCATATTTAGGGTTTAAGTGTGTTTTTTAACTGTTTCTACAGTTACCAAGGAGTTACACCTTCATTTTCCTCTGTTTTCTTCCCAGACATATCAGCATTAACCTTTGAATGTGAAATGTGTTTATCTGCCAAAGTTTCTAGTGGATACCAGCTCAAAAATTGACTAAAACTCTTGTCCAAACCATTAAATCAGAGAAATGCATGCAGTTCATTACTAACTCTTGTCTCTAGGCATGATGGTGATCAACTGATTTAGGCTGATTATTGGCTGGCTTGAGAGGTGTTTTGGGCTTTACAGAAGGTGTTAATATTGAGACTTGGGCTTTATTCAATGATGTGTTGAATGACTTCCAGGACTGATGTCATCTTGCAAAAAAAAAAATTCTTGAATCATCCCATGTAGTTTTAAAAACTTGAGGGTCTTTTTGCAAGAATCTCTTTATCTCACAGTTATGATAGTAGAATGCAGAAGAAGAAAAAGTCAGTGAATTTAATTTAAACAATCTGGAACTTTGTGGGGCAAGATGAAACTCTGTCCAGAAGCTGTAGTCTATAGAGTCCACTCATGGTAGCTGTATTTTAATAAGGCTGTTTCAATGAGCCATTTTGCAGATTAAATTAATTTCATATCCTTTTGACTGGCCTGATCTCCTTTGAATATGTTAAAGAAAGTATTTCCTCTGTTATTGTGCCAAATGTGGCAACAAGTTTGAGGGGTAGTGCTGAAAAGCATCTTTACTAGAATATGGAAGGGAATTCAGCTGATTCAGGTGGTTATCTTGCATAAGTAAATAAAAATAAAAGTAGCCTCTCTTCATTTAACTTTCAGCTGGAGTTCAAGTGACATGTATATACATGAATGAATATTTGTGGGCTGAAAATTTTAATTTTTCTTCTGCTGGTGAGTAAGGTGAGTGTCCAGTAGGACCTGTGCTCATTCCTCCTAAAAGCAAAAACAACACAACAGGATCTGCTGTAAAAATTGCAGCTTGGCATTCAAGATAAAATATAAACTTTTAATTTCTAAAAAATGTAATGTTAAAAAAAATATAAAAACTGTACATTTGAAATAAATACATAAACCCAACAGAAAAAAAATCATAACTCTGATTTTCTTGAAATTACTCAAACCTTCTTCAGTGACATTGAGCCCAGGTAAGAGATGAAATTGAAAAATTGAGCTACACTCTCAAAGGAGACACTGCTAGCCAGTTATTGTATCTGTCTATTGTAGCAATCATTCTATTCTACCCGTGCAATCTTTGCATGGATTCATCACCCTCCAATGTTTCTGCTGATGAAGTAAGTACCTGTACAACTGCTATTGTTAATTATTTCTGGAGGCACAGTCCTGCACTGCCATACCAAATTAGCAGGACATCCACACATGCTGGAAAAACCTCAGACCTCATTATCACCTTGTAATTCGATGGCACTTTCCAACCTTTTTTGGAAATCCATGTTTTCACTGTGAACTGTTATGTCATCTTAACAGGCAGCTTTTCTGGGTTTGAAAAAAAATCTGTGGTATGTATTTACTGGCATTAATGCAAGCTTGGAGAACTCTAAAGCCCAGAGTTTAGCAATCTCTTCTTGGTCCATTCCATCAAGGACACTTGCTTAATATGCAATCTAGGCAGTGGGTAGAAGAAGAAAATTAATCATACATACATATATAAATATATATATATATATATATGTATGTGTGTGTGTGTGTATATATATATATATATATGTATTTGTGTGTGTGTGTGTATATATATACACATACATTTATATGTATATATATATACACATACACATTAATATATATATTAATCATATATATATACATATATGTATATATGTATGTATGTAGCCTGCTCTTGAGGAGACTTTCTGCAACACTGTTGTTTAGTCACAAGTTAATAATCCTGTCACAAGATAATGAGACAGAAACACTCACAATCCATTATTTGCATTGGACATAATGATTGGTAGGGCTGTTGCACACTGAGTGATCTTGTACCAGAAAGGTAATGAATTCACATCTGTCCTCTTCAATGCTGTGAGGCATTTTCTGTGAGCCTGAAATACACACTTTCCAGGATGTCCAATTTTAGGGGGTGGTAAGATCAACTCTCTGAATTGATTGAGTCCTGATGCTGCAGGACTCGTACAAGACGTATCACTTGTACCAGGGTCAAATGCAAAGGACAGATCCACTCTTTGCCAGACAATTTATTGACACAGATGAGCTACTTTCAATCCTTGCTCAAAACCAGAACTGGCAATTTCAAATCATTTCTCTGAGACCTCCCTTTCTGGACCAATATTAACAGCAGTTTCAAGGTAGCAGATTTCAGGGCAGATTAGTTCATTTTGAAAAAGATTCAGAGAAAATTTGGCTTGCCCAGGCTGTCTAGTGAGCTTCTGAGACAAATAGAATTATCTATTCCTGGTTCTCCTGAGACTCATTTCTTCTAATCAACCAGCTACAATGCAGGTGATGAAATATTCTTCTGTGTTAATCTCTACTAACTCATTAATAGTTCTTTCAGAAACTGATTTTAGGAGGGTGTGAGGAAATTTTCAGCATATGTTGGTAACCGCCCCTCCACTTCCAACATCTGATTTTACATTTTAGTTAAAACCTGCGAAAGGAAGATTCTGTCAAATAAGTTCCTATCCTCAGTTATCACTGCTCCCACTAATAACAGAGCTTCAAAGCTTTCACTGTGGGAAAGAGGGATCCAACTGATGAACAATTCTCTCAAAATTTTTCAGCTTCCATTTCTGGTTTCAGAATAGCATGCCTGAACTACAAAATCTATAATTTCAAGAGAAGGTACTTCTTTTATAATTCTCTTATTTAGTAATTGCTGCTGCATATGCTGCTCCTGATACAGTTGACTTGATAGATCAAGGTAGCCTGGACATTTTAGTGAGGCACAGAGTAATCTTTAATTGCTATAAGCAGTACCTGTAGTTGTACTTGGGCTAGATCTAATCCTCTGGCAATTATTAAGAGAATGAAAATAGACCTTAGCTTGGGGCAGAGAGGTTGAGAAAGGAGTAGGGAACTGTGTAATCCTGAATAACCATTATCCTTATTTGTAGAAAAATTATTTCTGTTATTCACAAAGTATAATATTGAATTGTTTGTGCACTTAGCAGAAAGTAATTGTTTCAAATTATTTATGAGAAAGCATGGGGGTTTTTACATTTTGTTCCTCTTAAGTTCACTATTGAAATGTTTTAAATAGGCTCTTCCTCATTACTGCAAGTCTTCTAAATTAAAACCCAAAATTCAGCACATGTAGCTTTGCTATAAAGTAGCTGCTTTATGAGGTACCTAGCAAAATTCAGACTACATCCTGCCCACAGTGTAATGCAGGGATGTATAGGTTCCAGGCCATCAGGAAGTTTGATCTTTCAGCACTGAGTATCCTGTCTGAACTCCACAGCAAGGGTAGCACCATAAATATTTCAACAGAGACACCAAAAGGAAGCAGCATTTTATAATTCTCAGTGCTGTGTTTAACCAAAGCCAGTTTGAAGTTACAAATAAGATGTTTTTAAGTCATTCTTCTAAATAACTACCAAATCAGTTATTTTTCAGTGCTAAGCAGCCACCACCACCATCCATGGTTGTCTCTTTAGCCACTTTCTTTCTGTGGTTGTTTTCTTGCCCTTAGACAGTCCTACCTTCATTTTGAAGATGTCACAATAACTGCTTTCTCCCTGCACCTTGCACAGTTGGATTTATGATAATAGTATTGACAGCAGTTGTAAGGATGTTTTTTAAGCCTTCCTTGAGTGAGCTCCCTGCTGCACAGCAGCTTTCAATCACAAGCAGGACATAGCTGAATTATTCAGATGGGATTTCACATGCTTATTCAGTTCTGCCACGGAAGCAGTGACTGGCATGAAATCACCTTAGCAGTGGCTGCTGTGACCAGGAATAAGGAGCTGAATAGGAAGTGTCACTCCAAGCTGACTATCCTGTAACACCTCACAGAGAAAGAAGCTTTTAGGGATTGACCCTAGAGGGCTGAAATTCATCAGTCTGTCACTTCTTCCCTCCCTGTCCCTGTCTGGATTGACACTGGTGCAGGGAGAGCTTGCTGCCCTTGGGTGGTGGTGGCTAAATTTGCATTATGACTCTCAATGAGTACTTCTGTCTCTGAGGCAGTCAGCTGCACTCTCAGCCTGCCTAGTGCTGCATGGGAAGTGGCTTGGGCTCAAAGGGAACAGATGTTTGCTGTGTTGCCTATGCTGTTCACCTTTACAGATAACCAGCTTGATACCACTCGTCTCTCATAGAAGGAATTGCTCCTCTTTTTTGCAGGTGGTGGAAAGTAGGCTCTGCAGGTTTGATGTAACATTGTTTGAAATACATACCTCTTCAACAGCCTTCGAGGCAGAACAGTAATTATTGATGTTTGTTTACTTAACATAATAGTCACATTCAAACACTGCTTATTTCCTGGCTGAACTTTTTGGGTTTTGGATAACTGTTGATGTTTACATTTTAACTACTGAGCTCATTTTTTTCCTATGGATGATGCAAAACACTAACAATTTATTTCACACTCTGCATGAAGAGGTTATGGCAATGCACCTGCCTCAGGTGGGTGGTTATACACTTAATCAGCCAACATAAATTGCTTTGAACACAGCTCACTCTTGCTGGCAGCCAGCAGCAGGTGTAGATTAGATGCATATTTTGTCTCAGCTGTTCTGGTTTAAATTAAGACAACAGAAGATCAAATGTAAAGCAAGGGGCAACAGTAGTGTGATGCAAGCTCAAAAGGTTTATGCATTCAAATCATCTGGGACCAGATTCAACCACATGAACTGCAGCAGTGATGAAGTGTGTAGAACTTTCATTGAATACCAGTTGCCACTGTTCTGTTTGAAGAAACCATTTCAGATCATAAAATAAATGGTTCTTTCTCATTACCTCTATATACTCACCTGCTGAGTTTATAGAAAACTCTATCTTAGTACTTATCCCATACTCAACATTTCTAATGTAGGTTATATATAGGTTACTTGAATTCTACAGCTTTCACTATTTGCTGTGTTCAGAATTCCTTGCTTTTCTCATTAAAAGAAAGCCATGGAGTATTAATTTTTTTTCTTCAATTATTATTGAAATGACAGGTTTTATTACTTCTCCATCGTGTCTGACTACAGTGAATCTCTCCTCTGTTTCCCTAACAAAGCAAGGCTCCTACAACCATACTGTCTCAGTAGGTACATGTTTATCCCTTATGTCTAGCCACAGTGATTTTGTAACTTGTGGGCTGTTTTCAATTCAGCTTGACAGAATAGGAGAGATTGCAAAGGCAGTTTGATTATTCTAAGACTGGGAAAATTAGGGATACAAGAAGCTGGGGGAATAGGGAAGTGCTCTGAGGAAGGATTTTCAACATGACTGACTTGCCACTCCCATGAGAGGGATATCCTGTAAGGACCTTGTCTGGCAAAAAGCTTCTACTGGAGCTAAATATCAACCATGAGGTACCTGGACATCCTGATTTCTGTCATTCTGTTGATTTTGGTCACCCTTTACATCAGTCAGGAATGAGCTGGAAAATCACTCTGCCTGGTGGATGTTCTGCATCTATCCAGTTAACATTAATACAGAGACAAACCTGACTCTAGCTTCCTGTGACTCCTCTTCCTCTCTGCCTGTTCTTCCTCTCTCAGAGGAACTCTATTCTCTCTAGTCTCAGGGAGCTCTGGTATTTGTGTGGCTTAGGTTTTTTTCCTCAAAAAACCTGCAGTATTTAGTAACTAGTAATAAATGCTGCCATCCATTGCACCAGAAGCAAAGGTCCTATCCCCTGAGATCTGTAATTCCACTGCCATGAGCAGCACAGATGTACTTGAAGTTCTCTTTAGTTTAACACTATTCTTTGGTTTTGTCATTGCTAAGGTATTGCCTGTGTATCTGTGCTGTGTAGAAAAAGAAAGGAGATAAAATTTGTAGGTGGCAACATAAAGATGTGTTGGAAAACTCAGCAAAGAAGGATCCAGGTTTACTTGTGCTGAATTGCTGAAACAATATGTGAAGATAAATAGGGGGAGCAAATTCACAGGGTAAATATTTTTCCTAGTTATTAATAAATGCAGATGAAAGTGTTTAATATCCAAATGGTGTGAAAGCCACTTGCTCATTGTCATGAGTGGCATGTATTTGATAACACAAAATAAGCACCTCATCCTTCACTGCTACTCATGCATGCACAACTCTTCCCATCTAATTCAGCAAGACTAATTATCTGAATTACTGACATTAGCTTGAAGCTATGGATTTGCAGATTGAGTATTGAGTCTCTGGCTTTCAACAACTTCTTTAAAGGAATTAGTCATGTCTGAGTACAACAGATCTGTCAAATTGCATCCCCTGGCATTGTTGCAAAGCCAACCTTGTGCAAGACTGTCCTCGTGGTAATAGACAGTGGTTATCCTAACTTTATGGCTCTGACAACCCTAAAATGGCTCATAAGGGTTGGGCAGTTACCTCACCAGCTGACAGCAGATGGTGGCTGATAGCACTTCACTTTGCCTTCCACCTCACTGATGGACTTTGCCATCCCCACTGCAGGGATGTCTGCTGTCTATCTGCAAACCAGCTCCTGAACCACCCCCATTTTGGTTTAACTTGCCATGCAGGCATGAAAACTGCTGCTAATGCACAGATAGATCACAAAACTCTGCCTTGGCAGCAACAACATCAATTAGAGAGATGGGGAGAGAAGAGCAGTATTGCAGGAACTGGTTCACATGTGGTGTGGGCATCATGGCTGAAGAGTTGAGACCTCTCTGGGACCAGCAAGATGCTCAGCTGGAGCAGGTGCATCCTTGGAGCTTTACTGCATATCCACCTAAAAGGTGATGCTTACCCTTACAGTCCTGCATTTTGCTATCAGCTGAAGAGTTTCAGTAACTCTGTCATGTCTGTGCTGCTACTGAGGAAAATGCTGGAATGTTTAGAGTTTGAAGCACTAGCTTATCCAAGGCTGAACAGTGCAGAGAAGGCAGGCAGCAGGGACAGGCCATGGCTGTGTTTAACCAGTGTGGTCTTTAGTCTATACATCACTTGTCACCCATTATCTTTGAATGAACTGCTCATAATGAACTAGTGTGACTAAAGATGTGAAATCCTACATGGCAAATACTGAACTTGCACCTCATTTATCTCTTTCAGCTGTTAAATGAATTTTCAGCTTCAGCTAATGAATAATGGCAATTTCAGGCCCATTGTCCTGCGCAGGGAAATTAATAATGGCCTAAGGATAGTTTCATACCTAGGAGCATGGCAGAGATTGCCAAAAAAAGCCAGAATATGGATTTCTTTCTAGAAGATCCAACATTATCTTCAGATTTGTTCCAGTTAGTGTACAGTCCATATTCCTAAGGAATCCTGAAAACACACCATGCAGAATCTGTTCTTTGGGGATAAAAAGCAAGAAATATCACCTTCCTTCACCTCCTGCCATTAGGTTACCAAATATTTTTTTACCTCAAGAGGTCATTTTTATTCATGCAGAAATTTTGGCCAAGTTTGAAAAAGCTTTTATTTTTTAGCATTATATTAATAACATACAAAAGAAACATGGAAGCCTAATCCTCTCTTCAAAGATGTTCTGAAATAAGGTACATTAATGAATAGGAACCAGGAAACTTCCAAGTTCAGGAACGTGGCATAAAGAACATTTGTCACCAACATTTTCTTCTCAGGAAAGGAGCCATGAATGTTTCCACCATTCCTATCTCTTTGGAGTAAGGAAAAACTCACAGTAGTAGCTGTGGGTTCAGTTGGTTTTGGCATTGAAGACCGAGTAGAGAAGATTAAATGAGGAAAGAGAAACTTTGACTTGAGTGGATGTGTACTACAACACCTACTACTAGTACTTGAAAAAATGGAAATGCACTTGAACTTGCTCAACTTCTCCCCCATCCAAAGGAACTGGTTTTCAATTCTTATTCGCCTCCCAAAAATGTAGCTAAAGGAAAAGACTGAGAAATAAAAACATGGTTTTCAGTCACAGAAACAGGAATGTACATCTTTAAGCAATTGTTCAGTCAAAATAATGTTTTATCTGAAAACACTAGGCATTTTTAAACCCAACATGCTAAAAGTTCTTGGTTGGTTTTCTTCAACTTCTTGCTCAATTTACCATGACCTACATCTCAGTTCTACTTATGAATATAAAATATGCAGTATTTATGCAGAGAGCTAGTGTATTACTTTTGGGTTTAGACCCAAGTGGGATGAGATAAAGTCATCTTATCAAATACATAATGGTAAGTACATAACATGCCATATCCTAACATGGCCAGATACAAGATGTGTAGGATTTAATAGCTTTTTGCTGGAGGTGAGTCCCAGACTTCTGTAGTAGCTCCATGTAGGATCTGATGTTGTTGCTAGAAAAGATGGAATAAATTACTTTTAGAAAAAAAAAATTAAAATCGCAGAATTAATTTAAAGATCCTGTCAACAGCTGCAGTCTTCAGATCTGCCAGCTTTTGCAAATGTTTTCTTCTGGAAGTGCAGCCTCTGAACCAGATTCCTGCATAGGTTGTATAGGCTTTCCATTTCAGAACTATCATTAATCAGGAAAAATAGGTTTGAAAAGAATTGTTCTGCTTTATCCATAATGTTTTTTGTAAATTCTAGCTTGATGCTTCTTTGCTACTACATGGCTGCTAAAAAACTCTGGATGTCAATTCCTGTCACATTAGCATTGGAAAGTTTATTTCAGTCTGTGAGTTAACTAGCCTTGCTTTGAAATCATAAACATATTTCAGTGGGAGTGCCTGTAAATGTGTTTATGTAAGTGGCTTTAATCCTGTCATACAACAATCATTAGGATTATCTTTCTGGAGGCATAACTCATCCTGGAATCTGCCTGGCAGCTGCTGTGATCACAACCATCAGGCTCATGGATGCACAACCAGTAATTAGACACAGTCAGGGCTTCCTCTATGAGGAATTTTTCTGATGGGAAAGACAGTGGGGTTTTTTCAGAAAACCGGGTAAAGTGTCTTCAGGTAAATTTATGATAAGGGAGAAATGACTGCTGCAATCCACTGATATCAGTATTAGAAATTGTAAGTGAATAACCTGGTGCTTCCTTCCAGTTGCCCAAGGGCACCAGCTGAAGCCTCAGCAGGAGGGAAGGTAAATTATGGCTTTTAGCTATTCTCTCCTACTTGGCTTCTGCTCAGAGTGAGTGAAACTGGCGTCACCTTTCAGGTGGAACAGTCCTGGAAAGCTCACTCTGAACCTCTCCAAGTCAAATTCCTATCTTATAAAAAATAAAAGTTCTTTTCAAAAGCTGCATTTCAAAATGAAACTCATTTTCAAAAAGAAAGGTACTTTTAAGACAATAAAATTCAAAACATATTCAATTCAAATTAAATTAGAAGAAGTTTACCCATTTTCCTATTGGTGCTTTCAATCAGACTGACAGATTGCTATTTTAGTAACTATTTTAAGCACTGAAACTGTATAAGTTTATTTCTACCCACTCCTGTCCATTTTTAAGGACTGCAGTATCTTCACAGATAGAAGAGTGTTCCACAGGAATAATGTGTATATTGTGCTTGTCCAACTGAATCACTTAGTAATTATTCCCTAAATCTGACAAAATTTTGTCCCCAAAATGTCCAGTTTTAGCACAATCCTTAACAATTTCTCTGAGACAGTTTGCAACACTTCATTTCACATACTCCTGTGCTGATCTATAAATACTGCTTTTACCAACTGGTATGTCTCATTCTCTGTTTTGTTCTGCTGAGGTTTTATTCCACACTGAATACGGTTTTGTTACTGAAATAGATGGAGTTTTTATCTTTTATTTTTCTCCTCAGGAATTGCTTTCTGTCTGCTTTTTAAATCAACTCTATAGGAAGCAGTTTAGCTTCTGTGGACTTTTAAAAGGATATATATTCTTTAAGCTCTTAATGAGCTTTCCCAAAACAAACTCAAAAAAGAGCTCTCCACAGCAAAATGACCGCATATAAATAACTATTAAACTCGGACAGTAGAAACAAATCTTCTCAAAATTTTTCAAAGTATAATTGGGTTTTTACTGTGCTGGGTTATGACACTACAAACCAATTGTCAGCAGTGTTGTGTGGGTCAGTTTTACTTACTGAGGTGCACTCAGGCTCTGAGTTTACAAAATGCTCTGTTGAGAAGCCCCATCGAGCGCGGCTGTCGAGGGATCGAAGGCAAAACGGTCCAAGCCCATGTAGTATTGTGCTGTTTCCCTCAAAGCTGCCAATGATTCACTGATCTGAAGCAGATCAAAACACAAAGGAACATTCTGAGCTTTGCTCCTGATTAAATACAGTCTGTGGCTGCCGAGCAGCCTTGCCCGTGTTGGTAAATCAGAAAAATTTTCCTCCCTTGACCCAAAGGATTTATGTTACACTTAATTCCAGATCTGTGCTTTCTTTTTCTCAGAAGGTGGTACAAGGGAAGGAAGAAGGTACCTGCTCAGCCACAGTGTATCCCCAGGTGTTCTGGCTGCTGCCTGAGTCCCAGTGGCTCGGATAATACGGGATGTGTCGCTTGAGCCATATGAACTGATTCGGTGATTCTTCTGTCCTAAAGGGTGCTCCAAGGACACTTGAAACTGAAGCTGATAAATATTTGTATTATCAGAAAAAATATGCCACAATGGGCACTTCAAAAATATGCTTATATCTACAGAAAATGGTTTTGAATCTGTAGTTTATTTAATAGAAATCAAAGGTGGCCCTACCTTAGATAAGCAGAAAGAAACTGGTTTTTAGGCCTGGAGTTAATAAAACAAATGCTCTAAAACATTATTTTGCTGTTGAATCTGAAGAAAATAAAGTCACACTCTAATTAAGGCACTAATTTATTTTAATGCAAAATTTTGTTCCAAAAATCCTCTTAGGCTGTAATTGCTCAAGTCTCAGGTGTTCTGAAAGCCTAAAGTTTTTTATAATAACACAAACCCTACCTATGAATTAATCTATGGTTCTGAACCTCCTGGCTTATATATGATATTTATCCTCATTAGTATCAGCATAGAAATTGCATGCTTGGAAATTACTATCTGAACCGAAGATATTACACTTCCAATCTTGTTATTGCATTGCTTCAGAGAGCTTCTGAGGTCACCACAGATGCAGAAGGAGTCTGCAGATCCTGAAAAATGTATTCTTGACAAGAAAAAGGCCAGAATACCTCTTTAGCTTCATATGAAAGGCACTCTACAGAAAAGCATTCTTTTCATTTTAGTCTCGAGTGTTTGAGACATAAATTAATTTTGAGACATAAATTAATTTTGAGACATAAATTAATGTGAGGCTAAAAGAGTCCAAAATAGAATGTCAGTCCAAATCACACAATTTTTAATGAACCACTGATCAAGGTTGAGCTCAGATTCATCAGCTGAGCTGAGGCCAGTGACTGTAAACAGCTGTGCTTCAATTTAGTGATGTGGGTTTAAATGGACACCTGAAGGTGACCTGCACATACTTGGAACAGATGGGCCAAGAACTTGAACCCTTGTCTATTATGTCTTAGAGCAGGAGCTCAGCAGGGCAAGCTATCACCTCACCCACAGCTCTCTAGTGCCCTGATTCCTGAATTTCTAAGGGGAAAATCTAACTGGGATTAAAAATAAAATGTTTGCTTTCATGGGCAATGTTCAGCTGAATCCAGTTCATTCGTAATTATTGTTGTTATTTCCTGATCATCCACAATATAATTGCTTTTCAGTTTTTTTAATAGAAGAAATTTTCTGCTGAATGCATGTAGGTAGAAGATATGTGAGCTAGTGTGATTGCTGCTCCCTTTCACTTTGTTTTTCAGTGACAAAAATGCTTAAAAAGAAAATAAGAAAAATCTTGGTTATACAGTAATGAAAAAAAAATAAAGTGAGGGTGGTTGTCATCTTTGCTCTTAATATAGGTGTCAAAGAGTACTTTAGAAAACTTTCTTAGGAAGCAATCACAGTCCCAGCAGTTCCTCCCTACTTCAGTTTCTTCCTATTCCAAGTTATAATCATAAACTGGAGGTAGAAGTTTTAGGGTAGGGAGCTTTCAAGGAATACCATCTTCAAAAGTGTTACCAGCTCCATGGAAGAAAGTAAGTTCAGACAATTGGTGGAAGGCTGGGAAAGAAGAGAATATATTTCATGCATATGTCTATTAAGCTGCTATACTTATATTCTAGAGCTGCACAAGAGAACACTAAGCTTGTGCCAAATTTCAGTATTTCTCTGGCAATTTACTATTTTCCAATAGAAAAATATATGACCTGTTAATTTCTCTTTAGCAAATTTGGGGTGTTTTTTTAATTATTAAATATTTTTTAAGCTCATGAACTGGGATCAGAAATTGACTCATTAAAAGGCTTCCATTTTCTTTAAATGTACATATAGTTTCTAAGGGCCATTAAACATTACATTTTATCACCAATATGTGCTCTTAAAAAAAAAAGAAGATCATTAAGCAGCTCTGCTTCTTGTGGGTCTTTTGTTTGGTTGGGTTTTTTTTTTTGTTTGTTTGTTTTGTTTTATTTTTTTTGCTGCCTGCATCTTCAAAAATGAGGTTGTCATTCCACTGGTGGGACAGAGGTTTTGTCTTGGCTACTGTGGTGCAGAGAGCTGCATCTTCAGGGTATTATATGTCAATTTTTGATATACAGCCTGCTCTGGCTGCATCTGTATTCAGTGAGAAATGCCACCCCTAACTATGCTAAGTATTCACTTTGATTGAAGTGCACTTGCCTGCTCTGAGGAGAGCCAGGTATGCCAGCTCTGCTCTTGGCTTTTGTTGCCACTGTTGACACCCAGTTCTTATTCTTTTCTAGCTGTATTTCATCTCCTGGGAGCTATTTTGCAGGACTTGTCCCCAGCTGCTGGGGCACTCCAGAGCTGCATAAGTACCAAAAGAAAATCAGGTAAGTGCCTTTATACATCACCTAATCCTCTCTTTGTCTTGCTGTAAAGATCACTGTAAGTCTCTGAGCATGGCAAACTTCATTCACCTCTGGAAAAACTCCAGAGAGATCATTTCCAGCATAACCAGAATTAGCCCTGTTGGTCTTTCCCTGTGGCTCACAGATAAATATGGAGCACATTTGCTCTTGCTCTGGCAGAGCTCAGAGAAATCAAGGTCTTCACTTAGCTCTAATGTAGACCTAGGGTCATCAGACCAGCTGTCTCCATCTGAGTAGCCCCTCTGAATACAGATTTCATCAAATGAATTATGTCTTTCATCAATCTAAGTTTCTTGCCCTGGGTGTAATTTTCCCCCTCCTTTTGAAGAGCCTAGCAAAATATTGTGGAAGGGTTTGCTTTATAAAGACAGAGTATTCCTGAAGGAGTGCACCTTGCAGAAGATTAGCATACAAACCAGGAGACTGGAATTTCAGAACATCTGATGTGAGACTAGAGGGAGTTAGGAGCAGGTGGGTAATGTTAATAAAATGGTTCATAATGCATAAAGTTGAGCTGCAAAAAAAGATGAAGAATTTCAAGTTGTACTGAAACAGTTAACTCACCATGAAGAGCAACCAGACACATTGAATGGGGATTTTTTTATTCAACACTGTTTTCCTCTCTTAGATATGTGATTTGAAAAACATTTTTAGATATATATGTCCCACTGGGAAAATAGGAGGAATGTGTCTGGAAGGTGAACTATTGCTGAGGTTGTGTCAGCTGTTACCAGTTAATGTTTCCTTCCATCATCTCTTGAAGATTCACTCAGTGTTCTCACATGAAAAGCAAATTATAGAAAAAATTGGCTGGTTTTAGCAAGCAGATGCTTAGCTCATGTAATTATTGCCTTCAGCAGATAGTTTTGTCTATCCTGTGCACCTAAAGACATTGTCCAGAGGGAAAACTGTTAGTCTAAGTCATTATTGCTACCATGCCTTCTAATTTTGGATTACTATGATCTGAGACTAAACTTGAGGAGAGATGGTGGTACTTATCATCTTTGTCAAAAAAGCAAAAGTGCACTTAATCCAGCTTTGAGTATATAAAAAAAACCCAAACCAATGACAAAAGTCTGATTATGAAAAGGCATATCAAATATCTTGGAATGTCAAAGTAATAGTAAAAAATATCACAGTGTAGCAAGCAAACTGCACTCAAAATAGAAAATCAACCTGGATACATCTTAAGTTACTGTGCTTTAAAATCTCTTCATCCTAGACTGGAATGGAAGCATATCTCTCTTTACAAAGATAGATTTCTAGAAAGCAACATATTCAGCTGGGTGCAGCCACAAAATCTTCCCAGGAAGACATTTTTTTCTATCAACTGAATGTGCAATGATCCACTTAATCACACAGTCAGAAAGGTGAGTATGGGATTAAGGTTTTACACATTTGCCTGCTAAGGGACCTATTTAATTGATATACATTTTGTTCTGCAAAAGTTATGTAGCAAGAGCCATTGTGTGCTTAGTGGTCTGGAGACAGCAGGCAGGCCACCATTTGGACATCTAATAGCAGAATTTAAAGATAAAAACACAAATATTCAAACTTGCCTTAGTATAAGATGTGCTGCTTCTTCCCCTCACTACCCCAAAGCCTGTTTTTATCCAGATCAGCAGTATTGTATAAGATAAGAACAAGCATCTCTAAGCTGAGGACCAGAATTTTCTCCCTGGTGTGCATCTATCACAGGGAAAAGTGGTTTATCTCTGATTTGTTGTGATATTTATAAAAAAAAACTGTCAATTATTTAGCAGCACTTCAAACACTCTCTGTGCACACTATTGTTTCTCCCTAGTTTCTGAAGATTTGTGAGTTTCTGACAACCTGAAAACATATTGCTTAAGTTAATAAATGGAATTTCAATGTCAAAAGTTGGCAACTTTAAGTCTAATAACTCTTCTAATTATCAGCTATGGTGACTTTCTGGTCAAAATAGCTCATGGAGGTAAAGCTGCCAGTCTTATCAGCTCTTTAGGACAGAGCTTGGACAGAGGCTAAACTTGGACAGGGCTAAACTTCAACCTTGCTGAGGTGGCAGCTGCTGACGTGTTGGGAACTTTGAAAAAGTAAATCAAGTCTGCAGCTCAGGTGTGTTTCCTAAGGCTAGAAATGAGCCAGAATGGGCCACCTCCTGACCATGTTTCAGCTATCTGACTTTCTAAATCTGAATTCACAAAATCAGGCCATAGGATTCAGTTTGAGGACTCAGAATACCACAGTACAACAGCTGAGAAAAACGTGCTTCTCTCCTCACTCAAGTATTTCTCTGGATTATGTGGCATTCCATGTAAATGAAGATGTGGTTATCTGTCAGTACACTGCATAAATGGCTGGATGGCAGCAAGGATAGACTTGTGGATCCTGCAGGCCACCTCTGGCCCAGGTATCACCATTTTTCAGTTGAAAAGTGAAATTATACTAAAGTCTAACACCTGCATATTTTTTTTCAAATTATTAAAAAATGTTTTCATGTACATAGGCCTTGTATCCTGGAGTGTTTGGATGGTAACAAGCCTTGGAATAGAATTAAATCAGTACAATTTGCTAATTCCTATTGACAGCGAGATTTAAAGTCACCAATTGTTAAGTACTTCAACTCTTTCCATATCAACCAGTCTTTGAAATTTTGGCCTCATTTTTTCTTTTCCAAGCTTGAAGTAAAATAGATTTTCTTCTTTGACAATTCTTAATTTTATATCCCAGGACACAAGAGCTCTCTGGTTCAAGAGATGTCCTTAACAATCCTTAGAGCTACATCATCAGCCACATTCCCTCATCAGCAAAGGCAGAGAAGCTACAGATACTTAATGCAGAATTAGCTATTGAACATATGCAATATGTGTGATGATGCCAGGGGTCAGGACAGTTTTCAGGTATGGGTAAATAGCAAGGCAATTTGGCAAAAATCCTAGATAATCCTAGTGAAGGAGCTACTTCTACTGCAGCAAAGTATTAGAAAAAGCCCCAGTCCATTGGCCACTCACTGGGTCCTGTTGAGATTTCCTTTCTGCATCCATATGTGGCAAAACACCCCAATCAGACACCTGAGAGACTTCAGCAATTATCTCAGTGCAAAGACATCACATTCCTACCCCATCCCTTGCTGCTGCACTCTCCAGAGGCAAAAGCAAAATGTCCAGAGACCCTATTCCCAGCTCTGTGACTGTGGTTTACTATGGGGAGTGATTTAGAGCAGCTGAATTGAGAGCATGAAGAAGAATAAGGCTCTCATAAGAATCTTATAATCTCTGTTTTACTTCACCACCACCTTCATTGTTGCTGGAAGGATTCACAGTTAATGAAAAACTGAACTGATTGTGATCAATGAAACTTTTAACAGCTCATTAAAAACGAGTAATAAGTAGTTCTCCATGTATTTTGAAGAAAAGAAATCTGGGAAAGAGGGTAAACAAGACAAGAAACATCAAAGAGATGAAAGCATAGTCTTCATAAAGGAGGAGCTGGCTGCAAGCTGCTGTGCTCCCAGCTCAGCCTCAGGTGACACAGTGTTAGAAATTGCCTTCAGTGGAAAGGAGATGAAGTTCAAAAAGATAGGCCCAGGAATTGTCCCAGTTCAACTGCAGATCAGGAAGGACAAATAAGGAGAAAAGGTTTATAGGTGAGCTCACACTTGCAGAAGAGACAAAGTCCCTTTCCATTTCCTCATTTTCCTTAAGAGCCTGACTGCTGCCAAAACTTGGGTTCATATGGCATGGAAGTGAATTCAACCCATGAGAGAGATTATACCTGACTGTGGTCCCAGTTTACAAAATCTTTTTCAATCATCCACAATTAATCATTGTGTCCCTCATTCTGCCTCAGCTATTCACATCATATATTTACTGCATGTGTATTGGAGCACTCAAATCTAAGAAATGCTTTTAATGCATGCATGTGGATAAACTATCTTGTCAAGACGCAGGCAATCACTTGGGAAGTCAGCTGTCACTTACTGCCTGCCTGGTTTGTTTTAATTTTGTGAGAAACAAATTAATCTTGCAGCATGAGCATCACTGATCATTCACTGTGCCGGCCTGTGCTGGTTTGGGAAGAGCATGTGGTAGCCCTGACCCATCCATTTTCCCTCTGGTCCAAGTTTTACAGGTTGAGTCTTGATTGCAGATGCTGTGATTACACAGTTCTGTGGATGATCAGCATTGAGACAGCCTGAGTGCTTTAAAACAATCAGTCTCCTTAAGAAATTCAAGTCAGGCGTTCAAAAAATCACTTGTGAAATAGATTATTTTGGGTCCTTATAAATGCATGTGAAATTGTTTCCTACAAACAATAAATGTTGAGATAAGAATCATATTTAGAGAAGATTTCACAGAAACAGCATCAAGCTCTTTTTACAATTTTAACATTTCAGGAAATCATTCTATAAGAATGCATCCTTCCTTCTTATACATGAGCAGTAAAAGGCTCAAAAGGAGTCACAAGGAGCAGAATCAAACAAATTTCACAGAATTTGCCATGCAATCTTGTGCTCACCCACTCTGCTGTATGTCCCTGCTGCAGTGATTTCCAGTTAATTTTCTTCCATTGGTGCTTTTCTGCTGGTAACACAGCAGTTTTTGCCAGCTGACTATTCAACAAGCCTGAAGGGACATGAGATAGGATGCCAGGCACTTACCTGTAAGCAGCAGAGCAGACACCAAAATTGGAAACATTTTCAGGGACATGGCAAATTATTCAGAAAGGGTTTCTTTTGTAAAGTGAAGAGAATGATACAGTTTTATACTTTGCTATCTTCAGGTCTATAAATCATTTACCAGATACGTGTAAAGGATTGGTTCAGGCAGAGGGCAGGGTACAATGCTTAGTTCAGATTTGTCCTGTGTGGCTCTGTTTGTACACTTTGGACTTTGCAAGCTGAGCCTCTAATGAGCCATCATGGCTCATTATTGTCTGGATGTATTTACTTCTTTGTAAGTTCAATGATGCAAAACAGCACATTGGGCTTGTTCTATGAGCATTTGACCAGTAAGCCTCAGTCATTCAGTCTTTTGCATGACTATTTGCCCCTCATCCTGGTGACAGGCACAAGCAGTTTATAGTTTGGTGTGAATACCAATGGTGTTTGAATCCACCTGCTCTGAGAGCAGTGCCAGAGTATGCCATATATTTCAGCTGCATGCTGCTTGAGTTAAGGCAATAAATGTATGATAAAATTGACTGAAAAAGCACTAAGCAGGGAAGGAGGGAAGAAATCTGGTTTCTGACCTGAACCAGGGTGACCTGTTGCCTCCAGCTGGTGTTAGGACTCTGTAATGTGGGGCACTACGAGTTCACGCTGCCTTACCTTTCCCACCTGCCCGGTTACCTGCTGCCTTTTGACACACAGCTCACCTGTTGGCAGCAGCAGTGGCACTGCAGAGCAGTTTATCTGCTGAGCTCACCTCCAGGGCGATAAGGGAGGGAGCAGCCGAGCTGCGTCCCACGCTGGCGGCTGCGCTCCGCAGTCCATCACAGGCGTGCCTGCCCTCCGGCTCCCACGTCAGGATGGACCCTGCTGACCTCACAGGGCAGGGACCACACTCCCTGCTGAGGGGCAGCAGCACCTCATCCTCATCCTCATCCTCACAGGCAGCCACCCAGGCCAGAGACTGCATGCAGTTTGCTGGGAAGCAAAAGAGTGTCTAATTATGTGGTTACAAAGCTGAATAGTTTTTTGTTACACACAGGTGGGTTGGAGGGGATGCTGCTGAACAGTGCAATCCTTAACCTTGCTGTAGGTCATGTCAAAAATCCAGTATTATTTGAGTATTGTTCTAAAAGATAATAATCAATCCATCCACCCTAGGTAGCAAATTAAGTGTGGAGGCGGGTGTTCTGCATTCTGATGCCATATCAATAACAAATATTAACTAGCCAAACTTATGATCAGTTTCCCCACCTCTGAGCTACTATTATAAATGTTAGATGTCAGCTTTCTTGTGGACTAGAAAAAAGGTGTAATGACTGGGATGTTTGCTAATAGGTGACATAGAGATCTCCAGAACAGTAGATCCCCCAGAAATAAGTTCCAGGAAAGCATATAGGTTATCCTTTCACCTCACATACTTGTGGGCCATTGCCTCTACCTATTCCACACTTTTCTCTTAAATGGGCTGGCCTTTCTATTGGAGATTTCCTCACAGTTCCTGATACAATGACTGGAAGAACATGGTGGAGTGTTATTTTACATTTATTGCAGTCATGTCTTCTTTAGTGTTCAGCCTGCTCACAGAGACCACTGCTAGTGATATGGCACAGGTGGAGAGACAAGAACAGCCAGTAATAGATCACAGGGAGGCATGCTGGGCTGGCAACAGAGACCAAGTCACCTACTCCTCCTGTTTCCTCTTAGGAATCAAGAGGAAGAGATGAGAATGGTTTTTCAGGAGCAGGAGTTGAAGAAGTGGTGAAATGGTTAGATCCCAACTGATCCTGAGTAACCTAGGTCCAGGCTCCCAGAACTTAAAGACAGCCTTGCTCCCATGATTTCCAAATAAAACCTGGAGAATATGACTTGTCTATATCCTTTACTGATGAAGCCTTGAGTCTGTTATAGGAAAAGTCCTCTTTGAGAGGCACAATATCTTCTGGTAGGGTCACAAAACATGGTGGGAGTGTTGCAATGCCTGGATTTGGCTCTGAGTTCAGAACACAAGGCTTTCTCTGCTGTAGAGTGGAGCAGTGGTCAGCCAGAGTAGGCTATGATACAAGATCTGGGAAGCAGCTAAATTACAGATGGCATATCCCCAGAACACAGAGATCCATGACATCTGAACACTCCTCCAGTTCTCCTTTGTTTCATCCTCTATCCTGCCCTGTTTGTTTCTTTGATTGAGGCCTTGCTCTTGGCTCTGTCTTGTGCAGGCTGCCCAGCTCTGCATTCTTCCCCTGACACGTCCTTCCTCTTGTTGTGCACTTTGCAATTTCACATAAAATGACGTTATGCCCATAAAACCCAACATCTTTAGACTTTATAATTTATAAGTCTGTAATGAGGAGAGTGGCTCTCCCTCCTCCTTCCTTTGGTGTTCCCATATCCACAAGGTGTGTTCAGCTCTCAGGGTCACTCCCTCCCTCCCTCCTACCCCAGTCCTGCTCTTGCCCAGTCTCACTTCTCTCCCAATAGCCAATGTTTTCCCTGAAGCCCTGCAATGTATACATAATTTGGGGCTTGTATATGCCCTACTGGCTCACATACAAAAATTTCCAGAAGACAGTTCTTAGCAGCTCTTTGAGGGCATTATATAGGCAATCTGATATCACTAAAAACCATGAAAAGCATGAATTTATTCATTGAATGTAAAATTTTAGCTGTTAATCACTAACAGATATGCAGGCTGCAGTTTTTTGGAAGATTTGTTACTTGGCCCAGTGGCTCAAATTTTCATATGGAGAAATGAATCATTGTGTCATTCTCTTATGATGCCCTCCCTTTCCTGTCAGAATTCTATTCCCTACTTTAAAGCATGGGAAGCTTAGTCAAAGGAGTTGTCATCAGAATATTCAGTGTAAATTCAACTTCCTCACATACATCCTTATCTCATTTGCAGAAATTATCAAGATACCAGCTGAAGTGGTTCCAAAAATTTCAGCTTGATGCAGATACCTGACATAGTGAAAAAAAAAAAAAAAAAAAAAAAATTAAAAAAAGCTAAGACCAAACTATATACTTTTAAAAGAGTTATAGATGAGTGAAAGTAGGATTATCTGAAGGGACATTTTAGGCAATCTACAATGCTACCAGACTTACCAATAAGGTGTAGGCCAGACTTCAAACATCAGAACTCTGTTAGGGAAAGGTAAGATAATTTTTCCTTTTACGTTTCATAACCTTAGACAGTACATCACCATTTCAGGGGAAATATCTGTGTTTTTCCCATAATAGTATAAATTATTTTTCTTTAAGGAAAAAGAGCAAAACCTCAAACCTTAGCTGATTATAAATAAAACAGTTTTAGCAAGAGAAGGATAAAAAGAGGCTGGACTCATAAACATCCTGAGGAAGTTTATGGTGACTGGCTATACAATGAGGTCTCCAGCTCCTTGAATTATTTTCTTATGTATTTTTCACAGGTGGAGTAATAGTAAAATATTTGAGAGGGTAGGTGAATATCCTAAGATTACTTGTTGCTCCAAGTTGATTGAAAGCAGATAACATAGAAAGTCATTGGAAAGGAGAAGGCAGGTAGGAAATCTTTGTTGGGTTGGGAACAAAAAGCTGAACAACTTGAGCTGGAAAATCCATATTCTTTTTCTTCTTAAGCATCAGCTTCTTGTCTGCCTAGGACCTTAATTCTTTTGGTTCAATTTCACCAGCTAAGTATAATGCTAATCTATAAAATTTTGTAAACCACTATGTAACTGTTGAAAAATGTAATCTTCTGCTGTATTTAATATGAAATTTCTCATTTGTTTTAGCTTGTCTAACACTTACCAGTTCTCTTTGTTCATCTCTAATACATCTTTGATTTAAGTAGATATGCCAACACCAGTGTTTAAGTTCAGGTTTTGTGTATCTGCAAATGCCTATTGTATTCCTGTGGTATCTTTTTGGAGTAGGGATGAAACACGTGCTAGGTAATATTTAAAGGAACGTGGAGCATATGGAAAAACCTCTCTCAAGAAAAAGGACTAGGGAGAGGGAGAAGAAAATCCTGACCATTGCTGTTGTGATACCATGACCTGTACAACTACCATGTTGTAGCTCAGGACTTGAAATCAGAGGCAGTAGCTTAGTGTTTAGTGTTTCTTGGCTGATCCTCAACACCTTAATTTTGTTACCAGTTCTAATATCCATAGATGAGCTAGGTGCACCTCTGAACCCTGACCCTGATCATTATTTGGGCAACATTTCTTCTGTTGCTTTTGTCTCGTGGGAAGAGCCTGGCACAATTCTACATCCTATTTCTTGATTATAGTGGTGGAAAGGCAGGAAGGATACAGTTTGACCTTTTTTCAGCGTGGGTGCTGCTGCAGTTCAGTAGAAAAGATGATCCTTGGCAGGAGTTTTGAGGATGTACTCGAATGTGATTCTCAGCATTTTGGGTCTGATTCCAGTGAATGTTTTCTGTATTCTGTCCTAGAGTTGCTGAGAAGTGCAAGTCTTGAAAGACACCTGCCATCAGCCTGGCACTGCAGGCATGTATGCACACATGAACCTGGGGCAGCCCTCTGGTTCCAGCCATGGCAAGCAGTGCAGGAGAGGATCCCTCTGCAGAGTCATCACTGCTGACTGACCTGCCTTTGGAAAATATTCCCCCCTTACAGAAATACATTATCTCCTGTTTCTCCAAGGTCATGGTATAAAGGCAGTTTATATAGATCTGTGGGCAGTGGAATTGAGCTGAGACCCAAAGGGAGGTCTAATGTGAGGAAGTCAACAGATCTTTTATTAACAACTACTTCAAATATCTGTCATGTTTTGCAGTAAGCCTACTGGCACATGGTGGGGTATTTAGCACAGCAGGACTGTGCACTTTACACCTTCTGACTTGGAGGTGTGCTTTAACTCAGTTTTTTATTCCAACCAGCTACAGCTCTTTATAAGCATGTCTGCCTGTGCTGAACAGCATCATCAGTCCCATCCTGCTGCTCTTGTGCTTGAGCACTTGTTTCTCTCACATTTACAACTCCCAAGGGCACAAGTAGCTCTCTCTTCATGGTGGGAGAAGGCATGAATGCTTTATCTCAATTTGTCTTCCCAGAATTGTGCTGTGTAAAACTCTTTCAATGGCACACACTCCTCAGTTTACCAGTTCCAGGAGCAGATTGTGCCCTGGTATTTGTGCAGCACAGCCATGTCTGAGGCAGGATCCCCACCAGTCTGCACACCCTCTGCTTTTCTGGGTGAAGATAGTAGTTCACAGCCTTGTTCTTTCCATGGCCACAGGCATTTCAAGCCCCTACAGGTATCACCCACAGGCTCAAATCTCATAGACCTTTTCTTAACCTGTCCTGAGTAACCAGCAAGCACAACTACTGATTGTGGTTTCCTTCCTCTAACAGGTGCAAAGTTTAAGAAAGGATGCCAACATCCAGATAAGTGGACTATAAAGTTAATCACTGCTTTAAATGGTCATCTAGTTCCCAAAGCTGTGACCTTCATACCTGACCGTAGTGCCTAAGAAGTACATTTCTTGTTGCTGAGATAGCAATGACTGAACTTCTAACATTCTTTGCAGAACATTTCCTATGGTAAAAACAACGTTTTTCTAGAATTTCAGCAACTTCATTATGCTTTACAGTATGAATAATTTGGTACCTTTTGAGTGCCTAATTTTCATGGGATAATGGGTGTCTTCAATGCAGAGGGAAAGGAGAGGAGCAACAAGTATGTGGATTGCCTAGATTTTTTTAACCACTGAAGTGGAGATCCCAAGGTGTAACCAAGTGACCTGCTTAGTTGCCCTCACTGATAACTGAGACACTGGCCTTGTTCTCAGTTCACCTGAATGCAGTTTTTCCAATGTAACAAGAAAATACAGTGGCATCAGAGTGCCCAAGAAAGTCGAGCAGTGTGCAAAATCTCCATGGGGCTGTCAGCACTTTATCATCTGAATGCTTTCTTCCTGTTCTGCAGAAGATTATGCAGTCTGGGTGCCTTTTTCCATTTAAATTTCAGGTTTCTACTTTAAAACCACTCATGGAAGCATGACCTGCAGTTCTCATGGCAGCAGCCAGAAATTGTCACAGCATTCCAGAGAGGTTGCTACTGTCTGATCTTGCTGCAATGTAGATATTAGCTGACAGCTCTTGGAGCCATTCTAATCCATCACTCCTCATCCACAGTGGAACAGCTCTGGCTTGCAAAGACAAAACACACACGCCATGATCCTCTTGATGTAGCTTAAAGCCACATCCACAATCTTCTATATGTTTTTCTTGCCTTTCTGCCAGCAGTGACGTAGGAGCTGTGGTAGCTGCAACTTGAAACAATTTTAAAGACAGAATTTTTTAAGCCCTCCCTCCTCTGGAAATTAATATATATTGCTTCCTTTGAATAGATTTGGGATGGTGTTTATGAAGTCAAGATGATCTAGGCAGGGCAGGACCTGCTGAATTTGTTCCTTCTAACATGATCTCCTTGGAGGCAGAGCATGTGGATACCATTTCTCATCTAAAACAAGAAAGCTGCTGGGAGTGTCTTGTGCTGTCACCCCCTTTTTACTTACGTAGTACAGCAATTTCTAACAGCTATAAACAAACAAATGTTTTAGCTTGTCACATAGTCAATTTTTATTACTTCTTAAAAGCTGAATAACATGCAGCCAAACTAATTGTCTTTGATGTTTAGGATTGAGCATCAAACTGTAGCCTTCATTCTCATAGTCTCATTGTCATATAACTGGGAAAATTAGTGTCCCAATTAGAAATAAGAAAAATTCTATAGAGCAATATAAGGAGCCTTTTAGCACTGTCACAAGCTACAGTAGGAATTAACTATTGGTGTGATTTATGCCACAGGTGTATTTAACACTGACAAGCTAAATCCTTGTTCTGTGAAGTCCGTCTATTAATCTGGCTTCGATCCTCCTGTCACCTACTGTTGCTGAATGTGGGATGAACTGATCCTTATGTGCACTTGGAAGATAAGACTTGGGTTTAAATCTCATTATGCTGGTAAAACAGGGATAGATGCCCTAAGAATGGAGCTTCACAGGTATGAAACATGCTTAGATCTCTCTAATTACAATAGCACGAGTCTGCATAGATCCAGCTCTTCATAGATCATTCTGTCACACTGCCACAAAAGGAATGGAGTGCTATACTAGATCCAAAAAATATGTATTAAACTTAAAACTCAGTAGAGAACTGCCCTGGTAATTGCAGCACCATTTAAAGGGTTGTAAATGGATGTACAGAGTGAAATACGAAAAAAAAATACAGGTTAAAATGCAGTTTGAGATAGGGGATTAGATGCCTTGGTCTGCATTTTGCTATTTAGAAATTTTTAACAGAACCCTTTGGATTATGTGTTTGAGACACTGAAAAAACAGCTTTATTTGATTCAGTAGATCTAAAAGTGAGGATATTGCTCCTGTTCATTAACATGGCACAGTTATTTAGTACTGCTAATTACTTCTAATTTTTAAAAGCATTCAAAATTTTTTATTTTAGCTCTACTCATTACTTCCACAGTGACTGCAGAGATGTTCAATAATTAGCTGTTATTATGTTTTTAAGGGTGATACATTTTTCATATTTGTGGGATCTGAAGTGACCATCAGAGTGAGGAAAATATCAACTGTCAGCTGGTTGGTAAAAGCTTGACAAAATCAGCCATGCCTTACAGAAATGGCACAGAAAATGGCAATGATTTGAACTAAGTAATGTAATTCAAATGTTTTGGGTTTCAGGTTTGGGGTATTTTTTCATTGTTTCCTAATGAGAGAAAGTTTTATTGGTCATTGGTTTTATTGGTCACAACCTCCATGATTGTGTTTCCTTTGCTATTTCACCAATGACTGGTGTCTGTGGCCACTCCATCTCAAGAAAATACCAAAGACTTTCTCTCCATTTCTTAGGAAAAGTAACTATTGCAATTTTATTTTATTATTTATCTGATTGATTAAAATTACAGTAATTATCAACACTAAATCTGGGAAGGTGTAATCTACTTTGGTACGGTGGAGACACAGGTTGAAGTCTCTGAGCCTCATATCTTAATTTCCTTTATATACACAATAAACAGGAACACAAAAATCAAGGTTTATCTATAACTTCATGTAATTGTTTCACTAAAAAGTGGCCACCAATCATTTCAACTCACATACAGGAAACACAGTTGTTAATTGTTAGTTATGTTGACTTGCCCTTTTAGCACAGTTCCTCAAAGAAGAAGTTCTGTCTAACATGTTTCCTGTCTCCAATGACCAAACAGAATACACCTCTAAAATTGCTTTTTATTGTACATGCCTATTTATTGTTTTCCATTTTGTTATTATGAGAGATGAATTCTTTAACATAACTACCAAGAACACATGAGAAATTACACAGTGTGCAAGTCAGTAGCTGAAGTTACTCCATAACATGAGAGCACAACAGCTCAGTAGCAGTACAGGGGGAAATACTAATTTTAAATAAATTTTTAATGTAAGTTAAAAAACAACAAAAATAGTTTCCAATTTAACTATATCCATTTTCTTTTTAATCAAAAACCAATTCATCTTCTTCAGGAAGTAAAACAATATCTTTTAAGTCATAAGATCTAGAAAATGACTCTTTATATTTCAAGCATTTTGAAAGTGCAAAGTGCCTGGATGCAATATCATGAAATATCATGTCAAGATAAAAGAAAGTAGCGACAATTATTTAACTTTCACAGTAGAGGATCCGTATTTAAACAGGAGGTGGGAGAGAAATTTCTTATAACTGAGTATTTCCAGAAAGTCATTAAGTAAACGTGCCATGAAAACATGGTAAACAGAAACAGTGTTTTGACAAGGTGTTAATTCATCAGTGAGCTCAAAGATTGAAAAAAATGTCCAAGCTTCTTAATGCCTTCCTGGTATTCTGGAGGCAGGGGAGGGAAACAAGGTTTGTTTTAGATGTACTTGTGAAATAAAGGTCAATATAAATAATGTTATACTAAAACACCTCTCTGCTCTGTAAGAAGCTAGCGTTCTTCAAGTTTCACATTGCCACACTGTGTCTCAAAATTCATAAATGAGGCTCTTGAATGAAGCAATTGGAGAGAGTTTCCCTCTTTGCTTTGCCTCTTGTCACTGACAAGTCTAAGAAACACCTGGGCTTACCTCTGCCTTGCCCTTTCCTGAGAAATGTCATGCCTTGTAAAACTCTTCTACTGTCCACTTCTTCCCCCAGATTATGTGGTCTTGATGGTGAAGAGACATAAGGGAGAAGATCTGTTAGAATATGTCATTAGAGGATGGGACAGGAAAAGGTGACTGTGATGAGTTCACCTTTGTGAAATCTCTTCCCATTTGGATCTGACCAGACCCTGGCAGTTAGGAATGTGAAACTCCACCCACATCACCAGCATGCAGCTGTTAACAAAAACGACCAATAATGACAAAGTATCAGCCTGCAAAGCCACCCTCAAATGTCACATAATTCCTGTGATGCTGTGGACACATCCCTGCAAATTCCCTTGGCAAGTGCTGGATGTCACTGATGCACATTTAGAGAAGTACTTGAAAATCAGAAGTACTTGATGAAAATCAGACTGAAATATCAGGATCCTAAAAGCTTCATAGCAACATCTGGAAGGCCTAAGGGCTATTTTATTATTTCTAAAGTGTCCCTGAGATGTTTAAGCTTTCTGACCTTCCCCTTGCATCAGTGGCATTTTCTCCTTTATTTCTCCTGAAATATTCAGTAGCTTGCTTGCTAAAGCTTTCCACCTCTTAATCCTCTCATTGTCTCTCTTGATATCAACCTTAGATGCTGATGTGACAGCTTTTTCTAATATATATATGTGAACTAAATGGTTTGGATAAAAGCCAAGAAATATCTTGCCTCTTGGAGATTTGTAGTAAACAGATATTGTATTAAGACCTTGCTACTCGGAGTTTAAAAAAAAAAAAATCCTAGCAAACTACTGCCTGAACGACAATTTTCTTCTACAAATCTTGTGAAGGACAACACAGACACAGTAGTCACAGCTTTTGGTCAGTCCCACTTGCTTAGAAGAGGTCAGCATCCCTGAGCTTCCCACAGATGGGTAGTAATACCTTTAAAGTTTAAATTACCTTTATTCCTTGGAGTGGCTTTATTCTATTCCTGCAGACGACTTGTTAAAATGAAAGCTAAAGCTTTTTTGCCTTTTTGTTCTGCTTTATTTACACTTTTTTTTTTCTTATAACAAGGACTTTTATCCAGGAATCCCTCCCCACCTGGAAGAGCCATCACAAAGCTCTCTGGCCCTGTGGCATCACTCAGTGGCCAGCAGTGCAGACAGTGGCATGCTGCAGAGGGGTTTGATGTGCCAGACACCCGTGTGCATCCCAGCTGCTCCCTCCTGCTGCTGCCCCTGGACAAAGCTGGGCCATCCCTGCCTGTGGGAGTGGGGCCATCCATTTTCTGAGGACAGGCCCAGGATGGTGCACTTGGAAAAAAGCCCAGCCTGTCTTCACTGCTGCTACCCTCCTCCTCAAAGGGGAGAACCCAATCAGCAGGATTGAGAGGAGGAAATAGCTTCTTTCCCCCGCTGTTTGCATCTCAGGAGGAGGGAGTGAAAGGGAAAGGAGTTTGTTCTGATTACTCCCGTGTGGGAGAGGTCTTCAGCTCCAGCTCCCCTTGCTAACACTCTGTTAGTGTTGACATCTACACAGCTCCTCAGAGGTGATGTTTTGCATAAGTCATAGAGGGATTTCTGAATAAAAATAATTTTAAATAGTTCTGTGGTTTGCTGAAAATGTTAAGACCCTTGAAGCCATGTACCAGCACTGGCTAACAGCTCCCCCAGGCTGCCTGGTGTGTCCTCAGGCTTATTTGGGGGCTGAGGTGAGGAAGGGGCAATTCCTGACATGCCACTGCCTGGGGCACCAGGGTGTTGGGTTGGTGCTTTCAGATTCCTCAGGGAATGGTGCCTGTGTGTTTGCAGGAAAGGGAAACCTTCTGCCCCTGCATCAAGGACCCAGCATTGAAACAAGAAGGGAGGGGATAGATTAGGTAGCCCAAAAGTTTCCTTGAGAAAAGTTTTTGGTTAAATATGTCCTGGTTCTCTTCTCTGGGGATGTCACAAAGAACTTTCTTTCAAAGGAATATTCAATTTAAATTGTTTGGGAGTTTTTTTAGGTTTTATTTTTTTGAGAATGTGTAAGTTAGAAGGATTCATTTTTCAACCTAAAGGTTCTGTCAGTGCCTTTGTAGTGTTTATTTTCAGAGTGACCAAACTTGACATATTCACTGGTAAGCACAGTGAGCCCCTTCATAGGGGAAGTGACACTAATTGCCCCAGGGAAACATATGGAGAGTGTACTGGTCTGTGACCAGCTCTTCTATTTAACACTCCTGCTGGCACTCTGTCTCAGGAGTTGAAAGCTCAGCTTCAGAAATGTCAGGTGATGACATTTTCATTTCCCTTTGAAAACTATCCCACAGTCATATGGATCTTGCCTGTTAGGAAGCTTTTCCCTCCCTTTTTTTTTCCTCTAAACTGTTTTTATGCTCCAAGTAAAAAGCATGAAAACTGTATGCTTTGCATTTGTGTGCAAAACACACAAATTTCTTGTTATTTCTTGTCATTATGGACATAAATGAGCTTGTGAAAGCACTATTTCCAGGTTAGCTGTTTTCCACTGACCTTTGTCATTGGTAGAAAGGAATGTCAGCTCCACAGAACTGACCACTCCCAAACATGTTCTGCCATTTATCTTGCTAGAAACTGGAGTTAAGCTGATCTGATTGATTCCCCTAACAGCACCATTTCCTGACCATAAAGATCCAGGCATAATTTATTATCGTTGTTACTATTACTACACTTATAGAAAGACTTATAAAACAGCTCTTTTTATAGCTCTGTGATGTCTGAGAAGCCAGCCTTCCCTTGTGCTCCTCCCTTCTTCCACCACATGTGTCATTTCCTTTGCATGCTGCCAGGAGCATCAGATGTGGCCTTGAACAGAGGCCAGAGTTTGTGTAGCTCTCATCTGCTTTGAAAGGGATGTCATGAAAAGTTTCCTTTCTGCACAGCCTGCAACAAAATGAAATATGCCCATATGTAAAACACAGCTTCAGTAAACAGCCCTCTTCTGTGAGTGTAAGGGAAAACCTTTAACCAAACAACTGTTAATGTCCTGAATTTTTTTTTCCAATGTGTAGAAGTGAGCTAAAGGCAATAGCTATTATATTATCTCAAGTAAGGTTGTTACATAAGTCCTGAGCTGCATAGGTAAATTTCCCTCTGCTGCTGAGAGGTAAATTTCTTTAAATTAATAAAATGCCATACACATAGAGTAATTTATTATAAAAGGAAAAATATTTCTAGATCAATAAATTTGTGTACATTAAGTTTATTAGAAGAAAAAGATTAATATGAGACTGGGGGAATTGCTTTTTATTGTTTCTAAGATGACTGTGCATTTTTTTAAAGAAATGAAACGTCAGATTGATCTTTAGGGAAGCCTCTATGACTTGCTTTAAACAGTAGCACCACCACATGTCAGGAAGTGGTCAGAGGTGCAAAGTACCATATTAACTCTTAATCCTCTGATTAGGAAATAAAAAAACATAAAAGTATGCTATAAGGAAAATATTCAGTAGTTTTTGTTAATTCTATAAAAACAAGATATTAGTCCCTATTTGCAAATCAGAATAATTTTCCAGCTAAATATCTTTCCTACAATTCTTCTTTGCTCAGTTTTAAGTAATTTCTTATACTGTGGCTAAAATATATAAGGTGGCAGAGAGTCCTCCCTGAATGTTGCATTTCTCTCTCCAGAACCTGTATTTCATTACTTGTTTGCTGCAGCCCTTGCTGTGCTGTCCTTTAGGATTATTTCTGCATGTTGGGATCCTCTGGCAGAAGAGGTAAAGTGAAAATCTAGCCAAAACCCCCAGTGTGTAAGAATTAAGTCTGGGACTCTCTTAGAGAGGTAGCCACAGTGAGAAATCAAAAGAGCACTGGAGAGAGCTTTTTGCTCTGAATTCTCCAGCTCTCTCCTGCTGTAAAGCTATTGCCATGGAAAGCTGCAGTGCAGTTAGAGCATCCAAAAAAATTATGGCATAAATGAATATATATGACTTTTTTCTTTGAAGTTAGTAGGGGAAGAAGCTTACAAGAAATTCTCATTTACTTTCTGAAAAATATGTAGAACTTTAATTGAAACATGATTTGAGCATTTATTAATGTGCTTTATTGTTATTGAGGTGTGGCTGGCAACTGAATTCCAGTCCTTGTATTTTGCTTCAACCAGGTAAAATGTAACCATTGAAGGTCAGTTATCTGGACAAGGCTATATAAGATCTAAATCCAACACTTTAAAAGAAACTGTCATCAACATCTCTTTGTGAGAAAAGTCAACACAAACTTGCATCACTGCATATTAGAATTTTCTAAATGGTCCCACAGAGTTTCCTGAAGTTCTTTATTGCAAATGGCTGTGATGGTGGTAATTTTTGGTTTGGAGGGTCTGTGGTAAAAATGTGCATGATTTTGTCACTGTGCTTTGCAAGCTCACATGTGAACACCATAAAAGTGCTCTGGTATGACAATGCTGTTATTCACAGGTTGTTCCTCTCTGGGGAAAAGCTACACACTGTTGTAGTGGGGAGTCCTTAGCTGTCTTAAAAATGTTTTCTGGCTTTCTCTTGCTGTGTCTTTATTTATACATCTCTTTTTAAGACAACATTTGCCCTTTTTCTAATAGCCAAATAGTGTTGTAATCAAAAAAGTGTCTTTTTTATTTGATATCTCTGTTGTTTTGTACCACCATCAAGTAAAGAAAGTGTCTCCTGGTACCTTTAAACTTGACACAGGCTGCAAATAAGCTGTTCCTAACATGGTGTTGCCAGGTATTCTTGCAAGCCAGCTCTTTGTATTTAAGCCTTTAAAAGACACCAAGTATGTGGATTTTCATAAGAAACAGAGCTCTTTGTTAGCTTCAGAGGTACCAGTACCTCCCAGAGCTCCTGAATCTGCATGTTTGTGTTCCCTTTGCCACGGGACAGCAAATCAGGCTGGTCTCTGTGAGGCCACTCAGCTCTCTGTGGTCAAATATAAGAAAAAACTTACTAACACACTAACAGTGTGTTATTCCTTGTGCTAGAAATGGGAATACTGGCCTGAACACAGAAGGTCAATATACTCATGCTCCTGAAGTATCCAGAACATTGTGTCAAATATAATGCAAATATTGGCTAACTTGTAATTAAATACTATATATTATACTATGAATAGAATAGAATAGAATAGAATAGAATAGAATAGAATAGAATAGAATAGAATAGAATAGAATAGAATAGAATAGAATAGAATAGAATATTTATGGTTTTATATTATTAGAGAGTGGATCCAGTCACTGGAATTTGGCCTCTTGTCTCTGAAATTCTTCTCTGGTTTCTCTCAGTGACTTGGGGCAGGTGGAACTTGGAGCTTGGCTGTACTATGTTTGCTGAGCAGGAGGAAAATGTGTTAGATTCTCACCAAGCTGAACAGGTAATAATATCCACTTGAGTTCTGATAACTGCTTTGTTTTGAAGTATTGTGAATTATAATAGCACTTAGAAAACTACTTTATGCTTTTGAAATTCTGTATTGCAAATAAAATTTGAGGTATTATCTGATGAATACCTCATAGGCACAACTCAGTAAATGAAAAGCCTGTTTGCATTTCAGACAAAGCAAATTATTTCATTTATCCTGGAAAGCTTTCTTAATGGACCTGAGGCTCCAAGATTATTAGCTACAATTGTCTCTGATTTTAAAAAGTTGTTCATTTAGTGCCAAATTCTCTCAACCAGGCAGAATGAAGTATATGACTATTAGCCACAACTGTAATCTAAACACTGAGTCAAAAACTAATGAGTTATCCAACTCAGTGTTTAGATTACTGTTGTGGCTAATAATTTTCTGGTTATCTCTAATGAGTCTTTCAGAAATTTATTTTGTCTAATCATCCTACTTCCCATTGAATTACAGGTGTTCAGAAGAATGATGTCAACTGTTACTCATATCCTTGCTTTGTAAGGATGGAGTTTCTCAGTGATCTATGTAGGAAAAACAGTACAGAAAAAATTGGTACACAAATTCTGCAGGGCAGCCTGGGATTTAAATGGTTGTTCCCTTCTCCAGAAACTTTGATTATGCTTGAGTTATAAGGAACACAACAGCACTGGTACTGAAAATTTAACCTCAGCATGTTAGAGTAAGAGCAACAGATGTATTTCCACATTTTTTAAAATAGAGTAGCATATTGATAACAAGCTTTTGAGATTAATCAGTTCTTTCCTAATTTTATTGCATGAGAATATTATTCTCTGAAAAAGAAGAGACAATTACATAAATACTACCCTTAACTCTTTTCCCAGAAAGCAGATCTTAATGAGACAAACTGATTTTCCTTATTTGCCACATAAGCAGTTTGGATAAGGCTTCTAGTTAACTATCTTTTCAATCTGATAAAACTTAAAACTCATGGGTATTTGAGTGGTGTTTCTAAATCAATGGTTTATATGGTTTTAAAAAGTCCTCTCACTAATAACCCTTCTTGCTCAAAGGGTGGCTCACTGTCTGCTGTTTGAGGAGGGAAGATCCAATGGATATAACAGGCTGTGTCTGACCTTTGTGCACAAGAAAAGAGAAAGGTAGCAGAGATACAGTAGTATAAAGTCTTATATTTTCACAAGAATTTCTTTATATTTCTGGCAAAGACAAGAGAGAGTGGGTCTGTGTCCCTGTGAAAACTCCTGGGGAGCAGAAGTCTGATAAATAATTTCATCTCTCCATAGATGAGACTCAACATCCTTGAAGTTCATATGCTGGTGTGTTTAAATGCCTGTGAATAAGTAGTGGCTGCCAACAACAGCATGCCATTAAAAAAAAAATAAGACCTCAAAAACAGTTCAGGTGTGTTAGGGGGAAAAAATATAAGCCAGAAACCCCAAAATAAGCATCATACTTCTGTGAGACTGTTCCCAAGGGTAGGAAACTATGACTGCAGAAGAACAATTTCTTTTTAGATGTTCTTTTTCTGCCCTGCTTCATGTCACAATTTGCAGTACACCAAAGCATGGACCTAAATTTCAGATGTGCTTTTTACGTGTTTTGTGTTGCCTTTGGTAACTTTCTCCAAATATTTAACTCAGAAACAAGGGTGTTGATAAACTTATGAGAAAGGACTGTGGAGAGCAGCAAGTGTGATCTAGGGTGTTCCATAAAATGTTATTTTATTAATATTTATAATAACAGTTCATGATGACAGCACTGAGATCCAAAAAAGATAAGGAATGTTGTACAAGTTCCACTTAGGGTTGATTTTTTCCTGGATACATGCTGTAGTCATCTTCCTTGGTTCTGGTTTTGTTTTGGTTTTGTTTTTTGTTGTTTCAATTTTGGCCTGGTTTGGGACTTTCTTTTTTTGTAAGAGAAAAAGGGTTTTTTTGTTGGAAAAGTAAATTGTGCCTCTCAGCTGTTTAGTCATTTCCCCTTGAGGTAATGAAGTAGTGCAGCTGCTTCAAGCATTCCAGATATCTTTATCTTAGTTAATGTTCTACAGATTTTGAGAATTTGGCAGTGAAGGCCAAATAGAAGTTAGAGTGAACCAAAAATTTCAGGAGAACCTTCCAAGACAGCACCCCTGTGAGAAGGAAAGTGCTGCCAGCAGATCTCTAGTCATGCACTTGATTTCTTATTTGCAGGCATTCAATGAATGTGTGGTAGAGAATGGAGCTGAATCCAGTTCTTTAGGCTGCAAGGTTACACAAAAAGTAGTTCAGGAATTCCTCCCTGGGTTTGTAGCTGATATCCATAGGTTGGTATCTGGGTAGCCAGCCAATTTTATTACCTTTTTTCAGGACTATTCCTTGAAAAGGTCTCCACAGAAATAATAGTCAGCAACATATATTCCAGAACTATAAATATACATGTCTTGAAAATTAAACTAAAACTATTAGCAGATTTATCTATGTTTTTTTATTTTCCTGAATAAAAACTCATCACAAATGCCAGTCTTCTCATCCTTTCTTTTGTGAGGTTAAACATCTTGAAAATAATTCTTTCATTTGTGATTTCTCAAAGAAATGAAAAGTTCAAGATTAAGGACATTTCTATTCTTGAAAAGCCAGTGCATGGATTATACTTATTTTTATTTTAGATAGCTGTCCTAATGCTTTTAGAGTGACCAAGGGCCAAAGAACCAATCACAGATTGTTTCTTCTTGTGGAGATGCCACCCACTTTTAAATAACCTTTTAAATACTGAGGCTGAATTAATGCAATGGTTTGTTGCCTTCTGTGCTGTAAGGATTAAGTACACAAAGCCCCCATTTTAATGGTAATAGCTTTATAATGACCTTAAAATATCATTTATGTGAAGACATTTTAATGTGCAATAACAATGAAGTATCATTTATGATGCCATGTAGTCATTGCTTTTTATGGTGTTCAGTTCCTTAATTTTCTCTTTGGTCAGATTTACCATTGTTAAAATACTTCCAACAAAAGCCTAAGTGGCTCAGACTACTACAACAGAGATCAGCAAAACCTTCTACATTTTGAGAAGAATTCATGTAGATGCTATGTAGACATTTAGGGGTTTTTTGTCCTTCACTTGCCTTTGGGGCTGTTTTGTTTTGTTTTGTTTTGTTTTGTTTTGTTTTGTTTTGTTTTGTTTTGTTTTGTTTTAATGTCTTTACATAGGGTGCAAGAACATTTGTTTTTAGCTTGTGCCATACACAAGTGACAGAAATTCTTGGGTTTTTTTCCCTCACCTGTCTGATTTTAAAAACACTTGAAGTTCTCCATGAATTCTCCCATTTTCTTCTCTCATGGCCTTGGCCTGAATCAGCACAGTGTGTTTTCCTTGTCATGGTGTTCCAGGCATCTAAAAGAAGCAAGATTTGGGAAGAGAAATCAGTGTATCCTCCCCCCCAACTCAACTTCTGCAACAGTAAAATGTACTTACATCACTAGTAACTTTCCTAGCAGGACTAGGACCTAAAACTATGAGCTGTACTTCCACAGTTCTGTCTGAACTGAAGCAGTTTGTGTTTGTGTTTGGAAAATGCTGGGGTTTTTTGGGGGTTTTTTTCCTCTAGGAATTTTAATTTTTTCTACTTCTTAAACTTTGGGGCATTGGAGAGCCCAGCTATATACAGAAACACTTTGCTGAGCTGCTGGGCAGGTGGCATGGCTTCATTGGGATACTGGGATCATTTCTTCAGCAAACACAGCAGGAGCATGGTCTGTTATTACAGCAAGCTAATAACACCTCTGGAGGTGAAAAATAATATGGAAATGGTGCTACTTTTTTAATGAAAAGGAATATGGAGGCTTGGTTGTGAAAATGAAATCATGCATGGAGGCAGTAACAAGGCTCTGTTGTGGAAAATAAATGAGACAGCATTGTGGCAATACTCAGGCATTTTTCAGTGAGGTTGGATGAACACTAGAGAAAATGTGTATAATAAATTAATAGATTAATAGGTTAATCAATAAATAGATAGATTAATAAATATATCTACTGCCTGTGTTAGCTAGGACTTTTTGACAAGAACTACCTAGAGATATTAAAAAAAGGCAAGTTCAGCTCTTAAAAAGGAGGAAGCCACTTTGGAAATAGGGAATTCTTCATTTAGTGATTAATCTTTGCATTTATCTTGGTGGTATTTTGTGTCTTCTGACCCATAAGTGTAGTTTCAGATAGTTTTTTAAAGCAGCATCATCTGGTGATGCTTTTAGAGGAAAGTTCAAAATTGCTGGGATTTTTTTCTTTAGAGAGCATGTCAGATATGACAATAAATCCTGACTCTCAGTTCTTAGAAGGAATTTCCTAGAAATCTTGAGCCTAGAGGGAGAAGAAATAGATTAAACAGAAAGGTTGTACCTGGTGACCAAGGAAAGCTGTGAAAAAATAAAAAGAATTGAGGCTGTGAAAGACGAATCTGTGGAAAATCTGTGGCAGCTGCTGGTGTTCCCTGTGCAGCCTCCATGCTCATCTCTCATGCTTTGTTGCAGGTTTCAGCAGGGATCAACAGTGAGCACAAGGACAGGGAGAGGAGGGGGCTGAATCTTTCTTTGGCCCTGGAGCAGAGCACCCTGAAGATGGGCTAAGAGCTCCCTGAAGCCACACCCAGTGGGCAGCAAACACAACCTTGTCCTTTGTGGTGAGCCTCCCAAAGCATTTGGCCAAGAGCTGTGGCCAGGAAAGGGCTAACAGAGCAACACAAGCAGGGCAGAGGAGCAAGTCTGCCTCTGTCTCTCCCAGCAACCCATGCTTGTTTCCAGCTTGCTTTTCACTGTGACTCTTTTCACACTGACAGCAGTTCCTGCTGATTTAGTAACTCTGCAGGACAGCCATGCCTTGGACCTGCCCATCTATCATTAAATCCCTCCAGCTGGTAAATTTTCACACAGCATAGCCCCAGTATTCCATTACAGATTTTGTCTCTAGCCAATCTTAGTGAGTTTGTTTCTCTTAGATTCAGCTCTAGTGAAAATGCTCACCTGAAGCTTCCTTGCAAGGATCTGAGAAATTTACTGCGAGGAGAATTTACAAAATCCTCTAATTTATGCAAAGCTTGTGGAGGTCACCAAGGACACTTCTGTCTAATAACCCTGTGATGATTGTGTCTTCTTTGCTTATTATGAACTCCATATTCACTATATAATAGAGTTTTCACTTTATGATCTGCAAATAAACTTATTTACATGTTAAACATTTCAGCCCTCCAGGATGACAATCACTGGAAGACTAGGAAGCTATTATTGTGTTTTGACCCACAGATGAGAACATTTCTTCAAGCTGAGAAGGCAGTTGCAAATCACTTGCCTTCTTTTCTTTTTTTTTTCTCTCTATACTCAGGTGAGCAGATTTGCATTATTGTTGCACTCTGGGATATTTTAATTTTCAAACCAATGCACTTGAAAGCTTAAATAACCTTTTTTGTCATAGTGGGAATTGACTTAGATGGTGGGGTGACTTATAATGTAAGTAAAGTTCAAATCACATTGGCAGGCAAGTCTGTTTAAGCGTAACCATCTGTGACAAAAAAAATACTTGGCAGCCACTGCAACCCAAGGCAGCAAACATGGTACAAAATATCACCTTAATATGGCCCTTTTTCCCCACCCTTGTCTCCAAAGCATAGAAAAGTTGCCACATAAGATTATAGGTCATTTGTGCAGATCTTTTAAAAGGGACCCTTAATCTTTTAACACATCATTTACACAGAATTGCTCCTGAAGTAAATCTTTCTATACCTAATTAGTGGACAGATTCCCACTCCTGCTGGGACCTGATCCAACTCTCTCAGATATCAGCATAGAGACTTTGACCAAGTGTACAAGCTGAAGCAATCCATTATTTAGCAGCTAAGTTGTTAATTCAGGCCCTGAATGGAAAGACTGATCGTTGGCCCTATCAGTCTGTGCCACAGGTACATATGTAAAATGTTGCTGGGTCTTGTCAAGGAGGCCTGAGTAAAAGGGCTCTGCTAAAGCTTCTGCTGATACTTCCATTGTGGGAAAAGCAGCTCAGCCAAAAGAAGACATTGGAATTTCATAACCCAGAAAAATGGCACAGTGTTGTACTGGGTTTTCTGGGTGTTCAGCCTGTGTCAGATATATTCAGGTCTAACACACATAAATGCTGGTGGCACAGCTTCTGTAAGAGCTTTGAGTCTTTAGGAAGACTTGCTTCCAGTCCTCTTAGTTTGTGATAAATTACAAGTGCTAGCATGCTGTTTCCTGGGTGATGTATGAACAGACTTATTTTTATTTTGATCTGGTTGTCGGTTTTTTATCAGGATTAGGTTTAATGCTGTTTAGATGCACATTTTCTTGCATCCTTTGTAGCTGTGGAATCCAGGAGTAAATTTTTCACAGTTTTACCTTGACCTTGTTTCTGTCTTTTCAAGTTAATGGTGTTTGGCCAGTGCTCTTTCCCTGCCTGCTGCTTGTAATCTGCCTGCTTGCTGCAGGGTGAGGGGCAGATTGTACCTGTCATATACACAGCTGGATTTCATAAATGATTCACACCTATTTTCAAACAAGTGCACTTTTCATAAAAGTCCTTGTAGTAGGTGTTTTATAAACTCAGCAAGCCCAATGAGTCCAGCAATATAAATCGGAAAAGACCAAGGTTCTGCAGTTTTTACTGGATGATGACCTTGCCTGTCCTTAAACTCAGATTTCAATCACAAAACCTGCCTTTCCAGCTCAAACTTCTCAAAATGGATCACAAACTCGTGGCTTTCCTCTTTCTTGCCTCGTTTTTTCCCAGTGGATTCACTGTCACAAGTAATTCTTGCTCTGTGCCTTTGTTTGATAATGACTTTCTGGCTAGCAGTGTTAGCATTTCTCCTGCTTCTTTTTCTAATTGTGATACCTGCTTATTTATAATAACTTCTTAAGAATAATAAAGTAATTGTTCCTGCTAGGTAAAATTTTCCAGTCACAGTTGTAAACTACTTGTACAGTTGATACAGTTTTTGGGTAAATTCAGAGCTTATCCAAGGATTTGTGTGAATTTTGTAAACATTTAAGCTGAAAATAGATATCAAGGTCAACTGCTGATCCCAGTAGAAAGCAGCACATGTAAAACTTAGGGGAGTGATATCAAAGTGTGTGTGGCATTTTGGAAAATGCTGAGCACAGACTTATTGGGATACAGAGGTACATTAAAGACTGCTGGCTTGAAGAATGTTCAAGAGTTGTGGTATTAACTTAGAGAAATCTTTAGCTCCTGTCCTGAGGAGCTGCTTTTCATTGCTTGAAGTCTCAAGGTGGCTGCCTGTTAAGCAGTGTCACAAACCGAGTCGCTGCAGGTTTCCTGCTTTGAATTGGAAAGCACTCTGGATCAGAAAGGATTGCAGGAACCTGAGCCTTTCAGCTCAGCATAAGGCAAGTTAGCTGGTGTCTTCTAGATGACCTCTGAAAGTCACTTGTAATTCTTCAGCAGGCTGGAGCCCCCTCTGCAATGCCACGTTGTGATCTGGGTCTCCTGGAGCAATAATCATCCAGAGCCACTCCCGCTGCAGATGCCAGGTAAATACTGAAATACTTTTTGAGGCACCAAAAAAATCATTCCTGCTTAAAATGAACTGACTATTCTTCTGTTCTAAATATGTGGAATAGTGACAACATTCACTTTTCCCATCATTTTTGGAGTTGTATCAGTTTTTATGGTAGTATTCATTTCATTTACATGTTCCTTCTTTGTTCAATCACTTTTTAAATATTAAGCCCATTATCTTGGTTCTCAGTCATATTTAATGGATTTTTCTGTGATTTGTTCTATTTTAAGTAACTATTGGCAGTTCTCTTTTTTTATGTAACATATTTGATTTTCCCCATTTTTACCTCATTTTACTATGAAATCAGAATCTCTTCAGATCTTATTTTTACGTTTGTTACAAATTGAGAAAGAGATATTAGAATGGAATTAGGTCTAATCAGCTCCATGTATTATGTCCCCTACCCAAGAGTTTAGATCTTTGTTCAGTTGGTCTTTACCTGCTCCTTTTTTTTTCCTCCAGAAATGTGTGCTACTTCAAAATCTTTTTATTTAGTGGGGAGAGGCAGCTGTAAGGCAAAAAAATAAAAAATCAATCCAACTGATCCTTGATTGCCTTAAATTCTTAAATTGTTTTTGTAACTTTCTCAATAGTGGAAATGTCACAAAGAGTCACGTCTGTTGCTCATGTCAGCTAAATCCAGTCTGCTCTCCACATTCTTCAGCTCCTCCACAAAACATGTCAATTCAGAAGAGCCTGTGCTGAATGCTGTCATTACTGTTCAACAACCCAGACACTGAGGTTTGAGTTCCTGGCTTTTATATCTCTTTTTCTTCATTTACTGAGTCCGTAAGAATAAAAGATGAAAAGGGGTGGCTCATGCTAAAAATATCCAATTTATAAGTCTCCTTTCTCTGTGTCCACAGAAATTGCCATCTTCATCCATTCTTGGCTCTTTCAGGACTGGCTTCCTTTGAGCTTCCTCCCACGCCTGATGTTCCTGCTGGCTTGGGATCCAAGTCTGCACTTCAGACTGTGTTTGTTAAGAAAATTCCTTCACACAGACAAGTGGCAAGCAAAACACCCTCTATGCAGGACCAAGATGCTCACAATTGTGTCTACCTTTCAAAGAGTCTGACTCCACATTCCCTACCCACTGATGTAAATGTTTTCTTTTAGCATAACTTAAGTTGTTTAATTACACCATGAAAACATTAGGCATATGTTCAATTTCCAGTTATTATCAGTGTCATTTCTTGTTTGGTTTATGTGCCACAAAGCTTCTTTTTTTAAAAAATATCATTTTGTTTTGACATTCCAGGTTCTGCATGTTTTGAGCTATGCTGTTGCCAGTGCTCTGTGGGTGTTTGGACTCTAGGAACCCTCTGGACTAAATAAATGCCTCATCATTCACATTTCATGTCTGACATGTTCTTGAACACTGCATTGCTTCAGGCCCAATATTTAGATCTGCCTGCTTTCAGACTTAAAGATAATCATTCTGACTAGCCATAAGAATCTTTCAGGTAGCATGAAATATTTATGATATTCATACTCTTATTGTGCTGTGTTGCCACACTCCTTTGTGCTTTTCTTAGTAAGTGCTAAACAATAGTTATTGATTAGGAACTTTTGCTGCAGCATCTTTCACTTATTTCTCCCCTGTCAATGTGGTCTCAAGGTGTAGGAAATACTTGTTTGAACTCCTGTTGTCTTAAAGGTTTCTGCAATAGCCAGAATTTCTGGCTCTGAGTCACTCTGTGAACCCACAAGGCATAGAAGGATGGATGGATGGATGGATGGATGGATGGATAGATAGATAGATAGATAGATAGATAGATAGATAGATAGATAGAATTGATATCTAAAACCAGCATTCATTGAAACAGCATATTTGACTCATGCTTACTGTCCTTAGATTAAAGAGATTAATCTTTTGCTAAAAGTGTAGCTACATGATTATATTTCTTTACAAAGTTAATATTTTAAACATCCCTAGTATTCCTCCAGCTCAAAGTGATTTTCACATTGGCAAATCTTTTCAAAAACAAGCTGCTGCTTCAAACAGGGTGAGTTGATTGACTTCCATGACTTTAGTATGGTTTACTGTATCTGATATTACATGATCTTGAGCAGGAGTGGCAAATCTGTGGCAAATCTGCTCCAGGGTCTACACAGACCCTCAGTTGCTCCAGTTCACTACACTGACTAATTATACCCCTTCCAATCATTTATTCTTGCTTCAGCAGGTGGAGGTGTAACACATTTAGGCTTTGCCTTGGCCAAGATGTGCCACTGCTGGTGCACTGGCAAGAACAGCTTCCACTTCCCAGCACTGCATGTGTTTATCCCTCTTACACAAGTTGGCATTTTGCATCACATTGAAATTGCACATAAAAAGGAAATTCCAGCTCTTTGTTCATTCTGCTAGTTGGGAGAAGCAATCAGTCTCTGTTTCTAATATGCAGTCATCAGCTCTCTGATGGATGTTTTCCACTGTTCAAAAGAACACAAAACATGTCTAGGCTCAATTTTAATATTCTGGGTTTTGGGGAAAAATAATCTTTAGCACAGTACATTTTGCATATTTTGCCAGTTGCTGTTTTGAAACAGACTCTTTAGAACAATTGAGAATTCATTAAATAATTTCATTAATTTTTTTCAATTTTAGAATGGTATCAAATCCACTGACAATTGTTAGTTTTCATGTTCTCAAGCAGTTTACTCTTTATATTGCCAATGAAAACTCTTTAAATAACAGGACACTACTGTATAATGGAGATTTTGATAATTTTTACAAAATTTCTCTTAAAAATTCAGTTCTAGTGAAAAAAAGAAGAGCCTGGTAATGAGACTAATTCACTCTTCAAATGTTACAGCATCATTTGAACATTGTCACATCATCTCAAATAATTCTTAATTCTAAAAACCCTTTTCCATTTCAATTTTCTCTGGGAAGCTTTCTGCAAAAGCAATGAGAGTATCCAAATTAATTTTAAAGATCACAAAATTGCTATTTCCTTTTAGAGGAAGAGCTGTCTTCTACAGATCTCCTGTATGCAAAATTATCTTAATGGTATCTTCTTTCATCTTAGTATTCTCCCTTGAGCAATTTGAGTGCTTTCTAGTTCTCTTTGGTTGCAGCTTGGTATTTCAAGCAGGCATCAGAAATATTACAGATTTTGGCTTCTCTCGTGTGAGTTCCAAGAGCTTCTTTGATGGGGGCTGGCTGATCACATCTTTTCTCAGTGCACAGTACAACCCAGCAGTTGCTAGTGTACATTTTATTATTTATACTTTTTTTTTTTCCTGTACATTTTATTTTTCTAGGAATTTCTCAGGTCCATGAGTTTTTCTGCCTCTTCACTGCCCTGCCCTTGCAGTCCCTCATCCCTCAATGCACAGCAAGGCTGCTGCAGTGTCTCCAGCCCTGGATCTTAATCCTTGCCCTGTCTTGGGCACTCTGCACTTCCAAGGGGTGAGAGGAATTTAAGGGAGTGGGTCAGAGGGATGGAGAAAGGAGGATTCATTTGCAGGTTTAGTGTCTCTCTTGGCTAGCCTGTGTTGCCAGCTCCAGGTTCATACACCCAGGAGCTTGTACACTGACATCTCTCTTGATTAAGGTGTGCATCCCCTAGAAACCTCATAAACAAGGACTAGAAAAGAGCCAGTCTTTCATAAAGTGTCTGCTTTCTCCTGTTAGCTCTTGTACAAGCTTTTTCATGATCCCTAACAGCAATTGCACATTCATTTTCAGCTTGAAATATTGCTGTCCATTTGGAAAATGCAATTATCAACACTGGTGTTATCCAGGACACTTTATTTGTCTAATCAGCTGAGTTGTCAGGTTGAGTTAGCAAACCCATTTGTATGAATCACAGAGAAGCTTGCAGCCCTGGTGTATTTGTCTATGATATTTATTAGGTACATGTGCTGGACAGTTTGGATGCAGAAATCACGATTACTTTGCCACAGTCCTATGCAATTTGTCATACACAAATACTTCTGAAAATCCATGTGAAAACAGTACTGCAGAGATTAAAAAAAACTTGTGATTCTACATTGGAATTGGGTGGCAGACCACCTTTTGAGGAATTTGTTTAACATTATAGCTAGCAGGTGCTGTGCATTGTAGAGCCAGGTGTTATGGCTTTGTCAGAAGGTAAATTAGTCAAAACTGTGGTAATCCATTGCACAGGCCTTAATGTATTAAGAAACATTGTGACAGTGCTTGCGATTGTAGGGTCTGTAATATCCACTTTTTGAATAAAAGGTTATAAAGATTCGCTGTACTCCTTCATAACATGTATCCCTTCAATCATCAATAAAAAAGGCTGCAGTAATGAAGTTAAAAGGCAGAAGCATAGCTGAAGATTGATATGCACTATCAACCTGCTGGCACTGTTTTGTTGCATTGTGTGCACTCTCACATTGCTGTGTAGTACCTGCTCATGGTTTACAAAGGTGAGCTAAGCTTAAGTGACATTAAAACCCAGTAACATTTTCTTGTGAACCTTCACACTTTGTTCATAGATCTCCATACCTCCAGACTGCTTAAACACAGCAGCAACAGTGAAGAGTGATCATTATTTAGGGAAGAATTTTTTTAGAGATGAATCTTGCTCATCAAGCAAGACTGTAGTGATTGTTCTCGGGACTGGTAAGTGGAAAAGGAGGGAAGAAAGTGTAATGCATAAACAGGAAGATGAAAATTTACAAAATGTATCAGTTTGTTAATGCATAGAGTTCTTCTGTAAATTTTCAGTTAAAAAATAAAAGCAAACGTTTCGCTTTGATCAACTGATTTCCCCATGGCGATGGACCTGAATTTTAATAGCAGCAATGAACCACTGCTTTTTCTCTTGAAGCACATTTATTTTCTTTTCTCTTTCCTCATCACTTTCCTCATTCATAAAATAAAATAAAATAAAATAAAATAAAATAAAATAAAATAAAATAAAATAAAACCATAAGAAAACCCCAAAGTACCTCTTTTTGAAATGTGTATTTTCACATATATATATACATATGTACATGTATATGTATTACAAATAACCAACATGATATTACTTTATAATTATAGTAAATAATTGAATTCCAGGTTTCTTAGAAGAAAGAATTGGAAAGCAATAATTCTCAAGGAACCAAAACACATTGTAGTTAATTCCCTACTGTCTGGAAGCCATGAAATCCCATCTCTGGGAGGCAGCCATCTTTTCATCTGTACGTACCCAAGTCTGCCATCCCATTCCCCTGCACTTCCCCTCTTGCTTTTATAAAAAATATTCAGCAGTCAGCATGCTCCTAAGGAATACTTTGGGCTTACTGAGCAAGTGTTTTCTGGTTGTTGCAGGTTGCATTATTTGCTACTCCTCCATCTCTAGATCTGCAAGAGAACTGCACTTTCTCATCAGACTGGGGTTATTGTGAGACACCCTGAAATGTGAGTGGGGGAACACACTGCTCAGAAACACCTGGATAATTGTTGTTGGGATTGAGCATGAGGCTGGGGCTGGGGGCTGGTGATGACCCTCTGCCACCTGCAGTGGCTGTAGCCACACTCAACTCCATGGACAGGAGCCTCCAGGCAGCTCCATGGAACAGGAGCCTCCAAGAAGCTCTATGGAACAGGAGCCTCCAGGCAGCTCCAGCTCCATGGAACAGGAGCCTCCAGGCAGCTCCATGGAACAGGAGCCTCCAGGCAGCTCCATGGAACAGGAGCCTCCAGGCAGCTCCAGCTCCATGGAACAGGAACCTCCAGGCAGCTCCATGGAACAGGAGCCTTCAGGCAGCTCCATGGAACAGGAGCCTCCAGGCAGCTCCAGCTCTATGGAACAGGAGCCTCCAGGCAGCTCCATGGAACAGGAACCTTCAGGCAGCTGCAGTTCCATGGAACAGGAGCTTCCAGTCAGCTCCATGGAACAGGAGCCTTCAGGCAGCTCCATGGAACAGGAGCCTCCAGGCAGCTCCAGCTCCATGGAACAGGAGCCTTCAGGCAGCTCCAGTTCCATGGAACAGGTACCTCCAGGCAGCTCCAGCTCCATGGAACAGGAGCCTCCAGGCAGCTCCATGGAACAGGAGCCTTCAGGCAGCTCCATGGAACAGGAGCCTCCAGGCAGCTCCATGGAACAGGAGCCTCCAGGCAGCTCCAGCTCCATGGAACAGGAGCCTCCAGGCAGCTCCATGGAACAGGAGCCTCCAGGCAGCTCCATGGAACAGGTGCCTCCAGGCAGCTCCAGCTCTATGGAACAGGAGCCTTCAGGCAGCTCCAGCTCCATGGAACAGGAACCTCCAGGCAGCTCCATGGAACAGGTGCCTCCAGGCAGCTCCAGCTCTATGGAACAGGAGCCTCCAGGCAGCTCCAGCTCCATGGAACAGGAACCTCCAGGCAGCTCTATGGAACAGGAACCTCCAGGCAGCTCCATGGAACAGGAGCCTCCAGGCAGCTCCAGCTCCATGGAACAGGAACCTCCAGGCAGCTCCATGGAACAGGAGCCTCCAGGCAGCTCCAGCTCCATGGAACAGGAGCCTCCAGGCAGCTCCTGCTGGCTCAGTGTGCCTGCAGGTGAAAAAGTACTCAGCATCTCACAGATGCGAAACTAATGACTTTTAAATCTAATATGGCCAAGTTTTCATGCCAATTATCAAATGAATGTTCCCATTTCCTGTAAAGATGTGCTTTATAATACTCACAGTACACTTTAACAGACTATGTGGTGCAGGCTGTCTGGGTGAACAGGCTGTAAAAGCAGCTAAGTGCCAATTAAAGCTTTGGGAAGCAGCTCTTTTGCACAAACCCAGCAAGGCACTGCAGCGTGCATAATATCACTTATACAAATCCTGAATTGCTGCCTTTCATTTCTAATATGCTGCAGGAACACCTGGCTTATAGGACCCAGGACATTCCTGTGGAAAATCAACAATGGCAGGCTTTTGGAAAAACACTCTGTTTATTTTTAATCTAATTGTTCCAAACCATATCAAGAGAAAGCTGAAGGAAAGGTTCTTGACATTATCCCTCTGGTAGATTTAAATGATAGAGAAGATCAACAGAACAGTTTGCTCTTAATTACATATTTACTGTTACCAAGCTGGAAGTATTTAGTAGCTTTGGGATCAAATTCTGTCAATCCTCCAAGACAAGATCTTAAGCAATTGGGCTGATTATAATTCCCTGAGTTTACATGTACTGAATTTTTTATACTTCCTTATGTTTAAATCAATTCTATTGTGGGAGACAACAAATAAATGATTTTTTCCCATTTACTTCTTTCCACAGTCTCCTGTCTCTGTATGCACACAGAGTAGAATCTCTGTGCAGTTTCTCTAGGGTTGATAGCAGCAAAGCTTTTTTCCTCTACAAATATATACGACTTTGCAGAATTAATAGAAACATGGAAAAGGAGGACCAGCAGTAGATGCAAGTAAGTAAAAAATTGCTAACCATTGAACTAAATTACTTTCTAAATTATTTTTTCCACAATATTCACACTTTCCAGTATTTGGCAGTAGTCTGCCATTTCTACCTGTGTTTTACATTTTATTTTATATTTACTTGTCAAAGCCATTGGTTTAATTTTTTCATTTTGTTTTTCTCATCTTCTCAGTTCACAGGACTGGTTTTGCTCTTTCTTTGTTTTCCTTGTGGAGAGAAAATTCCTTCAAGAGCCAGTGTCAATGTATCCTGCTGTTGCTTTCAGCTCCATCACCTCTACTCAAAGGTGGGAGCAAAGGCTTGGCAGCTTTTTAAACTTATTTTGATTCAGTTTCCAGCATACAAACATTAAGAAGCACCAAGTCAGCTTTCAGAATAAGGGGTAGCTTTGCAACCAGCATGAGATTCAGATTGTACTCTCTTTTACAGGAGGATGTAACTTGCTCTGTTTTATTTGATGCAAAATTAGATTTATTTTCCTTCTTCTTCCCCTGAAAACAATAGCCTGCTCAGCTGTACTAGTATCTTCACAGGAAAATGTAGAAAGAATGCATCAGGAACTTGAAGAGAAATAAGGACAGGATGCAAAAAAATATGAAAAGATTGGTTCCTCCATCCAAGGGACAGAGAAAAAAATGCTCTGAATAATTGTAATGCATAAAGAAAGCAATGTCTAACATTCTGATTCCCTTTTTTTAGAAGTGTGGGGGAAATTTTTCCTCTGTGCCTGGGAGAATAATTTTTTAAAAAGTGGGTTCTGGAGTGCCTAAGTGCAACTAAGCCACTCAGGACAGCAAGTATGCAATAGGCAAGGCTGCTGGTACTTTATAAAACTGGGGCTTTTGAGAGAGAGATTCTGCTGTTAGATTCCAGCTGGTGTATTTCTGTACTGATTTCTGAGTACAGCCTGTACTTGCTTCTCTGTAACTTCTTTGTCCTGTTAAAAAAATTATTTTTGTGATTATGAGCTTGGCTCATAATTCCTAATGTTAGGAATATTTTTTTCATTTACTGTATTCTTTTGGAAAACATAAAGGAAATAGAGAGCCTGGATTGTCTTCCTTGGCCAGGTAATCTTCAGAGGAGATCTTGGATATCCTTGGTAATACCACATGAGGACACCACTATTCTGCAGGTACACTGAGCCTTTTTATCTCCTCCTAAGCAGAGCTGGGACTTTGTGTTCTCTGAAAGAACAATTGAAATCCAAATCTATCTCAGTGATCTGTTAAAAACTCTACTTATTTTCCCTTTCAGCCAAGTGGTTCGATTTTTCAGCAAGATTGCAGTAGAAATTCTTGGTGGCTCATATTCTCTGTATCAGTTATCAGTATTCAGAAGCCTCTGACTTTTTTTGGTATCAGAAAGGGTAGATTAGTAATTTTTTCTTGCTTTTGCTATTATTTTCTCTCACACATTAACAGCTATTCAATGTCAATGAACAAATTCTTTCCAAACACAACTTGGCAATTGCCATTAAACAGGAAATATGTAAAGCAATTTAAAAAACTAAAAAGTAACAGCCTGTTCATTTTTCACTATCTAGAAAATGATGTAAGTCAAAGAAGTGCAATAAAATATTTGCAATAAATGTAGAAAATAGAATTTAGGGTGGATATTTAAACTGTAACAACATTTGTGGTATCAAAATTCATGAAAAATTACAGCCCAAAAATAAACCACAATCTTAGCAAGGTTTATATTTGGGAGTTTTTAATCATAAGACCTTGCTTAAAAACCTACATGTGTTTTCCCAGGAAACAGCAATTTTTAGTTGGTGAAAAGACATTTACCAACATTTGTAATATCCGAAATCCGGGATACCTAAAATTGTGACAGGATAAAATCTATTGTAAGAGAGCTAAAAGAGAACCAACTGGTTCTTGCCTTCTTCCAAGTCATCCTGCCTACAAAGTTGTTACTCCTGATTATGCTGTTTCAAGTTGGGGTTTTTGCTGGGGCAAGATAAAAGCAGAGGCAATGCCTTTGTTACTCCCCCAGGCTCCAAAGGCTCTTCCTTTCTCTCATCTGCTACACATTTTCATGCTTCTGCATTATTCACTGCTCCAAGTGCTTTGGGTTCCAGCTGGTTTTCTTCGGGTTTGGAGCTCCTGTAATCGTTATGGGTGTGCCTCTGGATGTGCTGTGAGCAGCTCCTGATACCCAGATTTTACTGGGAATGAACCCCTCAGAGTCATCCTGACAATCTATGTATGTATGTAACCCTGGGAGGGCACAGCCACAAACAAGTCTGACCACTTGTCCCAGATGGGCAGGGTTTATTAGGTTCTTCATGTTGGTTTTTTTTTTTTTCTCTCTCTGGATGCCATTGCTAATTCTTTAAATATACTTGGTAAAGTATAAGGGAAGCCCATGGAGAGGGCAAAAATCAAAAACGGTACCCAAGGTAATTTCTGGATAATTTTTGCATGCAGAGCATAAATGGAAAACAGGTAAGTGATGTACTTGCTGTGCAGCTGTCACCTTTTCTGGAAATATGTGTAGGAACAAAGACCAGTAAATGCCCTGGCACCTGGCAAGAGGCATATTCCTTGTAGAAGGATATTAGCAATTCAAAAGCTAAAATGGGATCTAAGAAAGGTCGTTGTGTGGTCAGCCAGTTTATTTTTGACCTAAGCAGTATTTAATTTAAGAAGCAGAAGGACTGGGATAAGCAAGCACAAACCATAATGGGCAGCTGGCAGCTGGGTGATGCTGAAGCTGAGTCACCCTAAAGGGCAGCACATTTGTACCCTCAATCAAGAGAGGAGAAAGGTGAAGACAAGAATGAGAGGAAGAACACCCTCCCTGCCCATATGATGCCTTGGTGGCAGTGAAATCAAGCCATTTCTGGTCCAATAGCAAGGAAAGAGAAAAGGAAAGGCAAATAGAGAGAGATGTAAATTTTAAATAAAATCTGCCTGTGTATGCATGCAAATTAGCTGAAAGCCCCTTGGTGTATCCAAGTAAAAGCAATGTTTTAAAGATGGTAATCTGGTTTTTGTAGTATTTCTTAATTCCAGTGTGTATTACAAATTTATGCAGCATGAATAAAACTTAAGCTTTCTCATAACAACTCAGGAGTGAAAATAATGAACAATCTTAGTCTGGCTTTCTTATAAATAAAACATGCTACTATGTTTTGTTTAGAATCTTAAGTCCTCAGCTCTATGCTGGTACTGGAATAATCAGGTTCTGTTTTTAATCTTGTGATTCCTTTTTTTTCAAGATAAGCATTAATTTCTCTCTTTTAAAAAGGAACTTTCTTCTGTTTCAGATTTTTTTTTTTTTTCATAGTTTGGGCCTCTTCTACCCAGCTCTGTTTCTTGCTTCATCCTTCACTACCATTGAGAGTGTTCTTTTGGGGAGGAGCTTTTGGCTGCCTCAGAAGTGTTGCTGTCTTTTCTATTTCAGCTTAGGTTTCCTTTATAGACCTCCCTCTTCCACCTTGGGTACAGAAGTGCTGTTGCAATACTTAAAAGCAGTATCTGATAGATCAAGTATGACAGAACTCCCCCAAAACCTCTGTAAAAAGCTTTCCACCCAGTTCCTTCCTGAAATATCACAGAAGTGGCTGTTTCACAGATTTGTGTAGATATAAAAGCTCTCAATTGCTGGTATTACACAAGTCTCTAAAAATATATTGATAGGCTTAAGTCTCCCTATTTCTGATTCCACCCACTAAACACAATCCCAGTCTGTTTCTCTGGCCAAACACCTTTTGCCTCTTGTCCACTTTCATGTCTTAGTTTGATTTTTTTAAAAAAAAAATTCATCATTGCCATGGCCTCAAGAGTAGCTGGGAAAGAGGGTGAAGGAAGGAAACACTTCCAGTGCTCCAGTGTATAAATCATAAAAGCTGAAGTGGGGCACCTGCTTACTTCATCCCAGCACACCAGAACCTGTAAGGGGTTTGTTCCACTACTTAATTAGTGGCTTGTTTTTGTTTTTATTTTATTTCACTTAGAGTCAGGATAGAATGCACAAGAGACAAAATTTTTCATGTTTTGGCTTAGCTGTTTATTAAATCTTATTTATAGCACAGAGAGTTTTTGCAGCACTTCTAACTGCAGCTACAAGTGAGCAAAATGGAGACAAATCTAGCTAGTTACAAGGTCTTTTAAAGCCTAACTATCCAATTAAGACCTGATATTGATCATATTTATACTTTTGACCTAATAACTAAACACTTGTGACCTGCACAAGTTAGTTAGTGCAGTGCAGCACTAACTATCTAACTAAAACCTAGTACTTGGAACTTAGAAAAAGATGAAACATAAAGGGAGAGACAATGCTCAAGAACCTTCATTTTGTCCCGTATTTACTACTATATTTTAAAACCCCAAACTCAAAACCCTTCACCATGTGAAATTACACACTTCCATTCTAACTACACCTGTGATTTTAGCTCTATCACTCACATTTGGAAGCCTTCCCCAAGGCCTCAAGTCAAAAGCAGTGTTCCCTTGGGGGTCAGTGTCAGAAAGCGCAGAAAGCTCAGAACCCCCAGGCTTCTGAGTTCCAACAAGAACCCACTTCTGGTGACTTCCCTGTGGCTCTGAGAGCCCAGACACCTGTGCCAAGCACACACTGGGATTTCAGGGACAGTAATGTGGAGTGGAGGAGAAGGTGCTACTCATCTTTTCAGCTGCCAGTACCTCTGGGTGCAGCATTATGGCTTGTTTGCTTGTTGCTTATGAGATTTAGAAAACTGGTCATAGTTACTGAGTCATACAGATCACCTCAAAAGCAATTCAGCTTTGGTAAAACATAAAATTAAGCAGAAGTCCCTGCTTCAAAAGATGCACAGAGGCCCATAGCTGGCCTGGTCAGGTGTGCAGCACCCAGGGATGTTCCAAGAGGAGAGGGGCTGGGGCAATGAGGTGCCAGTTCTGCTGTCACAAGGAGCAGGGGTGGTAATTGCAGGGAAACAGGCACATAGGGTGTGCTGCCATTTGTGGGCACTGCTGAAGGCCTAGGCACATTTCAGCCAGGCCTTTCTCAGGCCATGAAACTTTTTCAGCTCCAGCCAGGATTTTTCCCAGGCTAGAGACTCTTTTCTTACTGTAAACACAAGAGAAAGAATCATAACAGAGATAAACACCTGCAAGGTCCATGGGAAAGCCAGGGACAAGAGGTGTCTTCTTCTCTGACCAATGTATTTGTATTTTGTTTTGCACAAACTGCTTTATTTAAAGCTATGGCTTCTTTCAATAAAATGCTCTTTCTTTCTCTTTCTTGCACCAAGCAAGAGAGTGTTTTGTTGCTGTTTTTTCTCTCCCCTCTGTAACCTTTCTATGGCAACAGCCATTAACTTTTCCTGCCTGTCTTCACCCCATTGTACTGCACAGCAATGCTGTGGACTTTTTGTGCAGAACACAAACTGACAGAACAGATAACTGGGCAGTCAAGTCCATTCACCTGGCACCAGGGCAGAATTGTCAGCAGTTCTCAATGAGCTTCAAACTTAGAGTAAGAAAACAAATTGTACCCATGTATGCCATGCACACTTATAAACACTTCCTGTACTGTGTGCTCCACATGCCTCACCAAAACAAAATTGCCTTGTCCTTCTGAGACATTCTGTTGGACACAAAGAGAGGATAAGAAATATTTTCTAAAAGTTTACTCAGCTCTGTATTTTTTGACAGTAATTCTTCCATTGTTTCCTGTGATCTTGAGATTCTCAACAATTTATTTTCCACACCTAAATGCCCATGGGTAGATTTATTAATTTTTTGGAGTTAAAATATGTAGAATTTAAGCCCTAAAATTAAATAAACAAAGTATTTACATAATTTAAGACTCCATTATTATTAATTGCTTTGTTACAGACATGCCTACTAAATTGATGGGAACTCCTCAAAATTTTATTTTTAATGCCTCTGTAAAGTTTTCCAGAACTTAAATGCATCTGCATTCAAAAACCTTGCTTGGTCTGTCACTGTTTTTCATCATAGAAGACTAGAATATATTTATCTTCAAGAAAAATGATTTAGTTAAAATGTAGTTTGAAAGCTCTAGAGATTTTTTAGGGAATGCATTTTACAAATTAATGCTTAAATATCTATTCCTTACATTTATGTCTTGGGGTTTGGGAATGGCTTTCATTCTGAAAAGAAATAACAACACATCTCTGGGGAGTGCTCTACTATCCATACATCTTCACTTCTGTTTTGCACTAGGCACTTAAAGCATGTCTTCAAATTACAGGTATGGGGGAGTTCACAACTCACCTAGTGGAGTTTAATGATGGAGAGATGCTTCCTGTGCATTTAAGGATTTTAAGAGGACTTAGCAGAAATGAAATAATCAATCTTGCTGCAGCCCTTATGTCAGGGAGATAGTTAATTGAAAAAAGTCAACCCTGATGCTTCTGTGGCCTCTGGAAGAAAGCCCTTGGAGGGCAGCATAATGTCACAAAGGTCTGTGTCCCAGCAGCTACTGGCTTCACATAGCTTCTTGTCCAGGTGTGCTTCTTGATATGGAAAAAATTTTCTTCCCATATGTCCATTCCTCAGACATAAACTCTGAAAACTACTCAAACATGTAGCTCATGCACAGGATAACTGGCTGGTTTTGAGGTTTGGTTTGTTTGGGGTTTTTTTTAAACCCAAAGAGGGTAGCTTCATTCTGTAACATGTTTAGTTTGTAGGTGACAAATGCTCTGTAAAAGCCTCAGGGGCATTTCAATATTAATGAGGCCAGGCAGAAATTCCCATTGTCACTCAGTGTGGTAAGCCAGTGTAATTGGAGCTATATGAAGTGAAAAAGAGATAGAATTTAGCAAGGTAGTACCCTTAAAAAGACATAAAAATAAAGCACCTTGCTTTTGCTCTTTCCAACACCTCAAGAATACACTGCAGCTCTGTCATCTGGTTATTTCCACGTTTTATTTCTTAATGCCTTCTTTCTTCGTTTTTCATCTCTGCCTAAAAATTGTGTCAACCATTTTTAAAGGCTGATTTGCTGATTTCATTTTTGTCAGTTTTTGTCGGGTCACACACCCGAGAGACTGCAGCAGTTCAGAGCATCGCAGTATACCAGGACTCATGACTTCAAGAAAAGCAGAATGGAGGCAACATTTTTACTCTAAGTCTAAACATCTAAATTTAACATTAATCATCATTGTAAACTCTTCTTGTAAGTATTATCTTCCAGAAGTGAGCTCCCTTTAAGGCTGTCTCACTCTTCCTTGCATGCCAGAGGCTGGACTCATGTCAGCAGCACACTGTGAGCAGAGGCCTGGCCAGTTTAGTTCAGGTTTAATTTTCAGCCTTTTTTTCTCACAGCTTTCAGCCATCCCATGGAAATTTTTATTTTACAGATGGTCAGCTTCACCTACTGACTTTATAATAGGAAGCTATTCCTATGTCTCAGTTTATCATAACACAATTAAACAAGTGCAGGACAAGTCATTCTGAAGAACTGAGGAAACAGAAATTCCAAGTCAAAAGTTTAAGAGGTGTCTTCATGGAAAACCTCTTGTAGCAGGGTGGGTATTCTTTCCCTCAATGTCTCTGAAATACAGTGTTTTCTTGTTTAGGTTGTCTGTTTTCATGAAGGAGACTACTGTAATAACAGTAAGAGTGAATAACATGACATTTAAACTGCCTTTTCAGTTAAAAAGGAAAAAGGCACAGATGGTGTACAAAATTTTAAATGTCTCTATCTTATATATGTTCCTCTATTTCAGTGTAGAGTCAAAAATATAAAATTATTTTCTTTGTCCATTAGACACATATATTTTCATACACCAAAGATTGGAAAATTGGTGCAGAAGAACCAACTATTTGACTTGTACTTGCACTTAATGCTCAGCCTATATACTATAAAGTCTCTGCTGTGACACAGAAAAACTAGTGATAAACATCAAATGAACAGGACTCACCAAAATTTGTCTTAGATATCAGAACCTCATACTGCTCAAGCTCAAAGCAGCATGCAAGGTACTCATTTTCAGATTCAGAAAGACACGACAACTTGAATAATAAATTGCAAGTCCTAAAATTTAATATCTGTCTGATTTCCCCAGGGCACTTGAATTCAAATGTATGGATCACCTTCTGGAGCCAAACCAGTAGAACAGGAAGTTAGCCAGAGCTGAAGCTGCTGAGCTGCTGCTTCCACAGCAGTAGCACAATCCTTTGTGCATTTCTGTGACTTCTGGGACACTGAGAATTCAGTGGAGTGGAAATGAAAGCCAGCAGTGTGAATTGCAATATGAAATACTGACAGCAGAATTGGTTATTGGTTAGTCATTTCTCAAGGATCTTTAAGATGTTGAAATGATAATTAGAAAAATATTGATTTCTCTCCATAGGAAGCAAAATTTAGACAATATTCTGCTCCCTTAATTAGTGTTTAAATCACACAAAAAAACTGTGTACAACAGATTAACTCAGTTTGGACCAAGTAGAACCAAAAGAGTTTAAGCATTTAAACTACTGCTAGATATCAATAAAGTTACAAAAATTCTACCAGGAAGAGCAAATCACATGGTTGAGCAGTTTTGTTTTTAAATTTGGATGCGTGAAGGAAGGAAATTATTATTATTTTGAATAAAGCATATTAATTATGCTAAATCCTGTTGTGGAAAGGCCTCTGTAAGCAAAATCATACCTACATATGATTACCCTCACATTTTTATTCAGGACAAAAGAAGTATATAATGTGTAATGCCAAGAAATTATTTTAAGTCCAAATGGAAAATTAACTGTCTAACTGAATAATGTTTATTATCCCCCTGAAGTCATAATGGAAAAAAAAATAAGTACTTTGAAAGAAAAAGAGCTGTTATATTCATGCTTCCTGGTATCTGATACTTCTCCTGATATTAGGCTCAGCCTTCCAGTGCCCCCTGGGCATTGAAGCTTTCAGAAATAAAAGGGCTCCATGCAGCTCAAATCTTTAGCCATGAACAATATGATCCTTTTGATTTCTCCTGTCTCATCTGGGGGCCTCTTGAGCAATATTTCTGTATTTGCTAATGTGTCATGCACCTTGCTTGCTCTTTACTGAGTGGTTCATGGTGCAGCTGAATTTCCCATCCATGTGCTATTTCATTCAAGCTGCATGTTTGTGCTGCATTCTCCTTGTAGCTCTGTTGAGGTGCTGTCAGCTCTCAGTCTGCATTTCCCCAGCTGACCATTGGTGAGCTGTGGACAGTTCTGGGGCTCCTGTGTGAGAATGACCCATCTCTTACCATCCCATGCCTGCACTTCTCCAGACCATCTCCTGTGTCTCCACTTTCCAAGCTGCTATAGTGTCTTTTACAGAGAATGTCTGGATAAAGCTATTGTACCATACAAAGATAAGCAAAAATAAAGCAAATTAAGCACAGCCACATGAACATTAGAAAAAATTCTATTGTAGTTAAGCTGAGAAATTGCAGGCAGGTCAAGAGAAGCTTAGACAAAGTAAACTTGAGAAGCTGCTGTCCTGAGGCCTTGCAAACTCAATAGTGCTGCCAGCATGGCAATACACTCTGTACTGGGCACCAGCTATGAAATGATAGATGTTGTCTTCATTAGTAATGTGACTCCTGTTAGGGACATCACTCTTGGAAACATTTTGGAACTACTTCAGCTAGTTTTTTATATGCCATGTCATTTCTATGGCACCATATTTTCTCTGCTTGAAGGATTTATGGTCCCAATTCCTGACTTTTTAATGAGAAGGCTGACAGCAGATCTCAGTCATTCCTGCTCCTGGATGGGCCATCATCTCTCACACTTCAAGCCATGGCACTTCATCTACCCTGAGTGTTACCCATTCTGGGATGTGGCAGTAGGTCAGGGAATGTGAAAAGCAGGCTCCTCTGTGATGGGCTGCTCTGGAGGTTTTTAACAACTGTTTGCTTACAATCGTCTTGATGCATCAAATCAATCCAAGAAATTATTGGTAATGAAGGATGCAGTCAAGCATCTTATTCAGAAGAAATTAAAAAATGGGTCACAAAGGTTTAGACATTAAGTCCCACCTTTACAATAATTTGGTAACTGCTTTGGTTTGCTCTCTCTGGTTGTCCCCCAGTTTGTGTCTTACATGAAGAGTTGAAATATACTCCTCTAGTGTGGAAGGTAGAGGTCCTAAGGATTTGTGCAAAAATCCCCAGGGCTTTGGAAGAAGCTAATCTTTCAATTCATCACTTGAGTCCTTTTGGTGGTGGTGCTCCTCCATTAGCTACCTTCAGTGTTGCTACAGTAATAAATCACACCCAGTAAAAGTACATATAGAAACTAAATTTTGAATGACCTTTTGTGTTTATGATAAGCATAAATATATTGCTATACATGTCTAAATGTAGCTATAGGAATAAAATACATAGCCTTTTTTGACAAAGCAAATTCCCTCTCATGGCCTAATAATAGGGTGTGGTTTTGTTCCATCTCTGCAAAAATACATCAAATATTGATGGCTGCTGTTGGACCCAGCATAACAGTGAGCTTAAAATATTTGAGTCACCCAACTCTTTCTTTCATGTTCATAGTTTCAGTTCCCAGGACCTCATCCTGGTGAGGGCAAATGGATATGTGACTGAAAACCAGGCAGCTTCATGGGATCTTATCAGAAAGCTGTTCTGTGTGGGAAGTGGAGGGGAGACATCCCATGGACAGAACTGGGGACTCTTTTCTTTGATGGTACAAAGTCATGTTGGACACATGCATGCATGGTGTAGTTCTAGTCTGAAAATTAACTTTGAAAACAAAATTTCAAATGAAACCTTGCTTCTGGTTGCTTTACTAAAAGAAACTAAGGGACAAGGAAAAGCTGTTGTCCCTGCAATGCTCAGCCAGTCTCTTCACATCAGTGTTCTATACTGGCTGTATAATTTTAGCATCATCTTTACAAAAAAAAGTGAGTTTTACCTGCCTTCTGTGCAGTTAACAACTAGTCTTTCTTGCAGATCTAGTAAGCAGTGGTGCTGTGCATGCAGTGCCTGTGTCTGAGAGCTGCATGCTTCCTAGAGCTGACAGCTAAAATTAAAAATGCCTATTTTATCATTTGGTGTTAACAGGAATGATGTGGAATGCATTCAGAGAAGGATCTATTGTATAAAAACAAAGCCTTTCTTCCAGTCACTCTGGAGAACAAAACTGTGTGAGAACAGTGCTGTGGCCTAAATCATTAAAGATAACTTCTTGCCAGGTAATGTGAGATAATGTTAGCACATAACATTCTGCTCTTGCTGCTTCTTTCTCATGTATTGATTGGCTCTGTCCTGTAGTTTGATAGACCAGGGTGCTTACCCTCTATTCCTCTGAGCACTTTGAAGAAACTACTACATTTGTCAAATGACAAAAAAAAAATCATCCTAGGAGAGTCAATTGAGAGACATCAAAAACAACTGGAAAATCTGTAGTCCCAGGTGAGCTGTTACTTGAAGATTATCCAGCTTTTGACTAATTTATGGTTTGTCTTTGAAAAGTTCTGCTGAACTCAGTCTGGGTTTGAGAACTGAGAAGTTGATTTTCTTTGTTTGTTTTCTGGGCTCCCTTCCCTCTCTAGCCCCTGGGAAGGAAAGAGAAAAACGTGCTTAAAGGGATTGTGGGCCACAGGTACTTGTCCCATGGCAGCTGTGGGTTACCATTGCCTACTTAAAGATTACTTGTTATACACTTTTTGTAAAAAAAATTACAAAAAAAAATCTCTTAATCCATTTTCCACAAAAAAAAATAATCTGACTGTACAAACATTAAAGCAGTGATACTACATTTAATCTATGAATGTTTTTTAAAGTTTGCCTTAACTCAGGGGTTTTCACATGGGCATTAGGAATCTGCAGTCAACTGCCATAACCTCTATCCAAATGCAGTGCAGGCACTAATAACAATCTGAAATAATTATACATTATTGCCAAACACCAAGTTTGCTGACAATGAAACAGATGTTGACAAGTTTGAAGGATGTAAACCTTCTTCTTCTTCTTAAACCTGAAATACAGAAATCAGCATTTGCTTTAAAGTAGTAACATGTTTAGGGAATTTAAGTTTTAAGGAAGGGGATATATTAGTAGTTTACAGCTGAATTGTTTCCTAAATACTTTAAGGAATTGTTTTCCTCAGTCCATGGAAGGAGTGGCCAGGAGTAGTTCAAATTCAAGTATGCCTTTCAGGATCTTGAGCCTAAGCCCAGTATATGGTTTCCAAGGAGAAATCTTGCATTAAGCACTGTTAAATTAGATCAAGGGGCAAACATTTGCTGTTCACAGGAATTTGCATCACAAAACTGTATAGTTTAGTGCTTCTTCAGATGACAAAGTCCTTGTTCTCAGAAACAAACTTCTAATAGTGTGAACTAGGACATCTGCTTGTTTCTGCCATATTTAGGGAACAGAAAATTACTGTTTGGGCAAATTATCATTTTGTGATGCATAGTACCATTCTTTAAATCCTGATTTCTGAATCTGTCTTTTCTTGAGAGAAAAAGAGAACATAAGATTTTCCTTAAATATATTTAATGTCTAATTGCTCTCTTAGCAGTTGAAACTTTCCTTATCAACTAGATATGCAGTGGTTGCATAGTTCTAAAAATTACTTGGTATGTTCATTTTTAGACTACCTCATTCCATCTTTCTGTCACATTATGCTCTTTTTCAAACTACTCCTCTATTTTCCAAGAAGAAGACTGACAGAGCTGTTATTGCTAATCAGAGATGAAGGCACAGCACCTCAGGTAATTTCTGCCCTTTGCTAGGTAGCGATAAAAGGACAGGAAATTGCTTCATATTTTACTTTTCTTTATAGCCCCACAAGTGAATATTGAGCTGATTTTGTTAATTCACATGAAGTCAGTTCTCCTGTGTCTGTTGTGCTGTCTGCTCACAGGCTGGGCAGTGTCACACAAACCCTCCTGCCCCGTGCAGCATCTGGAGCTGCAGTGTTTGTGCCATGGCACCCACTGCCCTTGAGCTGCACAGGGAACCCCTCCAGAGCCAGGATCTCAGCAGCACAGCCTGCTCTGTGACAGAGGGACAGCTGCTGGAGCTTCCTGCAGAAAGTGGCACTTCTCCACCCTAGGCTTTCCAGAGTGGCAAGAGCCCTGTTCCACTGCTGGGACTCCCTGGTGCTTTGTCTCTTTGAACTTGTGTGGCAGTTGAAGAAGGTGGATTTTGCACAATGTTTCTTAAATTTCTGCTTTCTTTCCAGCTCTTTGGTAAAGTGGGAATTAAAGAGTGCACCATTCTGCCATTCATCAATACTTGCAGGCGTTCTGCAGGGTGTGGTTTGATGTCTTCCCACACTTATTCTCTTCCCCATCCCCATGCACTCTATTACGTATCAGTCCAGAAGATCAGGCTTTCCTTCTGCAGCATGGAGCCTTCTCTCTGCCTCATTGTTAACCACATCTTTGGCTGATTTTTCAAATTATCCATTTTTTCCTGTCCTCAGTCTCATAGCCCATGTGGTTTTTATCTCCATAGTGACATCATTGTGACATAGTGACATCATAGTGACATCAGATTGATTCATCAGATTTTCCATTCAAGTCACTTCATTTTGGGGAAGTTAGTTCTGTTGAGGGTTTCACCACTGCACTCTGGGCAATATCTTGGTTTGGTTGATTAAGGATTTCTAACCACAGCTTATATAAGGATCAGATGCTTGGACACATCTCAATTCTTGCAAAAGTTGCCAGCCAGAAACATACTCACATAAGGATGGTCAGTAGTGTGGATTTTCTTTTAATCTGTTTTTAATAGAAAAACTGAAATTACTTCAGCTGTAGGAAAGCACATTGACTCCACCTCTAATGATGTTCTTTGCAAGGCTGGAAATACTCTTTTATCCCTTCAGCTGATCTGTATATTTGATCATTTTTCTACTCTTCCTATACAAACAAGTTGTTAATTATCAAAGTTCCTCTTTATATTTCTTTCTTCTCTAAAACAAATTACATCTCCCTATATAATTGACACAGAAATTACAAATAGATGAAGTTACAAGCCAAATTCTTTGTATTCAGAATTTCTCCTTCTATTTGCCAAATGCACATGTCTTCTTAATATTTTTTCCTTAAAATTTCTTTCAGGAATTGTGTTGTTTTTCACCCAGCTCACCAATTGGATTACTCTTGTCTTGATCTAGTTTTCTTTTTTTTTCCTGAAGCTTGTCTATTCCAGCATTGTTTATCTTTGTTTTTGTTACTCTTATCTTCTATATCTTGGTATTTAATTGCCTGGTAGCATAATCTCTATGTTCTAGTTAGACCAATGTTTTCAGTTCTTACTTAATCCTGCTTTATTTATGCCAAGTTGATAGCTCTCCCAAAGGAATTATGAGACAAGGAACAAGGATTTAGTAAAGAGTTTAGAGCATGTAGAATATAGGAATGCACTGATGGTCCATAAATGAGGCAAATAAAGGTTTCATGAGTCACCATGCACCAGCTATCATAGAAATGTTGAAACTTTACTTTAAAATTTAATTTGATACACTTGTGTTACTGCCATACTGCCTTTTTTTTTTTTTTTTTTTTCCTTAGAACCTCTCACATTTATCTAAAATGATAAAATAAACTATTGGCTTTTCAGTCTGAGGGTAGTCTCTAGCTCCTAGAACAGCCTCTCCAGATGGTAGAAAGGGTTCAGGCATTGGAGCCACCTCTGCTGAACTGAAAGCTTCCTGCTATGAAGGTTTTCTTTTCTCTTTTTGGACAGCTTTTTTATTCCACATTTTGTTGTACCTTCTTTGATTGAAATCCTTTGCCAATTTCTCTTGAAAATTCTAAATATAACTCCATCCTCCAAATTTGCCTTTATCTTAGTGGTAATACCTTCAAAGCACTCTTGCATTTAAGATAAAGGTTTTATTCCACTGTACAAATGAATAAGGAATAACACTTCAGTTGTGCATGGATCCAAAAGAATTTTGACAAATATGTGCATTTTATCATGGTGGCTTTATACTACCTCTTTATGCCACAGCCCTTTCAAGTAAAGCACCATTGCTTTCACTAGAGTCCCTTTTTTTCTAAATTCTCTAACTACAAAATCTTTAGAGATTTTCCAAGTGAAGAGGGGTTAAGCTCTTCATTGCATGCTTCTTGAAATTAAGTCACCTATCAAAGAATAATAAATGAATTCCTAAAATGTGGTGATATCACAATGCAGAAAAGTGATGCATAATATATACTTTTCAAAATGCAATGCAAACCTTTATTCTTAGGAAAGAAAAAGAAAAAAGAAGAGAAAATAGACATTGCTACACATGGTTTAAGTGGTACTAATTGTTTTCCCAGAAAGGAAGTATAAATGTATTCATATTTTTGAGAATTTGTGTTTGTTTTCAGTATAAAAATACTTTAGCTGTTTTCTAGAAAAAGAACAGAAATTTCATGCAAAAATTTCAGCTGAAAGTAGCTGAAAGCTGTTGCAGCAATATTACATATGACTTGCCCTGCTCCTGTTCTCCCTTGAGAATTTTCTTATAGCATTTCTGGGAATAGACTAGGTGGTGAGAAGGGCCCTTGGGCTGAACCAGATAACAAATTTACCTGTAGTATTTTGGCCTCACACTTATGAAATTTATATATGCATTTATTCCATCAAGAAACTCCAATTTTATGCTGAGTGACCACTCTGACAAAGCCAGTATTCTTCGTGCAAAGAATATTATGGAAAAAAATTCTGCAGATAATGTGTTTTCTTTGTGTTGAAAATGTATGCAAAATAGCTCTTAAGGAACCCCAAGGTGAGATATAATTTATTGTTGAATTAGTGTGATCTATGAAAATTTACCATGCAAACTGCTCATATTAAAACATATTCCTATTTCAGTTTTTGGTAAGTAGTTTTATTCGATAACTTTGCATTCTGCTCATCCTCCAGTCTTCTGGAGAGTCTAGTTAACACCCAACCTCAAGACCTTTGAGAAGAAAAAATGATGTGACCTTTCATATTCTCAAGTCCTAAGTTTCCTAAAAACAGAAAATCCAGAGTTCAGGTGTAATGCCCAGGAAATTGTACACCTGCAGTTTGTGTGTTTGCCCTGCCTGGGGGTAGGGAGAGGTGGTTTGATATCACCAGAACATGCCCAGGCTGAATAATCTCTGAGACAGGAGGTGTCCACAGCTGAAATGACCTTTTTTCCCCACCTGCTTTTGAAGGTAGTTGCACATTTGGAAATGGGGGGTTGCAGCTTATTTCTGTAGTTGTTTCTTTGTGCTGCTACATCAGGGGGCATGCTGAATCTGAGCATTAACTTAAAATGTCAGTAGCTAACCTTTTGAATAGACATTCAGTGAGTCTTTACCATTTAATGACAGGCATAAATAACTAAGTGCCAAAATTTCATGCACCTTTTTCCTAGAGGGATTTTCATTAGGACCACAAACAGCTAGCTCTTCATTCTGGAGGCAGCAGAGCCCCAGGAACAAATGAATTTCTTTGTTTGGTTTCATGCTTTCTGACAAATTCTTATGAAACAGTGCTAGAATAAAAATGAAAATACTACATGCACACAGTCAGCTTTTGGCTTTACATTGTGCAAAATAGAAACTCGTCCCCAGAAAAGTCACACTGTGTCTCACAGGGATAGTCTACCTCATTGGAAACCCATTTAGTGCTAGCAGGGAATTAGAAAAGGTCAAACTTTACACTTATTTATGAGATACTCTCTAAAATCAAACATGGATCATTCTTAAACAGACTAACCAAGCAGAAGTGGTGCAGGTCTCAGCATAGCTGGCCTCTTCCTTTCTCTGAGGTGTACATGAGTGCCCACAAAAGCAAGCACCAAAACTAATTTTACTTGAGGGTTCAGTTCCATCATTTCTCTGCTCAGAGACCTGTGGGGAGACAAAGGGCCACATGCAAAAAGTGTGCTCTAAAAGGTGCTGTACTCAGGATAAAGATTTTCCAACTCCAAAGAAAACTAGATCACCTGGAGGATGAGCATACTGCCTTTTCCTTTGGAGCCTGAGGAGCATCCCCATGCTCCTGGATACAGCATTGCAGTCTCTCATTCTCCACCTTGCCTTGAGCTCTGCAAAGTGATATTTCTGTAACCAAGCAGGTTCAAATGTGCTTTCAGAAACACTGAACATTGTGCAAAAGCTGTCAAAAGTGATTTTGACACCTGACTCGAAGTAAAATATTAATTCTTTCTTTGTGAGCCCTGCTTGCTGGCTGGCACACAGCTTGTGGCAGGTGAGAGCCACACAGGTGTCCCCACCACAGCTGGTGTGAGATGGCCCCATGGACTGAATCTTGCTTGTTTTACACTCAATAAGAGCGAGTTTCTTGAAGGAGGGATTGTTCTCAGTGTTTTATAAAGGTTCTTGCACAAGCAAAACAAAGCCTGGGCTGAAAATGCTGTTGGAGTGTGTAGAGTAAATGCTTTTGTGCTTTCTTTTCCAAAAACATAAGAAACCTCATTTCAAATTCTGAGGTAGTTTTAATATAATTAAAGAATCACTCATTTTCCCCAGGGGATCATTTGTGTGCACAGGCCAGAGTGTCACTGAAACACAAGTTCTTCCTTTTGTCATTTTACAGACAGAGGTACATGGAAGAGGAAACACAGTAAAATAAAATTTTTTAAAAAGCCTGTTCTGTTAAATGCCACATAGGAAAGATCAAAAGATCAGATCAAACGAAGGGCAGCCCATGGTGCAGCTGCAGGAACTTCTGTACTCTGTAAGTGGCATTTGACTTTATAGGAAGAATTAACACATTTAATGTTGAGCTGGTTTGGTTAGGGTTTAATGCATAAATTATGACATTCTTTAGCACTTCAATGGATAATCACTTCCCTGGAACAATCTCCAAGTCTCCCAGAAATTGGTGTGTGCTGCTTCTGCTGTGGTTACACACCTATTTTCATGTCACTCTCTATTGTTTCACTCACATTTGCTGCACATCAAAACACAAGTGTAAGGTTAGCTTTAGCTGCTTTTATCACAGTGGTTGTTCAGGGAACCATTAATATTTTTCCCTCAAGCATACAGAATTTGGTGTCTATTAAAAAATTTCTCTCCTAGGCGTTTTACTCTGCACATTGATCTTAAAATGGTAAACATGATGATTACATTTTACCATATCTCATTTCTCAATGAAAAGTTTTATTGTGATTATAGATTCTAGCTGTATATTTTAATGTCTTCATTTTGAAATCAGTTGGTAGTTCAGATGTTTTTTACTGCCTTTGACACAGGCTGTATGAAATACCAAATTCAGGAGCACATGTTTGATAAATACTGTATAGTTAGCAAGTGCTTTGGAAAAGAGCATTTGTTTGCTGAGCCACACATATTTCCACTCATCTTTTAGCTCACAAATGATGATGAAGCTCATCTTGTGCAATGGTAATTTTTTGATGGTGATTGGATCAACTCAGGATTAAAGCTTCTTACATTTGGCAATAATCTCTTACACTACTGCAGGTCATGCTTTTGACAAGGGGACTAATCACAATGCTTCTGTGAAAGTTTGATTATACTTATGTTTTTTTCCATTAGGATAGCTCCCAAAGCATTTTAGAGACAGTTAGCTCACTGTACTTTCCTATCTTTTTTTATTCAGAACAAAAAAATTAACTTTTCTTCAATAAGATTGTTCTCACATTCCCTCAAGTATCAAAATGATAGAACCACTTTTGTTTCAGATGGCTGAGAACTCCACCCACACACACATCTTGAAAGATTAAAGACAGAAGAAGGGTGTATGTGTGAACTAAGCAAATGTCTTTGCCTTGGAGAGAGACCAGGCCTCTCTCCCTACAGATTTCATTCCTGAAAGAAAGGGATAGAATGTTAATGTATATACAACTGGAAAATAATATGGTGTTACAGCTCCTATAATTCACCTTGCCCCACATTTCTGTGTGGTGCTAGAACAAATAGGATGTCAGAGAGTGGTAAATAAAGCTGTATGTTAATACAAGTCTAAATTATAAGGCATGGCATGAGTAATGCTTTTAGTTAAACTGGCTGGGATAAAAACTTATTGGTGCTGTCAGTCTTCATGCTTTAGGATGCACATTGATCACTCAAAAAGGTTGGGGAAAAATTCATCCCCTTGCAGCCCATTCTTCCTCCCTTCACTTCAACTTTATTGAGTATGAGCATGATTGTTTGCATTCTGGTTTGTTTGCTTTTCCCTGTTGTTGACTCCAGCTGAAGATTACATGAAATATTGGTTTTACCTGATAAAATGATGCCTGGTCATATTAGCAGCAAGTAGCAGAGAGGCCACATGTGAACTGATTAGGCTTTTATTGGTTTTCTGATTTCCTGAAAAAGAGCTGTGTCAGATGTGCTTTAGAAAGATTAACCTCTCATTAACCTAAGTGCTAGGAAAAAGATAAAGGCTTGCCAGCCAATAAGCTGTTAACTGCAAATTTTTTTTTCCTATAGCAGTCAATCAGTGAAATGTAAAAGCATCCAGTTTCACTCACATTTTTCTACAAGCAGGATGTTGCACAAGAAAATGGTGCTTTAAAGAGATGCCTCTTTCCTGAAAGCTTGTCACTTAAATCAAGCTGTGAACTGGGATTTTTTTAGCATGGAAGTGTGTTCATTCATTACCCAGAAATTTGATTTAAGATCTCCTCCATACACCCCAGGTACAGAAGTGCAAGTCACATCTGGAATGTCCTCTAACAATCTCAAGATTTTTCAAAAGGAAACATATTTTGCAATGTGGCACAGAGAGGGAGATATCCCAGAGATTGATTTCAGATTGTGAAGGCATTCAACATGGATGTTTTTAGGGTAAAAATACCTCCAGCCTAGCTTGGTTCCTATGTAATTTTGCAGGTACCTCTTCCCAATCTCAAGGAAATCACCTGTTTTGTGAACTGCAGATGCTGCTAAAATTGATGTAAAAAACAGTGGTCCAGAAATTATCTGTGTGAGGAATTTCTTTAAAATGCCAGAGCTGTTCTATGGTAACAAATTGTATCAAAATTGATCACAGGGGTGATGCTAAACCTCCTGCTGCTTAAAGAAACATCTTTTAAACTGGTGTCTTACAGTGCTATACTACCACTGCAGGTTGAAAACCTTAGTGCAAAAATATGAATTTACCATGGTTCTTGTAAACCATGACAAAAGGCTGTGCTGTAGCAAGAAAAGTAACAGGGATGGACTTTCAATGTCTTAAAGCCAGTAATACTCTTAATATGGTGACTGAGCACTCTAAATCTCTGGCTGGGGATATCATTTGACTTAATTACTTGTGGATCATCTATCTTAAAGTGCTGACTTGTTCTTGAAAACATAAGGTTGGTGATGCAGTGAAAGTCAACCAACAAATCTGATATATAACTTCAAATAATATGTTCTTACAAGTAGTTGCACAAATATAAACAACCTAGAAAAATATCAAACCCTCTAAATAGCAGGTTTATCTTTTCCTTTCTCTCTTTACCCTCCTTTCCAAAAAAAAAAAAAGAAAAGAAAAAAAAGAAAAAGAGAAAAGATAAAAGCTATTGATGCAGTAAATGAGGGGTAAAGACATTTAATATGTATTAACTTTCAGAAAAGGAAATTTGATAAGCCAGAGGCCAGTTTCCAAAATCATGAAGAAATAGTGAAAAAGCAATTTCCTGAAAATACTCAGAATTTAATGCTCCATAATCAAGAGGCAAAGCACAAGAAGTAAAATCAGGCAAAGCTTAGGCAGTATTAGCAGGTTATGTTCATTGATTTGTTGTAAACTTTCACTGCAGTAAAGAATGGGATTTCTAGAGCACAAAGAGCATCAAAAAAAACAAAATTCTAATGTCATTTTTCAACTGAACAAATGAAATCTGCACCAATTTCTGGCAACTTTGGTGCAGAAAGAGAAGGAGTTTAAGTCAAGGAGTAATGGCAGTATGTATGGATAGTAGGTGTGCATTAGGAATTAGCAGTTAATTTAAGAGCAGAACATTCCTGAGCTGATTGAAAGAAAAATAAATCCATTAAGCTAAATGTCAGTAAAGCTTTGAGTGCTTATACAAACAACTGTTTCTCATAAGGAATATAAAGTTTGGCACTAAGCAAGGCTCAAAGGGTGTGTCTATTATCAGACCTTGGAATTTGTCCATTTTGGGGTGATATCACAGGAAACTGTTTAGGTTGCAGTCCTTTTTGTCAAGATGAACCATTGTTGTGCTACTTTTGTTTACATTTTGTTCCATGTTTTTCCTTCAATTGAATACCTGTCTGCATGCAAATAAACTCATTTTTAAGAGGCATATGCATGATGGAATTGCAGTATAAATTAGTATCATCTGGCCCAGTTTTTGCAGATTGTACCAAATGTTACAAATGAAATTTCCCACCAGCTGTTTCTTGATGTGCAAACAAAAGTTGAGTCTATACACAGTGTTTGGTGCTGTGGATAGCACCAAGCACCAAGACATCTTTAGGACATTTTTTTGTGTGACACTAATTTTATTATTTTTTTAATTGAGCAAGCATTCACCATAACAAAAGTTTTACCCACCCTGCCTCATTCAATCCCAATCTGTCTTTAATTCCTGCTTAGATACTATTCTGCTTGTCCTATAAATGGTGAAGAGCTATAAACTCACCCCAAACAGTTATGCTTTAAACATTAACTTTTTAAAATTACTTCATGTTTCTATCCAGGTATGCCACCCCCACAATGCTTATGTTTTGTGAGTCCATGGGAGTTTCTTTTAGCCCTTTATCACTGTCTCAGCTTGTTACACCTCTCTCACTGTGATTTACCTTTCCTTGCCTGGTTCTCTGCACAGAGTCTTTCTCTCATTCTCATGTTGTAAACCATGCAAACTCTGGCATTTTGGCAGAATAAAAGGAAGTAGTAATTTTTACTACTACTAAGGCCAGGCTCTTCTTGAAAACTGGCTTGTGTTTTCCTAAGTTCCTGAATATCTGGCAATTTCACATGCACTGAGATCAGCCATTTAATCTGTCACATGGAATAATGTAGGATAGCTTTGATGGACAGTTTGCAGAACACATATTATCCCTGTTTCAGTACTAGCTGAAATGTCTGATAATCATTATTCCATACTTTACCTCATTTTTATATGTTCAGATGGGTAGTTCATTACTTCTAGCACTTATCATCATGCCTGAGTGGTGACAGTAATAGCTTCAGTATTGCTTTCTGTTTGTAGGAATATGTTGTTAAGAACTGGAGTAAGTTACATCTGTGCTGATCCTTTCCTTCCTTGGAAAGCATGGCATTGCTTCCTTTCCTCATCCCTTTAATCTGTTGGCCCTTGTTGGCAAAAGCTGCCCCAACACACTTGGGGAAATGGCATAGCCAAAAACTGGATTGAAATGGCATAGCTAAAACTTGTCCAAACTGGATTGAAAACTCACTGTGGCCATGAGAGAAACAAGAGCACTAACTGCTCTTCCTTTTCTTCATCCCCTGACAGCACCCTGCTCTTCAGGAGCTCTTTGATTTCTTCTCTTTAATTCTGGGGGATTGGAGGTGAGTTTTGGTGTTGGGTTCAGTTTTCTATTGTTGTATTTGGGTTTGGGGTATTTTTGGTAAGGGGGAGGGTGATTTTTTGGTTGGGTTTTTGGTTTTTTGGGGTTTCTTTTGCTTTAAGTTAGAAGTTTGCCTGTCTTGTTTTGTGAAATAATAATTCTTGACTTTCCTTGACATCTAGCTCCATGATTAACCTCTGTAGCTGGTCTGATTTCATTGTGGCTGATAATCAACTTTCTCTGATGGCAAAGAAAGTTTCAGTACTGTACAAAGACACAACTTAAAACCATCTTTCTGGGGCATCTCTACTGATAAGCACCAGTGCACATGGACAGAAGATAATCAATGCCAATTACACTGTGAAAAAGAATCTGCTATTCTCAGATGGTAACTCCTATCACCTCTATAATAAAGGCCTGCAACTAGCTCTGTTACAAAACCCTTGTCTTCTGAAACATATAACAGTTCTCTGAGATAAAGCTTTGTATAATAAAGCTAATATCCAAGAGCAAGTGTGAAATTACCCAAACACTTTTCAGCAGGCAATTAAACAGGGCAGTTGAAGCAGTTCTGTTCTATAGATAAATGAGGGCAAATTGTAGGCCAGTAGGAATCTTCACCTCTGACCAAAAAGAGTTTTCAGTTTCTGTCTCCAACAGACAGCCTGCACTCCACTGAGTGCTTTCCCTGCAAAACCAGTCTTGTTTCTGCTTCTTCCTTTTGGACTCTGCATGTCCCAGGGCAGAATGAGCAGAGACTGAGCAGGCACTGCCCTGGGAGGTTGAAGCTTCTCTGTCAGATTTTGTGAACATCCCCATTACTTCAGCCTCTGCTCTTAGAGGTCTCTATATCTGCTTATTATTTATGATGTTATTTAGTAACCATCACTAGACAGACATATTTAAGAGAATTAAGTCAGTCAAAGCACTTGCAAAAAGTTTAATCTTTTTCACTAGATCTAGTAAAATGCTTTGTGTGTACTTAGATATACAGATATCTCTTTTTTTCTATATTATGGCCAGCCACTGGGTACCCACCAGCCAGTCCCTCACACTCCTACCATCTCCATCCCCCAGGAGCTGGAGGAGAGAACAGGAAAAGTGAGAAAAATTTGTGGTTCAATATAAAGACAGTGTCATAATCTGTTTTATAATAATGATGAGCTGGTGGTTAAAACTGTATTGCATTGAAATGGGAAATAACTAATAAGGAAATTTTATTAGCTCAGCTCCACCATTTAAAACCCATTAACATTAGTGGACCTGTTTCTGATGAAAATAGAAACAAAGGTAAAGTAGGATGCAGTTGCACCTGATGAACCACAGCATTTGACTCTTGTAAGTTACTTTTTTAATCAAAAATAAGGTAGGTTAGCCTACTATTCAAAACCTTAATTTAATGTACATGGCATTTTGCAAACTTTGCTTCAAGAGGAGTCTGAAGGCTTACTTTGGAATGAGGCTTTTCCTAGATTTGAATGTGATCTTAATCGAGTCTTATACATGGGATTTTGCCTTCTATACCCACTTAAATGATTATTTTATTCTTTTAAAGATTTAAATCATAAGTGCAGTCAATTTTGAAAAACTAATAATAATTTTACTTTTTTCTGCAAATATTTTCTTGATGCGAATTATATCTATAGAATTCTTGTTTATTCTTATTCTTCTTCATTTACTGGTAATTTATTTTATAAATATAGGGTTAAGACAATAAATCTGACATTGTTGATGAAAAACAGCCTCAACTATATTCAGAAAGAAGAATTTAAAAGCAGTGATTAAATACCTATTCTCTAAAATGCCAAAAAAAAAAAGTATTTTTCTAAGACCTTGCTATTCACCCAATGTATTAAAGTCTAGAGCTTGTCCAAGGCTTCAGATCCCTTAATCATGCTAGCTTAGTTTCAGTGGTACATTTTTAGCATGCAGTTAGAACAATATAATTGGTACTTTATGCAGCTGCAAGAAGATGTAACTGCTGAACTCCAATGTGCCAAACACAACATGCAGTCTTGCAAAGCTTGGAGCAGCATCTGCTCTCATAAATTTGCTATAATAAGACCCCCTAGGCTGGAGTGTTGGATGTCTGACCCTACTCTTGTCAGGGTGGTTAAATGCAATGTAGCATTCAGCCAACTACCTTGTTCTTTTTTTGGATGGATGAGTGTAAAAACATGTAGGCTGTGCAGAGGTAAGATAAATGGGAAAGGCACTTCAGTAACACTAATGCAGGTACTAAAATAATATTATGTCAGAATGAGGTAGTATCTGGACAAATAATTTCCTTGCAGTACCTCAATCATTTATCTTTATGTGGTGTCTTGAGCTGCTGCTGTGTGCAGCATCAATTTCTGCACTTTACCATTACAGTACTGTCAAAACTGGGAATTGTTGCTTTGAATTTTTTCATGTGCTTCTCTTAAAGGTCAGTGAAAGAAAGCCAGCCAAATAAAGTTTTTGTTTTAGCATATTTCTTAAATAATGTAATATTTCTGAAGATGGCAACAGTCAGAATATTTGCACAGTACTGAAATACTAGATATTTTAGTGTAAAATATCCAACACTTCTTTAAATTCCAAAATACAGAACACTAGGTGTTTCTTAGAATTTTAGTCTGTTTAACTTTATTTTTGTGCAAAAGTTACCATTTATCTGTTAGTTGTTTGATTCTGCATGTTTAACTTAATTCATTCCTAAGCTTTCACCCCACCAACCACTTTTTATTTGCTCTTTAATAAAATTTACAAGTCTAATTCATTTGCTACAAAAGCACCTGTCTCCTGCTGGATGGAAGAATATGTTGAAGGATGAATTTTGTTGATCCCTGACTGATGCTACTGAACTCCAGTGGGCAAAACAAACTATTTAATCAACATTTATTTGGCTTGTACTGTGTGTATTACACTCTAGCCTGCACAGCCAGGCTGTGAAGGATTCCATGCTTTTCCAAGAAACACATACTCTTCTTCCCAAAGCAGACATTTAACACCTGAGCTGTTTTCACCCCACTTCTTCCAAACTCTTCCAACCCTTTCTCTTCCAGAGAAGTATTAGTGCCACCATTACTTGGAAGGGCCCAAACCTCTTGAACTTAGCAAGTTTTCTGTCAGCTCTTTGCTTTCACTTTGCTGTTTTGCCTAATTTTGTTCTGCCTGGCTGGAGTGGCTGGGATAGTCTCCCCTTGCTCCCTGCTTTCTGGACCAAGTGGCCTTTCAGGGTTGGAGGAAATCAGAGTTCCCCAGTCCAGAGCCCTGGGAACAGCATCCTCAGCCCAGTGGAGGTTTCACCTGATTCCAGAGCCCTGACTCAAAAATAAGGGCAGCCTGGTCTCCCTGATTTCAAGTTTCAGTTTGGCACCAACTGTGGTAACTTCAGTTAGCAGCTAAGAAGCCATAAGAACTGCTGAGGAAGAGGACCTCTAACTTTCTTGAAGTTTCTAAGTTCTTCTTCTGCTCTCTGCTTATTTAGTGTACTGAAGAAGTCTGTACCATCACACAGAAGCTGGTGCAGTGACAGCATTCATGGGATCTTGGGATCTTCCTTGTGCATTGGAAATTCCAACCTCTCATCCAGGACAAGCTTTCCTGTGCAAATGTTTTAGAAATCCTGCTGTGCTCACCTTGTGTACAGATAATTTTCAATAATTTTTCAGTCTGCTTCAGAGTCTTATGGACAAATATAAACAAAATTTGAGCACTGTGAAAAACACCTGACCAAATTTCCAGCTGTCTAGGACATGTGCCCTACAGTTTTATTCTAAGCAGAAATACCCAGGCACTCAGTGATCACTCTGGAATGTGATTTTGTAACACTATGCTTGGGTGAGAGGTAGTTTTGAGGGTTTGGCTGGTTTTTTTCTATAGAGGCAGGGCTGTTCATCCATGTGAGCAGTGATTTTAACAAGGAAGGGAGCAGAGAGATTCCTCCCTTCACATGCTGAATTCCTATTTTACAGCATTATATAACTCTAATCCCTGTTTCAGCACTTCAGCAGGATGAAAGTGGCAGGTATTTGGCTCTTTGCTGTCACATCACCATAGTGTAATGGTGGATTTAGCAGGGTGAAGTGAGGATTTTCATCCCTTACTGCCTCTTATGTCTGTCCCTGAAGCCAGTAATAGTCATGCCTCTTGTGGGTGCTCAGGGGCCAAAAAGACTCTTCCCTTTTCAGGACAGTGAGTTGAATAAGCAGCTAGTAGTTTGTCCTTGGATGAGGGAGGCAATCTTTGGTTTAGTGCTGAACTCAGCTCTCAGGAAATTGTATAAGTTGAATGTGTAAGTTTTTGGCAGATGTTGATTTCTACCAGATTTGAAGGAGGAATGAGGATTTGAGAGTGTAGCTTTGAAACATTGCACTTAAAATTTAAAATGGATGCATTGTGGCAGCAGTGCTGTCTAAATTGTCTTTGTAACTCTCTTTCACTTTTTACTGCATTTTAAATTTGGCTTGTGATGCACTGCATGTTTTACAAAGGGATAAAACACCAAACTTTCTCACTTGGCAGATTTGTCTCATAAGCCTGGTCTGTAGTAAAAAGCAAAGTGTTAAGTCAGGTTCTGATGACAGAAACAATAAGAGTTAATTCAGCCCTTTTACCCCCTGAAAAAAAAAAAAAAAAAAAAAAAAAAAAAAAAAAAAAGAAGTGGTATACTAACCAAATGACAGAATTAGGGGCATATTCCACACTCCTGTTAACACTGACCATTAAAACTAAGAAGTTGTAAAGTGTAAAGAACACCCAGTCTCACAGCTGGTTTCTGCTCTCCAGGAGTCTTTTGCATTGAACCACTGGACAAAGCATAGTTTAGTAGATTTTTCTTCATGTAAAGAAAATACATAGTCAGGAACTAAGTTTAAAATGTCAAAACTTAACCAGGCTTCTTATTTAAGGATTATCGACTTGTGAAATAAAAAAGTGGAAATATGAAGAAGTTTTAAAGGTAATTATTAACAAAATGGTGACATTTCTGTTCCAGTGACTGCTGTGGCCAGCTATTTTATTAAGATTGTTAATATAATGACTCTAAGTTATTTTCTGAGAGACAAGAACAGTTTCTTAATCAGAAAAAATGTTGAAGTCACTCAAAAACATGTTAGTAATTTTGACAGAGGAAAAACTGTTGTGTATTGTTTTGTTATTCTTTTATTCAGTAAATCAGTTTGTAGAAGAGCAAGGTAAACCGCAATTGAACCATCAGATTTCAGTTCCTGCATTAAGCAGTCTTTTCAAATGTGTTATAAACATGATAGAGCAGCCTTATCATTATTATGTGCCCAAAACTGATGTCCAATAAAATTGCCAGAAATACCAGTGGCTCCCTAAGGTGGCTTTTCTGCCAACAGGGAGAAATGCACTAAACCCAGCCTTTAAACACTGTTCTGTGGAAAAGACAGCAACCTTAACAGAAGCACAGGAGCCTGAAGTGCTTCCAGTGTCAGGCTTGGTGCAGGTAACACCAGCTTGCAAGAAGCTGACATCCCTTACTCTCTGAGCACAGTGGCATAATAATTCAGTGTGCAAGGCAAGATCTCACACAAGCTTGCAGTACAGTTTCTAGATGTCTTTAGCCTCTATTTGTGATTTTGGTTGCACTCCATTTATTGAAATGACATCCTCGACTGCTTTGCCTCCATCTTAAGACATTCAGTAATTCAAGCAGAGTTATCAGGCAATGCAGATTAGGCAACACGAATATTCTGTCTGAAAGAAGTTCCTCCTTCACCCCTTTCCTCTGCTGTTGCTCCTACTCTCCTTGCTGAACTCAAAACTTCTGTGCAAGCAGAGCCTTGAGTAAATACACCCTAAAAGGCATCTCTTCATCATCCCTTCCACTGATGGAGACAGAGTTAGGGAGGGGACCCATCCCCTGGATGCCAAGTGACTCAGTCAGGTGCCAGACCTGCACACACTCTGGCACCAGCATGGCTTTACTGCAGATCTAAGACAAATCTCTTTCTGTGCTGCAGCTTCTTATCTAAAATAAAGTTTGTGTGTTTTCTTGAAACTTGGATTCTTTCCATCATTGAATTCAGATTAAAATAAAAAAGCTTTCTGTGTTACTACTGGCACTGTGTGGAAGACACATTGATGGTGTCATATAGTACAGATACAGTGTGAAGACACATGGGGTAGCAAAAAGAGTTGGCCTGCAGTCCAGTTCTTTAATTTTAATCACAGCAAATTATACACTATGGTGGCCAGATGGTTTGGTTTCACTTTATACAGCTGGTTGAAAAAAAAAACAGAATTAATTATCAAAAAATTAAGACGTTTTCAGCTATTTAAAAGTGTACTAAATCAGAAACTGCCCATTAAGGGCATTTTCTGCTACTTCTAGTGGAATGGTGTGCACTGAAGTCTTGTAAGCACACTTTGTATGTATGATTTTAATCTTTCTCCATAAAAGCCTGACTGAGTTACAAGAAGTTAAAACCTTGTGGCATTTAAAAGCATTGGTTTCATTTGTTGCACACAGTTTCTTTCCCTCCACTGTGTGAGGGATAGCTGCATTCCAAGGCTCTTAGTAAGATGCCCTGACTGAGTGACCAAGACATGGCTCTCCTGGCCTTGGTGCTTTGGAAATCTTCATCACTGATGTGTATTTGCTTTTGTTGTCATTGAACTTCTCAGAGATCTGCTGCTGGTTTTTTTCCAAACATAGGCTCTTAAGAGAACAGCTTGCCTGCACACCTGGAGATCTTACATCTGTGTTTGCAGTCTGGGAGCCAGCAGCTGCCTGATTGTATTCACTCAGGATGGAGAGCTCCTGCTTCATGGGAAGCCACAGTGACCCTGACTGTGGCATTGTCACAATTTTTCCAGTGAATTTTGTATGGGAAGTGATTGGTTTCTCCTGTTTTTCCATACAGACACAGTCTGCTTTTGTCCCCATCCTCAGCTGCACTGAAGCTGTGTTTGCAGCAATGTTCAGGTGCTGGTGGGGGGCTGCAGAGTGGCCTTGGTGGGGAGCAGTGGGGACTGTCCCATGCTGAGCACAGCCACCTCCAGCTCATCCCCCCAGACTGAGCACAGGGCACAGCTGAGCCACAACAGCAGCCCCTCAGGAGAGAAAGGGCAAAGTGCTGCAGAAACAGCCCTGCAGACACCACAGGCAGAGGAGAAGATGCTCCAGGTGTCCAAGCAGAGGTTCTCCCTGCAGGACATCACACTGGAGCAGACACCCACACTGCAGCCCTGGGAAGGACCACATTTTGGCAAGTGGACATCCCTGAAGGAGCCAAGGTCCATGGAGAGCCCATGCTGGAGCAGGTTGATCCTGGAGTGCTGTAGCCCATGGGAAGTGCTGTAGCCTGCAGAACAGGAAGGAGAGGAAAAGAGGAGCTGTTATGGACTCACCACAGCCCCCAATCCCTGCACTGCTTGGAAGGAGGGAGTAGAGCAGTCAGGAAGGAGAGAGTGAAGTTGGGCATGTCAAAAAGAGGGACTTTGGGTTTTGTTTTGTCTTTCTGTTAGAACTCTATTTTAATGGAGAATAAACTAAATTAATTTTCTCCAAGTCAAGTCTATTTTCCTCATGAGAGTAATTGGTAAGCAAACTCCCTCTCTTTAACTTGACTCTTGAGCTTTTTCCTCTTCTTTTCTCCCCTGTCCTGCTCACAAAGTGGAATGAGAGCAGTTGGGTGGGCAGCTGGCCACAGAGAGAGCCCACCACAATCACAACAGAAATTGTCACACTTGAGGAGTCACTCTGGGTAAGTACAGCTACTCAGCTTGTTTATTTTTACCACTCCAAGATATATGTCTCTAGTTGCCATGTTTTGCTTCTGCAGACAAATTGCCACCCAATTGTTCCTACAACTGTGCAGCTGTACACACAGTGAACTCAGAAGACATTCAGAGAAGCTGCAGCTCACTCTGTTCCCATCAATAAGCTGCTTTCCTGCACCTCCTGCAAACTGCTAATTCAATTTAGAATTAAAAGCTTTCAGATACCTTTAAGGTAAAAAAGCAAAGATGAGATATTGGCATGCAAAGTTTTAATTGCTTCCCCATCTAGGACCCAGGAATTTTTTTTCAGAGACCTTTTAATATTTTGTCCTATGCTGACCTAAAGGAGTGTTTACTACCTGAGTGTGCTTACTGGGAATTTATGCTACTGGGAGATGTCAGCAGCTGCTTGTCCAAAGTGCACATCCACATTCTTAGAAGTTTTTCACAGAAACAAACTTCAGGCTATTAAACTTTTCCAGGAGGTGCTCTAGAGTATTAAACAGCCTTTTGCCCTTCTTCTTTTGAATTTCCTTTTAGATCAAAGAATACAAAACTTGTAATAGGACTAGAGGGCATACTGGCCTTTCACTCCAGTACTGCAGACTTATTATTTTTAAATACTCCAGTGTCACCTTTAAGGCATAAGAGGACAAATCACCTGTCATTATTCACCTGCTGATGATAAAGAGTTAATTTGCTCAGCTAGGGCTTCTATATCCTTCTCAATTTAATTACTATTCTCTTTTTTCTCTATTTGTTCAGTTGTTTCTTCTTTACAAATTTTTTGACTCCTTTTATACAGACACAGTACCTTGTGAATGTAAGTACTAATTATTTTTCTTTCTAAATAAGATTCCTCTTAAATAGCTGAAATCATGCTATGTCCAGGTAAAATTTCTTTAAAGACATGCTGCTGAATAGGTGCTACAATGCTTTGTGGATGCTCTTTCCAAGAAAAAATAGCATGGTTTTATTTATGTTCCTGAATTTATTAACAAAAATATGTTTACTACTTCAAAGTGGTTTCTTAAATTATGTGAAGTAGACAAACAGGCCAAGTCTAATTCACAAAACTCAAGCATGGCTTTAGCTTTTAGTTATTGTTGCAAAATATTTTGGCAGTCAAAACTAGCAAAAGACTAACAGACAGATTTTACTTCACTTAAATTGTTTTTACGATTTTTTGTTTTTTAAGTAGGTGAATAGGTGAATACATTAATTTCTTTGCTAACAGCCTGGAGAATTGGTCTCAAACTCATTAATCCAAGAGCAAGGAGTAATTTTGGGTAGCTCTTCAGACTGAGAGGAATTGCTCTAAGAGGTGGATCTCACGTTTTAGACAAATCATACCAACATGGTGATTTTTAAGAATTGTGATAGAAGAAAACTAGTCTATTCCAGGGTCTTAGTCTAACAGCTGAGGGGAAGCTACCTGGTTGCACTTTTTAGGCTAAAGAGCACATTTCTTTTCATAAAATTAACCCTTCAGACCACTTTAGAATCCCAGTCTGTTTTTTTCCCCTTAGTTTCTTTTCAAATTTTGAAGTTTGAGCCAAATTTTTCAGTTCAAGTGATTTACTCTTAATACTGAATGCTGATATTATGACCTGTACCATGACGATGAAAACAGTTTAAAAGTGCGAAAAAGAAATCTGCAATAGATCAGCAAAAATGTCTGGAAACAATGATCTTTGCACTCTAAACTCTAACAGATTTCCTTGCCTTTATTTTAATTGCATGTGCTGATTAAGCATGTGCATTCCTCCTCTAAATGCACTGGAGTTGTGCCTTCTTATTCACAGAGCACAACTTCTCAGTGTAAGTTCTCTAAGTGTGCTTTTATCAGTTTAAGACTAAAAACACAAAGCAATACTCTTTGTCAATACTCAGTTTAAAAAAAAAAAATAAAAATAAAACCAACATTAAAATAAATGTTGTGCCTGCTGGTATTTTTTCATATCTGAAAGTTTGTCAAGAATTACAGCAGCCAGGAACTACCTTGAGATTGCTGTGGCAGCATGAGACAACTGTAGAGCACAGTCAGAGCTGCACAGCACAGTGGTGATAAAATTCCTCTTGAGGAATATAAACTATAAAAGGTTGAAAGACCTTCATGCATCTTTCTTTTAAATGAAATTCCATGCTGGTTTTATTTTTGTGCATTGCCTCTCGGGATGTAATATCAAATGCTGACAGCAAGATAAAAAGATATTATTTTCCTTTTTGTTTTCTTTGTCCTATGCCATTACTGTACCTTGCTCTCAACTCTTCAGGGTACTTCTGACAGAAAAATACAGGAGTAACAAAAGTAACCACATTTTTTCAGTCTCAACTCACTGTTGTAAAAAATTGGCATCGTGGCTGCCCAAAGGTTTTTGGATATGGTACAAGGGAATCCCACAAGTCCATTCCACTTCAGCTGCTGCTGCACATGGCACAAACCATGGATGAACCTTAAGGCCACTCTTTGCATGTCCTCTGTTAGGGATTATTAACCATGGTGAGGTACTAGCTTGCAATTCTCTACATCCTGATGAATATTTATATTCATCAGTAGTTCTTACAAGAAATATATTTTAAAGGGACTTTCAGGTTGCCTATATTCAGGATATAAAATGAAACACCCTGTTTGGATTTAAAAGATCTCATTCTGTTTAAAAATTAAGGATGTTTAAAAATTCTACCCATTGCCATATTCACAAAGCAGCCTATGCTTGCAAACTGCAGCAAAGCTGTGAACTGCAAACATAGCTTTTCCAGGAAAACTTGGTAGTCTGAGAGGAAAGATGTCAGAATCACCAAAGTCCCTTCACAGGGTAAATTACATTGAATTTAATTTCTTGTTATTTGAGAAAATAAGGAAAATGTGGCTGGTTCTGGGCTTCCAGAGTTAGTAGCATATTCAGCTTTAAGCACAGATGCACAGATAGCATAGATATCCATTTTTGGATTTTTGGTACTTTAGTTATCCCCTGCTGCACTGGACTTGAACATGCTCATGGTTCCCACTGAGTCCCTCTGGCTCATGAGGGAATCTGATGCTTTGTGTGCCATGAATTCCTCTGCCTGTTCCCATTGCACTAATCTTGTCACTTAGATAATCCCAGGGTCAGGGAGGGACTGACAGATTACATGCAATTACTGCTATCAAATCAAATTGGGACTTATTAAATGTCAGAATTCTTTTCAAGGTGGTGTATGCATGTTCTCCATGTTCTTCAAATTGAGTTAATATAATCACTTACCAAATATTATTTGTTTGTTACATTAATTCCCCTTGGTAAAATTTATGATATTTACTATTGTTCTGAAGAAGAAATAAGTATTATTTGTCCTATCTCTTTTTTCTACTTAGGTAGGAAAAGGAATGGTTGCTTTTTTTTTTTTTTTAAACAGAGCAGTGTGTGTTGTGTAAGAGTCCCAGAGAGATTACAGTGTCACCTTAATACTTTATAAAGGCCTTTAGTAGCATTACTTAACTAACCTTAACAACAATTCAGGACCCACTTACAAAACTAATTTTAAAAGGCATCTAAAGGAGTTTGAGGACCAAAAGAAATTATTATTCAGTATAAAAAGAGAAGAGAAAGAATTAAAGTTTAATTGCCAGCTAGTCATCTCCTCAGTGTAAGCTATCACAACAATCTCTTTTCTTATTAGTTGATAGCAGTAGAACTTTGTTGCCCCTTTATGCTTCATAACCTTGGTAGCAGACAGATTTCTGCATAAGTATTTTTGTCATGTAAGAAAACAGATAGATACAGGACCAAAAACAATAGCAGGGCACTAATTTACAGGTTTATTACTGTGTATTCAGGATTGTGTATTTTCACATACAAGCACACTGAGAAGCTTACAAGCAAATTAAATCAGAAAATGTCCTAATAAAGAAGCAATAACCTGTGTGAAAAAAATTATAGGAAGATGCAAGTAGAAACTGTAGAAAAATTTACATGAATGCTTTTATGATAAATATGCAATTTAGAAAATAAATCAGGTTTGCCTGCATTGTACCCAGACATCCATCCAAGACAGGACCTTTAAGAACACCATAATTTTTCCAAAATTCTTGATTTTCAGTCAGTCATTGGAGACTGACTTGGGACAAAAGCAAGCCAGTTAAACACTCTCTGGGTCATATCTGGTACAAAAATAGCCACACTTCATTAAACAGGTCTGAGATACTCAGGTCCAGTCTCCTGTCCCTGGCAAAAGCCAGGAGCACATGCCCAGGGAACAGGCACCCCTGCCACCCTCACTGCTTCCACCAGCCTGTGGCCACTCTTTCAGAGAAGAGGTTCAACACATGGGTTAAATGGGCTTCTCCAACAGGCTTTTCCTACCTGTATTTTTTTGGTTTTTTTAAACTCATATTTACTTTAAACCTCCATACCACCTTGTGCTAATCAGTTCCACATTATAATTGCACAAACATTCCTCTATTTTTTTTTTTTTTTTTTAAGAAGTCGAATAATTTCTCAAATTATTTTGCAGGAATGTTTCAAAGAATTCCAGAAAGGCAGCCTTGAGGTTAAAGGAAAATAAGATTTTTCATTTCAGTAACCTCTGATTTTTATGTCTACAGATAAGACCATTGCCTGTCATTGTAGTGAGGGGATCAGGTAAAACTTTTAAATGTCTTCCTACATCTTTAAGTCCAAGTTTTTTATTCCTGTGGCTTGCAGAGACTGATGGTGCTAATATATAATGAGAGAGACTTAGTGTGAATTTTTTGGGTTAAAGCTAGAGTCAGAGTTTAGTCTCTTGTAGCTTCTCCCTGTATTAGATGTGGATTTCTCTGTCCTGATCTTATTTTCTGCAATTCTTAAGTTTCAAATGCTTCATTAAACTTTCTCCTGTATTTTATAGCATAATCCATAGAAAACTTGGAGTTTCCTAGATACAGTCTATCACACCCTTAAGGGTTTTTATCTCATGTTAGTAGACTTGAGTTTCCACCATCAAATATGAAGGTCTAAGTGACATCTTGAATAGGGCTAGGACATGACCTGGGTGGTTCTTTACAATCATATTCAGAGGCAAATAATCACAGGCTTGTTTATAGAGACACTGTTCAGGCAATATAGTGTGTGTAACTCATGATGCTAGATTTAAGTCAGTGGAACTAAATTTTGTTTTTTACTGTAATGCATAAATTCAGGTTTTTTTCTTTTCAGGCCTCACATTTATGGCAGAATTTAAAATAAATTTTTTCATTCTTTCTTGAAGTGCCTTGCCTTCTCCCCTATCCCTATTCTCAAAGTCCTGCCAGTCCCTCTGACAGGTGTTGCTCCTCTTTTCCATCTGCTTTTCCTCTCTTGTACTACATTGCTTGCAGACCTACAAGACTTCACTGTTTCTACATTCTCCCTCATTCCACTCCTGGACTTTGTTGGAGGGCAGTACACATGAAGAAATGTACTGCCCAGCTGACCTGGATGTGGACATGCAATAAGTCTGAGAAAATTGTGCTTTAAATAGAGAAGGAGCTTTTCCTCAGAGTGAAAGTGAGGATGTTAAATGGCTAAAAAGAACAGTGTTGCCAGCATAGCCCTTCTAATCTGTGTGCACTTCATCACTATAATCCCTCAGTAAAGCTATTCTAGCAGGAACATGGCCAAGAACTTGAAAAGCAGTTTCTTCTCCTACTTGAACCTAATTCTGGCTTCCATATTTCCAGTTTAGTCTGGTTTATTGCCCTGCTTCTTCAAGTCTTCTCATGTTTTCCTTTAATTCTTTTTTAAATAATGACCTTTGCTGAGAAGCATGTCATAATCTTATTTTTTCAAATGCTCCACCTTAAAATTTGATGGGTTTTTTCAGCTTCATCAAATAGATAATTTAAAATAGCTTGACTAATATCTTGAAGAGTTATTTAAATAAAATGTAGATTTTTCTGACATTTTAACCTGGTCTTCCAGAAGGACAAGCACAACAGAGTTTGGAGAGTCTTCCATGCCATATGAAAGAAATATGCTCATTTTCAAGGACTGAGATGGCTTGGTTTTTAATATTCCCATTTATGCTGCTGCTTTTTTCAGAAGAAGGTTTGAAAATGTACAAAACCAATTGCAGGCCACTTTATTTACTAAAAAAAAATTGTCCATGGCTTCTGAAATCTGTGGTTCAAACCTTTGACTTTTTTCCTTTGAGCACTGCTGTTATTTTGGGAGGGCAGGAGGGGTTGGGGGGGAAGAATTCTGAGTAACATTTGAGTGTTTTAAAACTTCTTCTTTTCACTGAACAAGAAATTTGGTAGAAATTCTGTGTTGGCATTTCAAATTCCTAACTATTGAAAATTTAGATTTGATGAAAAACAATAAAAGACTGAAGATTGCCATTTTAAGCTGCCTTTCTTTTTCTTGCTGTTCTTTGGTATTAAAAATATGGCATTCTTTGCCTGCTAGGGATATTTTGAAGTGACATACTTCCAAATACCACTCACATGTTTCAGATTCTGATTTTATTCAATATTTCATAAAGAGAAGCCCTGCTGCTTCTCATTGTTGAAGGTCTTGATCTTATAACTGACAGGATGTTAGTGGGCAGCTATTTTTGCTGTGGGGAGACTGTTAAAAGTGATGCAAGGAATGAGCAGAGATTAGGAAAAATCGCCTTTTAATGATAACTACAGTATATGTCTCTATTGAAGTCCTCCAGGCATCCATGTGCACTTTTTTCTTCCTTCTCTCCCTCTTCAGCAGCATTGTCCTGACTGGCTGCAGACTCTGGTTTATGCAAGGTAGGTGCAAATATGTGCTGAAAGTCTGTCCCAGCAACAGCCCAGCTTGTGGCCCTTTTTCACTGGAGGCTTGCACCCCTTTCTGAAAAATACCTTGCAATTCTGATCTTACATGATTAGCACATCACAGCCCTATACTTATCTAAAAATACTGGAGGAGCACATGAACCTGCATGCCATGGCCCTAAACCTTGTGCATCAGGGCCAGCTTGGCCAGCTGGTCCTGCCTGCAGTGCACACCCCATGGATGCACCACCACAATGCCCATCAGTCCTGGCACTGAAAACCAGGTCTCATGACATATCCAACAGTAGCATTCAGTTCCTTTGCCATCCTGAGACCACATTTGTCTCTCCTGACTGTTGACACTGCTTCTGCAGATGAGCAAGCAGGAGCCCTGGCCCAGAGAATTCACCTCCTGCAGCTGCACTGCACTTGAGTGGGACTGTGCCCTGTTCTCCAGAGCAGAGCTGCTCAAGGGGTGCTCACCTTCCCCTGGTGAGACATCACTGCAGTGCCACTGGTGGGGCACCACCTTTGCAGCAGCCTTAGGTGTAACAGCTGTATTTTACATTCTACCAGTCTAGTCTCCACTGCATGCCACAGTATCTGCTGTAGGGCTAACATGCTGTAAACCTGCACACTGCTATGTACTGCAATACAGCACAGACATTATGGCACTACAAGTTTCCACAAACAATTTGAAGCAGCAGTCCTGCACCCCCCATACTGCTGGCCACCCTTTTCCACCCTCACTTTATCTGTTTTCTTGTAGAGCCCAGTATTGTGACACCAGGCAATACAAAAATGGAAGCAATGTTTTCTAAAGATGACTGTATTTATTGGTATTCAATTTTATTGCAAGGTTTTGCCTGGATCTGTTCTAACATTTGTTCCAAGGTGCAACCACAAACACTTCTGCTGGCCTAAGGGAAGGGAAAGGATGGGATTGAAGGAGCAATGGCAGGAGGGAAGCAACTTTCAGGATAACATTGTCTTACAGGAGACTCAGATGCTTGTAGAACTTGCTGTCTAAAGACAAGTTTTTTGTGTTTAGTGACAGCCACTTTCAGTTTTTCCAGGTTATGCAAGTTGCAGTTATGACCTATCAGGTAAGATTTGGATCACCATATATACAGAAATAAGAAAAATGAAAAGTCATTTACTCAAAGGCAGCTGCATGAAATGTATCCAAGTATTAATGGTTCTAAGTTGTAGTTAAATCTTCGTAAATTATTAAAATTAACGTTTAGAAATGACCCTCAAAGTTCCTCCATGTTACTTTTTTAATATTCATCCAGTATAAATACCTTTAGCAGCACAGATGCAAGTGCAAGATGAGAACCAGTATAATCAGTTCATCTGGGGCTCTGCAGACTGACTGTGCACAAAGACTGTAATTAGCTGCTAAAACCATGGGCTACTAAAACTGGGTGCCAGTAATCTTTCTAGGGTGCTATATTTACTTAGCCTATCTTGGTAGTGACCTGTAAGAGGTTTAAAGTAGCTCTCAAAGGCAGAGTTGGTGTTTGAATGATCATTGCTGGGTAGCAACAGTCAGCATTTGGATGAATAAATACTGAGAAAGGTTACCTGGTATGTTTGATGCAATGGGTGCTGGTGGATCAGCAGATGACATCAATGCCATGGAAATTCACCACTGGTACACAAAGTTTATGAAGGAATGCCCATCTGGACAGCTTTGCCTGCATGAATTTAAACATGTCCTGGATCTACATGGACTTACTCCTGAAGCTAACAGCTATGTTGAACAAGTATTTAACACGTTTGACATGAATAAGGTAAGAATTCATTCTTGACTTCTCCTGGCTTTCTTATGGCTTTATAAATGGTTTGATGCACTCAGAGATCTCAGAGAGCTTCAAGCTCCCTACTCAGAGGTAATGGAAGTGATTCAATGGAAACCTCTGAGCAGATAAATGAGAGTGACTGGAAAACAATGATGAATGCTCTGTTCCCAGTACATTTTGCCAATTTGAAAGTTTCATACTAATACTAGAATGACACTACTAAAGTGTCATTCCAATACATGCTGATGGTTTCTCATCTTTGAAAACCAGATTTTTTTATTATTATTTTCAGTGTGCATTAATAATTTAAATTTTTATTTATATAGATGCTTGAAAAATCTTTCTAAGGCAGTGAATGTTCAGCTGGATCCATAGGTATTAATGCTTTCAGATTATGCAACATAGGCACAATAATATTCCTTCTGTGTGGGATTCATTCTGAACACCTTCTGTGTCCTAATTCAGTATCAGTCAATCCCCCTTTTCCAAAGACACATCTGGTTTTGATACATCATCCCAATTTTACTGCTTAACAGCACAGGTCCTGCTAAAGGTATATCCAGGGGCTGTTAGATGCACTGCTGTCTAATTTTATTCCATACAGGTTCCTTCCATTCATGAGATTAATCCAGAGTTATTTTCCCCTTAAGCCAAGGTAACACTTTCTACCAAATGTGACAAAAGGAGTGATCCATCTGTAATCCCTAAAAAAAAATCACAGAAATTAGGCTTAGGCTGAATTGTCAATAATACAAACTCAGATTTCAGCTAATACAACAGATGGGCCCATCTTGGTATAAAAAATATTTTTAAAAAACAATAAAGCACTACCCATATTACTTATCCCAATGAGTTCACAGATGTAATGAAAAATTTGTTTTTACATTAGGCAAATTACTTTAACAGCAGGTTAAAACTAGACCAAATAGCCATAACTGCCCCAGACATTTTTCTGTTCTAGACATTGCCTTTCTATTAATAATTATGGAATTAATTATACTTGTTTCAGAAAATGCTGAGAGTATAAGATACCTTGTGTATTTTTACATGCAACATTATCTCTATTACACTGCTTTCTTGTGTTTCCATACACATCTCCACTCCCAATTCCACTTGCTTTTTTGGAATTATGTACTTCTTTCTTCCACAATCCTCAAGGACCCTTCCTATAAAATCAGGCTCCTTGCATGCTCTTTACTTCCCACTGCCAATTACCAGATGGTTAAACACATCAAAATTTGTTTAAGTAGTACCACCTAACTCAATAAATGTGCTAATTACAGATGATGAGCGAACTTCCAGTCTACAAATATGAAACCTGACTGGCAGAAATTGTTAATTTGATGCATTAAGCTCCCCAGAAAAGCTTTATGAATGTTAACCTTCCTAGACAGCACACACCTAACAGCTTTTTCAGTTTAGAGTTAATGTGTACTGCAAAAAGCCCTTGACACTCCAGTGTTCTTGAAAAGTATGGGGAGCTTTGGGTGTTGGGGATTTTGGCTTTTTATTTTATGGGAGAATATCTTTTGGTTTGTTGGTATTTTGGGAGTTCCTAACTGCCTTTCTCCCACTACAAGTAGCTTATCACCCATGAGTTGTTTGCTCAAGTTATCTGAAGAGTATTAAGATGTATGCCTTAAACATGTTAGGTTATATACATGAGTTTGACACTTATTACCAATGAATCTCTCATCTCCTTCTCTGCCATCCCCAGAATTTTTTAATCAATTGGTATATTTCCAACAAATTTCAAAGAGTAGGCATTTCAGTTAATCAGTTCCTAATGTTTTCATAAAATTTGGCAGCTGGGTAGCAGAGACACACCCAGAATGAATGCCCCATTCATGCAGAATTAAGCTTTTATTCATTGTTTAAGGCAACAGTTGGCTGACAAAATGATCAGGCATTTGTTTCCCTTTGCCTAGAGAAAATACAGGATGGAGCTGGGGTACCAGCATTTGGGGTTTTAGGGGACAAAAGTCATAGTTTTTATGGGTCTAGGCTTTTGTTTTGCTATTCCCAAAAGGGCTTGTTTAATTAATGTTCCAAGCTAGACAGAAAAAAGATGCTTCAGTTTTTTATCAGTTTGGAATTCTTCCCCCCATTTTAATGAAATTTAACAATGATTTGGCCTTTAGGACTTCATAAAATCCACTGTAAAACTGCTTATACTAGGCTTAAAATCACATTATTTAATAATGTGCTCCCACTAAATATCTGATATTCATTTCCTGTTCTGCAGGATGCTGTAACAATCCTCCACTAGCTACTTCTAATCTGAGGCATGGATTTTATTGTGTTCTTTCTTAATTGAGCTGCTGCTCAGCTGCAGCAATAGAACCAGGCAAAGTTATTTAGAAGGCAGAACAGCAATGGCACATTTAGAATTGTCAATTACATAAGATTGTATAGTCTATATCCATTTGGAGATGGAAATAAGATGAAGAATGGGGCTTCCATTCCCAGAAAAATGGCTGGCAAGTTTTAATTTCTGCCCAATCTATTTGCATAATTTAGTAGTTGGAAAGGCTTAAACTTAGGGAGATGAATCAAGTGAACCAGAATCTTTTATCTGAATGTTTTACTTTTTCCCTTTAAATACTAATTTAAAAATCTATTTTTGATTAAAAGGCAACAGTGTAGCTGCATTATTCAGATACAACACACAGCATCTAGATAAATTGTAGCTCAGTTTCACTCTTTTTTTGCCTTGAATAAAGTCTTGTGAAAGCCTCATTGAAAACCCTGTGGCAAACAAAAACCAGGACCTCTCAAACAACTTGCCAGGATTTCATAAGTTTCCTCTTTGGCATTCACACTGCATGTGTTTAGTTAGACATGATGTGTATATTTATCTGTTGTAATTTATGTTTCCTGTGAAGTCATTCTGTGGGACATCAGGCTGGCTTAGGGAACAAGCAGAATGAGCTGTGGCTATACCAGCTTGCCAAGAAAAATGCATTTGGGAGTTTTATGGCTTGGCATGGCTTTCTCAGTATCTTCATAGAATTCTTGGTCATTCTGACTGCATCAACTCCTAGCAAGAGCCTGGCTCAGGCAGAGTACAATGGACAAGCATTCATCTTCTGGATTCTGGTCTTAATGCAGAAATCCAGCTCAAGATTCCTTTCTGTGCTCAGTGGAGACAAAGGATCTTCCTTCAAGATGACTCAGCTCTTTCCAAGTCAGATGAACCAAGTCTCTCTGCCCTGCCTTATACATCAAGAGAAAAACAACTTACCTGAGTCAGTGAAACTAACAGTCTTTCTTACCAGAAGATAATTTTTTAATCAGCTTATGAAAAAATCCTAATATAAATCAAGGTTTGGAAGTAGCATAACATGTACAGATTTAAAAAGCCATAATGCCATTTTATTTTGATGTTAAAAATTTCAGCATTAGTTTTCTTTTGTTTTCTTCACCCTGTCCCCTCCAAACATACTCCACCCTGAATTCTTCACGTTAATTTTCTCTGCTAGAGGATCAGATTTTCTCTGCTGCCATAGTGGTAAAAATCACTGCCAGATCTATGACAATTGTGGACGAGGAAAATAATTTGAGATTAAATTTCTTGTAGCATGCATGTGTTTAAATTTTAGGAAGTGAGATTCCAAGCAAACAACAAACTTAGCTGTCTGCAAGCTTCTCCCTGAACCTGAAATTGCTGAAGATGACTCTGTCAGCTTCCAGTTTCTGTGATGACAAAAGTGCTATGCTTTAAATATTCAAATTTCTATCACTTTATTATCTGAAAACCCATCACTGAGCCTGTGAACAGAACATGTGTGTTAAGTGGATTATGCAAATGAAGCTTTATGATTACTTTTTACTATCTCCTCATGCTCTTGCTCTTTCAGAATTATATACATTAAGACATGTTGTTAGTTCTTTTTAACCTTAGGATTATAACAGGAAAAGTACTTATACCATGCTTTGTTTAGATGAGATGTTAAATCAAAGTGTGTACTTTTAATTGGAGAGTCATAAAGAGTCTTGTTTTCAGTAAGAAGGCTCCTTCCCAAATTGCACTAGGTCTGATTCATACCCTTTCTTCAGGTGCTGTGATGTGAATTTCACCCATGTTTGTATTTAAATAACCTGATATTTTCTGTGGGAGATTTCTTTGAGATCTGAACATTTTTTTCCCAATGCTAATGATGTTGTATGTCTATCTCAAGTTTAGTAAGACTACCAAGGCTGCAAACCTGACAAAACATGAGCATAAATATCATGTTTTGTCTTCAAGAGAGTCTCTGCAGAAGCACCTGAGAACATGTCAAGGTCTCTCCAGACAAAGAGAAGGACCCACCTATTGACAAGCTCTTCAAACATCTCCAAAATGAGTTTGTTTCCTTGTAGGTGGGGCTAAAGATGAAAGCCTTAAAACCCTTGGTTGGCTGTGTGAATATTTTTGTCTTCATTCGCCTCTTTAAAAATTACTTTCCCCACCATTTCTAAAAAAAATACTGTTCAGAGCTGCATTTTTACACAGTTACAAATAATCTTTTCTGGTTTTATTCCTTATTTTATCACTGGCATTTTTATTCTTATTTGGAAAGCTTGTAAAAAAGTTATACAGCTGTTTTACTTCCCTATTCACCTCTTATAAAAACAGCTTTTAAAGCTAGGTAGTGGAAGGGAGGCAGACTTAAATTTTTGCATAGATCAGAAAGAAGATTGTCACTTCAAGAAGATAAATTGAAAGAATTGACAAATGGAGTGGGGAAAGTGCAGTCAAAAAAAACAGGAATAGACAGGAATAAGTAGATAACAGCTTTTGAGGAGAGGGAAGAAACAAGTGAAATGCAAAACAAAAAGCAAAATTTACAAAATCAAGGCAAAAAGAGATGGGAATAAATGTTCAAGGAGTGGAAGAAGGAAATAGTGTCTCATTCCTTCTTTATACATTAATTGAAACACTTGTGGAACTGAAATGCCAACTGTGGAGAAAAAGTGTAGTTAAAATCTTAGCAAGAGATTAATTCTTCATCAGAAGCAGAGCTGACAGCTGGACAGAAACAACAGAATAAATAAATCAATGTGGTTGTTTGCTCACTGCAGTGAGGGGGGCTGGCAGTGGCAGCCACAAGATCCAGCCCTGGAGGTGTCTCTCCACAAAGCCTCTCCAGCGTCCCAGAAAAGCTCTGGAACAGGGATTACTGGACAGAAATATCACCATCTCTTTAGCAAGAACACAAGCCCTTGCCTTGCAAGCCCAGGCCACTAGGAGATGCCAGTGGCTCAGTCTCTGCTCACCTTGGAAAAGCACCAGGAAGGAAAACATCTCCAACCAAAACAACTGCACCTAATTAGGGAAGACAGCCTGGTCTTTTAATTAAATGTTTGCTGATAACTCTATTGGCTTGGCTTTCCTTTTTCCAAAGTGCTTAACTTAGGGGATTCTATTGCTAGTAGGAAAAAAAATAAAAAATAATTTCAAATTTCTTCCAAATAGCTGAGCTGTGTAGGCAGATAAAAACAGGAAGCCAGGATTTAGAGTTGTTTAAGGATCTATATGTAGCATTATTAACTGGAAAAATCCAATTTGTCTAAGCTGAAATCCTTCATGAAAACAGCCTGTGGCATCAAAATGTTGTTGGGGTGAGTGTTAATTTTTATCTATTACTATTAATACGAAGATTTCTGGGAATCCTCCCATTTAGTTCATCAGCATGGAAAAGTTCAGTGATTTCTTTTCTTCTTTGTTCTCCTAGATGGAGCCAGGACATTCCACTGGCCTCTCAGATTTTCCCTGGATGAGAGGACCCTTTCTCTTCATTTGTACTAAGACCACTGAAAAGTAGCAGGTTAGCAGTAGCAGGGATTGTTAATCCCACTTGCAGCTCCCTGATGCCCACCAGACAAGCTGCAGCCCAAGCTCCTGCCCACACAGAGTTTAGGAAAATCAGTGAATCACAACAACAATTAAAGAAAGCATTCCTGTCTTCTCCTCCTGACAAAGGAGGGTGCCCCTCTTCAGCAGCTAGAAACCTTGATGAAAATAAGAACTTCAGCAGTGGGTCCTCGTTGTAACTCATGGACTCCAAATGGAAAGTGGAAAATTGGTATCCCAGAGCTCTTCCCATAATCATTAAAACTAAAGGAACAGCACTACAAATGGTTCTGTGGGAAGGATAAGACTTGTTATTTCATTATGCATGGTTTGCTGGTTATTTATAGATATGGGCACACTGTAGCATGTGTGGCTAACAACACCCACAGAATTACATCTGCAACTGGTTTAATAATAAAACCCCTCCTAGGCTGGGCTCTGCACCACTAAGATAAGCACAGCTGACTTTCTCATCACCAAGTGTGTATCATTGAGCTATACTCATAATCTCCATGTCAGGAATAATGAAGCAGTACTACAAAAAGAAATCAGACATAATAGGCTCTTATGGATGTATTGTTTTAATGGTCACTGCCTTCTTGCTCAGTTTTAAAGCTATACAAAAACTCAAGGAGTTAATTGTTTGTACAGCTATAACAGCAGGCACAGAAGGAATGTGGCTGTGAACTAGCAAAGTTGGGCCAGTGCTTGATCAGTGTTTTCAATGAGAGAATAATTCAACAATTGTGTCCCACAATGGTGCCAGGGTTTAAACATCACAGAAAGCAGCAATGACCTCTCTTTTCCCCATCCCTGTGCTGGAGTTAGCAAGAATTTGTGAGTCCTTTTACCTCAGATTAGGGGGTTGTGTCCTACTAAAAATTCTTCTGGTTTATAAAGGAGGGAAGTACAACCCTTAAAAGCCAGCTACATTCAGATGAAGATAAAAGAGAGAAAGGTCAGCTTGGTCTTCCTCCTTGTATCATGCATAGAAGAAATGCAAAATTGAGAAGCTAAACACTTATTCAAATAGTTAGAAAATTGTAGAAAGGTCCATAGGGAGAAGATGGTGATGGTTGGGACAGAATAGTAGAGAGGGATGGAGCAAAGTACAGAAGCACGAGCTGAGTCCCACAAGTGAGAGATGTCAGAGAAAACACCACGAAGAAATTGCTGAGGAAGGAAACAGAAAGTGGGGCTGGATTGAGCTGGAGCAGATGCAAAAAGTTAATTGACAAAGATGATATGAATTCAGACAAAAATCTGTAGATAAGCTTTTTATTCAAATCCATGTAAAACTTGGCATTTGCCACTTCATGAGATAGCATTTCTCTTTTTTGTATTACACTTCAAAGAGGTACCATTCAGCTGCATCTATCAGAGGAGAAAGATGTGTGTGCTCCTTGTTTCACAACACAGGCATGTAGTGTGGGCTGCCAACTGCCAAAGTACCACTGTTTTCTATAGTTTTCTGCTTTTTTATATTTCAAGTTAGTTCCTGATCACCCTGCTGGGAAGTTTCGTTTTGTTGTGATGTGGGCTTTTTCTAAAAGGCTCAACCTCTATTTTCAACCTCAGTCAGAAAACCACCATTTTTCACTTGTAAAGAAATCTAAATTACATGATCCCTTCTAAAACTAAGAGCTTTTATACCATTTTCAGAGCTGAACTAAGAAATCTGATCTCTTTTTTCTCATGGTTCCCTACAGAGACAGTTTTGCTTCCCCTGCAATGTGCATTTTCTGTGTGCCCATGTTGCTGCATTGACTGTCCTTAAACCAGCAATCCTTATTATGGGACTATCATTTTCAGTGGAAGTGCACAGTCCCACTGTTACCTCTTTGTATGGGTTTTTTTTTTTTTTTTTATTCCCAGAATATTGTACAGATTCCAGAAAGCTTCTTGGCATCTCAATAGATACTGTAGTTTTATCTTCACCTTTTAGAATCAGCTCATTTGGTACAGATCACTCATTAGGAATTGTTTCACTGGGTTGTCTATACACAAACTAGTCTCTTCACCCATTGTTTCAGCATTCTTTGGAGTGTCTTTGCTATATTAACTTATTCAGTTTGGCTCCATGTTGTTATCAGTTTTTCTATTTTTATTCATAAATAGAAATGCTCCAATGCCTTTGGCTTCTGGAACAGGTGAGTTCTATAGAATTTCTACAACCTCAGCACATGCTTTGTCTGCAGCTCATTAAATGCCATCAGACTATGCAGAGGGTTATAAATTTTAGTCTTTTTGTGCCCCATAAAACTCTCCTTTCTTTTTATGTCAGATGTTATATCAACCAAATTATACCATTCTAGTCCCCTACTAGGGGTGAGGGATGCTGTGAGACTGAAGTATAAATCAGATCATTTTTTACCCAGGCATTTTTGCTGTCATTACAGGTGTTTCAATTATTTTTATTAAGCTAAAGGGATTCTGAAAACAGGTATTACTTTAAAAGCATTCCAACTTTTACTTAATATTCTCCTGTAAGCCTTTTGTCAGAATGCACAAAATCTGACAAAAAGTCATATTTCTTTAAGGCAGTGCAGCAGTCTCTCATGTCCCTCAATCACTGTGGGCACATTTCCCAAAGACTTGCCATTTGGAAGCAACAAGCAGAAGTAATATATGGTTTTTTGAGGGGGAGAAAAGAGGAGGGAGGGGAGAGGGATCAGTATATGTGACAACTCCCAAGTTCCCTGTGCCTAGAGAGAAATCCAGTGACCAGAGTCTGTACAAGGTCAGGTGAAGAGATGGGAGGGAGCTGTTACTGCCCAAGTGAAAGGGAGAAAAGAGGAAGGATGACTAGCACTGGGTGAGTTGCTGATGGACAGTTCTTAACCTAACCATATCATGTCAAATTTTCAGGCTGCTTAAGTCTTGTTCCTGATGCTCTGCTGTCTTGGTTTCAGCTGGGATAGATAGAGTTCATTTTTGTCCTACTGTGTAGTACAACGCTGTGTTTTGGATTTAGCAAGAGTAATATGGATAACACGTTGATGCTCTGGTTGTTGCTGTGTAGGGTTTATCCTCAGTCAAGGACTTTCTGTCTCATGCTCTGCCACTGAGGAGGTCCACAAGAAGCTGGGAGGGATCACAGCCAGGACAGCTGACCCAAACTGGCCAAAGGGATACTCCATACCATAGAATGTCATGCTCAATATATAAACTAAGGGGAGCTGGCTGGGAGGGGCCAATTGTTGCTTAGGGATGGGCTGGGCACTGCTCAGAGAGTGATGAGTAATTGTATTGTACAACACTGTTGTTCTTGGGTTTTATTCCTCTCCTGCATTATTATTATTAGTTATTATATTTATTTTATTTCAATTATAAAACTAGTCTTATAGTTTGATAAATAAAATAAAATAAATATAGTAACTCACTAGTTCTACCAGGTTTTTTTCCTGTATTCCTGCCCATCCCACCAGGGGCAGGGTGGGGTGGGAGTGAGAGCACAGCTGTCTACAGTACTCAGCTGCCCCTTGGGCTAAACCACAATATCTGTCTTTACTGTTTGATACAATCACTGGTCATTCCTTTAGGAGCAGGGCATGACGGGTGAAGAATAAAGTCTAGAATTGTCGTCTGACTGAGCATCCCCAAGAGGTTTGTCTGCTTTCCTTTCACTTCCCTTGTCCTTACATCACCTTCAATCACCCTTAGTGCTGTAGCCAGCCCACACCTGCAGATTAAATGCCTGCACAGGGTGTGCTCCCAATCTCTCAGTGACTGGGATCACACAGCAAGGTCTAGGGCAACACACCAACTATCCACTTTGCTCTATGTTCTTTGCCTACTGGAACATTTTTTGCTAAATTGGTGGCAATGTCTGTATCTTTCTGTTTGATCTTTAGAGGTTCATGGGCACATGAGAAGTGTTCAAGCTTTTTTACTCATATGACATATTTAGCTTTCTTACTCATATGACATATTTTGAAATATATGATAATAAACTTGTTGATCTCCTTGAGGAGAGAGCTGAAGCACAGACCATTAGGAGTATGGGAGTTCCTCTCAAAAGCTGCCCTGATCCTATAATATTGGTTGCTCTCTGGCTGAAGTCAGGCTGGAGGATGGATGCCATTTTCCATGGGCACTCACCACCTCACAGGACTGGGCTCCTTAACTCCACTGCACAATTATAAATGAAAAGGATGAGTGGCAGTGTCTTGTTTCTGCATCACTAACATCCTGTATGTTTACACTGGTATTTATAGCTCCTCATTTCTTTGCCCTATAGTAATGCTCCTGAGCTGCTCATCTCCTTGTATAAAAGCTAATCAGTACAGAAGCTTTACTGATACCTAACACCTTCCCTGAGCTTATGGAGAAAGAAGCAAATCAGCTCCTGAAGGCTGCAAAATAAAAAGCAGGACTACAGCACTGACCAAGAGCAAACCTGTTTTTAATTTATTTATCAGACTATGTTGATTCCTGTTTGGGAAGTTACTGTAAAAGATTCCTCTTCCACTCAAATTCTGTGACAAGGCTGGTGACCAAAACTGTGTAACATCTGGAAACCCATGCTGAGTGAGAAGAAATAGGATGTGATTTGCACACAAATACAAATACACAGCATATTTATGATTAAAAAGTACATCAAGGAGGAGTCCAAAGGGCTCAAGTTTTAGTAGGGATTTATCCACTTACAGCAAAGAGAATGTAATTGTTGTTTGCGCTCTCAACTTTTCCATCCTTATTTGCAGCAAAAATTAAAGCTATTCCTCACAGCCATTCCAGAATTAGACTCTCATGTGTTGCTATTGGTTTGTATATAATTCAAAAACAATCACTTTTAAAATATCCTCTTTATTTTTTAAATAACAGATATGTTTGTAGTCAATGGAAGAGTGATGAACTATAATTTGCCCATGGTGCTCTTTGCTTTATTTTAGCCACAATTTGAAATCCCATCTATTTTAGATCTGGGTATTAAAGATAATCTCATGAGTAGAGACATGCACTACATAAAAATAGAAACTTACTCTCTAAGATGTTTAACCTAGACATTTAAAAGCTGTGTTAACCCAAGTTGTGGTCATGAGCAAGACTTTGAACCTGGGAGATAGAAATGTGAACAGACAGAAAGGGATCCTTACTGTGTAACAACATGGGCTCCCAAGAATCATTGCCAGATGCTCCTGCACAGATGCACCACTATTACAGCAAATTTATGAGAGAATGTCCATCTGGGCTGCTTAGTCTGCACGAATTCAAGAAGCTTTTAGATCTTCAAGGGCTGGATTCACAGGGAGACCTGTACATTAAACGAGTGTTTGATATCTTTGATCTGAACCAGGTAAACCTTCTTTTCTTTATTTTGTTTTAATCTCATACTATTTCTTTGTTTGTGAGTTGTAACCTGCAGGTTCCTCTTTGTGCTATCCTCCCAAACCTGCTCTTGTGGATAGGTTTGCCATTAAGGTGCACTAGAGGTGAAAAAGCAAAACTGTTCTTTGAGGGTTTGAATTAGGACTTTTGTTAGAAGTCTGTGGACACTTAAAAAATGTCAGGAAACAATTCTTAAAAAGAGATGTAATTTCCAGTTCACTGGTTATTCTTCTATTCATTGCTTATCCTGTGCTTGTATATAAGCCTATGAAAATGTTGGTGTGATCAAAGTTAATATGTTCTTACATTAGACAAAGGGGAAATATGGTCTGCACTTAACTGAAGATGGAATGCAGTGTAGATAAATGGATTTAAATGGATTTTCTCAGAGTACTCTATGGAATGTGTGGCAGAAGGGAAAACAACTCAGATGAGGAGTTCACACTCAGTATACAAGTCACAAGACCAAATACTACTGAATGGAGAGGTCAAGCAGTTTCTCCAGGCTATACTTCTAATTTACCCTCCTTTTTACTGCAATAACTGCTTATGATTGCAATCAGCTCTCTGTGATGTAGCTGGCTTCCAGACAGATATACTTTCCTCAGCAGTACAGACAAGGCTGAAGACACCATCATCTGGTACATCTCTGGAGCACCCTTTTCTAGGTCTGTCCTGAGCACTGCCTCCTGTTTGTAAGGCCCTGGAGCTGGCACCTGGAGCCCCACTGTGCTGCTGAGTGGCCTGGGACACATGCCCTGCAGTCCTGTGAAACCTTCAGGTTCATTGAGACCTTTGGATTAATGCAAAAGTGAGGAGAGTGGGATCAAAGCAGGTTAGAGAAATACTGCCTAGCTCACCCTTTGCTGTGACAGTGGCCAAAGACACTTAAAACCAAATAGGAATAATCTGCTAATTGTTGCTACTCTATACAATCAGAGTTGTATCACTCTGCTCTGCAGGCTGTCATCACTTGTATGCAAAGTTAAGCTGCCAGATACTAAAACTACTGCTTTTATTTATGACAGGTAGAGGACAGATGCTTGGGGGAATTTATTACACATTTTAAATGTAGACAGGAGGTATGTATGGTGTAAAAAACAGAGAGGCATGAAGAGCTGCACCAGGACTGTCCCTGCCTTTTCAGCACAGCTTCCAGGATCCCTGTCCTGAAACATCTCAGCTGCCTCACCTGTGTGACTGAACCCCTCTTTTCTTGCTGCATCTTTCTGAACTTTTGTCTTCATCCTTGTCTGCCTTGATGAGCTAAGATCAATACAGGCTAAAGAATGGGGAAATGACCAGGGTAATGACCAGGAATTCAGTCTCACAGGAAAACTGGCTCATCACCCATCCTATCTATTGCTGACCATCACAACTTTCTGGAACACATCCTTGGGGGATTGCAGAGTATGGCTCTATAATCAGCACAGCAGAAAGCATTTCCCCTACTGTCTTCTCCCTTGTCTGTATTTTGTAATTCTTGGGGTCACAGATACCAGACCAGTGAGGGATGGCCTGTTTGATTACACAAACTGTAATTACAGTTGTGAATTTCATCTTCTCATCAGTTTTGCTGTTTCCAACTGAAGCCTGTTACAAACACTCTTCTCAGGAACATACTAAAAAAACACTAACCCTTTCTAGTGTGTCTCCTGTGCAGACCACCAATGGTTTCATAACTAAATGACCCTATACACCAAGAACATAGATGTCTTTTTAATTTTTTTAAGTTTCTTAAAAACAAGGACTATCATCTGAAGGTTTTTCAGCCCTCCTTGCCCTTTGTGGGATGCTTTGCTAATAATTAAACATAAAAACAAGCAAATTAATAAATATGCTAGTGAAGTTTGAAAGATGTTCTTCAGAACTCTTAACAGCATTGAAAAATAAAAATGCTGAACATTCAGAACTATAATTGCAAAGTTCATTTCCCCTGAGATTAGCACAAGGAGTGCAGAAGGTAGCATTTCAAGCAAACGTTTTACTGATGACTCACACATTAATACTTGTAAGCATTATTTACATAACAACATTGGCAGGATAATAAGTGGTAGGTTTATCTTTTGCCACAGCTTTCCAATGAAAACTTTCAAAAATGATGTGTTTATTAAAAAACAAGTGCAACCAAATTAATTTTTTAAAGGATTCCTTTTCTTAGATTTCAAGAGTCCCTCCTTAGGGAAAAATTATCTGTCTTCTTCATCCTTAAGATTTGTAATACAAAAAGGACAAATCTGCAAGCACATACAAGCACATTTAATTCTTCCTACTTTTTTTCTTCCCCTGCATCTCACACAAAACTGGGAGTCCTAGTTCATGCACCCCAATGATGAATTTTAGAGAAGAAACAGTTTTGTTCACCTATAATATCTCAGTAGTTGCCAAGTTGCCAAATATACTGATGTATATTTGGTTTACAGTGAGAATATGTATCATATTTCATTGCTATTATATCCATCAAAAAGAGGTTTCACCCATGTTAGAGAAAACATATCTAGAAAAATAATGTCTGGCCTATCCATAATACATTGGAAGTGTTACTTGTTCTTAGGCAGAAATAAGAAAAAATTCTACAGTCAGCCCTGATGCTATTTAACACTTACACTGAAATATCTTCTTTCTTTAAATCAGAAATTCAGATCACTGTCATTCATTTCCTGTTAGCTTGCAAATAGGTTTTGCCACTAAAAATAAAAATCTAACAATAAAAATTGATTGATTGATTGATTGATTGATTGATTAAGTTCTTATGACCTCTGAAGGACAAAACTTGCATAGCCATTTAACACTTGAAGCAATGGACTGAAAATGGGATGCTGCTGTTGTACTGCTCGTACTGCTTCTTTTGGCATTAATTGAAACTAGCTACAGGAATAAAGTGTCTGTTGCTTTGTAAGAAAATTGGATTTTAAATGGTAAGTTGACTGTGAAGAGTAAAGAAGATTAATAGGTATGTAGCACTGAAGGAAAATTACACAAGTTGAAGGATTTTCTGTTAAAATTTATAAAGCATTGGGCAGTCCACATCAGAGAACACTATCTTCTGCTACTTCTTATGCAGAGATAAAGTTGGTAGATTCACAAAAATGGACACTCCACAGCAGTTTTACAAATCTTTAGATAAGGAGCCACCAGATGATGTCAATCTTTAATCATTTCTATACTTTCTGTTTTTCATTTAAAATGTAAAGTAGTTCTCTGATAGAGTTCATCTGCCATCATTATGCAGATTAGAATGATAAAAAAAGATTTTAAAATGAATCCATTTAAAATATAAAGAAGAAAGTTTTAAAAATATGTTTGATGTAGAACAGATAATAAGAAATGCAAATGTTATTTCAATAGAACTTTGTTGTGTGTAGGGATGACTACATAGCAGCGTAAACTAAATCTCAAGTTAAATATTTTTTTTCCTTTTTTTCCAGTTTTGTTGTTTTTTTGTTTTTTTGGTTTTTTGGTTTTTTTGTTTTTTTGTTTTTTTTTCCTGAAGAATAACTGTTTCCCTTCACTCCCTTTACTTTGAACAAAGCTAAGGCATGTTGGGAGGCAGACCACCTTTCCTTTTTTCTCATTCTAGCTCCTGGCATGAGTGTGGTTAGCCAAGTACACCATAGAAGGAAATGAGAGTCATTTAGCCATGAAATTCTCTGTTAAAGCAGTGGTTGCACCTCCCATGCCATGAAAAACAAATGTCCACAGAAAGATGACATATTTTTCAGAAGTCTTTTACTGCTTATAGTAATTTATTCTTCATTTGACTTTCAGTTGTGTTTTTCCTTCCACTTTTTCCACTTTAAGAATTGTGAGAGAGAGAGGAATGTTATTTCGTCTTTATGAAGCATTTAGTCTAGAGATTCTAGTGAAGATATTATTTTATATATATATTCTATTAAAGACTGCAGGGCCCAACTGCAGCTGTGACCTGGCAGGTGTTATCTGCCTCCCACATGATCACAGAAGGTATGAAGAGCTCTTAAAGGATGAAAAAATATGGGTGCTAGAGAGCAATGCTTCAAAAACTACCTAGAACCTGAATCTTAAGCATTCCTACTTCATGTGGGATAAACTATAATGGCTCAGGATGACTTTGCTAACTGTCCTTTCCTGGAAAACACAATTTTCAGTTGAGCTTCCTTTCCCAGACTGTCTTGCTCTGCAGTGTCCTCAGAACTGGGAATAGCAGCTGTGATATCAATTGTCAGGCTGCCTAAGGAGTCACTCAGCCCCTTTGCAACAACCATACATGTTTGCAGGCATTACCAAAGCTGACAAAATAAAATTGTGCTGATAGAAAGTAAGGATGATAATCAGAGAAATACTTTCCCTAACTCTTCTGAACTACTTTCCCCTTTTGTGTCATAAAGCTCTGAATAATTGAGCAAACATAAGTTCAGCAACACACGTAACTTTAGGGAAGTCTTCAGCCTGAAACAACTCCTTGGACACTTTTCTTAGCCTGCTCCAACCAACCAGCCTAGCCAAAGGTATAAGGTTGCAGCAGCAACATCTGCATTACACCATGGGGCTAAGAACCATATAAACTGATATTGCATCGAGGCAGGATGTGTTACATTATCCCTTTTCCATGGTTCTTGTATTGGCCAGGCACTTCCACTTTGCCCAGAGAAGCCTAACTCTTGCTTTTTCTGAATTTGAAGGCTTTGTTGCTCTCATAAATGTCTGCACAACAAGAAAAGACTAGAAAGTTTATTTTTGTTTTATGATAGTGATTGCTATCACATTGTAGTCAGCAATAAAAGCCTGTATGTCAAAAAAATTAATCAGCTTCCAAACCAAGGGCTAGAAGAAAATAAGGCTCTAGATATGTCTTAGACAGCAAGAATTCTGCTGTCAGAAATAACAAAAATCTACAGCTCTTATTTCCTGATATATCTGGACTTTTTGAAGGTGACATGTAAAAATCCTGCTCCCATTAGTTTCAAACACAATCCAAAAAAAGCAACAAAAACAACAAAGCCAAGTCATTTCCTTCTCCTTAATTTGGAGTAATGTTGCATAAAATTATCTCAAATGTAAAGTAACTAGCATGATTACTGTAAATGAGGAGGTTAAATTATGCTTTGCTGTGTTCAAGGCAGTACAGTTACCTAATTTCTCTCAGAATGCTTAAGTGCCTTTGAAAGGTGCAGTGCCCTGATAAAAAAATTCCATGCTCTGTGAATAGTTCACCTGTTTGCAAATACTACTCTATTTATTTACAGACTATACTAAAGAATGCCTTTTTTTCTCCTACTAAACTGCCTCCCAATTTTTTTTACATTCAATTTTAAATAGTGGTTCCAAAAAGCAAACAAAAAAAAGGATTCTGTAATATTATAAGTACTTCACACAGTTGTTGGTGAAATTTCATAATCTTAATTTTGTTTTCTACTGATTTGTCACGGGACACACAGCTGTGACAGTACCAGATTATGCTATAAAAATATCACTACCAGATAAAAGCCTACATTATCATTAAAATCATCACTTACTTAATGCAAATACAGTTGAATTCTTGACTGTAGGATTTAATGTTCTGAGTTTTGAGTTAAGATCTAAAAGTTTTAGACCAGAGGTAATTCCCCAGTAGTGACACAGCATCATCAAGCATGGAAGGCCAATTCTTTACATGGGACATTAAAGAAATGCCTGTCTCAGATCTCTATTACAGCATTGCAGAATTCAGTGACTTTCTTTGTTTTTTGGGGTTTTTTTTGAGTTTTTTGTTGGTTTGTTGTTGTTGTTGTTCGTTGGTTGGTTTTTTGCATTTCCAAAAGGCTAATCTGAATTTCTAATAAGTGTTTCTCTTTAAAATCTAAATTTTAAAATATTCAAGTAGATAAGTGTTACAGACTAATACTTCAGTTGATTTTTCCTTGCATCACACAGCCTTGATACGTAGCCAGTCTGGATTAGGTTAGAGTTTCTTTGAAAAGTTCATTTAAGTTCATGTGTCTGTAGCTTTCACTGAGCTTAAGAAGCATTTGGAGCATATATCATTATCAGGTAACACTAATTTTGTCACATTATGTGAATAGGCAATGGAGATTAACTTTGGACAATTAATAGTAATTTTTTTTAAGTATTACTTCTTAAATTATGATGAAGGTAAAGAGGAAATTAATTTTAATATGAAACAGTTCAGGAAGGTGCTTCTTTTATTTAAAGACTTCTTTTAAGGCATAACTGTCTTTTTTCTATTTATTTATATATTAATTAAGAATAAACCAGTAATTATAGTAACAATCTCCTATAATAATACAAGTAGTTACTATAATAATACAAGTAGTTACTATAATAAAACAAGTAGTTTAGGCAATGATAGTAAATGAATGTAACTTTTAGGAGCTGTCTTTCATACAACCCTTGAGATTCACAGAATATTACATAAAAGCATCTGAATATGCCCTTTCATACAACCCTTGAGATTCACAGAATATTACATAAAAGCATCTGAATATGCCAAATAGAACTAGAAAATATATATGTCTTCAGTGCACTTCTGTTGGGGGTTAGGATTTTCCATTTGTTTCTTTCTGTCATGGAATTTTGTCCCATCTTTTGGTAAGAGACACCAACAACTGGTACCTAAAAGGGATAAAAGAAATGGCTAAGGAAGAGGAATTCATGGAAGAGATGGACAGCACAGTAATGACCCTGAAAAGGTCAGGTGCACAGGGCAGATGTGGAATCTGGCAAATCTAGGGCCATCCCAATACAACACCTTCGTTGCAACAATTAATGCTGATAACAACCAAGAGACAGTGGGTTATGTCGACAATAGGCTCAGGAGTATGAGCATGATATGAGTATGGTCAATGGCCCAATGCAGGCTCATGTCTCTGCCATGGTTAAGGAACTCAAAGAGGAGTTTAAAGAGGAGATGAGAGGGATGAGGGAGGAGATGAGGAAGATCAATGCAGCACCAGTGCGAGTCACAGGTCCCAAATTTAGAGCCCAACTTCCCCCAGCTAGGGAGAAACAGTACACCCCACAAGCTGATCTGTGATTCTTTTTGTGTGACCGTGGGGAAGACATGGAAAATGGGATGGGAAACCCACTTCTGTCCTGGCAGCACGGGTGTGTCAGCTCAGGGAGGGAAATGCTAACCGAGGGAACCGTGCTAAAATGAAGGTAGCCTCAACCTCCCATGGTAAAGGTGCAGGGTGTCACAGAAGGGAGGATGATCTGTCAGATCCCCTGGAAGGAACCTCCACTATGTATGCCCAGGAAAGGAATAATAACCAATAATAACTGTAACTGGCCCAAAGGCTCCATGTATTCTAGGCATTAGACTTCCTCACGAACAGCTACTACAAAGACCCAAAGGGGTTCAGGTGGGCTTTTGGAATAGCTGCTGTAGCAACAGAGAGCATTAAGCAGTTGAACTTTGCCTGGACTGTCAGAAAACCCATCTGCAGTGGGGCTCCTGAAAGTGACAGAGCAACAGGTACCAATTGCCACCATGACAGTGCACCGCCGGCAGTACCGGACAAATCGAGATGCTGTGATCCCCATCCACAAGATGATCCGTGAGCTGGAGAGCCAAGGGAGCAAAGCCCACTCACCCTTCAACAGCCCCATCTGGCCTGTGCACAGATCTGACGGAGAATGGAGACTGACTGTGGACTATCGTGCCTTGAATGAAGTGACTCCACCGCTGAGCGCTGCCGTGCCGGACATGCTGGAGCTGCAGTACGGGCTGGAGTCCAAGGCAGCAAGGTGGTATGCCACCATTGACATCGCCAATGCGTTTTTCTCCATTCCTCTGGCCGCAGAGTGCAGGCCTCAGTTTGCTTTCACCTGGAGGGGCGTGCAGTACACCTGGAATCGACTGCCCCACGGGTGGAAACACAGTCCCACCATCTGTCATGGACTGATCCAGGCTGCACTGGAAAAGGGTGAGGCTCCGGAACATTTGCAGTACATCGATGACATCATTGTGTGGGGGAACACGGCAGTGGAGGTATTTGAGAAGGGAGAGAAGATCATCCAGATTTTGCTGGGAGCCGGTTTTGCCATTAAAAAGAGCAAAGTCAAAGGACCTGCCCAAGAGATCCAGTTCCTGGGAATGAAGTGGCAAGATGGACGGCGCCAGATCCCCACTGAGGTCATCAATAAGATCACTGCAATGTCTCCACCAACAAGCAAGAAGGAAACACAAGCTTTCCTAGGTGCCATAGGCTTTTGGAGAACGCACATCCCTGAGTACAGCCAGATTGTGAGCCCTCTCTACCTGGTCACCCACAAGAAGAACAATTTCCACTGGGGCCCTGAGCAGCAGCAAGCCTTCGCCCAGATCAAGCAGGAGATCACTCATGCAGTAGCCTTTGGCCCAGTTAGGACGGGAGCAGATGTGCTTTATTCTGCAGCTGGGAACAATGGTTTGTCTTGGAACCTTTGGCAGAAGGTGCCTGGTGAGACTCGAGGCCGACCCCTGGGATTCTGGAGCAGAAGTTACAGAGGGTCTGAAGCCAACACTGCTGTGACAGCACAAATTTATGCTGCAATAATTTATCATTATCAACTAAGAGCCTACATTATCATTAAAATTATCACTTGCTTAATGCAAGTACAGTTGAATTCTTGACTGTAGGATTTAACACTACGAGTTTTGAGTTATGATCTAAAAGTTTTAGACCCCATAAAAATTTTAAGACAGAACTGAGCCCACGCCACAGCGCCCCCTGCAGGCTTGGAGGAATCATCGTCCCTGCCCTGCCTGGCCAGGAGCCACCAGCGCCCCTTCTGGCTGTGACTGGAACTGCACCAAGGGGAAAGTGCCTGACAGCCCAGAGAAGGCTGTGCTTGGGATTCTGGTTCTGTCTGTTGTTGCTTCTGCTGTTGTTGTTTGTCTTGTTATGCATACTAGTGAAGAACTGTTATTCCTTTTCCCATATCTCTGCCTAAAAGCCCAATAAATTCAAAGTTAAATAATTTGGAGGGAAGGAGGTCATATTTTTTCCTGCCTTCCTTGGCATACATCTTTCTTTCAAACCAAGACAACTTTTCCTGGTGGTTTGTCTTGTTATGCTTTTGAATTGTCAAGCAAGAAAAATCTGCTAGCATTATAAGCAAGGAATTTGCTGGAAAATGTGTTGTCATGGCTGTATTTTTTAGTTTTTTCCTCTCTTGCCTACTGCTTTAAGTTGGGAAAGATATTCCTAAAAGCACAGGCAAAGGCTCAAAATTAGGAGTGCAGAAAGCTAAACCCCAGCATCCAGCAGAGGATGGCAGAGGGCTAGGTCTTTTCAGTACAGCCTTCTTGGGCAGAGACCCCAGTCTGGTGACTTCCCTGTCTTCTCCAGTAATCTTGAAAGAAAATTGTCAATGATGCAGGGAGTTAGGGGGCAGTCATTAATTTTAAAGAAATAAAATTGTTTGCCATCCTAATATTTTAGATTTCACCAGGTTTACCAGGGTAGCCTGCAAGTCTGAGAGCCAGCACACATAGATGGCTCTGCATTTCCAATTCCTCCAATACAAATGTCCTGCTAATTTCTAGGTCCCCAAACTTGCAGGTCCTCTTCACCAGTGCAAAGCAGAACAGTTGTGTAACAGTTTGTTCAATACAGCCTCATCCCTTTACGTAACAGTGAGAATGCAACGAATACAAAACCACTTAAGAGTCTGCAGCTCCTAATTCCCTGCTCTGTTCTTCATCCTTATTTAATAATCTTTGCTTGCTGATGTTTACCCAGCCCCATGACAAATGCCAACTCTGTTCACTTACGAAACTTGTGAGTCTGGCCAAGCCCAAACTCCAATATAAGATCCGAGGGAAGTATCAAAGTAACAGAGTTACAAGTAGTTCTTTATTTCTTCAATAATTGCATACAGAACCTTTGATGAAGAGATGAAAATACACAGAAAACAAAAACAAACCAAGAATGGTTGGACTAGATGATCTTTGAGGACTCTTCCAACCTACATGATTCTATCATTCTCTGATTCCATGAAATGAGGGAAGAAGAAATGGAGTGAAATGAATCCTCCTTTAGGTTTCTGAGGGCAGAGAAAGCAGTGCTATATTTGAAATTGGACCCAGAGAGAAAGAAAGAAGCACATAGGATTAGCTATAAATTTCACCGTTATTTTGAGCTGTTTGACCCATGCCTCCTCCCTCTGCCTTAAGAGGTTTAAGGACTATTCTGAAAGACAAGCAGTTGGGAAAGGAGGTGGCTTAATGACCTAAACCCTAAGTTTGAAATACCTGGACCATCTATGTTTGCACAGTTATTAATCCTGATAAATAATTTGAGCTATTCTCCTGCTGTCTGTCTGAGTTTAGAGATTTTTCAGGAGAAAATTTTGGAAACAAGGCACTGCTTATTGTGTACAGACTCTTGGTAGAGCACACAGTGGTCGAAGTAAGATGATGAGTTTGTTCACCATAGGGTTTTCAGGGACAGAAATTATCCCTTTCCACATGGCTGGCCACAGCATGTGGTGTGAGATGGCTGACTATCCCAGTAGGGGATCCCTGTCACTGCCAGGAAATCACTCTCAGGGAAGAGCTAGGCAGCCAAAACACCAAGTTCACTTCACTCTGGCACAACCTTAGATAACCATGCTGTTTCAGATCAGCCTGTACTCATAGCTGACAAGTCAATTATTTTTAATCTCTGTAGTTTGAAGTCCTAAGAGTTTTTTAAGGATCTGTGAAGATTAGCAGTGCTATTCTAGGAGCCAAAGGGTAATGCCCACCTACAGCTCCAGGGCTGGGGTATTAATAGCCATTGTATAATGTGCAGCTCCTCACTGCCCAACTTTGCCCCAGGGGACACACATCTCTCATCAAATAATGGTGAGCAGCCTCCAGTAAAGGTACATAGACTGACAGCCTGAAACAAAAACCTCTCATAAAAGGACAAAATTAAATTCCTTTTTCCTCAGGAGATCCAGTAGCTAGGGAAACAATGAAAAGGGCTCTGGGTCCTAGGCAGTCATGCATGGTAGTGCCCTGAGGACCAATTTCATACCACCAGTAAGCTCTCTTTCCACTTTTGGAGCCTCTTTTTGTCTTTGTTGTGTGAATCAGTCTGTTGCAAGTGGCTTAAAAAACTACTCATCAGCAAAAGCAAAACAAGTTACAAAAGCACAGTATCAAAGGGCACAATCACATGCATGACCCTTAAGTGTCCCTAAATTTCTAGTTCATCCAGTCAAGCTGTTCAAAGAATAAGAAAAGATCTACATCTTTCTTAAGCCTAGTATGTATAGAAATACAGAAGACTTTGGGATAGGTAAAAGAAGTTCTGAATCCATCTCTTTGGTATGTCTCCAGCCCACTCCTCAGAACCACACTAGGAGAGTTCTGTCCCTCTAATTTACACCATTCCCAGAAGGGTGCCCTGTGAGCTGACTCCATCTGCCTCTGTTCATCTGGGCAGGGGAGGACATCACCATCCCTACAGGTGCCCATGGCAGTGTGCTGCAGACAAGGAAGGTAGAGCCAGCACCATACAGACATGGAAAAGAAACCTTCATACACCCAAATTTGTCTTGTACCCTAAGCTGATGAATAAGCAGGTTTCACTAGCATTAATCCCATTTAAAAATATTGCAAATATTTGACAATTACAGAGTTAAACATCAAAAGTAAATAACTTCTATCTTCCACCACTGGTAATCAGTTCTGCTTATTACCTTGTTGGCATTATTTAAAAATTTATTTTATTATTCTTACAGTAGCCCTTTGCTTGTGAATTAATGACTTCCTAACAGGCAAGAGACACATTGTTGTGCATACTGCAGAGAGGTGTTTTACAGAGCCCAGAGACACATAAGGACCTACCTAGATACTTGTATTGAGAATTATTATAGAGCAGCAGATGGGCAAATCAGCACAGCAGTATTCTTTTAATAACATCACAACACATTTATTGCATTATTTGTTGTACTCACAGAACCACGGGATGATGTTCATAGGTTACTGTTATGATGTTTTTCACTGTTTAATGTAGTGTTTTGAGATGCTACTGTAAAAAGTGCAGTATTTCTCTTTATCTCAGAAAGTTCTGTATATGTGAAACAAGATCACATGTAGCCTTCTGCACATCATAAATGTTTCCTTTTTTACCTACAATGTATGTGTTTTGGTATAGAAAGGAAAACATCACATTTTTCATCAATGCTTTTATGAAATGCTTCTGGTTCCACATTAAGTAGACAAACATGTCAACCTTCTCAGTATTTCTCTTCCTGAGAAATAGAAACTGGCTGCTGGCTACCATGTCACCAGTAGTTTTTGCACAACTGCAGAAAGTGGCAAGGGTTTTCCTGACAACTTCAAATTTCTCCCAGATGTTTTTTAGAGGTGGGAGTGTTTTGACCCTGGCTTTCAGTCCCTTCCTATTTGGGACACACCATATAATCCAGCAGATCAGAATTACATATCCAAACACATTAGACTGGTTATTACGTTGTCCAAACTTCTGATGCTTTGTCAGAGCAACAATAGTGACACCAAGATGCAGAAAGAAAGCAAATAAAATAATATTTTCCAAAATCCCAAATTAAATATAAGGAAGAAAGAAGAAAATTAATTTGGTAATGGACATCCAGCAATCTTAAAATTAATCTGTAGTTGCAATAAGCAGTATGAAATGCAGTAAAAAAGCAGCAATGTGAAATGCATTTAACCACATTCTTAATAGATATATCAAATCAGATGATGGAAATGCAATCAGCAAAATACATTTTGACTTCCATTAAAATACTTTATGAGATCCTTCTTGAAATAATACTTGCAAAATGGAAATTTAAGCACGTGTGCCAAAAAGAAGATTAAGTTTGTAGTGTGTGATATGTCATTATTGGTTAAGCATCTGCTTTTAATATTGGGCCTAATTTTGTTTGAAAATTATATGTAGTTACTGTCAAATTTCATTTAATCTTCAACAGTGGTTGAATGGTCTTTGCTGCATTTGCTGGTGATTGCAATTAGAGTAAAGCAAGCAACGACCAGAGAACCTGCAGAGGGTCTGTGAAGCAATGGTCAGTCTGCATGACCTATGCACACACCATTTCTGCATGAGGGCTGAATCCAGTGTGCTTGAATACATTGGATTTATCTCTTAGGTGCCACTCTGCTGATCAGCCTTGCACAGAAATCAAAACAAGCACTCCCAGGAGCTCTGACCCAGATCAGCATCACGAGGGCACAATTGGGAGGAATCTAAAAGAAGGATGAAGAAAATAATAAAAATAGATAGATAGATAGATAGATAGATAGATAGATAGATAGATAGATAGATGATAGATAGATAGATAGATAGATAGATAGATAGATAGATAGATAGGATGGACTCCTACTGAAAAAAAAATATATCCAGTCTTTGAGAACCCACATTCACTCCTACAATCTATTGTGATTGAATCTAGGCAGGTAGATGTGTGGGGATAATTTTAGGCATTTTCAATGGAAGGTTGGTCAGCAGAGCTCTCAATTCCAGTATATTCTAGCCCTTATAAATTGCTGTTTGTCGTTATTGTTTGCATGCTCACATTTTGGTTCCTTGTCACAAAATAAACTGATTATATACTGGAGGTCTTCAAAAGATATGCTAGGTGTGGCACTTAGGGACACAGTTTAGTGATGGACTTGGCAGTTCTGGGTTAACTGTTGGACCTGATGGCCTTAAGGGTCTTTTCAACCTAAAGATTTTAGGATTCTGATTTTGGCAATGAGTTGCACCACATCATTACAGGTCTTCTTTTTCTATCATACAGTATTGAGGACTGATTAATGCCTGCTGATTGTAAACCTCAACTGGCAAGATGTGTGTTGATATAAGACAATGATCACTAAGTAACATGCTAAACCTACTGGATATTCATCCAACCTTCTCTTTTCAGTCAAAGGCCATCTGAAACTAACAAGTCTTTCCAAGGTTTTCTGAGCAAATGGATTCTGACCAATTGGATTCTGATCAATTGGATTCTGATCACAAGACTAAATTTACCAGCTGTAAATTCTTTTTGTATGCACAAGAGAAACAGTTGGAGCAAGTATGCTCCAATATTCAGCAACTGTTTCTTCCATCCTAACCACATTTTTACAGAAAAACCTGACTATGAGGGCCTGTCCTTGACAGGCTTCTATCAGTAGCTTGAGCAAAGCAGTAAGAAAATAATGAGCTAAATCAATCTGAAAAACTCTCTCCCTATGAATATCCCTAATCCTTAATATTTAGAGACTGATTTATGCCTTGAGGCTTTATATCCCATGCAAAATGTTCATTAGAGAGACTATTTTTATTTGGATAAACCACAGTACTTGGGGTTCGTGCCAGGGTATTGGTTACAATTTTAAAACACTTATTACATTATCTTTCAGATGAATAACACCTGGAACAGCTCTGTGGCAATAGAAATCATACATAGTTCTGCAGTGTAGATGTAAACAACTCCACTGTAGTTATCTCATTAGCACCAAACCAGATACCCCAAGCTCCTCTTTTTCACATGGCAGTCTGCCACAAAACTGTTTCTTTTCCTCTTAAAAACTGTCAATAACAATTGATCAGAACAGATTTTCCCCTCACCTCCACAACTCTTGGATTTCAGGGGAGAACAGAACTTTCCCTCCTAACACATCTTCCTATAGCTCTTCCAGTTGAGTGCATCCTTTTATCCTTTTCTAACACCACTGAAGATTTCTGTGTTAATGTGCTTCATAAATCAACGTGTATTGTAGGGAATTTGATCACCTGTTTCTGTGCAATTGCCTGAAAGAACAGAAAACCAATGTTGTTAAATAGGTGTGGTTTTTTTCTCTCCCTCTCTCTCTCTTAGGACGGATTTATAGACTTCTTGGAGTTCATAGCTGCAATAAATTTGGTTATACGAGGGAAAATTGACCAGAAATTGAAATGGTATTTCAAGCTATACGATGCTGATGGAAATGGATGCATTGACAAAAAGGAACTTTTAAGCATATTCAGGGTAAGCAAGATTTGACCAATAGCAAAAGCATCTGATATAGTGCATTGCCCCTGAAACAGTGGTTCATCATGTGTTGTAAATGGATTGTCAGTGCTTTATCTAATGTTTTATGGTTGTAAAGCCAGAATTAACAGTGTCTAGTAGTGACACTCCTGACATTAGTCTCTTCCTTATTGAACATATCTAAGTAGTATTTTACTTTAAACCACAGTTCTACAGATAAAATACTTTACTGAAAGTGAAATACTGTAGAAACAGTAGAGACATTACTGTAATAAACTATACTATAAGGCAGGGTAGAACTGTAGCAGCAAAATGAATAAAACAGATGGTTACAAGTATATGTGCCAGTCTGTTGTGGAAAACTGGCTCCTCAAACTGATCTTGCAGCAAGAAAAATATAGATGGCATCACAATACTACATTTTATTTTTTTGAAAGACTTTTAGATTTGTTTGCTACAAATGTCATTACCCTCATTTTAAAACTAAATCATGGAAATACAATTTTACTATTAAATCACACAGTGATATTTGGATAAAAATACTTTCAAAATTTTGCAGAAAATGGGTCCACTTCAAACCCATAAAGCCAAAGAAGTGCAATTTTTTCTTTAAAATTATGTCCATGATTTTCAACTTGCTCTAATGAAATAATATTGTGCATTTACAAATATATATGACTCAATACTGCTCCCTAAATGTACAGGACTCACTACAGATCAAAGTTTTGCTGCAGGGAGCATCAAACCTAAGCAGAGTTTTAATGTCATAACAAACAAGGAAAATACTTTTCCTGGATTGTGCATTACTGCTGGGGCCAAGCCAGTCACTGTTAGACTTTAAATAGCTGCTGCCAAAACTGAAAGGAACTGGAGCCAGATGGAGCTACTGGATCAAACAAATAAAGCTGATCACCTGAAGAGCAGCTTTCTAAAGGTAGAAGGAGAGGCTGAATCTTCCAGATTTCTCCTTTGAGACTAATGAAATCAATCTTTCACGGATATTCTCCATTAATTTTCACCCAGATCCAATGAGTCAACAGTGGTTTTTCTGGGGTTTTATCCAAAATGAGAATTAAAATTTAAATCCTTTCAATGTAAAGAATATTTATTTTTTAACTTGCCTGATTTTAAAACCAATTTAGACCTCTGTGGATTTTCATCTCATTTGGAGTATAAGAACTTTAACTTAAACCTGCCTAAGTCATTGGCCTAGACTAGATTAAAAATGGTGGGCCCTAAAAGAAAAAAAGAACAAACAGGCTCACAGCCATTAAGGGGTTCTCAGCTTATAATAAGCATCAGTAAGCAAGGGCGTGTCCAAAGAGATGTGTCATAGCTGAGACATTAACTTAGAAACACAGAAGTGCTATTAAAATGAAACCTCTCTCTACAGCTATGCAAATCAGCATATCACTACCAACCATCAAAACCCCTTCCAGACAACCATGCACCCTTTCAATGCCCAGTTTTTTACTTTTAAGGGGCTTCTGTGGTAGTCAGTGACTCAAGTACTTCAGGAACCACTGCTTTGCTCTTGGAACTGCAATAAATTTAACTGTGGAAGGGATACAACTTTCTACTGAAGACTGCTGCAGGAGGGTCAGACATATAAACACCAAAAATACCTAAAGTACAAATTAGTAATAGAAACAAGTTTATATAACCATTTTTGCAAAATTATTGCTGCTTTTTTAAACAGACAGGAATTTGGGGAATTTGGAGGTGGCATTTTTATGATTTTATTTGGTCAAGATTTCCATATCAGTGCTGAATAGGTTTAACTTATATTGTTTTAAAATGTGAGGTCTAATATATTAGGAAAGAGACACCAAAAGAAACAAGTGGCACATACAGTGACTTATTTTACACAAGAGAGTGCACCTCAAGATAATTCAAGTGCAGAAAAACAAATTCTATAGTGTGCTCATTATATAATGTATATGCATGTCTAGATATGCACACATCCAAATATTGAGTCCTTTTATAACCAAAAAAAAAAAAGAAGAAAAAGGGAGGACTCTTCTGTTTTTTTCTTAACTTCTCTGGAAGACAAGTAAACTCTGCCAAGTCCAAAGACTGCAGGTCTGACTTTATTTGTAATTACTAAACCAAACATGTCTGAATAGAAAAATTACTTAGGCTTTCTCTGCATGTTCTTTCAGCTGGGAAAAACAATACTGCATTTAAGTCACACAGACCAAAGGGCACAGAACTCTCTAGGGCCAGATAAAAATGCTGATGTGGAATCTAAAGTGCATTACAGAGCAGAGGTGCCACAGGGTTCTTCAGACCTTCAGAGATATGCAAATTAGACTGTAATCTCCAGACTGTGTTATGTTAATTAAATTTCCAGGGCTCATTACTGAAGATTTACTTGAAATAGCTATTTATTTAGTGATTTTTGAAAGGGCTTGTGAACTAAAGGGTTGCACTTCAAGTACTGCTTCTGCCAGTGTGTGGTTTTCACAACTTGATGGGAAAAACCCTGAAAGAACATCTTTGTTTCTGCCCTCAGGCTATCCAGGCTATTAATGGCTACACCAGCATGAGTGCTGAAGAGTTCACAAACATGGTATTTCAGAAGATAGATGTGAACAATGACGGTAAGAATCCAGGTTTTGTTGGCATTGGCAGAGATTCCTCTGCAAGAAGTGATTTGAACATGTGACTGGAGATTGATGGGTTTAGATAACTGAAAGCCTGAATCTGTTCTTCTTTGCATTATTTTACTTCAGCTTTACAGTGAAATGTAAGTCAACTGACAAAGGAATTACATGCAGTAAGGGCTAAAACAGAGCTCCTGCACTGCTCATCCAAAATGCCAATTCTGAGGCTGCATAGCAAAATGAAAATGTGATTGGCAGTGCGGGAGTAATATAGTTGTGTTGGTGTAATCTATTTTAAATCCTTTAAAAAAAAACAAATAAGATGCAGGGTTGCACATGCTCTAGCATTTTCTAAACACTGGTGAGAATATTGGATGTTCCTGGAAGGTTGGCTGTCAACACATGCTAAGAGACATGCTCCTGTTTTTTCCTCAAGATACTAGGTGAAGCAAATTGATCTTGTATTTGGAAATTGCAATTTCATTTCACTACTTCAGAGTTGTTTCTAATTGAAAATTTGTTACAGATTAATATCCCCCCTCATACTTCCAACCATGAAGATGCTCTTTCCACTGGCAACTATGTTTTACAGCAATTGTTGAGATCATTGATAAATTAGGAACATTACGAAAGCAAAAAAGAGCAAAGTCAGGTCACAGACAGGAATTTCGGCAGTTTGGGAAAGGCGGGGGGGCATTTTTATGGTCTTTGTGTATTGAGGTCAAAAAATTGATTGCAATATATAATCAGAGTATATAAAAGTAACAGTGGTCTTGTGATGCATGTGAAGGATGCATTAGAGGATGATTTTTTGACCCACCTCCTTGGCCCACTCTTTGGGTGAAGACAAATTATGAAAGTAGTCCAAACAACACAGTCAAAATCTAACCCAAATTCTATGATTATTCACTGCTTTGACCATACATTTACTGGTAAGTAATTATTCTATCTGAGCTAGACCATTATTTGTGTCATACCTTTTAGGAAGGAAAATCCAGAACATGGCATATTCAGGATTATCTTCATGGTGGTTCCATAGTTTCTTAGTTTTTAAATTGCTGGAAAGCAACAGGACTAGCTTGACTTGAGCAATGGGCCAAGTTTTACCAAGTTTAGCTTCAACTCTGCTACCTCCCTGTAGCTTCTTAAAGAAAAATGCAAATAGACAAATAAATTGAAAATTTAAAAATTCCTTACATTAATATAAAATAAATTATCCCTTGAGTTGTAAAGAACAAGTCTGTTGGTTTTGCAATTTATTTTCATTGTCTGACAGAAATCTGAGGCCCATGACAGCAGCAGTGAGTCTGGGCCTCCCTGTGTAACCTCACCTGGTAACTGCAGTGTGGTTCGTATGCCTGCTATTGGTACCTCAAAATGGACAGCTGGGGATCAGGAGTGCCCTGGTTTGAAGGACAGGTGTCTGTCAATAAAGGCAGAAGCTTCTCTTTGAAATGGAGAATGTAAACCCCCTTCCGCCAAATTATTATTATAATTTTGAAATTAAGGGGCTCTCAGGCAAAGATATGGGAACAGGAATAACAGTTTTTTACTAGGAAGATTAAAATAGAAATACAGTATTACGAAGAACAATCCCAAAACACTGACAGAGTCAGAATACAACCTGACACTCTGTCAGTCAGGGTGTTGGCAGCAGTCCCATTAAATGGTGGCTGCATCCTCCTGCAGTGGCAGATGTGGTTCAGCTGAAGCAGTGCTCCTGTAGAAGGTGCAGTTTTCCTCTGAAGGTCCAGGGATGATGTGAAAAGGTCTGGCGTTCCTCTGGAATTACCTTCTGTAAAGAAGGTATCTTGCTGTCCAAAAATCTCATTTTTTATCTAGGTAGGAAAGGCTTGGCTCCTCCCCCTGGCTGGAGCATCTCCCAGTGGGATGATGTAATTTTATCAGTCATGCAGTGGGACTGAATGGGCCAGCAGCAGATGATATCTTCCTGGAGGGAGGATGGGCTGTGGAAAAGATAAAGGTGATTGCCCCAGCTGGTTTAAAGATGGCCCATTAGCAGATAATATGTGTCATGGAGATAAGGGTCACTGCCCCACCCAGCTTCAGCAGCTGGTGACAGAATACACATTTCTGGCCACATCCTGTATTGTAACACAACACAAGGAGGGAGCCCCAGACCAGCTGACCTGAATAAGAGGAAAATGGTGCATCATGTCCATGGGATGAGTCCAGGAGCCCCATCCACACAAAGACCTGAGTCAAAGGCAATACAGAGGGAAGGAGAGGGGAACTAAGAGGAGTGCCTGGGACAGCAGGAGAGTTCAGAGGGAGGGAGTGGATGAGTGACAAAGCAGGATGATGCATGCAAGTGTACAGAGATGGCTTGTTCTGATTCTGCCTGTGGAATGATTATATAGGCTGTTATTGAAAAAAGAAGTACAAACTTCCTCAGGCCTCTGCATGCCAGCTCCTGGAGAGGGTCTTAGTACATTCATGGAAGCCTCAGAACCAGGACTTCTGTCAAATTATGACTTTGCTCTTTATATGACCCTGTCACCAGTGTAGCAAGGACAGATGTGACTAAAACAAAAGCAAGCTTTACTGACTATGGCTAGAAAGTGGTTTTCACTTTTTCAAATGCTGATCATTTGCCTTTTTCATGTCAGATGAAGTTTCCAAGGCTGCCATGGACAAAAACCAAGATACAAAAAAACCCCTACAGGGAGTACTTAAACCTGAAAACAGCCAAAAATCAGCATGCTAAGCATTCACCAGACATACACATGACTTGAATTGCTGCTCCCCTGCACCCTGGGGCATTAACTCATCCAGCTATTTTCCTCTTTGCCTGGCCCTTGTCGTCTCTTATATTACTGAGAAATCATTCATTGTTGTGAATTTAACAAGAAACTTTAAACCGTTCTCAGAGGAAACAATCTGGCTTTTCTTATTAAACCAAGATTTATTTCTCCTCTCAAGGTAAAACAATATCACTGGAACAACCCCTAGACAGGGAACTGCATACATCTCTGTGTACTATGGAAACAGGCACATGCCTAGAACTGGCCTTTGCTGACAGGGAAAAGAGCAGGACAAGAGAGAGAACATTAAACAATATTCCTACTCTTCAATAAAAGAGTAAAATAGTTTTATTGTTGTCTTGAAACTTCCAAGTTATTAGCTGATCTTGACATGAGCCAAAAAAATCACATTCTAAATGGCCATTTCAGTTCCTCAGAAGAATTTATCTATCAAGCCACTTATTTTTTTCCTATATCTGATCATGGCTCTAAATAATCCTAGTAGTCAACACATGGACTATGCCCACTAATCCTTGGCAAATCACACCCTAATCTCTTTTAAAACCAGCTCTAAGATAAATTCCAGTTAGCCAGTACATCCAAATTCAGCCCTGATATAGGCTTCATTAGAGCCTCTTTACACACACTTATGAGCACTTATAATTGTCTTAGACCTCAGTGAAAGCTGTGTTTGACCTGTTTTAACAGAAAAACAAGTGAGTCAGTTCTAGGATCTGACTGATGCAAAGTGAGAAAAAACGACCAAATATTCTACTTGCATTTGCCTATCAGCAACTTTCATAAGGGATTTAATCTGGAATGGATGGGTTTTTGTATGCTGGAGGATTGCTGTGTTTCTCAGTTTCTAAAAAGTACCTGACTTTCTTTTAGGGGAACTGACCTTGGAAGAGTTTATCAATGGTGTGGAAAAAGACGAGGCCCTAATGGAATTGATCACACAAAGTTTTGACCTTTCCAACGTGCTCAAAATCATACAGAACGGCAGGAGAAACAGTGTCTGAAGGATCCAGACATGGAGGTGGTCTCTGTGTCACCATTTCAAGGAAGATAACATTTGTTATATTCAGAGGGCTTGATGTTGTCAAAGCCTGCTTGGGCAATACTGAGCAGCCTTCTCCAGGAGTAGCAATTTTCACTCTTCATATATCTCCTTTTATTTGCTTTATTCTTTCCCTTGTTAATGACTGTGGCAGCCACAGGGGAAAAAAATAAAAACAACTTTTCCTGTGTATAATAGAAAAGATATTTGATGCAGTACAAGTAACTTATTTGATCTCTGTGAACATGTTGTGGTCAAACCCTGGCTAGCTGCTCACTCACTCCGTTCTAGTGGGATGGGGAAGAGAATTGGAAGAGCGAAAGTGAGATAACTTGCGGGCTGAGATAAAGAAAGTTTAATCTGGAAAGAAAATGCAAACAAGCAGAGCAAAGCAAGGAATTCATTGAATTCAGTCACCATTTGCCACAGGCAGGCAGATAGATGTTCAGCCATCTCCATGGAAAGCAGGGATCCAGCAAGCATAAGGGTGACTTGAGAAGATCGCTTTGAACATCCCCTCCCTTCCTTCTTCTCACCTAGCTTTATATGCAGAGCATGATTTCACACAGTGTGGGATATCCCTGTGCTCACCTGGGGCCAGCTGTCCCAGCTGCGTCCCCTCACAACTCCTTGTGCACCCCCAGCCACTCAGTGGTGGGGTGAGAGGCAGAAGAGGACTTGTCGCTGTGCAAGAGCTTCTCAGCAGTAATGAAAATATCTCCATGTTATCAATATTGTTCTGGTCACTAATCCAAAGCACAGTCTCATACCAGCTACTATGAAGAAAGTTACCACTATCCAAACTGAAAACAGCACGTTCTCTTCTGTTCAGATTAATTAACAAAATAATGAAAAAACACAAACTGCAACTTTTCTAGAAGACACAAAGTTACTATTTTTCTTTTAATGACGTGTTCTTTAACCTACTATCTAAAGTGTGGGCACAAGGTTTTAGGTAGGACTGTGTTGTATCCAGATGAATTAGGAACAAAGCCTACTTTGTATTAACCTAAGATTTACCCTAATCAGTACTCAAAATTGGATTAAGTTCTCTGGGAAACACTTCAGTTCCCAAGATCCTCCTAAGCAATGTCTCTATTACTCTTGATTTTATTATAGTTGTTAATAAAAATAATGTGATATTTTGATGTTTTTTCCAGGGCTCAGCAACTGTTCTTTCAAATTAACCTTTCATAAAAGTGTTGGAATTAAATTTTGTTGTCTTTGTAAAGCAAAATTGGAAGTTCAAAGAACAGCAAAGCCCAAACTATTTTGTAAGCACTACCAGAGATTTGTGTCCTTTGACTTGTATGCTCTCCTTTGCAAAAAAATGTTTTTACTGGGCTCTTTGCCATGGCTGCATGAGACAAAAGGTAAGAGGTATAGGGTAACTTATCCTTCTGCAAAACAGCCTTTCCCTGACTAATTTAGGTATCTTTGCCCTGTCTAAATACCTAAGTGAGAACTTTTAGCAATTGAGTCTTTCTGAGATTTCTACCTCTTGTCAAACTGGCTTGCAATTGCCTCTGAAGGTGGTAGCCAGGATTGCAGGGAAGGCATTTGCAGATGGCATGATCACATAGCCACATTTTTTTTTAGGAAAGTAGGCTCAAAGCACAACCTTACTTTGTAAATAACAAATCTAATTCTACGAGCTGAAATGGAATGGCATGAAATGCGTGCAAAGGGAAAACTATAGTTCTGCTTCTATCAGGATTGATTCTCTCTCAAGTCTGTAACAAGTTTTATCAAATTACTGTATTATATCATAAGACTAAGTTCTGATTGCCTGACAATGCCCTGCAGGCATCACACTAGTACTAATTACTGCTAGAAACATCAGAATTAAGCAAAATAATTCATGCACAAATTGGTGCAGGTTGAACAAAGCACTTATTAAGACTTCAACACGAGTTTTTCTTCAAAATTTACTTCAAATTCATGTCCATTTGCACATGAAATGTATTCCATCATCTACAATTATTATCCCAGGTTCTGTTTGATCAATGGAATATAGAAAGAATATGCAACATGCATCACTTGACATTATAAACAGTTCTGACATTATAGTTCTGACATTTGAATCTTTTATACCCTTAATAAAAATATTTTAAAAAAATAAAATTATGTATGCGATTGCTGATGCTTTGAATTTTAAGTTCTTTTATTTATTCATTTTTGATACATAAATATGTCACTGTCAGTTTTCTCACATCCAGACTTCAGAAATTCACTGTTCTTAGTCTGATGCTTTTGTATTTAAACCCTATGAATGTGGTGTCCTTCAGAACTGGCTTTACAATATTTAAAATAAAATTACTCAATCTAAGCAGCTTGGGTGTATGGAAACAGCTGTATTTGGGATTTTTTGTTTTAAACTAATGAAGTGATAGACTTGGAAAAATACCTACTATCTATATATACTGACTTTTTTTATATAAGTGGATTTAAAAATGAGCATTTCCATTTAAATTTGCCTAATTTTTCTGCATAACTTTAATCATATGAAATGAATTACCAATTTTGGGGGAGTTCTGTATTGCATTATGAAACAACGTATGGAAGGAAATTCTCAGTCATATTTTGTTAGACTAAATTAGGAAGGTATAGCTGAAATGCTCATTTCCTACACTAATATAAAATCATTTAGCAGAAACCTGTGAAATTAGGATGCAAGTACCTGTGCATTTTAATGTAAACACTGTGGCACATCATTTCAAAAATTATTTATCTACAGTAACTCCACGTGTTTGCGACTACAGATAAGATTCTACCTAAATATTTTTTGTAAGTTGGTAAACATAGACCAATCACCCAAGGACAGGGAGTCTACAACCTGTAAGAAAATTCAAGACACCTTTCTAGGCAGTTTTTATTGTGCTTAAAGACAACAATGTATTGAGACAATAACTTTTGAGCTGCTAAACTATCTGGCTCCAGTTTGAAATTAAGGGTTGAATTTTTTGCCTCATTTCAAGCTGCACTGTTTACCCAAACTCATGTCCTGTGCAGAATACTGGAGATGCTGGGAGGGTGGACTGGATGGAGTCATAGGAACCCAAAATCCATAAAGAAAAAGAAGCAGGGGAATAAACCTCAAAATGGGAAAGGAGGTAGCAAAGATCAGGCCTCATTAAAGGAATATCATGATGTTACAATCTCTGTCCCTAAGGGACATATTCTAAAGGTAAGTCTAAATGCCAAAGTATGGAAAAGAGGGAAGAGACTGAGGCTGTGGAGAGGCACATTCATGTCCTGTACCTCAGACAATACCTGACAACTACTGCACAGCAAAAACAGAAATACATGGCAATTAATCTGAGGGTCTGTCTGAAATTTGGCTTTCCTTGCTGCCCTAATAGAACCGAAAAACTTTTCCAACAATGCACTGAAGGTAAAGCTCAAAAGAGCTCAGACACATTAGCCTGCCATCTCTTTATCATCATCTCCTGCACAAACTAAAACTGTCTTCTGAAATTTTCTAGCATTCTGAAGAAATCAGATTAGCAATGTTACAAATAAAGAATCTGAAATAGTGACAATCTGCCCAGCAGTTTCTTCTGTACTGCTACTGCACCTGATTTCTCCAATACCAAGGGAACTAACCACTCAAGGTGTCTTCTGTTTATTCACGGAGAATGTTCAACAGCTCTATAAAACAAAGGCACTTTTCATTGTTCCTCTCTCTTTAGTGCATCTTTCATTAGCTGTGCAAGTTAGTAAGGTAGCAACCTTAGATATGTTGGCATGGAGAATTTTCCATGCTGTGGAAAACTGCTATTTATTTAGGAAACACAGTAAATTCTTCCTCACAAGTGCCCTCTGAATGGCAATTGGCAGCTAAGTGTGAGCAATTGACATAAAGAGAAAATTGTTAGTATTTTATTCTCCTGTCCCATGAGCCATCTAGTCACTTGCATATACATAGCAATTACAGATGTTTTAAATTTCACCTTTCCTGGAAAACTCAAAGTACATTCAGAATGATAAATGAATATGAACTTGTAGTCCATTTGTGGTCCCTTATAAGTCAACGATTCCATCGATTGCAAACCAGAACAGAATTTTTTCACCAACATCTAAAGAATGCATCAAATTCTTGATTTATGCAGACTCTTATTAACCTTTTGTGTAGCACTCATTAACCTTTTATGTAGCACTTTTATTAACCTTTTATGTATTTCTGTAGGCTACTGCTAAAGGATGTAGGGAAGGAATGAAAGAACTATTGTGAAAACTTTTTTAAAAACAAGTGATGTATTAGAATCATGATAATTTTCCTTTTAAAAAACAGTGAAATATTTATGGAAAGGGCTGACACAGTTTTGAGGGTATCAAAAGAGACTAAACTCCCATCGGGCTTCAGGCACAGCTTTTCTTTCTTACCATCCATTCACATGCCTCTTCTATCTTTGTTCCCAAAGCAATAAAAATTATGTGGTTTTTTTTTTCTTTTTTTTTTCTTCACACTTGCAGCATACCTCCAGCACTTAGCTTTAATGCTTCTGGACAATATTGGAAGAGTTTGCACTTTTTCTTCTCTTTTTATTTAAATTACAAATATTTGACAAACTGCTTCTATCCTGGAGGATTTCAAATCCTCTCAGATTTAAAGGCTCACTATTTAAAAAGCTGCTAACAGAAGAAAAAGTTGAACATTTGCAATTAAACATGTTTTTATTGTTCTTATTATACTAAGGGTGCTCATACTAAAAAAGAATCTTTTTCCCCTTGTCCTTGTTTATTTTCTAATTAGGTCAATGTCACCTTTCATATCCTGTTCACCAGCTCAGCCTCTAATGGCTGTGTCAGTTAGCAATCAGCTTCTAGGGAAGAATACAATAATTTAGTCATTTTCCAAGTCATGAAAAAATACATAAAAATACACAAAAAATACCAAGCTTTTTAAGGATCAGTCAATTTTTTCATTATCTAAGATGGTGAGATTCCCAAGTACCCAAGTTAGGAACTGCTTTTTCTTAGATCCTCAGTGGAAAAAGGAAGTTCTTGTAGTGGTAGGTCAGCACATGAGACCCACCATCTTCATAAGCTTAATTATAAAAAAATCAATCAAAATAAATGCACAGTCTTGCTCTCCAAAAAGAAAAGCTCACAGAAAATGTTCTGTCTACCAGGGTTAGCAAATGCCTGTGGAGAACACAATTATAAATCTTAATTTGCTATTTTCTGGTGGTTTTGATTTGTGTAGGAAGCACATTTGTGCCCACTCAGGATGTGGTCTGCTGTCACCTTCACAGCCTCCTCTCTAGAAAAGTGTCAAATGCTGCCACACCTTTGGAGAGAAGCCAAATGTGCACAATAGCAAGAAGCAATAAGCCAGGACCAAAGGGAAGTGCTAATCAGTGGTCTTAAGACAAAAGGAGGATGAAGGTGTAAGAAATTACTGTCCTGCAGGTATAAAAGTTGGAGGGTAACAGTCCAACAAACCACAGAATCACACAAACACGGAATGGCTTGGATTGGATTGGAAGAGACCTCAAAAATCATCCAGCTTGGCCCCTGTGCCATGGGCAGGGACACCTCCCACCAGACCAGGGTGCACATAGCCCCACCCAACCTGGCCCTGAACACTTCCAGGGATGGGCTGTCCACAGCTTCTCTGGACAACACGTTCCAGAGTCTCATCACCCTCATAGAAAAAAAATTTCTTCCTAATATCCAATCTAAACCTGCCGTCTTTCAGTTTGAAGCCACCGCCCTTGTCCTGTCACTACCCACCCTTGTAAAAAGTCTCTCTCCATTTTTGTCATAGGCATCCTTCAGGTACTGGAAGGCTGCAATTAAGTCAACTCAAAGCCATCTCTTCTCTAGGCTGAACAGTCCCAATTTTCTCAGCCTTCCCCCTAGGAGATGGGATCCATCCCTTTAATTATCTTGGTGTCTCTCCTCTGGACTCACTTATTGTTTGTGTCTTTTTTCCTGTTCTCATTGTTTTGGTCTGCTTGTTGCTGAGGTGGGGTTTTTCCCCCTCCAAATCCTTTCTGCTTTCTTCTACTTGTCCAAAGTACTACTGCAAGATCAAGGGAGAGGGAAAGAGACCCTGAGAACCAGCAGGAAAGGCCAGATAAAAATGGCTTTTCAGCATCTGGGGAGTAGCTTTGTGACAGAGAAAACTTTTTACTTACATATGTGCTACTCATGCTTCTTGGTTTAATTTCTTTCATTTCTGCTTTGCATTAACATTCAAGGCACACTGAGAAGAAGAATCTTCCTTTTTACTGAAGAGATACATTCAAGCATCCTTTCCTATATATCTAAAACAGAGACATCTGGAAATGAAAGCCACGGTGCAAGGAGGTCCTGTGACACTATTCCCATGACAAGACTCTACTAATCACTGAGAAGCATTTCACATGTTGTGGTAATTTGCAGTAAAAACTGCCACAGATGGTGTTAGTTAACTTCTGTGGAGTTTGTGAGATTAGTATTTGGCTACAAGTCTATCTCCACATGTTTCCGTGATACTGAAAAGAGCCCAGAGATGGAGGAACCCATATAAGCAAAATTTTTCTTAAAGGAGATTTTGTTGATCACTCATTCTCAGTATCACTACAACCTCTCTAGTAATATGGGGACCAGATACAATGAGCTGTATAAATCCAGCTCTAATTTCCCCTCTATAAATAATCCTACTCTATATCTCTAAAGGATTCCTGATGGGTTTTTGTTTCTCCACACACTGCTAATCCATGTAATCCTTTAAAACACATAAGCAAAAGGTACAACCCCTTCACTAGCAGCTGCTTTGCTCCCTCCCAGCACCCACCTCCTTGCTGAGATAATCTTATGCCCCACTTCACAATATAGGGCTGTGTTACCTTACCAGACATCCTCTAATCACAGAGGAATGTCTAAGCAAATAAATGTTAACCTCATGCATCATAAAAATAAGGCAGAAAAAGCAATATTTTTGTTTTCTTTCTGAATTATTTGATTTAATTGTGCCAAAAAGGAAACTAAATTTTTAACTGAGCATATTCGGTTAATTTACAGGGAGCATAACATCTATCTTGTCAAAACAGCCCAATAAACACACAGGCAGCTCAGAGGAGGCACTAGGGGAGCTGGATGATATGAAGGACAAAGGTATCACAGGGTAGACTGGGAACATGTCCCCAAATGGGGCATTTCCAAGCACAGGTCCCATTAGGAAGCACTGCACTGGCTTGTGTAGAGGGTGTATAGCTGGAGCTAGGGGTCCTGCTCTATGAATCCATCCGTGTGAGATGTGGGATTGGATAAGTGAATGTAGGCAAGCTGCCTCAGGACACCACAGCTCTGCAGAGCCCTCTGCCCTGGACTTGCTACCTTGACTGTTTCCTTCCCAGACAAATCATAAGAATTACTTTATAACTCCTTGTTGGTTTTCTGTTCTTATTGCTTTTTTTTTCAAGTAGGAAGATGCTGTTCCTTCTTGCCTTGGGAAAAGAGCCTTCATGCATCCACACTTTGTGCTTCTGTTGGTGGTTCAAGATTTTCAAGGCTTCCACTGTTCTTCTTGACCTTGTTCCTAATTTTATATACCTGCACCCAAGCTATCCCTACCAAATGCGTCACACATTTTTATTTTCTACCTAGCACTTGCTGCCAGGTTTTTTACACCTTTTGGGGTTTTTTTCACCCCATTTTTTCAGCCGCCTTGACACAGGCACTATCTTAATTTTAAAGTATTCTTCATGTATGAAATTTCCTTCCACTTCCTTGAAGAGATCTCACAGAAGGCAACTGAAGGGTGGGGGCAGAAAGAGGAAGGACAGAAATTCAGAACTCCACATGCCAATGCAACTATCCTTTGCATCTCAGAAGTGACAGACCAGACAAACAAAATTGAAGCCCAGACGAGGTTTAACTCCTCATTTTAGAATTCACAAGTCATCAGGATTCAGAGTACTGAGACAATCAGGACAGAATGCCACCCCACCAACCCTGTAGCCGTGAATTCCTACAAGCTTTGTAAAGGGGGAAGGATTCACAGCACACCCTTTTTTGGGTAGGATATCAGTCAATTTTACAACACATAGGTGTACCTACCACATAACTCTGCTTAGCCAGGTACCTGCTATACAAAATTACCTGAGAATACAGCAGCATGTGTAAGGACTTCCTGGTGTGTAGAGAAGGTGTCCATGTAACCCATGTGTAACCCGCCCATCCTTGTTAATGCTGCAGTCTTGGTTATTTGATACCATTTGATATGAGATACCATAGTAGCTCACACATAGCTGTCTTTTGGTTTTGTTCTCCACAGCAGTGAGCTTAGCTTAGAAAAGTGCAAGTTTTCACAACCAGAGCCCAGAAGAACAATTTCCTGTTTTCTCCTGGCAAACACTTCTGCACTCTAACCCCACAGAGCCTCAATAACCAGACACTGCCACAGCACTTGTGCCATTCTGAACATCCATACAGTAGTTCTCTCAGCCCACTGAAAATGTTCATGAGCAGTTTTCTAATTAAGACATAGACACATCCTTGTAATGAAACCAATCTTTTCTAGATGAGGAATCATTGGAATTTCATCTGATTTGAGGGACCTGATATGTTGTTCAGTCAAGACCAAATATTTATTCTGACCACTTCAAAAGTACCTTGTGAGTTTAACACTAACTTGCCCATCTCCTTGTTAAACAATTGCAAACATTCATGAAATCACAGCTTGTTTGTGTGTAATTTATACACTTGGTGCAGAAAGCACCATGTATCTCAGTTAAATCACTTGCAAAGAATAATTCCACCATTCAGTACAGATGCTAAGCATTGGAAGCTTACAGAACATTATGGAAATGTATCTTCCGTCCTCGGGAGATGGGAGAATTTTAATTCCTGGCACAGAAGGCAGGCTTGAATGAGAATATGATTAAACTTTTATAACTGCTTGATGTTTTCTTGGCTCAATCAATATTCTTTTCAATAAGCCCTTGGCCTGTTTTGGAAACACAGCCAATATTTGTTGTTCAGTAAATGGGGTTTTACTCTTCCTTCCCACTGATCTGATCAACAGAATGACATTGATCACAATGAGTGCTGTGTTCAAACATTTTAAACAATTTAATCGGCTCATGCAGGACAGAGGTTAGGTAGCAGTGATGATTACAGCACATCTTTTAGTGGTCTCTGTTACAGATGAATGTGCTTTTCCATCACCTCCAATGTACCTAACTGCAATCATCCATTTGTGCAAGCTGGCAGGAACGAGTGGGGTCACACACAGTGGTTGATTCCTTTCCTTCAAAGATTGAAAGGGACATGACAAGCAGCTGTGCATGCCTCAGGAGCACCAGCATCCAGGGGGGATATCCTGAGCCTCCCACACTGACCTGTGTGGGAGCACCCAGGGGAACTGGCTCTGATTAGTTAGATGTTAACACTGTCAAGCAAGGGGATGCTGGACCAGAATTTAGGGTGAGCTTACAGCCTATTCACTGGTGTGCCAACAGCACGTGCACAAACACAACACCCTGGGCAAATCACTTAACTCTGTGCCTTGGGTTTTCTGTCTATCAAGGCAAGGTTAATAATTCTCACCATGTTTTGTGAAGCAGTTTGATATCTATGCAAGGGAGGCATGATGTGACTGTTGAGTTGTGCCATTTGTTCAGCACATTGGTGACACTCAATTCTTTGCCAACTCACGCAGGAGCTACACAGCTACTTCTACAAAATGCCAGAGAGAGTGAAGAGTTTGGAGCAAAAGTCAATCCAGACAGTTTCAAGAGATGCTGAAAATGGAGGACAGTGATGAGCAGTGATAGGGACAAGGATCACTTATTCCTTTTCAAGGAAATTCTCATTCTTTGCTTCAATAGTAATACAATTCCATTAGACTCCATTAGATTTGCACCCCAAGTCCTAAATTGTTAAAAATTACTTTTGTTCTCACTTCTGCATTCCCACATGTGATGGAAAAAGGAATCACCATTTTGTGGGGATTGTTGTCCTAGAAATTGTTTATTTCTCTATCCCCAGGGAGAGTGGCTGAACCTGGGACCTGTCTTTGTGAATGAGCTGGCAGTCAGACATATCTCAGTGATCAGAAGGCTTCAGAAATAACCAGGTAATACAGCAGAAATAAGCTGCTGTAGGTTGAGTCCTGCCAGTAGCCAAGCATCCACATGCACCACAGGATAGGGGAGAGAACAGGAAGAGAAAATATAAGACTGAGGAGTTAAGATAAAGACACTTAAATAAGTGACAGAAGGGGGAAAACAATCCTATGAGAACTAAGTGATGCAAAGGCAATGACTCACCACTTCCCACAAGAAAAGTCTGCAAGTAAAAGCCAACATGAAGGAAAAAAAACCCTATCTTCTTCTTCCTCTACCCCAGCTTTTATTGCTGAGCATTGTACAGCATGGAACATCCCTTTGCTCACTTCAGGTCGGATGTCTTTTTCGGTCTCCTCCTAACTTCTTGCACAGGTCCAGCCTACTCATACTCACTGGAGTGGGGGAGAAGCAGCACAGCAGGGAAAAAAAGCAAAAGCCTTGTGTTTGCAATTACTGTTCAGCAATAGCCACATAATGATTGTCTTACCAACATCATCTTCTTTAGCCACAAACCCAAAACTTAGCACCAAAGGGATGCTATGAACAGTTAGCTTCATCTCAGCCAAATCCAGTAGATCACAGCCAAAAAATGAAAATATTGAAGCCCCATTCTGGCAGAGGAATGATTAGACTGGAACTAATAAAATCACTCCCAAACAAAATTACACATGGTCTTGACAACTGGGAGCAGAACAAAGCCTTCAGAAAACAAGCAATACAGCAAGTGCAGCCTTAGAGCCTGCTCCAAATCTGCTTTCAGCAGGACTGCACACTGTTTTCAGAAATAGGGACCTAAATAATGTTACTCATCCCAGGACTGTGTTTAGAAGCTCAGCAACATTTTTGACTTGACAAGCAAGATTTTTGATGCCTTCCTGATGGCCACGTGTGGCTAGTTTTTTTTGTTTTCTTTTCTTTCATGCTTTATATAAGCAGAGTTATGGAGTAATTGGGTGTGTTTAATTATGATAAGGTTTGGAAACATTTGTCTGTGTAACAAACACTCATGCAGAGACTGCCTTATGTGAAGAAATTAATTTATGACTTTGGATGGAGTTGTGAGTAAGGAGGAGTAAAACAGCACTTTCCCTCCCACCCCTCTGAGAGCAGGGAGGGCAAGGCTCCTTGCAGAGGGAATGATACAAAGTGCCTGCTGCAGCACCTGGAATGTGCTGACTCTTTTACTGTGGTGTTTTCCTGGGATGCTCACACTTCCCTTTTCCACAGCTCTCCTGCATGCCTACAGCTACTCCCCCCTCCACTCTCCTCAGTGTTTTTTTACAGTCTCTGACTCCCTAATTATATTCACTGGCTTGACACAAGCTGAGCTGTGCAAGGCTTTCTGGAAAAGAGCAGTTATTTAATGCCTTCAAATTCCCTTGTACAAAGAGAGAGCAGCGTGCAATCCAGAAGAAATATACTGGAGAGAGAGGAGTTTGTCATTTCAACAGTCAATGTGATGTTTTGGCTGTATCTGAAGATCAACATTTACAGAAAATAAATGTGCAAATTGCTTTTTATATGGTCCTTCAGAGGTTGCTT